>NW_012267233.1:23730432-23787631 GCF_000151885.1 Dipodomys ordii
GATTCCTCAGCACCACATAAGCAAAAAGAAAAAAAAAGCTGGAAGTGGCACTGTGGCTCAAGTGGTAGAGCGCTAGCCTTGAGCTGAAGAGCTGAGGGACAGCGCTCAGACCCAGAGTTTAGGCCCCATGACCAGACCCCCAAAAAAAAATATTCAGGAAATATTCTATTTGTTCAGATTTTTTTGCTCCTTCTCTTGAAGAATTTGTCATATACTTTTTGTTTTATCAAACAAACATGTTTTATTTCATCTAAAATTTAAATTTTGAGATGCAAAATTCTTGACATGCTATTATTGATTTTTAAATGATAGTAGAATTTTGAGTTATGCCTTCTTTACTTTTGTTATGTTGATAAGTGTATATTATCTTCTTTTTCTTTATCAGTCTTCCTAGAAGGTTATAAAAATCAGGCAGTGTTGGTTTATTCACACTGTAACGAATTCAATAAATTTACATGTTGCTAAGGTCACATTGATAGCAAATTAGATTCTAAATCTAAATGCTGTTATTATTATTAACTAAAGTCCTTCATTTTCACTGTCACTTTTAACGTCCACCAGTATGAAAATTGTATAGAAATATATCAGGTTGTATTTGCTACACAAAATATTTTGGAAGAAAAGAGAAACCAAATCAACACTTCTTGATTAAATTAAATTGCATTTGATGTGCCTTATATAGACATAAATTAAATATTAGCATATCAATCTCTAGCATATTCTTTATAACATTCACTAGTATATTCTTCATTTGGAAAATAGGCAAGTAGTTTATTTATATATTTGTGAGAAAATGTTATAAATTTGAATGGCCCATTAAATCTTTTTTTTCTAATCTATTTGTTTAATTGTAAAGGTGCTTGACAGAGGGATTACTGTTACATAAGTAAGGTAATGAGTACATTTCTTGTGGAACATTGTTACCCACGCCTTCGTTTTTCTCCCACTATTCCCTCCCCCTTATCATACTTTGTCCATCCCCCACAAAGATGTATGGTGAGTATGGTTGTTGCAATGGGTCATCCTATGTCCTTGGTTCATCTTTTTGTTATTGCCTGTCCCTTCCCCAAATTAGATAAATGCATATACAAGACACAGGGTGCCAGAATCAAAGACAGTGATTGCTAGGGATAAACCAAAGGAAAAAGAAAAATGCAATAAAATAAAAAGAAAGATACAGTACAAGGTCAACAACCAACAAAAAGAAAAAAAAATCCTGTTGTTTCCATGTCTTGGAGTTCATTTCAGTTAGCATCATTTTATATGGTAATATGTACATAGCTACTATTGATTTATTGTGATCCTCTACTAGTAATATCCTAGACATATACTAGTTATTACAAATGAGGGAAACCATGGAGCCAACGTTTCGTCACGCCTTAGTAGTGTTATTGAAAGATCTACATTAGTTTAGTGTTATGCCAAGGTCGCAGGACCCCCACCAAGAAGACCACCTAGAGTAAGACTCTACAGCTGTTTTATTTAAATGGGCTGCAGCTCAGGCCTTGTCCTACACACCTACACAGCGCAGCTCAGGAGGAGAGCCCCGAGTTAAGAGTTTGCAGGTCTTATAAAGGTATACAATCAGCTGGTTTAGCACCACATGTTGCTCTGCTCTGAAACAAGCATCAAATGGTCACTGCCTCAAGTTCTAACCTTTCATTTAGAAGTTCAAAATATATGCATTTGCATTATGAGTATAATTATTTTTTCACAGTTTCAAAGTGTTTAATTACTAATGAGAAAGTAAAGGCCACTAAGAAGAATATACAGTGGGACTCAGAAACTTGTTGTCCATCCTCATTGTTCTTGGCTTTATGTTGCCCTTATCTTGTTATCTTGCCCTTATGTTGTTCATTGCTTTATGTTGCCCTTATCTTCCCGCCTTTCCTTCTTCCCTTCAGGCAATTTGTCAGATCACTATTGGTGTATTTGAAGCCACCATACCCTGGAGAGGGTGGTGGCCACAGGATGGTGGGCTGGCCTGGGCTCGTGGTTGGTTTCTTTGAAACAAGGATGACTTTTCCCCCCGACCCCGTATGATGGCTTACAGGAGCCCTGGCCTGAGTGATAGCCACATCTAGGAGAGGAGGCAAGCTGGCAGATGTGTTCCTTCATTTCACCCCTCTCAATGTTGAATTATTAAAATTATGTGAAATTCATTTTCTAAAATTCAGTATGGACAAATGTTATACTAAGTAAGATATATTTCACAATGACATTTATTTAGATTTTTATTTCACTTTTCATTTTCACTTTTCATTTCCAAGTTAGAATCACCAATCATCTTCAATTATATTTTTTGGATATTCATCCTTAGTTTCATATTGCTATTATATTCAATATGCTCATACTTGTATTCTTCTACTACTTCTGTTTCATAAACACTCATCTTAATCCAATTACATCATCTTGGGTGTGTTTTTAATAATGGCAGGCACAGAATGTCATTTTGACAGTCCCATTATTTTAAGAGATCCATAAGTCCACAATTTCCAGAAGGTATTCTTGTCTCTGAGCTGAGATTATAATTTTGAATTTTGAAGGAAAAGTCTGATATGGTAGAAAATCTTCAGTTCTTACTTTATTATCCAGTACACAAAATAAACCAGAGAAGAAGTATACAAGGTAATCCAACTGTCTAAAAGAGACTTTAGATGTTTTGAAAGGGTCAAGTGGTATTACAAGATGTTTTTAAAAACAGGAGGACAAAGGGTGAACCAATTCAGTATTGATACTCACTAGACACTGGAAATAAACTGTACAACTTGGTCTGGGGGGGTGGAGAGGGGAGAGGAAATACTGAGAAAGAATGAGGGAGAGGTTGACACTGTTCAAAAGGAAATGTACTCATTTCCTGACTTATGTAACTGTAACCCCTCTGTACATCGCCTTTACAATATTTTTTTAAAAGACAAAACTTATCCAGACTGACATAGATGACAAAGGACATTGCAACAAGTTTTTTTTTGTTTATTTAAGAGAAGGTGTAATACAGTTAGAACTTTATGCATGCTATAATAAGACTGAAAAAGGAAGCAGGGTTCATGAGGGTATTGAGATTTGGGCTTACCAATGAAGAGAATACAGGGTGGTAGGAATAAAATATTAAACACAATTTAGGGGCAAACCTAGAAAGAGAGGAGCCGGTGACTAAAAAAATAATACTTTCTTATACTGAACTTCTTGAAAAGGAAAATAGAAAATATGTGAGATACTTTTATGTGGGAGATGCTAGCATCAAATAAGGACTATACAATGAAGAACTTCTAGAATTATGTTTTGTTCATATAATTGAAAAATAGTATTTTGGACTCTTGAATTAGAAGACTTAATGAATACTAATTCTTGATTTAAATGTATGCCACTTATACTAAATTATGCTTCTTAATTTCCCTGAAAAGGACAGAAAAATGCACATCAGTGAAAACTTTTCCATAGATTGTATGGATGATTACATAGCATTTGGCTTAGCCCAAAATAAAAATTAACAATCTCTTTTTATTGCTAGATATAAACTTACCCAATGAAGGGTGGTGAAACAAAGAGTAAAAAACAATAATACCAACAACTTCTTGAAAAATTTCTGGCACAAAAGAGATTCTCATTAAGATTTGGATTTTTATACAATGCTCCTCAAAAATGCATAACTTATCTTGGTAGAGAGATTCTCATTTTTTTAAAGAAGAATAAAATCTGTACATGTCTGAATATCAGTTATGATTGATTTTTAAATAGAAGCACAAAGATGAAACAAATAAATTTGTAATATTAACTTATAAGTTCATGGAGGAATATAGAAAAATAAGTGTACAAATAATTATATTTCTCTTTCACCACACTCACTGTATCTTCTTTAAAACCAGGCTCCGCGACTTGAAAACATGGCTTCATATCAAGTACAATATTTGTATTCTAGGTAAGAAAAATTAGGAATGGAAAATGGTGACAGGTAGATGTCTATGCAATAATGTGCCCTTGAGTTAGGAATAAAAAAATACCTGTAGGAAACACAAAACTCAGATTTTATTCATATATTTTTATTTTTTATGAGAAAATCCTCTCCTTTACTAATTATGGACAGTTAAAATATGTTCATCGATGACATTTGAAATTTAATGGGAAGATTTCTGTAACATATCCTAAGAGTCTTAAAATACATTATCATTTTTTTCTTTTATAAGATTCCTCCTTTTAATTGCTAAAGAAAGGGAAATAAAATTAAATATGAGATTTATTGATTCATTTCTGTAATACTAAGGTTGAGCTTCTTGGAATGACAAATATATTCTTGATAGTAATATCTTGAAATGATTATTCAAATACAAGCTAACTTTCTGTATTGTGTCCTCAAAAATCCTACTTAGTACTAGGGTTATCACTGTTTTACTGTATGAAAGTGACATGTTTTATCTGAGACTTGGTCACCTGACCAGTAATATGACAAAATGGGTTGAAAGGAGAAACAATTTAGGTTCTGTATGGTTCACCGCTTTATAATAACTGAATAAATTTACAGTTTACAAATTATATAGAAAGCATTGAAATTTAAGGAAACATAAAAAATAACAAGTTTTGCTTCATGATTCAAGGTGAAATTTTAGAGTAAATACAATGAATATTGATAGAAATGAATAGCAACCAAATGGTTTTTCCTATAACTTTCACATGGAACTCACCACTGTCAGCATTAATTTCCATGGTTAGTTCACTTTTGAAGATAGTGGTGAGTTCCATGTGAAAGTTCTAGGAAAAACGGTTGACATGTTGTTTACTAATTATAAAATATTTCTTTAAATCTACTTTAATCTCAAATGCTAAGGTAAAGATTCTAAGATAACAGAATACCATATATATATAGTCGGTGGTGGAGCCTGGATTCTGGGCCTGTGTGCTGTCCCTCAGCTCTTCAGCTCAAGGCTAGCGCTCTACCACTTGAGCCACAGTGACACTTCTGGCTTTTTTTTCTGCTTATGTGGTGCTTAGGAATCAAACCGGGGCCTCATGCATGCAAAGCAAGCACTCTACTACTGAGCCACTTTTCCAGCCCTAAGTTTGTTTTTTAAAGTAAGCTTTTAAAAAACGTAAATTTGGTGCAAGGTTATAAATAAGGAACTACTTTCAGTATTCTGCATGTGAATGACCAATTTTGCCAGCACCATTTGATGAAGAGGCAATCTTTTTTCCATTGTATGATTTTTGGTTCCTTTATCAAATATTAAGTGATAGGTCTGTGGGTTCATTTCAGGCTATTCTATCCCATTCGTCCTCAGAGTTATTCTTGTGCCAGTACAAAGTTAATTTTATTAATATGGCTTTGTACTAGAGTTTGAAGTTTGGTATTGCTATTCTTCCAATCTTGTTTTTCCTGCTAAGGTTTGTTTTTGTGCTTATGGTTTTTGTAATTCTAAATGAATGCTTACATTACTTTCTCTACTTCATTGAAGAATGCTGTTGGGATTTTGATGAGTATTGTGTTGTATTTGCAAATTATTTTTGGAAGTATTGTCATTTTCGTGATATAAAGTCTTCCAATTCAGGAGCATGAAAGGCCTTTTCATTTACTTAAATCTTTTTTAATTTCCTTTTTCAAATTTTTAAAGTTTTCAAAATATAGGTCCTTTACATTTTTAAGTAAATTCCTAGATTTTTTTAGGCTATTACAAACAGAGTTGCTTTCCTGATTTCATTCTTGATCTTCTCATTGTTAGCATTCAGAAAAACTTTGAACTGGATCAAAGACCTCAATTTGAGGCCAGAAACCAGGAAAATATCACAGAAAGGGGAAGAGAAACCATTAGGCTTCAAGGCACAGGTCACAACTTTCTAACTAATGATCCAGAGACACAACAAACCAAAGAAAGTCTGAATAAATAAGATTGCATAAAACTAAAAAATTTCTGCATGGCAAAGGACCTAGCCACCAAGCTAAATAGGAAGCCCACAGAATGTGAGAAGATTTTTACCAGCTGTACATCAGACAAAGGCCTAATAACCAAAATGCACTTAGAGCTAAAAGAATTAACCTCAAAAAATAAACCCCCAAACAAATACCCAATTAATGAATTGCCTAATGACTTAAGGAAAGATTTTTTTCAGAAGAAGAAATAAAAATGACCAACAGCTACATGAAGAAATGTTCAACATCTCTAGACATAAAGGAAATGCAAATCAAAACAGCACTATAATTCTACCTCTCTCCACTTAGAATGGTCAATATTAAGAAAACTAACAATAACAAATGCTAGCATAGATGTGGCCAAAAAGGTTATTCTATCACACTGCAGAATTTAAGCTTGTTCAACAATTCTGTAAAGCAGTATAGATTTTTCTCACAAAACTAAACTTAAGCTTCCCAATGATTCAGCAACTTCATTCATGGGCATTTATCCAATAGAACAAAAACAAAAGCTACCAGCACAACCATGTTAATTGCAGAATTATTTTCTTTTGACATATTTATTTTATTGTGAAAATACCATACAGAGGAGTTACAATTACATGGGCAAGATAATGAGTACATTTCTTATCAAGCATTGTTGCCTCTTCCTTTGTTTCCCCTTCCTATCCCTTCCTATTCTCCTCCTCCTCCTCACCCCCCTCACCCCCCCCAAAGTTGTAAATTTCGTTTTTCGACATATCATTTTATACATCTCATTGTTGCAATGGGTCCACCTTCCCCTCCACAAATTATACCAACATCAAATACAGTGAAAGCAGGGGTTATACCGTAGGGGATGGACATACAAAGCAACAAGGAAATCATCTTATAAATATGTTAGAAACAATCGCATGAAAGAAAAAGCATTTGAATCTTTATCTTGGTGACCATTTCATCTAACATCAACTTATCTGACCTTTTCTGCTTGTCTCAGACATATACTATTTATTGCAAATAAGGGAAACCATGGGACCTATGTTTCTTTGGGCCTGGCTTACTTCACTTAATATAATTTTTTCCAAGTCTTTCCATTTCTTAACAAATGGGGCAATGTCATTCTTTCTGATGGAGGCATAGAATTCCATTGTGTATATATACCACATTTTCTTGATCCATTCATCTACTGAGGGGCATCTGGGTTGGTTCCATATCTTAGCTATGGTAAATAATGCTGCAATAAACATAGTTGTGCTGGTAGCTTTAGTATGGTCTTGTTTGTGATCGTTTGGGTAAATGCCCAAAAATGGGATTGCTGGGTCATAGGGGATCTCTATGTCCAGTTTTCTGAGGAACCTCCATACTGCTTTTCAAAGTGGTTGAACAAGTTTACACTCCCACCAAACAAGTTTACACTCCCACCAACAATGTAGTAAGGTGCCCTTCTGTCCACATCCCCTCCAGCATCTGTTGTTTTTAGAGTTCTTGATTCTTGCCCTTCTAACTGGAGTGAGGTGGTGTCTCAATGTTGTTTTGATTTGCATTTCTTTTATGGCTAGGGAGGTTGAGCATTTCTTCATGTGTCTATTGGCCATCCTTCTTTCCTCTTCAGAGAATTTACTATAGACAAGACAATGAATGAGCACTGATATCCTTCAGTGGATAAATGGCTCAAGAAAATGTGGTATATATGTATGTAATGGAATGCTGCTTAACCATCAGGAAAAAAATAATATTGTGCCATTTGTAAGGAAATGTGAAAACTTGGGGAAAGGTATATTAAGTAAAGTAAGCCAATTCCAGAGATACATACGTTGCATGGTTTCATTCATTTGTGGTAGACTGAATGTGTCTATAACTCAAAAAGTAAATTAGACTCTATGTAATTAGCCTCTATGGAGAGCTCAAATAATAAAATTCTTTAAAAATCTAAGTCAAGCCTGGCACTAGTGGCTCACTCCTGTAATCCTAGCTACTCAGGATGCTGAGATGTGAGGATCACTGTTCAAAGCCATCCTGGGCAGGAAAGTCGATGAGACTCTTATCTCCAGTTAACCACGAGAAAACCAGAAGTGGAACTGTGGTTCAAGTGGTAGAGTCCTTGCCTCGAACTGGGGAGCTCAGGGACAGCACCTGGGTTCAGAGATCAAGCCCCATAACTGCCAAAAAGAAAAAAAAATCTAAGTCAAAGTCCAACTAAATAAGCATGCGGAAATGGGTACTACAAGAATGTAGGGTGGGGCCAAGAGTAGAGAGCTAGAAAAATGAAGGGGTAAAAAGAGGAAGATTGCAGGCAAGAATTCATTGTATACACCACAGAATGGAAAAATATATGGGAAGAGTTGGTAGAAGGAGGGGTGAAGATGTTGAATTGATGACACTGATCAAGATGCACTCTTGATAAAAGATAAATTGCTTTGTTAAATGGCCAAAAAATTCAATTTGTTACAAAAAATCAATAAAAGTGAGGGAAGAGGTGGAGCTGGGAAGTGTGGGTGAAAATGCTGAAAGGAGTGACACTGATCAAGATGCATTGTATTCATAAATTGTTTTCGTGAATGGCAAACTCCTTTGCACAACTGCTTAAAGATAATAAGATGTTTTAAAAAGTTTGTTTGAAATAAAAATTTTGCCCATGAATAGAAGACTTACTTGAATTGTATAAGACAACCAAAGCAAAGAGAAACTTTAGTTAGATTAAGAGCACTGTAATGATTGTCCATTAAGACTTCCTTCTCTTTTCTATTAAATAAACCTTGCAGTACCATATTCTTGTTAGTTCTCCAAACTAATCAAGTAATATTCTATAAGAAATTTTATAGTCTGGGAAAAAGTGAAGGAAGGTGTGACATAAAAAATCTGAATTTCAAATTTTGAAAAACTAAGGGTTGGGGAAAATATACATTTTAATTTCTACCACAACATTTTATAGTCTGTGTTCAATGCATACAATCTATTTGAAGAATAAATAAAATACTAAACTAATGTTGTCAAAAAGAGTATAGGATGATATGAAGAACTGAAAGTCTTCAAAGATTGTGTCACAATTTGACATATTAAGTAGAAGGGCAACATGATAGATTAGAAATGTTCAATTTACAGAATTGTGTTTTAATTATTTTTAAAAGAACCAGTTCATAATTTATTTTTATATTTTATTAGGAATTTCTTAATGAACTATATCATATATAGTAGCAGTACAATTTTAATTCTAAATCTTAGTGACTAATTTTATATATGTATCTTGACATAACTTTTTAAATTGTTTACAATAGATTTATTTCACTAACTAGGTATTTCATAATTATAACTTTTTCTTGCACTCCCATCAACAAATAAAAAATATTAATAACATAAATTTAAACTCTAAATCTTAGTAAATATATTTGTTAAACATTCCCTCCTGGCCTTTCCTGAAGTATCTCAAAGACATAATAAAATTATAGTGAAAAGAGAAACATCTAAGATGTGCAGCTTACTATGATTGCTCAGTTAGTGGACAAATAAAATAACAGGTTTCAATATTAGCCTTCCTCAGAGAATTATGAGGGGAAAAAAGAAAACTGCATTAACTTTTTCTCAGACCACCATTTCTTAATCTACAAATTGCAAACCTGTTCCCAAGTCTAATTAAAAGCATAAAAGCAATACAAGCATGTAACAACTCCATCTTCACTACTGGGCACACATGTGATAGCTAAGTTTAGGCATTTAACTGAGTGGCACTTCATCTGAGGTGTTCAATATTAAAATAGTGTTTCAACACAATTGTAACCAGCAATCACATCCCCCATTCTGTCCACCTTCACGCTCCAATAACTAGAATCCCTTGACAATTTGCAAATTGATAGATGCTTTCTTGGACTGTTATTTTCTGAAGACATAAAAGTACTTCCTCAGCCAAAAATAGAATCATAAAAGCTATTTTGGCAATATAAAGACATGTTTCAACTTTACTGTGAAAAATAATTCAGATAAATTCAATCTAACTTTTCCTAAAAAATAAAATGTTGTGAAATTAAAATTTAACACAACTCTGATTGAATTATTTCAGAAATTATTGAGCAGAAGTTCAAGAAATTTATTATTATAATGTACATTAAAAACAATGCAAAACCTGAAAAAGGCAATTGGTTCAATATATTCTGTAAAATCCTATTCATTGTATTCAGATCAAATACGGAAAAACATTTGAAAATAAATTATATTTAGATATATAGCAGTGTTTATAAGGCAAGAAAATTGTATGTATGTAAATATTATTAATAAAACATCTTTTATTATTAATAAAAGTTTATAATTATAGAAAATGTGTTCAGGATTTTTTGATTTACAAAGTGATTTAAGAACAACTTTCTACTGTTGGAAGTTTCTGGCTTATTAATATACAATTAGAGGTAAAAATATTAAAGAATTTTCACTAATGTTGATGCTGGGGATTGAACTCAGATTTTCCTCTTGCTCAGTTTGTTTACCCAACCTGGGTAAACTTGGGCCATGCCTGTAGCTTGAGTTTTGCTGGTTACTTTGGAGGTTGGAGTCTTAGGGACATTTCTGGAAGCCTGGCTTCAAATAGCCATCTTCCATATCTCAGATTCTTGTGCATCTAACATTATATGTGTGAGCTAAAAATTATTGACAAGAAACATTTCATATGCATTTTATAAATGAATTTTCTGCCTCTTTCATCCCTCTCTTTCTCTCTCTCTCTCTTACACACACACACACACACACACACACACATCTTAGTTCTCAATAAGACAATTCCTTCAAAATGTCATGCCATATCAAGCTACATCCCTTGTTAGTTGTCTGAACTTAGGTAGATAAATTCCTATTGTTTTCTAGATTAGAGACTTGTTAAAGGATGTCTTTGAGTCTAAATTGGGTTAAATCTAAATAAATAAATACCCACATGGATGTTTTAATACCATCAGTATAACTTTGGTTTCAGAGCTTCTGTATTCTTTATTTGAAGACTTTGTAGGCGGTCAATGGCATGGGAAATCTAAAAGACAGCAATGGAAAATGATTATGCAGACCCCAGAATACCTACGAAAAGTTGACAAATTATTTAATATAAATTTAAAAGATCTGATCTAATTAGTTCAAAAGAGAAGTCAACAAGTTCATATAACTCTGAAATATAGAAATGGTAAAATCATGTCATGAAAAGTCTGTAATGAAAAACTTCTTCATGCTTAAAGGAGAAGCAAATTATACCCTCATCAGAAATGGTGTGTTTGCATATTCACAGAACTATTTTTCATACTATGAGTTCTATTCAATTCAATTCTATTCTATTAGCCTGGAAAAAATATGTTAAGGGAAGTAAGGTTAAGATACAGAAAAGACATATGTTTTCTCTCACAAATAAATACATGTGTATACATTATAGACAAGCACACAGGATAACTAAACTACAGTGTATGCAGAGGAAGGTTCCAATGATGTAATTCTTTTAAATAAATTAGAGTTTAACAAAATTAATAACAAGAATTTGGAACATATATTGTCAAGGGGAGGAGGGGAGAACGGTCTAGAGAATGGATATAGATGAGTGGAGAGAGGAAGGGTGAGCAGATGCAGGCATAATATTTAAGGTATATATGTGAAAAACCAGGTAAAAAAAGGAAATGGGTGGGATTTGTTGAGATGGGAAACAATGATAGAAGGGGTTGCACTTATCACAATTAATTGTTCTCACAAATTCTCAAGGTGAATTGAAACCCATTTGTATGACTACTTAAAGATAATGGAAAAATAAATCAATAAAAATAAATCATTAGAAATATTTTTGAGACTATTAGTATAGAAACAATAGAATAATCTGAATATTTTTGCTCTATAAAATGCAATTTTTCATGAGACACAACTTATACTATATTCTTTTCTCCTTTCTGTTGTTTGTTTTTTATGATAGAAAATTGTCCATTAAAGATTACACTCATAGATGAAGTTATTATGATCTCATTTGTTATGGAGATATACATATCCATAGATAGAAATGACTATAGATATAGATACTTAGATGAAACCACGTTGTTCATTATATATGCTTCCTTAATTTGACTCTACCATTTTTTTTTTTTTGCAGGGAAACATTGAACTTAGAAGAGCCTTCACCGTTTGCTGTCCAGATTTTAGGACCACAAGACAAAGAAAGTCTCTTTGCAAAAAAAAAAAAAAAAACGAAAAGAAAAAAGAAAATCTCTGAGGATTCTATATTTTGGATATCAAATACTGTTCAGAAGGCATGCGTTAAAACCTTTACCACACAGTTGATCAACTGACTTTCAGAGGTAAGGCTTAAGAGGTGGTTTTCATGTCACTGATTATGTGTTGATGAAGGGGATTATAAAATCCAAGTACTTTTTAATTCTCTGTCACAAGATAAGCAATTTTCTTCATATGACAAACCATTTATGATTGTAACCATAGGCCTCAATCCAGAGACAATTGATCATAGTATTAATCTCCTAAAACTGTGATTTAAAAATCCATTTTTTCTTTATAAGTTGATTAGACAAAGTATTTGTAACAATGATGGAAAGATGACTAATAAAGATATTATTCATATAGCAAAAGCTTTTTTTTTTTTGGTCAAGGTTTCCTTACTGCTTTCTAGGAAGTAATATCGTTAACACAGTGTAATCATGAGATACTTCAAGGACAATAAGATCTGCTAAGAAGAATTTGTAAATACTGGACATAAAACCTCTTTGCCTAGCTGCGCAAATTGCAATCATTCCATATGAGTTTGTAGCTTTTTTTTTCCAGGGCTGAGGACCAAAGCCAGGGCCTTGCATGCGCCGGGCGGCCGCCCTTCCACTGGGCTAAACCCCCAGCCCCAAGACATGAGTTTATGTAAATGTTTTGCCATAAAATGCAGGGCATCCAAGAAGAGATTCTATTTTGGAAAAAAGTGAGAGTTAATTAACATTACTTTATTTTTTCCATCACAGTTTATAAAACTTTAGTGTACTAAGTTGTTGTGGCTTCCCTGTAGCTTCTGAAAGAGATCAAGGAAGCACCACAAACATACTGTAGATGTATGAATATAATTATGACTCATCAGCCTTACAACCTGACTTTTGTTTAGTCTTTTGAACTATGAGTTCAATGAAGATGTTTGCTTCTTCCATAAAAATACGTTTAGAAACCTTGACTTAGTCAACTTAAGAAGTCTGAAAATTTTCTTGGGGATGCCAACAGTAGCCTACTCCAAAAACTCGTTCTCAGAAATGTGTGAACAATAAAAGATCTTGAAGTAAAAGCAGAGAACCTGAAAACATTACAGGAAGGACTAGGAGAAACTCTAGGGCTCCTTGGCACAGGATGAAATTTTCTTCATAAAGACCCAGAAACACAACAAATGAAAGGAAGGTTGGACAAATGGGATTGGATGTAACTGCAGAGTTTCTGCATGTAGCAAGATCAATATAATGTCCAGCTATTGGGAGAAGATCTTCACTAGCCTGAAAATGGACAAGGGTCTCACATCTAAAATATACTTAGAGCTCACAAATGTATATATATATATATATATGTGTGTGTGTGTGTGTGTGTGTGTGTGTGTGTATCCCCAACAATAAATCCTCAAAGAAACAACCGTCCGATTAATAAGTGGGCTAAAGACTTAAAGAGAGACTTCTCTGAAGAGGAAATAAGAATGGCCAATAGACACAAGAAGAAATGCTCAACTTCTCTAGCCATAAAAGAAATGCAAATCAAAACAATTTTGAGATTCCATCTCACCTAGTTAGAATGGCTATAATCAAGAACTCTAATAACAACAGATTCTGGAGGGGATGTGACCAAAAGGGAATCTTACTGCATGAGAGTGTAAACACCAAATGCTCCTCAGTAGATGAATGGATCAAGAAAATATTACACACACACACACACAATGGAATTCTATGTCTCCATCAGAAAGAATGTCATTGTCCCATTTGTTAGGAAATGTAAAGATTTGGAAAAATTTTATTACATGAAGTAAGCCAGTCCCAAAAAACATAGGTCCCTTGGTTTCCCTTATTTGCAATAACGAGTATATGTCTAGGACAAGCAGAGATAGAAAACTATATACATATGACCATGCAAGATGATATTAAATGAAATGAACTCCAAGATTGACACACTAGAGCTTTTAATTTTGTTGCTGCAGTTTTTAGTGTACTTATAATGTACTGTGTGATTTTTTTGTTTGTTTTGTATGTTCTTCCCCTGTGGTATAACCCCTGTTGTGTCACTGTATTTGATACCGGGGCCCTGCATCTTGTTTCAGCATTTTGTTATTTCCCTTCCTGTCACTAAATTAGAAAAATGTATATATAAGGGTCAGGACACCGGAATCAAATACAGTGAAAACAGAGTTCTCATAGGGGAAGAACACACACACACAAACACAAAGAAATCACATAGTACATTATAAGTAACAAAGAAAAAACCTTTTGTGTCCTTATCCCAGTGTTAATTTCCCTTAGCATGATCCTATGTGGTCATATGTGCATAGATTTTGACCTTTCTACTTGGTTGGTAAGAATATACTAAACTTATACTAGTTATTGAAAATAAGGGAAACCATGGGACTGCCTTACTTCACTTAATAGGATTTTTTCCAAGTCTTTCCATTTCCTAATAAATGGGGTGATCTCATTCTTTCTGATAGAAGCATAAAGTTTATATATATATATATATATATACACATACATATTCATATATAAATTAACTTGATCCACTCAGTTACTGAGAGGCATCTGGGTTGGTTCTATATCTTAGCTATGGTGAGTAATGCTGTGATTAAACATAGTGGTGCTGGTAGCTTTAGTATGGCCTTGTTTGTTTTCACTTAGGTACTTCCAAACTGCTGTCCAAAGTGGTTGAACAAGTTTACACTCCCACCAACAATGCAGTAGGGTTCCCTTTTGGCCACATCCACTCCAGCATCTGTTGTTATTAGATATCTTGATTATAGCAATTCTAACTGTAGTGAGGTAGAATCTCAAAGTTGTTTTGATTTGCATTTCTTTTTTTTGGGGGGGGGTCTGGTTGTGGGGCCTGAACTCTGGGCCTGGGTGCTGTCCCTCAGCTCTTCAGTTCAAGGCTAGCACTCTGCCACTTGAGCCACAGTGTCACTTCCGGGTTTTTTCTTTTTTGCCTATGTGGTGCTGAGGAATTGAACCCAGGGCCTCATGCATGCAAGGCAAGCGCTCTACCACTGAGACACCTTCCCAGCCCCTTGCATTTCTTTTATGGCCAGAGAAATTAAGCATTTCTTCATGTGTCTATTGGACATTCTTATTTCCTCTTCATAGAAGTATCTCTTTAAGTCTTTACCCTGTTTATTAATCAGGCAGATGTGTCTTTGAGGATTTGTTGTTAGGGAACTATTTTTTTTGAGTTCTGAGTATATTTTAGATATGAGACCTTTGTTCATTGTATGGCTAGTGAAGATCTCTCAATTCATGGGCTTTCGATTGATCTTGCTAGCTATGTCCTTTGTCATGCAGAAACTCTGCAGTTACATCCAATCCCATTTGTCCAACCTTCCTTTCATTTGTGGTGTTTCTGGGTCTTTATGAAGAAAATTTCATCCTCTGCCAAGGAGCCCTAGAGTTTCTCCTATTCTTTCCTGTAATGTGTTCAGGTTGTCTGTTTAGACGTCGAGGTCTTTGATCCATTTGGAGTTGATTCTGGTGTAGGGTGATTTATAAGGATCCAGTTTCACTTTTTGTATAGATGTTTAGCCAGTTTCTCCAACACCATTTACTGAAGAGACTTTCTTTTTTTCTTCTTTTTTAGCTCCCTTGTTGAAGATTAGGTGGCTGTAAGTTTATGGGTTTTTTTTTCTGGGTCTTTAGTTATATTCCATTGGTACTCATGTCTGTTCTTGTGCCAGTACTAAACTATTTTGATTACTATGCTTTTGTAGTAGAGTTTGAAATTTGGTGTTGTTAATCCTCTAGCACTGTTCCTTCTGCTAAGGATTGTCTTTGTTATTTGGGTTCTTTTATTGTTCCATATGAATTTTTGGATTTCTTCTATTTCAATGAAGAATGAGGTTAGGACATTGATAGGTATCACACTGCATTTGTAGATAGCCTTCGGCAGTATTGCTACCTTCACGATGATAATCGTCCCAATCCAGGAATATGGGAGGTTTTCCAATTCCTTAGTTCTGCTTTAATTTTGTTTTTCAGGTTTTTATAGTTTTCATCATAGCAGTCTTTTACTTATTTTTTTAACTCCTAGGAATTTTATTTTTTGTGGAGCTATTACAAAAGGAGTTGCTTTCCTGATTTCAGCCACACTCTTCTCATTATTGGCATACAGAAAAGCCATCGATTTTTGAGGGTTAATTTTATGCCCTGCTACTTTGCCAAAGTTTTGAATCAGCTTGAGTAACTTGGGAGTGATTTCACGTGGTTCTCATCTGCAAAGAGGGAGAGTTTTATTTCACCTTTCCCTATTAGATTCTTTAGCTAGGCATTCTAATACTAAATTGAAGAGAAGTGGAGACAGTGGAGATCCTTGTCTCATTCCTGAATTTAAAGGAAATGGCTTTAGACTTTAGCTTTTTTTAAGTATAATGCTGACTGTAGGTTTGTAATACAAAACCTTTATTATATTGAGGAATGTTCCACAGCTTCTTAGTTTTTCCAGAGCTTTCATCATAAAGGGGGGGTTAGATCTTGTCAAATGCTTTTTCTGCGTCTATTGAGAAAATCGTATGGTTCTTATCTTTGCTCTTGTTGGTGTGATGAATTATATTAAGTGATTTGTCTATATTGAACCAGCTTTGCATCCCTGAAATGAATCCTGTTTAATCATAGTGTATAATGAGTTGCTGATGTAGATTGGCCAAAAGTTTGTTGAGAATATTTGCATCAATTTTCATCAAAGTAATGGGTTTATAGTTCTCTTTCTTTGGTGGGTCCCCTGGTTTTGTGATGAGGGTTATGATGGCTTTATAGAAAGACTTTGGCTGTTAAATTTCACTTTCACTTTCATTGAAAAGTTGGAGGAGTACTGATGTGAGTTCTGCTTTGAAGGCATTGTAGAATCTAGCTGTAAATCCTTGGCTTTTCTTGGGTGGGAGGGTTCTTATTGATTTTTCTATTTCATACTTGATATGAGTCTGTAAAGTTGATTTAAATCATCTTTGTTTAGTTTGGGCATGTCAAAATTTGTTAGAAATTTGTCCATTTCTTCCAGATTCTGAAACTTATTAGCATAAAGGTTTGAGAAGTATTCCCTTATAATGTTCAAAACTTGATTTTTTTTTGTGGTGATGTTTCCATTCTCAACTCTGAGTTTGTTTAGTTTGGTGTGTTCAATTCTTCAATTCTTTTTCTGGTAAGACAGTCTGTCAATTTTGTTATTTTTTTTTGAAAAACCAACTCTGGGGCTAGGAAAGTGGCTCAGTGGTAGAGTGCTTGCCTTGCATGCATGAGGCCCTGGGTTCGATTCCTCAGTACCACATAAAGCAGAAAAAGTCAGAATTGGCGCTGTGACTCAAGTGGTAGAGTGCTAGCCTTGAGCTGAAGAGCTGAGGGACAGTGCAGGCCCAGAGTTCATGCCCCACGAGCAACAAAATAAATAAATAAAAATTAAAAAAAAAAAGAAAAACCAACTCTGTTTTGTTGATTCTTTCTATGGCTTTTTGAACTCTAATTCACTGAGTTCTGATTTAACTTTAATTATTAGTTTCTGTCTACTGGATTGTGTTTTAGCTTGTTTCTCTTTTTCAAAGAGCTTTAGGTGCCTCATTAAATTGTTGGTTTCTGATCTCTCCAATTTGTTGATATAGGAATTCAGAGTCATAAACTTGCATCTGAGTACTGCCTTTGCTGTGTCCCAGAGGAGCTGGTAGTTTGTGTTCATGTTTGTTAAATATCATGAACATTTGAATTTCCTTTCTAATGTCTTCCACGAGGGGTTCTACAATGGTTCAATAGTGTATTGTTCAGCCTCCATGTGTTACAGGATTTTCTTTGGTGGCTTTTGAATTCTAATTTTATTCCCTTATGGTCTGAGAGAATGCAATTCATAATTTTAATGTTTCTGAATTTTGAAAAATTTTCTCTGTGACCTAAAATGTTGTATATTTTGGAGAATGTTCTGTGTGCTGCTGAGAATAATGTGTAATCTGAAGCTGCTCGGTGAAATATTCTGTGGATGTCCGTTAAGTCTAGTTGATATATGCAGTTGTTTAGGTCTGCAATTTCTCTGTTGAGTTCTTCCCTGGTTTATCTATCCCAGTGGGATAGTGATGTGTTAAAATCCCCAACAATTAATGTCTTTGGGTCTATGTGAGATTTGATGATGATAAATTTTGGTGCTCTGTTATTTGGTGAATAGATATTTAGAATTGTAATATCCTCCAGAAAGTGAGATGCTTTAATTATATGTAGTGACCCTCTTTATCTTCACACTAATATTAATTTGAAGTCTATTTTGTCTGATTAGGATTTCAACTCTCAGCAGTTTATGGGGGCCATTTGCTTGGTCGATTTTATTCCAGCCTTTCACTTTCAGAATATGTTCGTTTTTTGTGTGCAAGGTGTGTTTCTTGAAGGCAGAAAATAGAAGGATCATGCTTTTTGATTCAAAACGACAATCTATGTCACTTAATTGGAGAGTTAAGTCCATTAATATTGAGAGTTAGGACTGAGAAGCATTTGTCTGCTCCTGCCTTTTTATCAAATTTTTTTTTGGGGGGATTTGTGCCTTGACTGTTCTTGCTGTGATTACATAGTTCTCTTTTTGTGGGTTGTTTCATTCTCAATAACCTTGGTCTTATTGGTGTTCTATGTGTAGAATGTCTTTGAGGATTTTTTGTTTCAGGTTTTCCTTGCTGTGGAAGGCTTTTGTTTGTCCTTCCACCATGAATGAGCGCTTAGCTGGGTAAATTATTCTTGGTTGGTAGTTATTTGTGTTTAGGGCATGGCATACCTCATGCCATGCTCTCCTTGCTTTCATAGTCCCTGCTGAGATGTATGAGGTTGTTCTGATTGGCCTACTTTTGTAGGTGATTGTTCTTTTCTTCCTGGCAGCTTGAAGAATTCTTTCCTTAGTTTCTATTGATCCTGTATAGATTATAATGTGGCTATGTGATGTCCTATTCTGGTCTGGTCTATTTGGGGTTAAAAAGCTTCTTTTATCTGGATAGGCCTGTCCTTTTGTATATTTGGGAAGTTCTCTGCTAAGATTCTGATGAATAATATAGTTCATAATTTGTTGGCTTCCCTCTCTAGGCTCTTCCAAATATCTATTAGTCTCAAATTAGGCTTTTTGATTGTATCTTGTAGCTTCTGCAAAGATCTATTATGATTCTTGGTTTTGTTATGAATATCTGTATTCTCTTTCTCTATGGAGTCTAAACTATCTTCTGCCTCAGAGATTCTGTCTTCTGCTTCCTCCATTCTGTTTTCAAGGCTTTTACTTTGCTATCTATCCCTTGCTTCTTGCTCGTCTTTCTTAATGGTGGCCAGCTCTTTATTGAAGTTTGCTTTTAAATCTTGAATAGATTGCCTTACCTCCTGGAGTTGGTTTTTGGACTCCTTTAACAGGGTGTCTATCTTTTCATTGCACCTTTTCTCCTTCTGTTGGAGTTCCTTTATCTTTTTATTTGAGGAGAACATGAGGTCATCTATTAATTTTTGGTTGGTCTCATCACATTCTTGTATAGCTCTATACAGGGTGTCCACCTTTTCATTCAGCAGATTTACCAGCCATGCTTTTAAAATATCTTGAGCACTAGAGTGCTAGCCTTGAGCTGAAAAGCTCAGGAACAGTGACCAGGCCTAGAGTTCAAACCCCATGACTGACAATAAATAAATAAATAAATTATATAAAATATCTTGAGCAGGGGCTGGGAAGGTAGCTCAGTGGTAAAGTGCTTGCCTTGCATGCCTGAGGCCCTGAGTTCGATTCCTCAGCACCATATAAGCAAAAAGAAAAAAAAGCTGGAAGTGGTGCTGTGGCTCAAGTGGTAGAGCACTAGCCTTGAGCTGAAGAGCTGAGGGACAGCACCCATGCCCAGAGTTCAGGCTCCATGACCAGACCCCCCCCAAAAAAATATCTTGAGCTTTATCCTCAAGGTCATTCTGGAACTGCTCTACAGCTTTTTATGCATTTGTTTTGCATTTTTGTGGTTTGTTCTACCCACTTGGAGACAAAAGCCACTCCAAGATGACAATAGGACAGTCTTTTAGGGCAGGAGCCAACCCGTTGTCATGTAGATGTACAGAATTAAGGTTTCAAAATTATGGGTAGATGTTTCCTTATTTAGCTCTCTTTTTCTTTGCTTGGAGAGGGATATTGTGGTTCTGGGGTGGAGATTACATATAGTTGTAATTTGTGAGATGTTCTGGGTTAATTTGTTAAATAGTCTGCACATTAGGTCCCTTGTCCTCAGTCAAAATAGAAATACTTGCATGTTGGCTCAGATATAAACTGTTAGGGATTAATGGTCAGAGATCCTTTCCTTCTTTTTTGCTGTTGACAATGTACAGAAGATTCTGTAATCATAGCCAGCACAAGCAGCTGGCACTGGCCCTGCTCCAACTCTCAAAAATCATCTTAAAACCATAAGTAGTTGTGAGAGAATCTAGTGTTCTTAGGCTAGTGTACATTGTGAATTTCATGTTAGCTTGAGTTATATAATAATTGTTTCAAAATAATAAAAAAATTAAAAAAGCATTTTAAGAAATAATTATTAATAAAGTTTTCAAGCTATAATCACTGCTGAAATTTAAAATTTTACCTGAATAGCTATTCAATCATATTGAAAACATATTTGCATTTTCAAAATTTGTATGGTAAATGTGGAGTATGCTAATTTATTTAATCAAACTTAAATATATGCAAGGAAATTACTCAAATTAGTTACAAATGTAGTGTTGTAGCCAGGTGCTGGTGGCTTCATGCCTTAATCCTAGCTATTCAGGAGGCTGAGATCTGAGGATCACAGTTCAAAGCCAGCCCCGGCAGGAAAGTTCATGAAATTCTTTTCTCAAATTAACAGCCACAAAACTAGAAGTGACACTGTCACTCAAATGGTAGAGCTCTAGTCTTGAGCAATAAAGCTCAGGGTCATCATTGTCCAGTCCCTGAGTTCAAGTGTTGTAACTTATCAAAAAAAAAAAAAAGCTAGGTGCTGGTGGTTCATACCTATAACCCCAGCTACTCAGGATAGTGGTTCAAAGCCAGGCTGGCAGGCTGGGCAGGAAAGTCCATGAGACTCATCTCCTAATACCCACCAGAAAACCAGAAGTGATGCTTGGAGCAGTAGAGTGCTTACCTTGAGCTGAAGAGTACAGGATCAGCACCCAAGCCCAGAATTCAAGCCCCATGACCGACAAAAAAAAAAAAAAGAAAGAAAAACAAAAACAATAACAAACAAAAACTAACAATGTAGAGTGGTATTATATATAAACTTCACTTACGAGAGGAGAGTAGACATAAATTTTTATTAATCAGTTAGCCTTATTTGCTAACACTTCTGAATTCGTTTTAGTAAAAAATTAAAACAGCCGGGCGCCGGTGGCTCATGCCTGTAATCCTAGCTACTCAGGAGGCTGAGATCTGAGAATCGCCGTTCAAAGCCAGCCCGGATAAGAAAGACCGTAAGACTCCTATCTCCAATAAACCACTAGAAAACTGGAAGTGGCGCTGTAGCTCAAGTGGTAGAGCACTCGCCTTGAGCTGAAGAGCTGAGGGACAGCGCCCAGGCCCAGAGTTCAAGCCCCATTACCGACAAAAAAAAAAAAAAAATTAAACATATTTAACGTTTTAGAAGTTAAATCAATCTTTGTTTGTTTCTTTCTTTCTTTGTCTCTTTCTTTCTTTCTTTTTTTTTTGCCCTGTCCTAGGGCTTGAACTCAGGG
Organism: Dipodomys ordii; assembly: GCF_000151885.1. Taxonomy (NCBI): domain Eukaryota; kingdom Metazoa; phylum Chordata; class Mammalia; order Rodentia; family Heteromyidae; genus Dipodomys; species Dipodomys ordii. Next base: position 23,752,204 of record NW_012267233.1, read on the forward strand.
CTTGAAAGCTGACTCTGAGCTTCATTTTTTTTCAAGGCTAGCACTGTACCACTACAGCCACAGAAGCACTTCTTGGCTTTTTCTGAGTAGTTTATTGGAGAGAAGAGTCTCACAGACTTTTTCCACTCTAGCTAGTTTGAACCCTGATCCTCAAATCTCAGCTTCCGGAGTGTAAGGTTTGCTAGAAAGGAAACTGCCAAAACTCAGTGGATGAGGAAGTGACCTCAGAGCCTGGGATCCTTTGCTGTCTCACAGTCAGGTGATTGACATTCAGGTGATTACTGATTTCAGAGCAAGGGGGAAGGGATTATTCTCTTAAGCAGATCTAACACTGAGTAGCTAGGATTACCGTTGTGAGCCACAGGGGTCTAGATGAAGTTGAATTTCCCTATAGTAATTTTAAGATCATTCACCATCTAAACATTTATTTATGTATGCCTTTTATCCCAAGAGAGGATTTTAAATTTAGAAACCTTTGTAATCTAAGTTATAAATAGCCCTCAGGAGAAATGAAGACAGTGTACAATTACATTGTGAGAGATAAATTACTTTCACAATAACACATAGACAAATCGACATAGAGTGAATTTACAATCTAAATTCGATAATTTCTATAAACCATGGATTAATATTTAGCCTCCAGAAGCCATTTGCCCTGATATCAAAGAATTATTCCCCTTTCCAATGAGCATAATATACTTAACTGATTTTAAGCTTCAATAAAATATAAATAAAAAATAATAGAAAAGATATTCTGTTTCCTCTCATCTAACAGGGTGCAAATGTCTACAAATCAATAACCCAATTAACTGATATTTTAGGTAGAGAAGTTAATACCACCATTCCTGCCCTCAATGTAAAATAACTGCTCAGGTAAAAAATCATTGAAACAAACAAAATAGATATCGTAAGGAAAATTAAATTGAGGATGAATACAGGCTCTTTTACTTGGAATTCATCAATGCAAAGCAAGAAATGTCATGGCTAGCCTAGACAGTTCAGATGAGGTTCATTTCTTAGGCTAAAAGTAGACTCATGTCTCCTGAATAAGCTAATGGTTCACCTTTGAATAAAGTAAAATTTGTTTTTGAAAGTTACATTATAATTCACATAGATTAAAATTTGAACATGGTGGAAATCTTCTGTCATTTTTGTGTGGTATTACATATTAAACTCAGTGCCTTTCTCTTGCCAAGAAATTCTCCATCACTTAAGCCACACCCTCAGCCAATTATTATTTTATTATTATTAATAGTAGTAGTGGTAGTATACTTGTATTTAGATAGAGTCCCAATGCCTTATCTTAACCAACCTTAATTCTATAATATTTAATTCCTGAGTAGCTGATATTACAGGCATGTAGTTAATGAGAAACTACAGGAAAAACGTAAGAACCTTGAACATTTGGTAAATATAATTTGATATTAATTTTAACTTAATTCCATATTTTAATATTAGAAGGATGTTTGAGTTTGTGGATATTTTGTTTGGCAGATTATATCTATATCCTTCTATCATCACAGATTTTAACAAACACCAGTGACCATGCTAATATTGATTTTAAATTTAGCAATCTTCTTAATTCAGAATGCTTTTGCTACCATCTCCTTTGATTCAAATCAAAATCATTAAGCAGAGCAGATAGAGTGACCAAATTTGAATTTTATTTTTAGTACTTAGTATCACAATGACCTTTCCACTATATATATTTATATATTATATATGTATATATTATATGTATATATATATATGGTCAATACATATATTAATATGATATTTTATATATTATATCTGAAGAGAGAGATACACTGGCATTAACAGAATGAAGCTAGGGCATATTTTCAAGTTTATATTGCTAAAGCTGTATCATATATATACACCTAAATGCTCCTTAGCAATTTTGGGCTGCTATGGAATTTAAAGATTTGACCTTTTATTCATAGTACTGCATAATTAACTTGTCCTTGGCACTATGATTACTCTAGTGATTAACAAGAATCACAAATGATTGGCTTTAAGGAAAGTTATCCAAGAGAAGAGAGTATTCTTTTTGAAGTTGGTATTTAATTTTTTTAATAATACATTGAACTTGATTCAAGATAACTTTTTTTGAATGCAGTAGACTAAGGAATTTCCAAATGATTTATTAATGAATCGTTTACTGACAGTCCTAGAAAGTGTATCACAAAATTCACTGCACCTTTTCTAATGGCTGTAATTATCTATTACTCTTTTATTGAGAGGCACTTTGGCCATATTGATAAATTCAAGAAAAGTTAACAACATTGAATCACTAACTCAGGGAGACTTTGTATACATTTTTTTTACAGCAATGTATTTTATTTAAAGTAAATTGATCTAATGTATAAAAGGCATATTCAGCTTATATTGCTTATAAAATGTCATTCATAAAAGTTAATTAGTTATTAAAGCCAGTGCTTTTGTCCAATTAGTTTTATTCCATTAGGAAAACTGTGACACTATTTTTCAGTTTTAAAGACATATTAATATTTATTTCAAGAGAAATAGTAAAACCATCTTAAAACATACTATAAAAATGTTTTGAGACATTTTTAAAACATTCATGAGAAAATGAAATAATTAAAATTATATTCCCAGTAATCATACCAACTAGAAAAAATGTAAGATGTAAAGTCATATTTAAGATTTCTGTCACAAAAAAATAAATATAAAGCAGCCTATGAAGTTAGACACAAATTCAAGAAAAAAATAGAGAATTAAAAAACACTAAACAATTGAAAAGGAAGCCATGAAATTTGACATGAATTTGAATTCAAAACATTCAATAAATTGTTTAATAAGTACCTTGATAAAGGCTAGGTAGAGTGATTCATACTGTAATCCTAGCTGCTCAGGACATGTAAATCACATGGATCCCAACTCAAGGCCAGCCTATGCAAAAAAGTACTGAAACTCTGATCCCAATTAATGAAGGTGGACATGGCAGATCCTTCCTGTCATTCCAGCTATGCTAGAGGATTAAATAGAAAAATTGTGGCACAGATAATCCCAGGAAAACATATAACCAATATGGTAAATTGAATACACACACAGACACACACACATTAGCTACATATACAACTATTCAGCCATAAACAAAAATAAAATTATATCATTTGCAAGAAAAAATGAATAGCACTGGAAACATGTCAACTAAAATAAGCCATTCTTAGAAAGATAACATACCACTTATATTCCCCTGTTAGAAAAGGAGAAAATGACAGTTAAATGAGAGGACTAGTTGGAGAAGTATCAATGAGAATGGAAGGATGAAAGGAATATCAATAGAGATGACAGTGAATTAAGAACTTCATGTACCTGCAGGAAAATAGAATAATAAAGCCCATAACATTATTTTTAATAGGGGAGGAATCTGGTTGCTACTTGCCAGTGGATCTTCTTCATTCAAACCTTGGAAGTCAGGAGGCTGAGACCTGGAGGATGAGAATGATGGTTCAAAGTCAGCTTGAAAGTTTTGAAATTTCATTTTTCCATTAGCAGGTAAAAAGGCTAGCTGCAGGTTTGGATCAGTGGTAAAGTGCCATGCATGAGTGAAAAAATCTGTGTGAGATCTCAAGGCTTTGAGTTTGAGTGCCAAGTACCTGCAAAAATAAGTATGAATTCAAATCTTGATATAGGCAAAAGTAAATACAAGAATGAATAACAAAATTTTCAAAGGTTTAATTATTTTAATTATATACACATGTGTATGCCTCACCTATACACATATCTATTTCTAGAAATAGTGATAGAGGTATAGATATACACATGTGTGTGTGTGCATGTGTTGGATCAAATGGATTACCTAGCCATCCATGTTCCTGCACTGGCTAATGTTTAGAAAGATTTGGAAAAGGGGAGGAAAAATAAAGGAGAAAAATGCAGAAGAAGAAAGAAAAGCAGGCAGACAAGAGGGAGGGAGAAAGGGAGGGAGGGAAGAAGGGAGGGAGGGAAGGAAGGAAGGAGGGAAGGAAGGAAGGGAGGGAAGGAGGGAGGAAGGAAGGAAGGGAGGAAGGAAGGGAGGGAGGGATGGAGGAAGGAAGGAAGGGAGGGAGGGATGGAGGAAGAAAGGAAGGAAGAAAGGATGGAAGAAAGGAAGAAAGAAAGGAAGGAAGAAAGGAAAGCAGGCAGGCAGATAATTTTCTCCACTGGTTGATTCTTTCCAATAAATTACTAAAGATTCATTCAGATTCATTCATTTTACTTCTGTGAAACTGAGGCATGCTTTATCGTAAAAGACATATTTTAGAAATTTGTCCTGAAAATATATGAAATAGGGTTTATAACTAAAGAAGTGTGTATCTAACAGAAAGCAATTTGTATATTGAGTTCTTTAATGAAGCATTTGGTATCAGCACTTTCCCACAAAAGCTCCATTGTTTGTAGGTAAAGTTTAGAGGCAGCAATAAGTTTTCACTACCCACTATTGCCTATGGTGTCCTGTTCTGCTCAGAAAAAAATAGAAAAGATTCAGTAACCAGGAAAGACTTTTGGAGTGCTTTAGATACCCTGATTACTTTCATGAAAAAAAAACTATATTGCATATGTTTAATTTGGCATTGTTTTAAGCATTTAAATATGTATTCAAATATTTACTCTCTATATGAATTCATTAAGTAAATACTACAAATATTTCCAGTTTACAGATGGCTAAATTAAAATGAGCCAAATTATAATGACCTGGGGGTGGGGTGAGGGGCTCTGATTATGGGGCCTGGTTGCAAGCAAACAAAAGGGAGAGAAAAAGGGAAAGAAGGAAGGAAGGAAGGAAGAAAGGAAGGAAGGAAGGAAATGGTCTTGAAAAGTAATTGATACCAATATTAAAAAATTAAATAAATAAAAAGAAGCAACCCCCAGAAGAAACTATCAAGTTTTGTTTCTTTGCTACCCACAGAGGCTTTTGTACTCTGAGACAATGCATCATATGAAGATCCATCGTTGGTGAGGAACATGCTTTGATTTTGTTTTTTAAGGTAGGAAGAAGAAAATGGGAAAAAATGGAAAAGGAAAATTTGTAGAGTGCCTGAAAGTCACAATCCCAGGCAGATGAGTTATGTAATGGGTTCATACAGAAGTTAACGATATGGATACTGATTACTTTAAAAATATAGAATGCTTAAAAATCTCTAGGAAATTCTTCAAGTACTCTCTAGGGCACAAGTTCTCAAGTCAGAAAACTTTATAGTAATATTTAGGGGCAAATAAGAAGACTAGAGACATTCCTGGAAATAGCTCGATATTTGTGTCTGCAACTAGCAACTCTGTTATGATCTGTGTATTAATTCTGGTTTGAACTTTTAGCCATGTATAATTCCAAGTGACAGGCGATTTTGCTTGATATATGCTTTCTAGCTAGGCTTTACTTTTGATTAATATCATTTTGCTTTTCTTTCAGTTTGGAAAATTAAATCTAGGAAAGACCTCTCCATTCTGATTACTGTGTTACTGTGGCAGTATTTATATTAATAAGAAAAAAATCATTTATTTTTGTAATAATTATTTTAAAACTCATAGTGCAATTCTGGTTATATGAATTGCCAAAGAGAGTTTCTTAATCATGATCAGCCATTCTGAATAGCCACTGTTTCCTATTTCTGTAAATGTGTATTATTATGTTAAAGTACATATAAAAAAAGAATTTTAAAACTAAAAGCAAAATTAGCTTAAGATATTGGTTAGCTATAATAAAGAGAAATGCATTACTTGTTATTGGGAGGCTGATAGTGGGTATGTACAGCTATAATTTCTGTTGCATTTAAGAAGTAATGGTTAAAACAATTCAAATCTAATTAAATGTGCAATGTACTTTTCAGAAATGAATATACTATGAAATGAAATAATTATGGTTGGCTTTTTCAAAGTCAGACCTTAAAATATATTTTCCTCCATTTCCAGTTATTGAAAATGATAATCTGCATTTGGATGAAAATCACACTTACTGCTTGAGCATATTACATTTTTTGGGGGGAGGGTGTCTGGTTGTGGGACCTGAACTCTGGGCCTGGTTGCTGTCCCTCAGCTATTCAGCTCAAAGCTAGTGCTCTACCACTTGAGTCACAGCACCACTTCCGGCTTTCTTTTTCTGCTTATGTGATGCTGAGGAATAGAACCCAGGGCCTCATGCATGCAAGGCAAGCGCTCTACCACTGAGCCACTTTCCCAGCCTGAGCATATTACTTTTTATTTGAATTATTTCTCTTTATTATTTTTCAGCTAATTTTATCAGATAGTGAAGGAGAATGTGTGTTCCCTATGTTTACAAATGATGTGGCACTTCTTTGATTCCAACACAGTGTCTGCTAGAGTTAAATGCATTTTAGTGTTACTTATGACAACTTATAAGATGTTAAAAACATTTCATACAAGAAGTAGAAGAGTAAAAGATAAAGTCATTATGAAAAGTAGTAGGTATTTAATTGAAGACATCTAAAACTTTAAATGGTATTTAATAGCATTTCATGAACCTGATTATGATTTCTTCCTCTCATAATTTCAAAGATCTGTTAACATCTATTCAATAAAGGTCGTGTTCCTTGCTTACTAACCATTTGCAGCCAATTTTTGAAGTAATGAATTCTGTCTACCATATGTAAATGACTCAGCTAGATGGACTAGTTATCCCATGATTATTTTTGCAATAGCAGAGGTAATTATGTAATTTCCTCTTAAATTAGGAAAATAAGCTTTACCATATCATAATATTCTTCTAACATGAAGATTGGAGAACACTAGACTTTACATTTTTATCTTTATTTCTCCAATCACAAAGTTGATTGAAGAAAATACTTAAGTGATTTTAGATGTTGATATAGCCTATTAAAATCAAATCAAGATTATATTACACTAGGAGTTATTTTCCTCAGAAATTTCTGTGATATTCTTATTTCCAAATATTGTTGGAAAAAAGATGCTAATAAAAAGACTTAATTGCCAACATCACTGGAGTTTTCTCTATCCATGATGAAATTAATATTTTCCTTTCCCTTTACTCATTGAATTCTCTCAGCTGAATATGGCTTTTAACAACGACTTAGACCATCAATTAGCAATAAATTTCTTCACTTGATACTTCTGTCTTATGAATACTATGATTTTCTATATAGGTTATAATTACAAAATATAATTTTCAATTTAATTACAATTTTTTATTGTGAAAATACTGTACAGAGAGGTTACAATTACATGGGCAAGATAATGAGTACATTTCTTATCAAGCATTGTAGCCTCCTCCTTTGTTTCCGCTTCCCATCCCTTCCCATCTTCCCCCCCCAATCCTCTCCGTGGGGACCCCCCCCCACCAAAGTTGTAAAGTTCATTTTCAACATAACGACATTACAATTTTAAGTGAATATAAATGCAAATCAAATTACTGGGTAAAAGTTTACAAACTTCTTTTTATAGTTCAAATGCCTAGTAGTGAAATGACTTAAGTTTATATAATTTTCTTATTTCTAACCAGGTGTTTATCTACACATTTTAGCATCCATTGATAATTATTTTTCAACTTGAACTGTTGTTACTATATGATCAAAATGATGACTTTCTAGTTTAATCCTTTTACAATAATTTATATTTTATTAACATGAAGAACTTTGCTTTTCATCAATAACTATCTCTTTTTTATGTCTGTATGAAGTTATGAAATGATTCTTATGTGATCCAGAGTATATCATTATATTATTTATTTCAGTATTCAATTTACTGTCACTTGGAAAGAGAGATATTAAGATGCTTTGTACATTATACTTTCTGTGCTTTTAATACAAATAGTGATATTGAAATAATTATCCTCAAGAAATAGGACACATGAAATTATCACTAAAGCTAGCAATTGTTTCTAACAAGTCTTTAGATATTTATATTTAATTAAATAAATAATAAAGTATTAACCAAGATTTTGAAGAAAAGTAATTGCAATAAATGTTTAAACCATTTTATAAATTATTATTATTTTATTGTGAGAAGAATGATTATATGTAGTGTCATCTCTATTCAGATAATCTTAACTTAAAAGCATTGAGAGATGATCTAATAAATCTTGAACCTGGGCCAGTATTTTACTGTGACAATGTGAAGGGTATGTGAATTACGTCAAGGTGTATTTACTGAGCTTGATTTTTTTTAGACATCATCTGAAATTGAGCTTTGGAAATCTACACCTCTAATTTCTGAAAAAAAATTACGAAGCTTGTTTTAGTACCTTCTTCTTGTGTTAATGACTTAAGAACAATAGGCAATAATAACTAAATAATTCAGGACAGAAAATCCCAGTACACTGTTTTGTTGTTAAAATGTATATATTTACATACATTTGCACATATTCACATATATTTTATGTTCTGTATACATATATATGTTTATATATATTTATTATACATAATATATGTATATATAACATATATTTATATTTATATATCTATCTTTTCAAATAACAGTAAATTGAATATTGAAATAAATAATATATTGATGTACTCTGGATCATTAAAGAATCATTTCATAACTTCACACTGACATTAAAAAGAGACCGTTGTTGATGAAAAGCAAAGTTCTTCACTTTAATAAATTATAAATTATTAGAAAAAGATTGAATTAGAAAGTCACCATTTTTGATCATGTAATAACAATTAGTTTAATATAATATATAAATAATTTATAAATATATGTTTATATATTAAACATATATATTACACATATATAAATGAATATATTAAATATACATAAGTATGTTTATATATTATTTATATATTATAAATAAATAAATATATGTGTGTGTATATATATATATATATATATATATATATATATATATATATGCAACTTGAACATTGTGAAAAGAGAATACCAATCTAAGGCCTGAGGAGAATATAGTGATATTCAATGCATATCCTATGAAATGAAGCAAGTTGACCAGAGAGGTTGGATTTGGAGAGATAGGAAAGAATACTGAAAGGTGTGACCTCAATCAAGATACATTATAGGGCTGGGAATGTGGTTAGTGGTAGAGTGCTTGCCTAGATGCATGAAGCCCTGGGTTCGATTCCTCAGTACCAAGTAAACAGAAAATAAACAGAAATGGCTCTGTGGCTCAAAGTGGTAGAGTGCTAGCCTTGAGCAAAATAACAGTGCCAAGGCCCTAAGTTCAAGCCCCAAGACTGACAAAAAAAGATACATGTATTCCTTAACTGATTTTTAAAACTACATAAATAATAAAAAACATAATTTTAAAAGAGAATAGATAAAACCTCACTTTCTTACAAAATATCAAATGTCTGTAGTATTATTATGTTTGATGTTATGTCCAGTGTCCATCCAAACTACTCTATCAAAAATAAAAGTAAACTTTTTTTGGGGGGGGGTCTGGTTGTGGGCCTGAACTCGGCCTGGGCGCTGTCCCTCAGCTATTCAGCTCAAGGCTAGCACTCTACCACTTGAGCCACAGCGCCACTTCTGGCTTTTTTTTTTTTTCTGCTTATGTGGTGCTGAGGAATTGAACCCAGGGCCTCATGCATGCAAGGCAAGCACTCTACCACTGAGCCACCTCCCCAGCCCAAAAAGTAAAAAATTAATATTATGGTTTTTATTGTACTTATAACAAAACTGATTATTTTTATTTATTTAGAACACATTTTATTGCATTATCTTAACAGATACTTGGAATTTTCTCTACAAGACTTCTACTTTAAAGAGAGCACTGTAAAGTTAATATTTCTCCCTTTGTCTCTCAGAATTCTCAAAACCAAGAGAAACTTCAAAGGAAAAAAAACCTACTGGACCTTTATTTCACAAAGTTCAAAGAGATAAAATATCAAATAATTTAAAAAACCTCATGTATTGGTTCAGTAGTGCTTTACAATCTATCTCCTTTGGATTAATTTCCATTCTGCATAGCAAAAAAGACAAAGATCAATGAAAATTCAGTCACCTAATAATATTTGTAGCAGATAGTGTATGTTTTGTTACGTAATACTGACGAGAAATGACAAATGTGGTTATGTGAACATTCTTCTAATGTTCTCTCTGCATCGGTTAATTACACTTGGTTATAGTAAAAAATATACTATAAATCAGCCATCACTCGTCAAAAGGAATTTATCAATAGATAAGGATGATAAAAGTGCAATAAAAGTATCATAGAGACAAACTTCTTCATGGGCAAAATAACAAATAACAATTCTTGATTTCAATTTAGGATAAAAATTGTCAAAAGTTATGTAAATGAATGGTCAATTTATCACTCATTATATGTATCATCAAGTTTTATCAGTTAAATTGTATTCCATAAAATTTTAACAAATTATGAAGACTTATTTTTCTTTTTAATATGTTAAAACTACTTAAAAATGCAAAATATCTTCATAGCTCATAATTTTACAAATAAGCACAAGGTATGGTCTTTCTTCTAGGAAACAGCTTGATCCAACCCTACCATACCAATATAGGCCAGTAAATAAAATATCAAGAAAAGTTCGACAGTCTTCACCTCCATAGAAATTTAAGATTAAAAAGTTAAAGGTTAAGTAACAGAAAAGAAATTCAAGATAATAGTATACTAAATGTACACTGCTAAACTCCATGAAAGAATTAAGAGTAAATGTCACTTAAGACATTGGCAGTAGAAAGAAACATACGTTGCAATGGGTCCACCTGTATCCCTATTTAAACGATTTGTTTCTTCCTTTCCCCTCCACAAATTATACCAACATCAAATACAGTGAAAGTATGTACAAGTCGTTATGTCGAAAAATGAACTTTACAACTTTGGCCGGGGGTTTGGGGGGATGAGGGGGTTGCGGGGTTGGGTGGGAGATGGAAAGGGATAGGAAGGGGAAACAAAGGAGGAGGCAACAATGCTTGATAGGAAATGTACTCATTACCTTGCTCATGTAATTGTAACCCCTCTGTATGGTATTTTCACAAAAAAAAAAAAAAAAGAAACATACGTTGCTTTGAAAGTCTAAAAAGTCGATGAAACGTGCAGTGGTGGCTCACCCCTGTAATCCTAGCTACTCGGTTCAAAGCCAGCCTGTGCAAGAAAGATCATGAGACTGTTATTTCCAACAAACTCAGAAAAAGCTGGAAGTGAGCTGTAGTTTAGGAAGTAGAGCTCTAGCCTTGAACTAAATTAGCTCAGGGATAGCACACAGGCTCTTAATTCAATCCCCTTCACTAGAGTGAAAAAGTCTTTGAAAAAAAACATGAACTTTATGAAGGTTGGACTAAAAGACATTTGTGAGTGTCTAGGCAAATACCCCCTTAGAATTTCTTAGAGACAAATAATATGAAATAATAAGATAGGAAATATATTTTGCTGGTATATTTCTGATATTTTCAAAGAAGAATTTGTCTTGTAGATCTCATGAGTCCCTGTTCTACACTTTGTTTTAGAAGTAAGTTTTAGAAACACACCTACTTTAGACTGTCCGATTCAATTTTGAAAGTGCTGTCATATACTATTTCCAAAAGATTATACTCTTATAAAATCCTGGTTTATAAAAGTAAATATCTCTTCTAAGGTCAAAAAATTGATGGACTCAATGTAATAAGCAAACATATTGTATGTGACCTGAGGTTTAGATTATTATTTTTACTGATCTTTAAATACAGAGGAAAATCAGTAGTACAGAAGTCTGTTTCATAATAGACTCTCTTTCAACTTCCTAGAAAAATTCAATAGCATAGTGACTAAATGTTTAAAACTATGAAAATTATATTAATAAATTAGAATTTATCAAAAGCAAGTAAGTAGCAATCGTATGCTTTGAAAGAATGGAAATAAGATATTAGATGTACATGAAATTTTGCCATTGCAATAGTGAGATTTAAATCATATTATATTGATCAAACATTAAAAACACACAAAGTAGTGTTTAAGTGAGATCAAAGACAAAAGAAAGAATTCAATCAGGATAAAACATTTTTATTGTGAATCATTATATTGTCTAAAACACTTATTTGATATCCTGAGAAATAGTGTCTGTGCTTATATTTGATTTTCATGACCTTCCATATTTATGCTTAGTTAATATAGGTATAATTAAAAAGTAAAAAAGGATTCAGAGCTATGTTGATGGCCTATATACTATTATGCATTTAATTTAATAATTGTTATATCTGATAATATTTCTAGAGACAGTCTGCTTTATAACATTTATGATACATAATTTTACATAGAATTTTTTTACTGTCATGTATTTCATTATTAGAAGAGAAAAATAGGATTACTCAAGGAATCTTCCTTATCACAGAGATAAAGTGAAAGCTGTGTTGTTATTCTTCTTTTTTTTATTATCTTATGGTTGTTTGTTGTTCTCATACTGGTACTTTAACTCAGGGCGTGGACACTATTCTTGAGTTTTTTTTTAACTGAAGGATAGTACTCTACCATTTGAATTATAGCTCTACTTCCAGCTTTTTGGTGATTAACTGGAGATGAGAATCTCATGCACTTTTCTGACCCAGCTAATATTGAATTGAGATCCTAAGATCCCAGCTAATTGAATTGCTAGGCTTAGAAGTGTTAGCCATCAACACCCATCTAGCTTCCTTTGTTTTGATTTTTCTAAGCAGTCAGCATAACTTAACAAATATTGAGTGCGCTCATCTATTTAGCATGATATCTGAGACCTTTCCTTCATTATATTTTGCTTTGCTTTGAAAATTAATAAATTGCATATCACATTCTTAACTTTTGACAAATTCAGATAATCTCAATATTTTATTGCATTATAACACAGGCACCAGCAGAAATAGATAGCCTGACCTCATACACTAATTCCTCTCCCTTGTAAAATTATCTCTGGATTCCAGTTTTATGAACTCATTTATTGGAGTATTATTTCTCAACTCTGGTAATAGAAATAAATATTACAAGTAACATATTTTGTAAGTTCTATCTCTACCATTCCAAAATTAAATCCACAATAATATAATCTACCAATGTAGTTTCCAAAGAAGCAGGAAAAGAGAAATCAGGTAATTTCAGTGTGTTAATCTGTATTAAGTATGAAAAAAATCTTGAAAGGAATTAATTAGGAAATGTGTAGTATACCAATCCATAGGTAGTCACCACAAACAAGATTTCAACTAATCTAGGAATATGTATGTTATTTTTGCTAGTTTGTATAATAAAGATTCTATTCATGAGATGGCTTTTCTAAAAGTACCTAAGAAATAATCTTAGAAGTTACATTTATTTTTTTTCTTGGAAAACAATTTTGTTTATAACTCTGGGATTCTAGAATTTAGGAACATCAAAGTAACAAAAAAGAAAAAAAAATCAAAGCAAGAATTAATGCTAGTTAATGTTCTTATGTACCAGAAACTCATAGTAGCTAGTAAAGTTCTAGTTACAGTGGTTGCCTTTGTGCAAAATCTTATCAATTGGTTAACCTCTTTGTGTGCTCAGGTGATAAGTCATGGTGGATACTAACACACAGAATATAACAAGCAGGAGCAATCAAACAGAACAACATGCCAACAAAATTCCCTAATTTTCTTTTGTTTTTTATGTTTTTTATTGTAAAAATTCTGTACATGAGCAAAGTAATGAGTACATTTCCTATTGAACATCGTTGCCTCCTCCTTTGTTTTCCCCCTACCATTCCTTCCCTTCCACATCCACAACTATTCCCACCCTCACCCTGGTTCGGAAGTTGTAAAATTCATTTTCAACATAGTGTTTTGTACCCACTGTTACAATAGGTCAAACTGTATCCTTATTTAAGCATTTTGTTTCTTCCCTTCCCCTCCCCGAATTAGAGAAATGTATATACATATTCAGGACACCGACATCAAATACAGTAAAAACTTTACCATAGCTAAGATATGGAACCAACCCAGATGCCCCTCAGTAGATGAATGGATCAAGAAAATGTGGTATATATACACAATGGAAGTCTATGCCTCCATCAGAAAGAATGACATTGCCCCATTTGTTAGGAAATGGAAAGGCTTGGAAAAAATTATATTAAGTGAAGTAAGCCAGGCCCAAAGAAACATAGGTCCCATGATTTCCCTTATTTGCAATATCTAGTATATGTATGAGTCAAGCGGAAAAGGTCAGATAATGTGATGTCAGGAAAATGAACCGTTAGATGTGTATTTTAATGTTTTTTTCTTTCATGCATGTGTTTCTAAAGCATTTATAAGATTATCTCTTTGTTGCTTTGTATGTCCCTCCCCCACAGTATAACCCCTGCTTTCACTATATTTGATGTCAGTATAACTTGTGGAGGAGATGGGGAAAAACCAGTTGTTTAAGGATACAGGTGGACCTGTTGCAACAATGAGAAGTACAAGTTGTCATGTCCAAAAGGAGCTTTACAACGTCGGTGCGGGGGGGGGGGAACAGGGGGAGGAAGGAGAAGGATTGGGATTGGGAGGAGGGGGGAGGCTGGGAAGGGATGTGAAGGGTAAACTAAAGGAGGAGGCTGCAATGCTTGGTAAGAAATATACGCATTATCCTGCCCATGTAATTGTAACCCCTCTGTACAGTATGTTCACAAATAAAAAAAAAACAGATATATATGTATACACACACACACACACACACACACACACACACACATATGAATTCTATGCCTCTATCAGAAAGAATGGCGTTGCCCCATTGTTAGGAAATGGAAAGACTTGGAAAAAATTATATTAAGTGAATTGTACCCGGCCCAAATAAATACAGGTCCCATGATTTCCCTTAACTTCAATAACTAGTACATGTGTAGGACAAGCAGAAAAGGCCAAAAGCTATGTAAATATAAACATATAAGATTATGTTAAATGAAATGAACCCCAACATAGGGACACAAATATCTATTTTCTTTCTTGATATTGTTTCTAACATATTTATAATGTGCCATGAGATTTATTTTTGTAAAATACCCTAATTTTCTTATTATATTTGTATTTTGATATCTGTGAAGAGAGTTAAAGACATATATTAAACAAGTACAAAGAGTAACTATCAAACATAGATGATGAATGCATCAAGATTAAATGAGTTGCCAGTAAAATTACTAATTGGTAAATCCTTTCTGGTAGAAATGAAGATAGAACTAGATTAAGGAGTTCACTAGAGTATGCCATACCAGGAGACTGACCAAAGATTCATAGAAACATTGAAAGACAGAAGGCTCTGTGAAATGTACGAATGTGTCATTCATTTAGAGGAAGTATCTCAGTAGCTGCCAAGAGAAACCAACAAACAGATAAATAATAGAATATTGTTCAGGGAAAGGATAATACTAAAATCTATCAATAAATAAACTGCTTTAGCAACAAGATTAACAGTACTGATTATGATTTTAATATTTCTCAATAATGAAGAAATAATGACATACAAGAATGATCCTGTCAGGCACATTACACACTTTGAAAGATAGTAAAAGTCTGCAGAACACATATAATTTAGGAACCTATTTTTACTCCTCCAGAGAACTCTCTGGAAATTTTTTCATGCATACATACTGTTTTCTCTGTCATTTACATATTCATTCAATTATTTATGTCAATACTGACTCTTACTCATAAGCAGGTAGGTTATATTCTCTGGAGAGACTTATTTTTATCTTTGGCCATTAGTAGATTTTTCTGTATGTGTGTGAGGTGGAGCTCCAGGCATGCATGTGTTTGTTGGTTAGTTAGTTGGAGCAACTATTGGATACTCAAAATGATTAAGAAAGTATTATATCAAAGAAAAAGAAAACAATAATAAAGAACATAGAATTAAAGACAAGAATTATCTCAACTTTTCTAAAAATAATTATTATATCTCAAACTGTCAAAAGAGGAACGATATGTCAACTAATATATTGACTAACTGAATAAAATTTAAAAGTTCTAACTCCAATTTCATTTACTTTTTGATAAATAATGACAAATAATTTAATGTATTAGGTTTTATTTATGACTAGTCTAATATTGTGATCTAATAGCCTCTATCATATACAATAACAGTGAAATGACAGACTTACTCTGTGTGACCATTTGTATAATGCAATTTTCATTAAAATAATATACATCAGGGAATATGTTGGTTCTATAATCAGAAATACCTGCTTTTAACATTAAATATAGTTGCAAATTTACCTCATGAATTCTTATTATTCTAGCTTATGCATGTTGTGTTTGTATAACTCAGTTTGAAATGAGACAAAACTGTTGTCTAAGTCTATCAATTCAAGCACTGAAGCAATCAATGAGGGGAAAAATAATTTATTTGCTTATGTGAATCAGTTTCAATGAAGAAAATTGTCATTGAAATTATTATTCTAATTGGCTTTGAATTTATGGCTCTGAAATGTGTTTTATTATTAAATAACATCTGTGCAGCCAGGCTCTTATAAAACATCTCTCCACATATTTATTTATACCTCTAAGCATCTTACTATTATTACTCTGTGGTTTTCTTCTTTCTTCCTACTTTACCACATTTGGATTAGAATATTTACCAAATTCAGAATCTGTTTATGGTGAGGGTAGAGGAAGGCTGTAGTGAAGGAAGGTAAGAATAGAAAAGGATAAATACTATAATGGACAGTGTAAGATTGTACTGCCCTTTGAGTCTGAGTTGCACATGTTTTATTCTGCAAATAGGGAAATTTTGCTATTAAAGAAGTTTTCCTTTCTCCTGTTCTTTTTATGGCTCTAGCTTCATTAGCTTTCATTTCCCTATATTGCATTTTAAAAGTACTCAGCTGCTGATATTACTGGTTTATCCAAGACAGTCAGATCTTTACTCTTCACCTCTTTTACAGGTGATTGGCTTATCCTCTTTCCCCAAAGTCAGCACATTTCATCATCTTAACATATTCTCTTCTAGGTCCTATGAAGTAGTCTTTCAGTTTTCTGAGCCTCTGTCCTTTGACACTTCTTAGAAACTTTCCATCCCCAACTGCTCAGCCAGCAGCAGATTAACCTTTCCTGAACTATATTTGCTAGTGATGACAATTCAATAGAGTTTATAAAAGCGAGGTAAATCTGGTGTTCACTGATGTGTCCTAAATATAGCGAATTCACTCTTCTCATTTTTATCCTATTGCTGAGAAGTTGTTTCTCAAGTTTTGCTGAATGTATGGCCTAGTTTGCCATAAACTATGCACACTCACAAACATACCCAGCAAACTACTTTCTCACAAAGTTCTCTAAACACACATCAAGACCTGCTTGGTTTTAGAAGAATAAGTTAATAAAAATCTGTTCTCCAATTTGTACTCTTAACCCATCTATTTGAGTGGATTATTTTTGTAGTTAGTGTCTTCCAATGACTTCATTTATAGAACTAAGGTTTATTACTTATTACTTAATTTATTTTTATTCATTCTTTTAAGATATCAGTCTTTTCTATATTTAGTTATGCTACTTTGGGTTTGAAAACTGGAAAAATAATCAAAATTCCTATTCATTAAACTACAGATATTCTATACTATACAGTAATCAACTGGCTTTTGAGAAACAATTATAAATCTATAGTCTAGTTCCAATCTGCCAGTTATGATTTGTTCAAAATAAGCAAAAATTGAAGCATCTCCCTCTAGTTACATGGCAAAATTGTATGAATGTCTAATTTCTGTGGTCCAGTACAAGATGTTCTTTGGGAATAACTTATGAATTGACTCCAGGGAATAAAATATACCTCATTTAAACCTCATTCAAAATAAAATATCAATATTGGTTTAACCTTATAGAGAAAGCCTGCAGCTCTTGTTTGAGTTGAGTCTTCTGTATGTTCATCTGTTTGAGATTCTCAATTTTCTACAATTGCCAACATGCACAAGGCATTTGAGGATATAACTGACCTGCTTGTGTTCACAGTGAGTAGAATGCATCAGCTGAAGCTTAAGTAATTTTTTTGCCTATGAAGCTATACTTCACATTTCATCAGCTGTGTTCCCATTGGTATAAACACATTTTTAAAAGAGCTTGACTATTATATTTTGTGAAAAGAAGATTGTCCAACTTGAAAAGTGTGATTTTTATAATAAAGAGAGCTACGAAAATCAATAGTCATGCCTGGTGTGGCTGTATAATACTGTAATCCCAACTAGTTGGGAAGCCAAGACATGACAATAAGGAATTTGAGGACAAAAGTTAGTTCAAGACCCTGTTCCAAAAACATAATAATAACAAAAGAGCTTGAAGATGTGACTCAAATACTAGAACACTTGCATAGCATGCCTATGACTTTTCCTTAGCATTAGAAAAGATAAAGAAGGGGAAAAAGACAAAATATTAATAGTCATATTCAAGTAATGACAGGAACAATAATTAGATATGCACTGAAACTAATTATCATTTGTGTTCAATTATTAATGCAAAGATAGAACGTTGAGGAAGTGGCATTGTAGCTCAAGTGATAGAGCACTCACCTTGAGCTGAAGAGCTCAGAGATAGTGCCAAGCCCCATGACCAACCAAAAAAAAAAAGACCCACAAGATAGAAAGTTGAGCATGTATAGCATATTAGACAACTATCTCTTTCAGAAATAGGCAGAGCACCCCTTCCAAATGTCATCTATCATATGAAATATAAATGCTTCTTTGCATAGCTCTTTTTTCTTGAGTAAAAGAAATAAACCTGCTTTTTATAAAATGATGATTTTGATTTTTATTTCATTGCTTAATCTCAGTTATCTGAAACCTCAAAGGGAGTTCATCAAAATATATACCACTTTATTTTTCCCCATGCATTTACACATCTGTGGCAAGATGAACTTCTAATTATGTTATGGAATTATTAAATTGTACATTAATTTTGATATGGGTTATTAAGGGGAATATGTCTCAAAAACAGATTGATTGTTCTCTCAACTATTCTTCTCATTTCAAAGAGGAGATTTTTCAACCTAAAATACCATCTCCACCAAAACAAACTAATTTACCTTTTATCCCGTGACTTTGTATAGAATAAACACACATGTAATTACCATGACATGCATTAAAGTTTTGTTTTGTCTGGGTTTATAAACACACTCTAGGTTATGACCCAGTGTGTCATTTTTGACTTTTGAAAGGCTGGTTCAATTTCTGTCAGTTTCACATTGGAAAAATGAGTAGCCCTTTCTGAATCATCACAAATACAGGAGGCATAAAAGCATTTCGCTAGCTTTTTAGAGTTTCCTATAAACTTAAAACTCAGTCATATCTTTGTTCATGCCTTTTCTTTGTTAAACCAGAGAGTTTTTCTAATAAAAATTTAAAGCTTAAAAACTGAAAAAAATACACTTTTAAAGACCTGAAGTTCTCCAATCTGTGTTTGATAGATGTCTGAATAATTTCTCTACGTAAACATTATTCAGGAAAATGCAGCATATTTATTTTCAACACAAAATATACTTCCTTGGCAAGCTGCTGCCTCATCTTGAATCTTGTCATATAGATGCTCAGTCTTCTCTTTATCTCCTGAATCAGAAGGGACATTTGTGGGAGGTTCCCCAGGTAATTTGAATGCACGCTAAAGTTTGGAAATACCTCCATTGTTTGATTCTTGATGTAATTAGAGCTCAAGCAAGATGCAGTTTATCCCGAATCAATCATTTAACTGTGTCTGTGGAGAGCTAGAGAGGACAGCAGAGCTTCCTGTTTCTTTGGTTAACATTTATTCAGTCAGTCTGTCTTAAATTGTGGTTCCTACTGAGCTTTGTGCAAGGTATTGAACTACAGTGATGGCAGGAACACAGCTTTTTGCTTGTTAGCTATTCCTTATCTTAGGAAGATAAGGAAAATATTATAGTTCATGGTCGCAAATGATTCTTCTGACACTTAATGTTGTGAAGTTGATTCCCTTTGGCACAATTATTTCAAAAAAGATAAATTTGATTTGTAAAGTTTATAAAGTTTCCTAAAGCCATATAAAGAAGCCTTCAAAAATACTCAATGAAGACTATGTTCAAGAAATTTTGTCATGATGTTAGGGAAATGAACCCTAAGATATATATTTAAATGTTTTTTTTTCTTTCATGTGATTTTTTCTAACACATTTATAAGATTATTTCTTTGTTGCTTTGTATGTCCCTCCCCCACGGTATAACCCCTGGTTTCACTGTATTTGATGTAGGCATAATTTGTGGAGGGGAAGGGGAAAAACAAATCATTTAAATAGGGATACAGATGGGCCCATTGCAACAATGAGATGTACAAGTTGTTATGTTGAAAACGAACTTTACAACTTTGGTGCATGGGGAGGGAGAATTGGGTGGGAGGGGGGGGGGGGAGGATGGGAAACAAAGGAGGAGGCTACAATGCTTGATAAAAAATCTACTCACTATCTTGCCCATGTAATTGTAACCCCTCTGTACAGTATTTTCACAATAAAAAAATACTTATTGGAAAAAAAGACATTTTGTTATAACAACTAATACTTAAGCTCAGCATACAAATACATATACATTTCTGGGTATAAGTATTAAGTATATATAAATAACATGGAAATGCTATAATATAATATAAATTATTTGACATGTGATCCACTATGTTTATATTTTACAGACAGATTTTTAAACAAAGGTGTGAAATAATTGCCTCAAACCATACATAAATAAAACCTCAACTTTAGTTCAATGTAATTTATACAAAAAAGGTAAACAAACATCTTCTCTATACATTTGATTAGATAACATTTAAGGAAAGACTATTATTATATTTTTTCTCTTGCAAAACTTGTCCATAGGCATCTTTTTCCTAGGCCATAGCATAATATACATGATCAGTATTATAATAACATACATGACATATTCATGTCCATTACCAACATTTTATGTAGGTGTTCCTATCAGAAGAAAATTAATCACAATGAAAAAATGTCTTTAATTTGGCATGGAAGCATTCCGGACCAGTACTCTTTAAAAATATCATACTTAGGGTTTTAATTCTACTTTTAATTATGATCAGTTTTTCAATAAACTATTTAATATGTCATCACATTCAAGTAGCAATGGAGTTCGCTTAAGCAATTGGACCCTCCATAGAAGCAGATGCCCTGTCTGAAATCTTGTTGATAGGAAGCAAACTTCATGTAACAGCAGCCAGAAAGCAATGGATGGTATTCAAACACTGAACTCAAAAGAACAAACACTTTCTCCAGGATTTATTTGGTAAACTCAGTGACTGTTGAGCATCTGGATATGATGAAAGAAAGGAGGAATGTTAAAGCTATCATTGAAACCTGTCCATGTGAATTAGATGATCCAGTCTCTGTAATTAAGACTAAGTAGTGGGTATCTGTCATAAGCCAAATTAATACAAATTAATTCAAAAACCTTGGAAGGGACATGCCATGCTGTTCTGTGTAGCATGACCCTGAAGGGGACATTTTATTATGTGAGTAAGATTTCATTGTCAAAAAGAAATGTCACTCTGGTGAACGCTGAACACGTTTTTCAGAGGGTAAAGTGCTTATCAATTAGATGTAAATTAGCATGCTGAGGGATGCATTTGATAAATGATTGCTTCCAGAAAACTAAGTGGCACTCTCTTCTTAGAAGAGTCACTGCCTTAAGGGGGAGGATGCTATGCTTAAGGAATCTAATGTTTCCTTTGCAATCATATTTGTTTCTTCTATATTTCAAAGAATAAGAGTGTGAATAAAACGTGCATTTGTTTAAGATTTGGCAATTTAATATCAAGACAGCCAAGGTAATATCTTTCAACACATTTACTATAACCCATTACTAATTCATCTAACAAAATGGAGACCTATTGGAATTCAGTACTGATCAAATTTGTTGTAATGATATGTTATTATTTCTGGGATCTTCATTATCATCTCAGACTTCAGAAGCACTCTGGAAGGTAATGGACCATGGAGAACTGTCACATAATAGAGAGATTAGGTGAATATTTTTTATATTACCCAGGATTCGTGTGATCATTTTGTGAGTACTCATTGTTTTCGCTGCTTGGGAGTGAGGCAAAGTTGGAAGAATGTATGATTTTATGTCCACAATCTTCCAACAGACATCTGTATAGACTTCAACTATGCATTCAAGCTTAGTCTTTTCTTTACAGTCAGTTTTAAATTATCTTTCAGGTTATCATAATCTCCTACAGATGTATTTTATTTCTATCTACTATTGATTTTACACTTTTCAAACTCTGACATTACATGTATAACTGCTTCCATCTTTATATTCCTTATAATTACATGCCTTTTAATAACTAATTATATGGCTTTTAATAACTAAATAGAAACCCATGGTTAGAATTTTGTTGTCCATTTTTGGATTTTGTTACTGTTGTTTGATATGATTGTTGTTTCAAAATCACATATACTTTCTTTTAACTTATTCCAAAGTATTTAATAAAAATTTAGAATATTAGAAGGTATTTAGAATAAATATTTAGAATTGGCCAGGCACCATTGGTTCACATCTATACTTCTAGCTACACAGGTGGTTGAGATTCCAGGATCATTGGTTTGAAACCAGAGCAGGCAGGAAAGGCCTTGAGACTCTTACATCCAATTAACAACCAGAAAACCACAAGTGTTGCTGTGGCTCAAAGTGGGGAGGTCTAGTCTTAAGAGTAAATGCTTAGAGGTAATGCCCAAGCCCTGAGTTCAAACCCCATGGCAGACCAAAAAAAAGTAAAAATATTCTAAAAATAATCTATTCATTTTTCAACAAAATAATCTATTCATTTTTCAACACAGTCTATCTCTTTTTTCATGGGTGAGACTGCATTTCTGAAAATTGCCTAAGTATTGGGGAAAATGATAGGAATTATAGAAGAAGAAAAATATGTTTCTCTCCCTTTCCTGAACTGAGAAGTAATTTAAGTTCCAGAATATTTCTGGAACATATGGATGTTCTGATTTCAGATTTCTCTGAAAACTGGTAACTTGTTAAATAACACAATCCTTGAGGGTACTTTCAATTGATTTCAAAATTCAGATATAGGATACTCTTTCTAAAATCATTTA
The DNA here is from genome assembly GCF_000151885.1 of Dipodomys ordii. Classification (NCBI taxonomy): domain Eukaryota; kingdom Metazoa; phylum Chordata; class Mammalia; order Rodentia; family Heteromyidae; genus Dipodomys; species Dipodomys ordii. The sequence continues at coordinate 23,775,136 of NW_012267233.1, forward strand.
GTAAATTGCCTTTGTTTTAATACTTCCCGATAATATTCAATTCATAATTAACTATATTATAATTAGTTATACATTATGGTATATCTAATTGAATAACTTGAGATAATCTTTATTTGAAATTCTAGAACAACTATAGAGTTATAGTCCATAAAATTATCATTATCTGTGTACATCATTTTCATATTTTCAATTGTATCATCCCACTAGTCAAATTAACTCTTTGATTCATGATCATAAAATTATTTCAAAGATAGGGAAACGATGCTTCATATTTCATTAATATAAATGTCAAATTACTAAAGACAGTATACTATTTCTGAATGTTACAGACATTTCATTTAGTAAACACAGAAGAGTGACAACAATAACAATAAAATATTTAAATGATAATATAAATTTAATGAAATACTTCTCTTTTCTTTCTTTCTTTCCTTCCTTCTTTCTTTCTTTCTTTCTTCCTTCCTTCCTTCCTTCCTTCCTTCCTTCCTTCCTTCCTTCCTTCCTTCCTTCCTTCCTTCCTTTCTTCCTTTCTTCCTTTGTCATGGAACTTGAACTCTGGGATTGAACGCTGCCCCTCAGCTCTTCAGCTTAAGGCTAGAGCTCTACCATTTGAGCCCCAGTGCCACTTCTGGTTTTCTGAGTGGTTTATTGGAGATAAATCTCACGGACTTTCCTGCCCAGGCTGGCTTTGAACCACGATCCTCAGATCTCAGCCTCCTGAGTAGCCAGGATTACAGGCATGAGCCATTGGCCCCTGGCATAAAATACTTTCTTAGTGTTCCTTAATTTTAGGATTATTGTGTGTGTGTGTGTGTGTGTGTGTGTGTGAAAATACCGTACAGAGGGGTTACAATTACATGGGCAAGATAATGAGTACATTTCTTATCAAGCATTGTTGCCTCCTCCTTTGTTTCACCTTCCCTTCCCATCCCTTCCCATCTCCCCCCTTCCTTCTCACCGCCTCCCCCAAAGTTGTAAAGTTCGGTTTTTGACATAACATCTTAAACATCTCATTGTTGCAATGGTTCCCACCTGTATCCTTATTTAAACAATTTTTAGTTGACCTTCCAAATAAGTATCCTGTAGCCTCACATACAACAATCAATCATGCTTAAGGTTTCTGATATATTCTTGATTAAAAATATGAGAGTGATTATGAATGTGTATATGTGTGTTGATGTGTTCTTATATTTGGAGAAAATAAGACTTCTAATAAATGAGAAAGGTCTTAGGGCAACCATTCTGCAAAACTGTAATGGATAGTCTGACCAGAATTAGAAATCCAAGAAGCTGTCTTAGCACTTTCTTATTTATTTCCTCAGCAATTTGTGCTTTTCCTTTTAGGTACAGGGAAGGTTCTAGGGCTATATGACTATTAGGAAAGTGCTCTCCATTTGAAAAACTCTCATAGTCCCTCCATTGTTTATTAATTTCTTTATTTATTTTGCTTTGCTTCATTTTTCAGAGACAACCGAGGATATTTCTTAGGTTGGCCTGGACATAGTATATTCTTTTGCTGTTGATTCTGTTGTTTCTTGATATACTTGGGATCAAACTAGGAGTCTTGTGAATTCTGGACAAATGTTCCACCCCTGAACTATATTCCCAGCTCACTTGTTGTTGTTATTGTTGTTTTTGCCACTGCTACTACTTTTTATGTCTGTGTTTTAACGATGTATGTCCTAGGAGGCAGGAAAAGTCCTACTGTTCAGTAAGAGCTACTGAATCTCAGATGACCTTATATATTACCAAAGTTGTAACAAGGAAAAGGAGAAACATATATCCTGAGGGAAGTCCTGCTTTTTTACTAGGTTGTCTAGTTGAAAGTTGAAAAAAGTTGTTATATTTTAAAATTTTACTTATATAATGTGCCTAGAATCATCAAGTTCATAGACAGAAAATAGAATAGTTGTTACAAGGGTTAAGAGGAAGAAGAAGAAGTTATTATTCCAGAGACATGAAGTTCCAGCTTGGTCTGATAAGAAAGCTCTGCAGAAAGATATAGAAATTGTTCTTATGAATGTATTTAATGTCACCAAATGGCACAAGATGGCATAACTAGAATATATATGTATTATGTGTGTGTAAGCTTGTGTGTTTGTGTGTATGTCTATATATATGTATAGATATTACAAGTATGTGTGTATGTGTGTGCATAATCATAACTTAAAAGCCTAATCACAGATAATAAATTATAAATTCTCTTTTAAAATATATATTTGATGTGCATATTCCACTTTATAAAATTGAATATAACAGATTAACTAATGTACATTTTAATATTTTCAACAAACTCAGAAAAAAGAATTCGAACAAAATTGTTAGCTGGTTTGATTTAAAACTCCATATAATCTTTTCTTTTTTGATAACACTTTAGTTTTACACTTTTTTTGTGGGGGATAGCGAATAGATTTATATCAGAGCCTGTTACTTTCTAGACAATATCAACCACATGTGTAGCACCACAGGCTTATTTTAATGATTTTCCAATCGTAGATTATTTACATACCATATTCTACGCACCAACATACATTATAAGGTAAGGATCATTCATATTCAAGCTTGCATATGTAAAGTCTTTTCGTTAATTCTTTTTATTCTAAAGTAATCTTAAGACTGAGAAATCATTTAATAATAAAAAGAAAGTAAAGGGGTGACATTAGTAGAGACACATTGCATTCAAAAACTGTTTTGTTAAATGGCAACTTTTTATACACCACTTAAAGACATTTAAATAAATAATGTATTTATAAAATAGAAATTAGAGTAATATAAACTTTTGCGTATTATGACCCAGAAATATTTTAGTCTAAAATATACTAACATGTTTCATTCAGTCCTGATAAACCCAAAATTGATAGTTTAAAACACAATAAAAATCTTTTAAATTTTCTTCAAAATAAACTTTTTTCAAATGTATGAAAGAATGAAGAAGCTAATTTGCTTCAAATATATAGGCAATTATTAATATAATTTAGATAAGACACAAACATCCTCTAATTTGTTTACTCGTGGCTTTTCATTTCTGAGCATATAATAAACAACTTGGATTTTGGTCTTTAGAGAGTTCTGTGTCTAAAGTAAGTATAATATAATGATGTCACATAAAACAAGAGCAATTTAAAGCTTTTTAAAATCAAATGTATTACCTCAATTTTATGATAAGTGAAAATTCATATTATTTTCCAATAATATTTCTCATATAAACATACCTTTGTAGAATTGCTTGACAAACTTATTTCACAAACAATTCTTTCTTAGCATACTAATAATAGAATATAGTTTCCTTGTTTTTGTCGTGGCTTGTTCTTTTAGAAAGTAAATAGACTGAGTGGTGTAACAAAGTTGATGAGTGGTGTTGAGATCAACACCTGTGAGTGGATGGAGTGGAAGCAAGACTGGAAGAGGAGAAAATGGATCGAAGTGTAGTCTGAACACAATGCAACTCCACAGGGGCCTTTGGAACTGTCTTTAAGGAGAGAGGTCGGGTGTTCATACATACCTGCCATAACTAGTAGGAGCACACTGCCTGGCAAATGGGGGTGGTGTCATAACCCTGAAGTGTAAGTCACTTAATCCCATGAAATTCAAAGTTGACAATTGAGGGCTATCTGGTGGCAACTGCATGATGAAAAGAGGAAATTTGTGTTTGGTACAGAAGGAGCAAGTGGACAACAGGTCTCAATACCTGCTACAGTGTTTCTCTGTACAAGTTTCTGATGGAAAGGCATCCGCCCATTGGCACTTTAACTTGCAACATGCGTAGAAATAATTAAGGAGTTTGACAGTATGGAAAAGGCCACATAGAAAACATGAGAAATAAACATAATGAAGTTCTAATGATTGATGGAGAAACTTTAATCACTTCACGTGAATCTGAATAATCTTTGGTTGATATCAGTATTTAAAAATTGATATTTACATGTAGCATGAGTTAATTAAGCATTAAAAAACCAGAAAGATAAAATTTTCTTTGTCGACTATATTTTTACTACATTTTTGCACATTTTCCTGTGCTTCAATTTCAGACAGGCTCCTGCTGAGAAATGAAGGTAGACACAGCCGTGGATCATGTTTTTGACAAGCTTAAAGCTTGGTGACCCATGCACAATAGACTTACTTGCTGCCTGTTTGTCAATATCTTGACAAGGTCATCATGCATTAAAAGGAAACGTTCAGACTCTAACACCCTAATACTCACTTTTCTTGAGGAAACTGTGCAAAAGGTATAATTTTAACACATCACCATCATTTCTGACTACATAGTAGGCAGTTTTGCTCATTGTAAGTGAACTTCTTGCATACAAATACATCAATTGGAAAGGAAAGTGTTCCAAGTAATGGCCAGTTACAATTTTGATGGATATATTAGGTGACCTCTAAGTATTATTGTGGCTCAAAACTAAAGCAGGTATTTTTCCTACATGTTTAGCAGTGAAACCATTTTCTTAATCATATACTAAAAATGGAATTGTATTAGTGTTGTTACTAGTGCTGTTATACACACACTCACAAACACACATATTTCAGGACATTGCATGTCAGCTTACTTTTCTCTCCATCATTTAACCATAACCATGGTAAGACTGCAGACATGGATTAAGTGGTACAGTTTCAGAGTTGAGCAATAAACCATAGAAAGCATAATACCTTTAGATCAAGCCTTAGAATTGGCAGGGGAAGAAAAAAGAAAAACTTCATCGTCAAATCTTAAGAGTATCAGGAGATGTAATAGATATGTCACTATATGCTCCTGAACTCACGATTTGAATATGTATTAATATCTAATAATTGTATATGACTAGCTTGCAAATGCATACAATCTACTTATGTTTTAATCTGTATTGAGTTTCTGTTATTATTTTTGAGTTTATCTCTCCCCATATTAACTGAGAAAAGTTAAGACAATTATAAAACAAAATTTTATGAATATTGTTTAATGTGAGTATCATTTAATACCAAATCCTTTATTAAAATAATACCTTGTTACTCTTCCATCTATAAAATTTGAATATCTATATAGAAAGAATATAATGCCAAAGTTTCAGATTCTAGATTCTTTGGTAATTATTGTTTATTAAATTCTGACTTTGGGTACACTTCTTTTATGGTAAGACCACTTTACAAAAATCTATATGTTATTGGTAAGAGCAGTATCTTTTGTTGGATATCATTCTAAGACAAACTAAAAAAAGTAAACAAAGACAATGTCTATTTCTGAACAGAAAAATAAACATTAATATTGTGAGAAGATCACCTACAGAATGAGAATTCTTTAAAACAATATGTCTGCTGAAGAACTAATACCCAATACATTAAAAATCAAACAAGGAGAAGATGGCAGAGCTCTCATGGGTAGTCCCACTACCTGTCTCTGACCAAAAGAAGATCTAGGGGCATAGCCACACTCTACTTTAAGAGATCCACTCCAATCAAACTCTAAATATCTAAAGACTTTTCCTAATGCAAGAGGACAATCCTAGCAGGCAAATAAAGAAAGCAAAAAGTGAAACTGTTTGTGACCATTCAGGTAAATGCCCAAAAGTGGGATTGCTGGGTCATAAGGGAGATCTATGTGGAGTCTTTTGAGTCCATACTAAAGCTACCAGCAGAACTATGTTTATTGCACCACTACTTACCATAGTTAAGATGCCCCTCAGTAGATGAATGGATCAAGAAAATGTGGTACATATACACATGGAATTCGATGCCTCCATCAGAAAGAATGGCATTGCCCCATTTGTTAGGAAATGGAAAGACTTGGAAAAAATTATATCAGGTGAAGTAAGCCCGGCCCAAAGAAACATAGGTCCTATGGTTTCTCCTATTTGCAATAACTAGTATATGTCTGAGACAAGCAGACAAGGTCAGATAAAATGATGTTAAGCGAAATGACCCCAAGATAAGAACACGAGTGTTTTTTTTTCTTGCTTGCTATTGCTTCTAACATATTTATAAGGTATCACGTGATTTTTTTTGTTGGTTTGTATGTCCCTCCCCCATGGTATGACCCCTATTATCATTGTATTTGATGTTGGTATAATTTGGGGAGGGGAAGGGAAAAACCAAATTATTTAAACAGGGGTACTGGTGGACCCATTGCAACGAGATGTACAAACTCTCTGTGGAAAAACGAACTTCATCATTTAGACGGAGGTGAGGGTGAGGGTGGGGGAGTGTAGTTGTGGAGATGGGAGTGCAGGGATAGTAGGGCAAAAACAAAGGAGGAGGCAACAATGCTTGATAAGAAATGTACTCATTACCTTGCTCATGTAACTGTAACCTCTCCTCTGTACAGTATTTTCACATTAAAAAAACTTATTAAAAAACAGAGAAACTGTGAAAGGGACCCCTGCAGAGCAGCTGCACTGCATGGCTCTGCACACTGCGCTGGGATTTTCTGCAGATTTTAAGCAGAGGAACACCCAAAAAGTGAAGAAAGAGCGCAACACCTGAACTGGGGAAAGTTAGGAAGGAAACTGGTGAAGACCTCTGAGTCTGTGAATAGCCCCCATTCCAACCCCCCTCCCTCCTACCCTACCCTAGGTCGGTTTCCAGGGAAGGAGGAAATTCAGCAATTCCACCATTACCATCGTCAGAAATAGGCAGCACAGGTTAAGCCCACAAAGCCAGCCAGTGCCTGCAGCGCCAGCGGCAGGATCCCTGTGGTCCTCTGCCAAACCCAACCCTAGGAAAACCACAGCCAATCCCTCTCTCCATGGGTTGGCTGACCGCCCTGCTGGCTGGGCGCTCTGCTGGGACCTACTTCCTCCCTGCTCCCACCAGGGGAGACCCCTGGCTCTCACAGCCACTGCAGCATCATGCTGCTGCAGACACCGCCACTGATAGAGCTTGCAGCCACAGGCAGCCATGTTCAAGACTGTCTGCCACCTTCAATGCCTCCGCTGCACCAGCATGGTCCCCCGCTGCCCACACCAGCCTGCCGAACCAAGCTCCACCCAGTCTTCCCAGTGCCAGGACTGCCCACTCCACAGAGGAGACCCTTCAACTGCAGCAGAGCCACCTCTCACCTGGATCTGCCAACACCCAGACCCTCTGACTGAGAACCCGCCAACTCCATCCTGGCTGCCACAGCACAGGCTCTGTGGTCCAGCGCACCGCCAGCTACAGACCTTTTGAGTAACCCAACTGTATACAGTCCCTGGGGATGGCAACTCTGTGGGATCCCAAAGCCCTCTGACCCAAAACCCTCTTCCAAAAGGGAGAGATCACATCAGAGCAGAACACAGACATAAGCTCTGTTCCTAAGGCACCCTGTGGCTATATGGGCAAAGCCTAAGAACACAGCTCCAGGCCTATGATAGCAGTCTACAAACTTGAAACCCCCCAAACTCCCTGCCAACAGGCTTGAGAGTAGGACTCTAGATAGCAGGCAGCCTCCTCCATCAAAAGGCCCTCTGCTCCCAACCAAGCCACAAGGAAAGTGGACCACAGCAAAGCATACAAGGTTCTATCAGGAATCGGCTTTGAAGACTACGTGCAGACTCAAGATCCCCCAAACAACCTGAAAAACCCACTCTTTAGTTTTGTTTGTTTTTGTTTTGTTTTGTTGGTTTTTATGTCTGATCATTTGTTGTTTGTTTTTATTTCTCTGTATTACTTTTGTGTCTTAGGATTTGCTATCTCACTTAAATCTTCTATTTTTCATTATCATTTGTTTTTTTCATCAACTTTCCAATTTCCTAATTTGTAATTTTCTTTTCTTTTCTTCTCACTCTTCCCTTCTCCTTTCTCTCCACATTATACTACTACTCCATCAGAGCTACCCTGTCTAGTTCTAGGCACAGAGTAAGGCTTCTTTCTATGTGTGTAAACAATAATTATAGGAGCTATCTTAGATTAAGTGACTTTCCAATAATATCTGAAGAAATTTTTTCGAATCTCAGCAAGTCTCCCAAATATACTTGTATACAACTTATTTTATGTTCATCTAGATCTCTAAGCTATTCCCTACATAATCTTTCTTTGAATTTTCTACCTCTTACACTTGGAAACAAGGTCTCTATTCTCCTCCTACTACATATACCCCTCTCCTTAGCTGTTCTGACCCTTCTACTATCAATATACCCAATTTCTCTTCTGAAATTAAATTTATATCTCTCCAATCCTAACCCTTCTCTTCTCCATCTACTCCAGTCCATTGATCCCTAACAGTTTATATCTGACCCAACTTACAGTTGGTTCTATTTTGACTACAAAATTGGTTCTATTTGACTAGTTGGAGTACAAGGGGCCCATTTTGTTAACTCTACGGGGGGAGACTACTTATCAGCCAAACCCAGATTATCTCAAAAGTTACAACTATACATAATCTCAACCCTGGGGCCACAATATCCCTCTCTAAGCAAAGAAAAAGAGAACTAAATTTGGAAATGCCTACCCATTAATCTGAAACCCTAAGATCTATACATCTACATGAAATTGTATTGGCTCTGGTCCTAGTGTCATACCGGTGTGGTTCTTGTCTCCAAATGGGTAGAAACACAAGAAACATGGCCAATCAACTAACCCCATCACCATCTCCAAATAAACAAGCTACAGAGCAGCTCAGAATGACCTAGAGGATAAAGCTCAAGATAGTTTAAAAGCATGGATGGTAAATCTGCTGAATGAAAAATTGGACACCCTCCATAGGGTTATAAGACAACATGACGAGGCCAACCAGAAGCTAATACACGACTTCATGGCCTCTACAAATAAAAGGATAAAGGAACTCCAGCAGAGAGAGAAAGAAGTTAATGAAAGGATAGAAACCCAGATAAAGGAGTGGAAAGAGAAATCTGAAAACCAACTCTAGGAGGTAAGGCACTCTATTCAAGAGAATAGCCTAATTTGAAAGTAATAAGTATACAAGAGGGCCTTGGAGAGGGAAGCCAATGGATTAGGAAATATATTCAGCAGAATCCTAGTGAGGAAATTCCAAAATATATAAAAGGACAGGCCCATCCAGATACAAGAAGCTTTTAAAACACCAAATAGACCAGACCAGAACAGACCATCCCACTGCCACATTATAATCCATACTGGATCAATAACCACTAAAGAAAGAATTCTTCAAGCTGCAGGGAGAAAAGAACTATCACATATAAATGTAACCCAATCAGAATCACCTCAGACTTCTCAGCAGGCACCATGAAAGCAAGGATGGACTGGAAAGAGGCATGCTATGCCCTAAAGTCAAATAACTACCAACCAAGAATAATCTACCCAGCTAAATTCTCATTCATAGCAGAATGACAAATAAAACCCTTCCACAGGAAGGGAAACCTGAAGCAATATATCACTACCAAACCACCTCTTCAACAAATCCTCAAAGATGTTGTACATATAGAAAACCAACAAGAACAGAATAAAGGCAATGAAGCAGTCCACAAACAGAGAACTATGTAATCACAAGAACAGCCAAGGCACAGCTCCCCCCCAAAAAAAGGGATAAAAAGGTAGAGATAGACAAACACCTCTCAGTCCTAACTCTCAATATTAATGGACGTAACTCTCTAATTAAGTGACATAAATTGCCCAGTGGGATCTAAAAGCAAGATCTTTCTATCTGCTGTCTTCAACTTGCCCACAAAAATAAACATATTCTGAAAGTGAAAGGCTGGAATTAAATCTACCGAGCAAACAGCCCCCATAAACAGGCCAGAGTTGCAATTCTAATATTAGATAAAATGGATTTTAAATTAAAATCATTGAGAAGAGATAAAGAAGGGCAGTACATACTAATTAAGGGATATTTCCTTCTGGAGAGATATCTTAATATCTGCATACATCAACTAGCCTTAACAGATGTTTACAGAATATTTCACCAGAATCATCAGATTATACCTTCCTCTCAGCAGCACATGGAACATTCTCCAAAATAGACCACATTCTAGACCACAATGCAAATTGTTCCAAATTCAGAAACATTGAAGTTATGTCCTATTCTCTCAGACCACAAAGGAATAAAATTAAAATTAAACACTAAAAGCCACCAAACGAAATACTGTAACACATGACAGCTGAACAACACACACTGTTGAACTACCAGTGGGTCATGGAAGAGATTAGAAAGAAAATTCAAATGTTCATAATATTTAACAAAAATGAACACACAAACTATCAGCTCATCTGGGACACAGCAAAGGCAGTACTCAGAGGCAAATTTATAGCTCTGAATTCCTACATTAACAAATTGGAGAGATCTGAAAACAACAATATAATGATGCACCTAAAGCTCCTTGAAAAAGAGCAACAAGTTAAACCCCAATCTAGTAGATGGAACAAATAATTAAAATTAAATTAGAATTAAATGAATTAGAGTCCCCAAAAAAATCTATAGAAAGGACAAAGCAAAGAGTTGGTTCTTTGAAAAAGTTAATAAAATTGACAGACTGCTAACAAATCTTATCAGAAAAAAAGAGTACACACCCTCCCCCAATAAAACTCAGATGAAAATGGAAACATCACTACAGAAACAAGAAAGATTCAGAATATAATAAGCAGATACTTCTCAAACCTTTACTCCAATAAGTTTGAGAATCCGAAAGATATGGATGAATTTCTGGCAAATACTGGCATGCCCAAACTAAACCAAGATGATTTAAACCAACGGACCCATATCAAGCATCGAAATAGAAACAGCTATAATAGACCTCCTACCCAAGAAAAGCCCAGGAGTGGAAGAATTTACAACTGAATTCTACAAGGCCTTAAAAACAGAACTTATACCAATACTCCTCCAACTCTTCAATGAAATTGAAAGTGAAAGTTAACTACCAAATGCTTTCTATGAAGCCTCATCCAGGCAGAGACTCATCAAACAAAGGGAACTATAGACCCATTTCCTTTGATGAACATCGATGCAAAACTTCTCAACAAAATCTTGGGCCAATCGACTTCAACAACTCATCAAAAAATGATAACTTTGTGAGGGAATATGTGTTTTAATTAGTCAGATTTAGTCATTCTACCACACATATACATATATATTTCAAAACATCATGGTGAATATATCAAACATGTGAACACATATTTAGTACATATAATATAATATGGAATGTACATTAAATATAAAATAAATTAACAAGCAATACTCTTCCAAACACCCAAAAAAGCAAGAAACAATAAGAAAAATCATAATTATAGCAGTTTGGTCAAGGCTACACATTCATATTGTAAAACTATGAGTTCAAAAGGAGTTATGTTAACTTACACTATGAAAACCTTAGTTGTATATTTCAGACTAATTGACCAATTCTTATAATGAACATTAATAAAGCAAAGGCAATTACTACAATGTTACATGAAATGAGAAAAAGACAAATATCATCCTCAATAGGACTCTGATGAATCACCTTTTTCAATGAAACAATATTGGTCATTGTTAAATGGATGGGGGATAGTAATGCTGACTGTTTGGGCTCCAGATTATAGAGCTTCAGAATTATTTATTTTGCATGAGATAGAAGCACTTACTTAATGTCATGCCTATGAAATGTACATCAATTTATAAAATCATGCACTAGGTTGACCATAAGGACTCATTGGTTGTGCCTTAGTCTGTGTGCACTGTGTAGTGAGGTTTTCTTTTTTGTTTTGTTGTTGTTATTTTTACAAATATTGCTCATTAGCAATCACACTGAATTAAAAACAATTTATTTTATATAGGTATATTGTGATATTGTGATTGTTTATTTTATGTATTTTACAATTCATCAATATTAAGAAAATATTATTTCAAAATACAACTTAATAACACATTCACATTAGAATATGCCATTTAAATTTTACTCACAAATCAGGATGGTTGAAAAGTTAAGTAGTATTCTCTTTTCTATTTTTACTTGGCAAAAGAGATCTAACAACAAAGGACCAAAAGACAATAGGAGGCTTGGAATTCAGATAATCATATTCATCTTACCTTTTTAGGTACTAGTATATTTTCTTTTATGAAATTTCACAACAGCAAGGAGGGTGAATGCAAAGTTCACAAATTTTACATGAGTTTTATTTCTAACGTGTTTCACACAAAAGCCCACCTTGCTCTCAAATTACTTACTCTGACTCTCAGTGGTCTTGCACAAGGATAAGTCAAGAACAGATTAACCAAAATAGAATGCAGAGAAACACTGTCATCACAAGAATCTCATAATTATATCATCTTGCAAACAAATACAACAGTGAAGACATGGGAACCACAAACCTCAATGTTTCTGTGGAGCTTTAAACAATATGCACAAAATGCTGCCATGGCAATGTTGAATCCCTGGCAATGTGTTTAATCATAATTTGGCATCCCATTGCTTGTTTTTTCTTCATCAGTGTCATACTTGCCTGGTCTTTAAAGATTTCAACTTCAAGGGGGAAAAAGTAACAACATATACACACAATGAAAAATACAAAAGGCTTCCATTTTGCAAGCAAGATTTTCTAATAGGATGACATTATAGCTGTTCATTTGCAGGCAATGGCAGCAGTTAAAATTAACCAA
>NW_012267233.1:23788757-23801417 GCF_000151885.1 Dipodomys ordii
ATACATATATATGTGTGTGTATGTATGTATATATACATATATATTCTAGATTATATTTTGCATATATACCTGCTGGAATAATAGAAATACAATGATTATTCTTCAATGAATACCTGTTAAAGTGGATTAAACTTTTTATATTACTGTGTTTTGAACTGCTGTAATAAAGTACTTGAACAGGGTAACTTACAGAGCAGAAACTTATTTCTGCATAATTCTGAAGTTAAGGTTCAGGCAATGGTCTGTTAAGATAGAGTGTAAAGGAGCAAGAAACAAAAAGAGGCATGATGTTTCTTTTGTAAGGCTCTTAATCCTATTCATCACATAGGAAGAAGTCCTCAAGAACTCATTGCTTCTTTTTTAAATCGTTATTGTGAAGGTGATGTACAGAGGGGTTACATTAACATAAGCCAGGTAATGAGTACATTTCTTTTTGAACAATGTCACCTTTTCCCTCACTCTCTCCCAGTTATTCCCTCATGTTCCCATGCACAGTTCATTTTCAACATAGTGTCTAGTGAGTTATAATTGTTCACCCTTCATCCACCATTTCTGTTCTCCCCTGTTACTCTAATTGCTTCTTAAAATAAACATTGTCAACTATCACATTGATCACACTATAGTTTTGAAGATGACACAAACATTCAAATGAGTAGAGACGAATAACCCTCTGGTGTGGTGGTACATACAAGTAATTTAAGCACTCGATGCTGAAAGAGGATAATCTTTAGTTTCAGTTCAGCCTGGGATACATAGAAGATGCTGTCTCAAAATAAGAATTCTAGTTTTTCCTCTCAAAATAGAGGCTGCAATACATGGTGATTCCTGAGCTTTGTGACAGGTATTTCAGGAGTAAGAAATAGCTACTCTTTATAAAAGAAGTATTACTCAACATAGTGAACACTTCGTGTATGCAATCACAAACCATCTGAACCACCCTGCTACTTCACTTACTGTTCTGACAAGCAGTCACACACAGCTTCTATCAGTTTCGTGCAGGTATAATCTGACAGTGATTCACCTCTACTTGCTCCTTGCTCTGGATATCTCAGATGCTACAACAAAAAATACCTTAGGACATAAGATCTTAAATGCATTTCTGTCATAACTCAATCTATAATGTTGGTATAAATTATATCCATCAAACTTTTCATATCCAAAAGAGACTTGGATTTAATACATAGTGCTTATTATTTTTTGCCCTAGATAGATAGACTGAAATCACAATTCAAAGATTTTCCCAAAGATTTCACAAGGTCAAATCTGTTTGACCTTAGCACTAGCTAACATTATGACATATGTTTCATATGCATTCTACTTCCCCTAGCTTGGTTCACTCCACCCTAAACCTTTCCTCCCATATGCTAATTCCTTAAACCACACTGACAAAATATTACACAGACATTCATTATTGCTGCTGGATCCGTGTTCAGGACAACCTGGATTGCTTTTTAAGAAGATAGCATTAAATTTGCAAGTTTTTCATATGAAGTTGAAACAGCAAACATATTTGACACTAATATCAAGGTTCTACTTTAAATTACAGAACATTAACAGAGTAATTCCCACATTAAGTCTGTCTAGAAAAGCTGAAGCAAATGCACCTGAGACCAAGGGCGCTCATCTCTTCACCCGACCTCCAGTGCGGACTGGACAATCAGGAGTAGAATCCACATCCTGCTGGCTACTGTCAGGCACAGATTGAGACAAGCCAAAACGGCAAGGGAAACTGTATCCCCAATCTTTCCCACAGAACAGCTCAAGGAAAACAGCCCCCAACCCCACGGGAGAATAATGCCGTATTTGATACTGGCATAGACTCGGCCATAACAGCTAGCATATAACTCAGGACACAAAGGCGGAGTCGGTACCATTTTTGTCCAGGGCAAGGATTTCGACCGGTGAGATTTGGCTCTGCCCAAGGGAAGGCTCCTGGCCCAGAAGGAAGGAACTCTTAATAGGGCCAAGGCCTATCAACCTCCACTACCTGATGTGCCCAGAGATGCAGCAATGAACCCTGCAGACAACAAAGGAATTCCACCCATACCACAGCCAAACTGACATCAGAGCCAGCTGCAGGAATCTCACTAAAATTCATTAAAAAGAAATAAATAACAACTGGAAGGCTATAAAAGCCAAGAGAGACTCCAGGTTAGAGGCCCAAAGGGGCTCCTCACACTGGGAAAGGCCACTGACTCAAGACAAGCTAAAACCCCAACCATGCCAATGCTCAGTCCCAACAGCAACAAACTCCAGTCGCCAGCCACCTCCTCCAGGAGGCACAAAGAAAAAAAGAAAAACAACAACAACAAAAGTCTTTTTAGCCTGGGAAGAAGGTTGCAAAGTCCCCAAGCCTGCAAAGCAGAACTTTTTTTCTGCACACTCAAACAAGCTGATTTGAGAAACCAACCAACAACAGGGAAAACCGACCATTACAAGCAAATCAAAGACGCCATCAAGGGACTGGAAAGCTGACTTAGGGGAGACATAAGACCCCCTCCCCCAAATAAATAAAAGATACATTTTTCCTTCTTTTTTCCCCAGTAATAATTTTTTTAATTTCTTAAAAAATTTCCTTTTTTTTGCTCCTTTTATTTATTGTAACTAGTTTAACTCTGTTAGCTTTTATTTTTGTCAGTTTTTTAAATGTATTTTGTTTTTAGTTTAGTTTAGTTTTGCTTTTGCAACAATCCTGTTTTGGTTTGTTTGTTTTTTTTTCCTTCCTCATTCCTGTTCTGT
Source organism: Dipodomys ordii (assembly GCF_000151885.1). Lineage (NCBI taxonomy): Eukaryota > Metazoa > Chordata > Mammalia > Rodentia > Heteromyidae > Dipodomys > Dipodomys ordii. The sequence goes on from NW_012267233.1 coordinate 23,791,497, forward strand.
TCACAACTAGATCTACACAGCCTTTGGTGACCACGAGGCTTCCTCCATAACTGTGTATAGACTTAATTCAGAATACAAATTGGCTACCCAATTCCCTACTGCACAATATTAGTATTCCTAATTAGTAGTATCACTTCATACATACATAATTGTTCTAATTTTTAAAAATTTTTATGTATACTTTTTTTATTCTTTCCTTCTTTTGTTTGTTTTAACTTTTCTTCTCTCTTACTTAGAAATTAGGTCATAACTTTCTTCCCTCTGTTCCTTTCCTTTGCTACATCCCTCTAATCTGATTTTTCTCCTCCTATTTTTCATTGTATATGTTAATCTTTCCTCTAACTACACCTGAAGCCATTTATAGTTATCTCTACTCCTTGAATCCCTCTTTGATTTCTTTGCTTTGTTGATCCTCAAGTATCAAACATTGTGCTAGACTATACCTAGTCAGTGAGACTGTGCCAAAGTGGTTCAGGGTGTTATCCCTTTGGCCCAAACCATTCTAAACCTCATACCATAGCTACTCACTGATTACAACTGTTTATAATCCCCACTTCTGAAACACAATATCCCTCCCCTGACAAAGATAAGCAGAGATAAATAAGGGAACACATATCTGTGATTGGGAACCCCCTAAAATCAGTGCAAAGATATAGCCTGGGCATGGATTTTTGTCTTAATACTGTGCTCAGTGGTGATATTGGGCCTACTTCCATATAGAGGAGAGATAGAGTGAAATACCTATTTGGATTTTGTACCTCCAAAATCTGCACAATATCAGGGCTCTGAGTTTGTGCTTGTCTTAAAATAGTGTTCTGGTGAGGGACTGGATATACTTTCATCTCCAAAAAAGGAGAAATATAGTGAAAACACCTATCTTTGAGTAAGAACCTCCAAAGTGTGTGCAACTACAGGCCTTTGGGTCCAGGCTTGCCTAAAAATTGTGTTCCAGCGGGGAAGTGGAAATATTTCCAATTCCAGAAAGGAGAAATAGAGTGAATATGCCATTTTGAGTGTGAACATGTGTAACTACAGGACTCTGGGCTGGGGCTTATCTTAGAATTGTGATTTAGTGTGTAATTGATACACTCTCACTCCCCCAAAAGGTGAGATACTGAGAAAACTCCGTTGTTGATTGTAAATCCCCAAAGCCTGTGCTATTACAGTGCTTTGGGTAAGTGCTAGTCTTATATGTGTGTTCTGGTGTATAACATGATATAATCTCACTCCCCAAAAGGTGAGACAGTGAAAATACCCACTGTTGGTTGTAAACATCCATAGTCTGTGCAACTACAGGGCTTTGGGTAGGTGCCTGTCTTAGACTTGTATTCTGATATGTAATTGGATATACACTCACTCTCAAAAAAAGTGAAATAAAGTGAAAACACCCATCATTAATTGTAAATCTCCAAAACCTGTGAAACTATAGGTCTTTGGGTTGGTACTTGTGAGGAAGAGGATTGCTTTCATACCCAAATGGGCAGAACAAGCCACAGAAACACAAGAAAAATGGCAAGTCAAGGAATATCAACTCTCAACCAGGCTAACAGGCAACGGAGCAGTTATTTTTTTAAAAAAAATCCAGAGGACACCTCTCAAAATGCTTTACAACACTTCTGTAAACATGCAGAATAAAAAAAAAATTGAAAGCCTACATAAGGCTCTCCATGAGTGTGATGAGGCAAACAAAAGATTAATAGAAGAATTCATGGAATCTACAACCAGAAAGCTGAATGAATTTCAAAAAAAGAAAGGGAGTCCAGTCAAAGTATAGTCACTTAACTAAGGGATTTGAGAGTGAACACAGAAAACCAAATCAAGGAAGCAATGAAAACCATACAAGATCTAAAACAAAGCTTCAACAAAGAAATTGAAGCCATTAAAACTGAACAATTTGAAGGAAGGGAAATAAAAAAAAAAACAAAGTAGAAAGTCTGGACATTAGGCTAGACAATGTAGAAGACTATGTCTCTGGGATAGAAGATAGCCTAGACATTATAGAGAAAGATCTGAGAAGTATTCAAAACAAATCCAAAAACTATGATAGATCTACTGAGCATATAAAACACACCATCAGAAAGACTCATATAAGGCTAATGGGTGCAGAAGAGGAACTAGAAACAGAAGTCAATGAGTTCTAGGAAATTTGTTTAACAGAATCCTACCAGAGAACTTTCCACACATGCAAAAGGATAGGCCCATTCAGATACAAAAACTCCAAATAGACCAGACCAAAACAGGATATACCACCACAACATTGTAATCCGCACATCATCAATAGAAACCAAGGAAAGGATCCTTAAAACTGTCAAGGAGAAAAGATCACCTGTAAAGGAAAACCAATAAGGAGAACTACAGAATTCTCAGCAGAGACCATGAAAGCAAGAAGAGCCTGAAATGAAGTATACCATCCCTAAAGACAAACAACTATCAACCAAGAATACTGTACCCAACTAAACCCTCCTTCATAACAGAAGGACAAATAAAAGCTTTCCACAGCAAAGAAAAACTTCAAACAATATTCTCCACCAAACAAGTCCTACAAAGATGCCCTACTTAATGATGTCCTACATATAGAAAACCAACAAGAGAAGGACAAAGGCCATGGAACAGCCCCTAGAGAATCCAAGAATCATAGGTAGAACCCAGTTGACAAAGCCCCAAAGAAGGTATATAACATGGCAGGAACTCCCAAACACCTCTTAGTGCTAACCCTCAATATTAATGGACTTAACTCTCCAATTTAGCATCAAAGATTGCCTAGTTGGGTCAAAAAGCATGATACTTTTATCACTTTTATCAAGTGGTGCTGTGGCTCAAGTGGTAGAGTGTTAGCCTTGAGCTGAAGAGTTTAGAGACAGAACCCAGGCCCAGAGTTCGGTCCTATGACTGGCAAAAATTTTAAAAAAATAAACAAATAAAAATAAAACTAAATCAGAATTAAATGAATTAGAATCCAAAAACCCATAGAAAGGAATTAAAAAAGACAAAGTTTGTTCTTCGAAAAAAAATTAACAAAATTGACAGACCCTTAGTAAATCTTAGCTGAAAAAGAAGAGAACACACCCAAATAAACAAACTCAGAGATGAGAATGGAAACATTACCACAGGGGGAGGGGGAACAAGATTCAGAACATTATAAGGACATGCTTCTCAAACATTTTTGATGTTTCAGAATCTGAATGACATGGAAGAATTTCTAGCAAATATTGTTATGCCCAAACTAAACCACGATGAATTAAACCACCTTAACAGACCCATATCAAGCATCAAAATAGAAACCGCAAGAGAACTCCCACCAAGAAAAGCCCAGGACCAGATGGATTTGCAGTGGAATTCTACAAGGCTTTCAAAGCAGAGCTCATACCAATATGCCTCCAAGTCTTCAATGAAATTGAAAATGAAAATTCTCTACCAAACACCTTCTATGAAGCCATCATAACACTCATCCCCAAACCAGGCAGGGATTCATTAAAGAAAGAGAACTATAGACCCATTTGTTTGATGAACATTGATGCAAAACTTTTCCACAAAATTCTGGCCAATTGACCTCAACAAGTCATCAAAAAATGATAAACCATGATCAATCAGGATTCATTCTAGGGATGCAAACTGGTTCGACATATGCAAATCAATTAATATATCACATCAACAAGATAAGAACCACATGATTATCTCAATGGATGCAAAAAAAAAGCATTTGAAAAGATCTAACACCCCTTTATGAAAGCTCTGGAAAAACTAGGAATCCATGGAACTTTCCTCAATATAATAAAGACTGTGTTAAGACAAACATACAGGCAGCATTATGCTTAATGACGAAAAGCTAAAGCTATTTCCTCTAAACTCAGGAAGGAGACAAAGATTCTCACTCTCTTCACTTCTCATCAATTTAGTATTAGAATGCCTAGCAAGAGCAATAAGACAAGATGCAAACATAAAGGGGATCCAGAGAGGGAAAGATGAAGTCAAACTCTCCCTCTTTGCAGATGACATGGTCTTGTATTTAAAGAACCCCATGGAATCCACTCACAAGTTATTCGAGCTTAATCTATATGTTGGCAAACTAACAGGGATATACAATTAACCCTCAAAAATCAATGGCTTTCCTGTATGCCAACAATGAGAAGAGTGTGGCTGAAATCAGGAAAACAACTCCTTTTGTATTAGCTCCGCAAAAAAATAAAATACCTAGGAGTTAACTAAAATAGTGAAGGACATCTATGATGAAAACTTTAAAAACCTAAAAAAGGAAATTAAAGCAGAACTAAGGAAGTGGTAAAATCTCACATGCTCTTATTTGGGAAGATTAACATCATGAAAATGGCAATACTGCCAAAGGTTCTCTACAAATTCAATGCTATACCTATCAATATTCCAACCTCAATCTTCAATAAAATAGAAGAAGCAATCCAAAAATTCATATGGAGCAATAAGAGACCCCATATAGCAAAGACAATCCTGAGCAGAAAGAATAGTGCTAGCAGAATAACAATACCAGACGTCAAACTCTACTACCAGGTCATAGCAATTGAAACAGCTTGGCACTGGCACAAAAACAGACTTGAAGACCAATGGAATAGAACCAAAGACCCAGAAATGAACCCATAGAATTACAGCAATCCAATCTTCAATAAAGGAGCCAAAAAAAAATGAATGGAAGAAAGACAGCCTTTTCAGTAAGTGGTTCTGGCAAAATTGGTTAAATATCTGTAGAAAATTAGAACTGAATCCTTATATATCATCCTGCACCAGAATCAACTCCAAATGGATCAAAGACCTCGAAGTCAAACTGAAAACATTACAGGAAGGAATAGAAGAAATTCTAGGGCTCCTTGACACAGGCTGAAATTTTCTCAATGAAGACTCAGAAACACAACAAATCAAAGAAAAATTAGACAAATGTGATTGCATGAAACTACAGAGCTTGGGGAATGGGAAGGTAGCTCAGTGGTAGAGCGTTCACCTTGCATGCTTAAGGCCCTGGGTTCGATTCCTCAGCACCACATAAGCAGAAAAAAAAGCCAGAAGTGGCACTGTGGCTCAAGTGGTAGAGTGCTAGCCTTGAGCTGAAGAGTTGAGGGACAGCACCCACGCCAAGAGTTCAGGCCCTATGACCAGACCAAAAAAAAAAAAAAAATAGAAAGAAGCTACAGAACTTTTGCATGCAAAGGACATAGCTAGCAAGATCAATAGAAAGCCCACAGATTGGGAGGAAATCTTGATAACCCATACAACAGACAAAGGCCTCATATCTAAAATTAACTCAGAACTAAAAATCCTAAATCCACCACCAACAAATCTTTAATGAAACAACTGCCCCATTAATAAGTGGGCTAATGACTTAAAGAGAGGATTCTGTCAAGAGGAAATAAAAATGTCCAATAGACACATGAAGAAATGATCAACTTCTCTGGCCATAAAAGAAATGTAAATCAAACCAACACTGAGATTCCACCTCATCCCAGTTAGAATGGCTATAATCAAGGAATCTAATAACAACAGATGCTGGAGGAGTGGTCAAAAAGGAACCTGAATTGTTGGTGGGAGTGTAAACTTGCTCAACCACTTTGGAAAGTAGTATGGAGGTTCCTCAAAAGACTCCACATAGAGCTCCACTATGACCCAGCAATCCCACTTCTGGGCATTTACCCAAATGAAAATAAAGGTCATACTAAAGCTACCAGCACAACTATAATTATCACAACATTATTCACCACAACTAAGTTATGGAACCAACCCTGATGTCCCTCAGTAGATTAGTGTATCAAGAAAATATGATATATATGATATATAATATATATTATGTATATATATATATATATAATGGAATTCTATGCTCCCATCAGAAAGAATGACACTGGCCCATTTATGAGGAAATAGTTAGATTTGGAAAAATCGTATTAAGTGAATAAGCCAGTCCCAAAGAAATTTGGGTCCCATGGTTTGCTTTATTTGTAACAATTAGTATACATATAGGATAATCATATCAGATGAACTGAAAAGCTCAAAAGCTATGTTCATATGACCATATAAGATGATGCTAAGTGAAATGAATCCCAAGATATGGACACAAGAGGTCTGTCTTTGTTGCTGTTGCTGTAAATGTGGTATGTGTTTTTTTTTTTTGTTTCTTTGTATGTTCTCTCTATCTCCTGTTGTCACTGTACTTGATTTTGGTATCCTTCATCTTTTATATACATTTGCTTAATCTGGGGAAGGGCAGGGTATAACAAAATGGTGAAACAAGGATGAAGGATGACCCATTGCAACAATGATACCCACAAGACTGCATATTGGAAACAAACTTTACATCTTCTGGTGTGGGGGGGTGGTGTTGGAGGGATGGGAGGCTGGAATGGGCATAGTATGGGAGGTGGGAGAGGGAAGGGTATTGGGACAACAAAAGGGAAGGGGTAACAATGGTCAACAAGTATTGTGCTCATTGCCTTACTCATGTCACTGTAACTCCTATGCACAGCGTCTTTACAATTAAATAAAATAAAGACTGTCTAAACATGAGGTAGAGCTACACAGTATGACATTTCAATTGTCTGATTTTTAACTTGCTACCTTAATTACTATGACTAATCACAATAGTATAGTTAATATTAGTAATAGGTACCTATAGATACTAGAAAGTACTAAAAATAGCATTTTTTATTTGACTCAGATTACAACCCTAATGTTGTAATTTTGAAATGGATAAAAATGAAGCTTGGAATTTTTGCTCTTTCTCTGAAGATATCATAAATTACACTACACACCATCCATCAGGAACAGACTCCAAATTCTATTCCCCGAGCTTGAATGCTATAACTTCTTGTATTTACCATCTCCTAAACTGCAAAATCTATGCCAAATAAATTTAGCAGTCAAAATAATGTTTATTTGCTAAGGTTTGGTCATGTATACATATATGATGTCATTAAAATATTTAGTACATTATACATATATGAGAAGTGTAAGTACCTCTGTTCTAAATACAGTATATACTTTGATGGATGAAAATATTAGTAGATATCACTTTTTCAGCCTGTGTGTGTGTGTGTGTGTGTGTGTGTGTGAGTGAGAGAGAGAGAGAGAGTGAGAGAGAGAGAGAGAGAGACAGGCAGACAGGCAGACAGACAGACCTAGGATCAAAACCAGCATCTTACAACCTTATAAGTGCAAGGAAAGGATTCTATTATTGACTTACCCCATATACCTTTATCTTCACTGAAGTTATTTTAATCTATATGTATAATTTATTATGACAACAAAATGAGCTACTTATAGATAACTTATTAAAATTTGGTCACATGTTCCCCTCAGCTAGAGAATGCACTGAATAACAAGCTGTAAAAAACATTAGTTGACTTGACACTCACTACAACTTACATTGCAAGTCCTCTTTCCCAAGTATATTTAAATTGCCAACTACTTCTCAAACAAACAATAACATGAAGCACTGATGTTCTCATACTCAAAATTCTTTTACAACAATTTCAATTAAGTTAGATTAAAGTAACATTTAGTTATTTCATTAGGATTTCCTAGATATAAGGTCTGATTTCTGAAGTTAGATTTGGATTAATGGTGGATGATTTTCATGATTACTGTGGTATCATCTTCATGTATATTATTCTACCATGATTGTATTTACAAGTAACCTCACTGCTGGTAGTGACATTCACAGGTAAAGACAAAGTGGAAAGAATTGTTTTATTCTTAAATCTTGCCATTTTAAAAGGCTAATTTTTCCTTGGAAAGAATTTACAGAAATCCAATTTAAAGATATTTAAAATATACCCTTTGGCAACCTAGAAATGTAAGTATTAATGCACCTCATTATGCTTTCTCTGCTACTTAAATCTATTCTTGAAAAAATATTCCAATCTTTTCAATGCTAAGAACATTTTTTGACTAAGCAGATAAATGTTAGGCTGAAAAAAATCAAACACATGAAAGGGAATATTATCTATTATCTGAATCCAGTAGTTTATCCTCAATGCTGCCCCAAGGGAAGCATTCCAAAATGCAAAAGACATAATTTTATATATTTCATTAATTATTTATTATAATACCATTTCCAGTTAGAGGTTCTCTGATATGACTACTCAAAGGCATTGTCAGGGGAGGTTTGGAATGATGTGATAAGGATTCTTAGGCCTTGGACATCAGCAGATAAAATTATGTTATTGTCATATATGATATCTGTCATACAAGTTAGAATAGGAAGTCCTAATGCAGTTCAAAAGTCTCAGTGGGTGGTTGGTATCTATCATCAAACTTTTCAGCCTGAGTTCTTAGTCCTGCCACTCTCCAATAGCTATGAAACAAACTCAGGCTTTAAATGATTTAAATTCTTTTTTCCTAGAAATTTCATATTCTGCATAAACCAGGATGACCAGCTTCTAAGTATCCTGCAAGACTAAATTTAAACATTTATTCTGCTATGAAGATTCAATAGACGAATGGTCCAAGAAAATGTGGTATATATACACAATGGAATTCTATGCCTCCATCAGAAAGAATGACATTGCTCCATTTGTTAAGAAATGAAAAGACTTGAAAAAAATTATATTAAGTGAAGTAAGCCAGGCCCAAAGAAACATAGGTCTCATAGTTTCCTTTATTTGCAATTACTAGTATATGTCTGAGAAAAGCAGAAATGGTCAGAAAAGGTGATGTTAGGCAAAATGAACCCCAAGATAAGTATTCAAATGTTATTTCTTTCTTGTGATTGTTTCTAACATATTTATAAGATGATTTCTTTGTTGCTTTGTATGTCCCTCCCACACGGGTATAACCCCTGTTTTAACTGTATTTGATGTTGGTATAATTTGTGTAGGGGAAGGGAAAAAATAAATTGTTTAAATAGGGATACAGGTGGACCCATTGAAACAATGAGATGTACAAGTCGTTATGTTGAAAAACAAACTTTACAACTTTGGCTGGGGGGGAGGGGAGAGGGAAATAGCAGGGAGGGGGGGCGGTGGGAAGGGAAAACAAAGGAGGAGGCAACAATGCCTGATAAGAAATGTACTCATTACCTTGCCAATGTAATTGTAACCCCTCTGTATGGTATTTTTCACAAAAAAAGAATAACCAAGTTTTTTTTTTGAATGAGGTCTTTAATATCTTTAATTAGACTAGTTGGAACATTTTTTTAAAAGTTTTATTTCATTGTTAAGATGCTGTATAGAAGGTTACAATTACATGAGTAAGGTAATGAGTACATTTGTTGTATAACATTGTTACTCCCTCCTTTGTTTTTCTCCTACTATCCCTTCCCTCCAAACCTCCCCCACTCCTCCCCTAGCTCAGAAGTTGTAAAGTTAATTTCTAACATAGTGTCTTGTAAGTATCATTGTTGCAGTGGGTCAGCCTGTGTCCTTGTTTCAACATTTTTTATTCCCCTTGCCCTTCCAAATTAGATAAATGTATTTACAAGATGCAGGGTACCAAAATCAAATATGGTGACAATAGGGAATATACCATAGGGAGAAAGCATACAAAGTAAACAAAAATTACATAAGGCATTAAAATAACAACAACAAAGAAAAACCTCTTGTGTCCCTGTCTTGGGGTTCATTTCATTTAGTTTCATCTTATGTGGTCATATGTACATAGCTTTTGAGATTTTCTGCTCATGTGATAAGATTATCATAGACCTATACTAATTATTGCAAATAAGGCAAACCATGGGACATATATTTCTTTGGGACTGGCTTACTTCACTTAATATGAGTTCTTTCTCAGTCTTTACATTTCCTAACAAATGAGGCAGGGTGAAACTTTCTGATGGAAGTAGAGAATTCATATATACATTTTCTTTTTTTATTAATAATTTTATTTTATTTGTGAACATACTGTACAGAGTGGTTACAATTACATGGGCAAGATAATGCATACATTTCTTACCAAGCATTGCAGCCT
>NW_012267233.1:23802312-23827529 GCF_000151885.1 Dipodomys ordii
GTTTCTCTTTAAGTCTTTAGCCCACTTATTTATTGGGCAGTTGTTTCTTTGAGGATTTGTTGTTGGGGGATTTAATTTTTTGAGTTCCAAGTATCATATATACATTTTCTTGATCCATTAATCTACTGAGGGGCATCTGGGTTGGTTCCATATCTTAGCTATGGTGAATAATGCTGAGATAAACACAGTTGTGCTGGTAGCTTTAGTATAGCCTTGCTTGTGATCGTTTTTACTGCCCAGAAGTGGGATTGCTGGGTCATAAGGGAGCTCTGTGTGCAGTCTTTTGAGGAACCTCCATTCTGATTTCCAGAGTGGTTGAATCAGTTTACATTCCCACTGACAGTGCAGTAGAGTTTCATTTGGGCCACATCCCTAGATTTCTTGATTATATACAAAGAATTGCCAAGGTTTGATCATTGGTGCTGCTGTTAACACTTTGTATGTAACTTACTCCATTCACACATTGATTTACCCTTTTTTTTTTTTTTCAACAAAGCAGACATCAATCCAGCATATAGAGTATGGGAATCCTGGAGTCCTGTGAGAACTACGACTAAGTCCAGTCAATGTGCAAGGAGAATAGTTGATGCCAGCAGGAAATAACTTGTTGCATGATGGTTTATTTTGTGTCTAAGTAAAGACCGAGATTTCTGAGTGTTTGAATTTCTGCAGTAATCCTACCAAAATACAGGATATTTGCATATCTTACTGCATCTTTACATATTGTTAAATGCCCCTTGGAATGTGCTTTTTAGTCTGTAATCAAAACTGCCTCTGAGAAAATATGTACTGTTTGACACCTGAAAAGTGGAGGCAGAGAAGACTTTTCAGTTTAATCATGTCTGTCAGTTAAACTCTCATGGCTCTCATGGAGAATGTGACTACATGCTTTGATATTATGAATATTATTTCATAAATAATTTATCACTTTCCATCATGATATCCGCTGGAAAAAATCAGCAATAGGATATATTCAAACAGCTGCACTCATGATTATATATCACCTAGAAATGATACCTGCTTGTAAGAATGTACAAAGTCTTTTTTTGTTGGTGGTGGTGGTCGGACTTGAACTCTGGGTTTGGGTGCTATCCCTCAGCTCTTCAGCTTAAGGCAAGCGCTCTACTGCTTGAGCCACAGTGCCACTTCCGGTTAATGTGGTTTATTGGAGATAAGAGTCTCACAGACTTTCCTGCCCGGGCTGGCTTTGAATCTTGATTCTCAGACCTCAGCTTCCTAAGTATCTACGATTACAGGCATGAGCCACCAGTGCCCAGCTTGTACACAGTCTTATACATCTGAGAATTCCTGTTAAACAATTATAGCTATTCAGTAATTACTCCTTTACATCTTTCTGCTGTATTAAATTATAAGTTCTTCTGGAAAAGCAATTATACCATACAGTCATGTGTATTCCTAACATTTAGCTTAGTGCTTTACATAATGCAAAAATGACTATTAACAGGATAAGTTTTATTAATGATTTGGGATAATAGACATCAACATTAATTTTCTTCCTGTCAAATATGCATGTCTCCAGTGTAGACTTATATGCCCTCATATTAGTACAGTAAAGAATCTAAATTGGATCATGAAGAAAAGGCAAGGAGTATTAGAGGCCTACTATAAGTGACTGTCTAGATGCAAGTGAATACTAGAGAAATGTTGTACAGGAATTCCTACTATATAAGAAATAAAGAAGGACTTAAAAAATCCCACATGTTCTACAATAGAGAAATAATAAAAAATCATGTTCAAAAGTAAATTAAAACTAAAAATAATTTGGTTTTCTCTGAAGAGAATTTGAACACATAAGTAATTCATAGCAATCATAGGTTCTTGGCTGGGATCTAGATGAGTCTGGAAAGAAATAGTAAATAAAAATAGTCACTGTATGGTACTTGTCATAATAAGCTAATAAAGTTGAGAATATGCATTTTGAATTGATAAATGTCGTGAAAATGATAAAAGACTGACATAATCAAGATGCACACATAAATGGATATGTTAAATTGAAACTACTTTTTGTATATCTAATTAAGATAATACTGAAAAAGAGGAAAACATTTTTAAAAAGAAAAAAATCTGTTGATATAAGTATGTAGAGAATGCTTGTATAATAGTGCTTTTTATTATGATTAATCTAACAATTTAATATAAAAGTGAGCAGGTATATTTCAGATCTGAAATTTAAAATCAAAGGTATTGAAGTGTTTGGTAACAGATCAGAAATTAGTGAACTATCATTACAGTTATTAACTGAACCCAATTATTTCCAGCATCATATTTGCTCTTTTTCATATTAAAAATGTTACTTATCACATGTTAGGGTCATCTTGCTACATATCTTTGTAATATTTAATATGAATGATACCTTGATAAAAGCTAACAATTTTTGTTTTTCATACTTGAAATTATTAAATAAATTTTGTGCTCTAGTTTATTGATGTGATGAGATTTTAGGAAGGCTGAATGAAATAATATGTTAAATATAAATGTATTCTTATTGTTATGCTGTAATTTCAAGTAATTATATTCCTAACCATTTTACTTTCAGACTAGGTACTTTAGCAGCATTAAAGACAATTTGTAGAGTGAAGAAAATAAAGTTGCAGATGGCGATTTAGAATGAAAGCCATTTATCATTTTGGGGTAATTAAAATTTTGCAGCTTTTTCTCATTAGCTTTCTTTCTAAACATAGTTTCTATTGATTTTTGTCTGAGATAATTGAAGAAAATTATTTCTAATTTTATGTACTCTTGAATACTGTTCTTAAACCAAACCTAATTGCTAAATTTTAGTATCGGTGCTCATCACATTTACCTTCCTTGCCATTAGTTTTCTCTGCTGCAATTAGGCTCTGTCCAATGTATCAACTTATCTTAAGGATGTAGTGAAAGTTTTTGCTAAATTTTCAGTTTAGATAGGCTAAAAATAAATTAAACAAGGTATTAAACAAAGTATTGATATTTAAAAATTTTACATATCAAAGGAAAATTCACCAATACCATCTTTATACATTAGCCTGAGTTGTACATATACATATGTTTGTGTTACACATATATGTATGTATGTGTCTGCATGTACATAAATCTTTGTGCATGTATATGCACACAAGTATATATATGACAATATCCACATTTATATACACAGTGTACTGTGTATATACATATATATATGTATATATATTTGCATGAAGACCTATCTACACACATGTAAATATATAGATATGTGAACTTTAAGAGTATTTAAATATTCTCTAGCACCTTCATTTATTGTTTGTGTCCCTTTCTTATGTTTTCTATCATGATTGAGGCTTTTTAATTGTTGAGAAGAAAATGCACCAGAATAATCTAATTAAAAAACATCACAGCATTATAATTCATTGATTAACTCTATAAATAGTTTTAAATATATGCATATATTTTTAATAAAATGTAGATAATACCTTGAAAAGATAAATACCTTGGAAAAAAGATAATACCTTGAAAGATAATATCAATGTGTTTACTTCAGTTACAATTATTAGCACCCACCCAACTAAATAACTGGAAAATCATGTTGCAAGTTACTTGCCTGTAAATAATGTTGCATGTACTCGTTTTTAAGTAACATGTACTCACTAACACATTACTGTTTCTTGTGTGTTCCAAAATACAATGAAAGTTAAATTATGAGAGAATTGTAGTTCCAAGCCCAGCTGAAGCTAAAAATCAAGGCAGCTTTCTTAAGAGAAACAAAAGGGACTTGTGGCATGGTTCAAATAGTATAACACTAGCCTGCCTGCTTAACAATCACAAAGTCCTGAGTTGAAATCCCATTACTACCAAATCAAAGGAAAATTGCAAAGATAGAAAAGAATACAGAAGATGAAGGCGTTAGATATTCCTTGTCCTTCTAATAAAGGTAATATATAGTGATTTGCAATCATAGTATTTATCATATTCTATTAGTTTATGATTGCTTCATATTACAAACAAGGATATGAGCTCTTTCAAAATTCTAACTCTGTTCTTAGACATCATTCCATGGTATTGGATAGACTTAGTATAGCTGAGTGACTTATTATGCAACCTGGGTATTACAATCTGCAACATGCTTTCCTAATATTGGAAATAAAAGTTATTTGAAAAAGGAAATAAATATTCACATGCATCTTCAACTGCTAAATAGAGTAATTAGTCCTCTAACAACAATATTGAAGAAATGCTACATTAACAACAATAGCAAACATAAAATAATTTTGCACTATTTTTCAATTTTCTAATCAGACAAAAAATGTCTAAAATAGAAATTTCTCACCTAAAACTTTATTTAACCCAAAGGGGAAAAAATGGAGAAAAAACTTGCTGTCCAAATCTTTCCATTTCCTAACATGGTTTCCCTTATCTGCAATAACTACTATATGTCTAAGACAAGCAGAAGAGGTCAAAAGCTATGTACATATGACCATATAATCTGATGCTAAGTGAAATGAACCCTAAGATAGTGACACAAGAGATTTTATCCTTCTTGTTTTTCTTGTTAATGTACTTATAATGTACTCTGTGATTCTATTTGTTTCTATTTTCTTCCCCCTGTTGTCACTGTATTGATTCCAGTCTCCTGCATCTTGCATATACAATTTTTTTTTAATTTGGAAAGGGGAAAGGAAATAACAAAATGCTGAAGTAATGATACAGGATGACCCATTGTAACAATGAGATGTACAAAACACTATGTTGAAAATGAACTTCACAACTTTGGGGGTAGGGAGGAGTTGGGGAGGAGGGGAGGAAAGGGATGGTAGGGGAAAAACAAAGGAGGAGGTCACAATGCTCCATAGGAAATGGACTCATTACCTTGCTCATGTAACTGTAACCCCTCTGTACAGTATCTTTAAAGTAAAAACAAATTAAAAAGAACTTGTCAATTATGTATAAAAATGAAATTCAGTAACGTCTCATAGCAAGATAATGTAAGTAATTGGTAAACTACTTAATTTGGATGATTTCCAATTATGAGACCTTTCCATAAAGTTTGTGAGAAAAAAATGAGCAGTCTAACTAAATATCATATATCCAAGATGTAGCTGACACTGTACTTACTAAAATTTAAGAAGAACTATTATGAATGATAACAGATGAAAATCAAAGCATATTTTGTGTGCTTTGGATGTTAATGCCAATGCTCAGCTGAGGAACAGAATGAAGGCACCCTTAATTTGTTCAACTGGATGTATATGTATTTTCAACTTAAATGAACACTATAGCAGCATACAAAAAAGTCTTTTAGACTTTCACTCAGTCATTACATCTACTTTATTTTTTTTCCAGAATATTTTCAGGAAATACAAATCCAAAGTGCTTAAAAATTTTAAAGTCTAATATTTAAAAGTAAAAAGTTTAAAATGTTTAATTTTGAATTTAAAAATTTAATGTTATAAAACACTATGTTTCAGAGTAACTCTACAGAATGGAATACTAAAAAGACTAAAAACAACTCACAAGTGCCATTTTTGTCATTATTGTTTATATACCTATTTCTAATTTGTTTTTACTAATAAAGTTATTTGGCTTTATTGTTACATTACACATGTTTACAATTATTAAAGTGAATTATTAAGAATGATGTTGAAATTAATCTAGAGAGAGATTGGTTAATGAGAAAAATAAAACATAGTATTATTCTCAATTTTATTTGAATGATACAGATTCTTGTTTTTGCTTAGTAATAAATGTATAAACTCTTACATAAAAATATGATTTTGGAATTTGAATACCATCTGAGTTGTTAAGTATCACTCAGATAAGTGATGCCGTGAATTAAATGAAAATAAAATCGAAAGTCAATTTAGAATGGCCATTATCAAGAAACTAAGAATAACAAATACTGGCATAGGATGTGGCCAAAAGGGAATGGTACTATACAACTAATTGGAATATAAGCTTGTTCAATCACTCTGGAAAGCAGTTTGGAGGTTCCTCGAAAATCTAAACATGGAGCCTGCCTATGACTCATCATTTTCATTCCTGAACATTTATCCAATAGACCCAAAACAATTCCAGATTAGAGTTACCAGCACAACCGTGTTCATTCCAGCATTGTTTACCATTGCCAAGATATGGAATCAACCCATATGCTGCTCAATGAAAAAAATATATATCACATTTTCTTGATATATATATATATACATATATTATATGTCATATATATATGACATGCTTCCATCAGAAGGAATAATATTACACCATCCATAAAGAAATGGAAAGATAAATTATATTAAGCAAAGTAAGCCAGACCTAAAGAAACATTGGTTGCACAGTTTCCCTCATTTGTGATAAGTAGAATGTGCCTACAAATCTAAAAGTAAACATTGGGTGGTAAGAGACAAAAAAATTACACTTGGACATGATAAATGATACAGTACTCCAAACATTCACACAGTGGGACCAAAGGAGTATATTCTTAGGAGAGGATCTCAAAGGCTTAATAAGTATATGCATATTTTCATGTAAAATGATGTTTATGAAAATGAATAGAAAAGTTTTTTTGTTATTCTGCTTTTTGTTTTTGTTTGTTTTCCCATTTTGTGCTTTTTAAATTTCTGTACCTTCTATGATGTATTAATTTTATCTATTTTGAGGGCTAGAAGGAGCACAGAAATGGTGGATCAAAGGGTGAACAAACGCAGCAGCGAAACTCACTAGGTACTATGTTGAAAAGAAACTATACAACTTCTGCAGGTAGGTAGTTGGTAGTGAAAAATCTGGAGAAAACAAAGGAACAGAAATGTACTCATTATTTAACTTACATAACTATAACACCTCTGTATATCTCCTTTACAATTCCAAAAGAAAATAGATTAAAAAAAGGAAATTTATTTTTGCTATTACTTAGGGGCAATCTAAGTAGCCAACATTGCAATTAGAAATTATGTTCCCTTATATACTAGGTATTCAGAAGGAAAAACAAATAATTTAGAAATGTTGGCATTTAACAGCTTAGGCAGTTATCCAAACTCTGTCTCTAGAACAAAGTACAAACTGAAGTAACCCTTCAGTGCACAAGCAGTAGATTATATACCTTCACGTAAGGTCCCAGGTTCAAGCTCCAATTTATTAAAAATAAGGATATTTCTACCCAACCTTCTAGACAATAATATTGACAAAAGTTGGTGAATACAAGTTTATAGATGGAAGCTAAATGCGTGGACTTATTCATTTGTAATCCTTTAACTATTACTATTATAAGGGAAAACAATCATTCACTGAGCTAGTTATTCAAACTTAAGGAACAAGAGACAAAAGCAAACACTAATGTAATTAGAGGAAGAAATTGTTATGATAAAACTAAAGTTAACAAAATATAAAAGATTATAGAAAGAAATATGAAAATTCAAGCTTAATTTTGAACTTTAAATAGATACTTGACTGGCATACTGGGTTAATAGACTTTGCATACATTTTTATCATGAGAAATGTGTGTTCAATAATTTTTAAGTACCTGTTCATTGCTATACCAATAGTATTCTGAGGAAGCTATTTCTATAAATAAAATGATTCAGTTTTATATACATATGCACAATTATAACATAAAATAAGGAGAGATAAATGCAAAATACAATGCAATGAATAATTATAAAATTATTAATACTTAGCCTAAATATTATGGAGCTCTTAACAGAATGACTTAAAGATTCATAGTGTCTTTCTGAAAATAAATAAAGTTGAGTTTAAACACAGTTACAGGCCGGGCGCCAGGCCGGGCGCCGGTGACTCACTCTTGTAATCCTAGCTACTCAGAGGTTGAGATCTGAGGATCGTGGTTCAAAGCCAGCCCGGGCAGGAACGTCCTTGAGACTCTTCAGTTAACCACTAGAAAACCAGAAGTGGCGTTGTGGTTCAAGCGGTAGACCACTCCCCTTGCGCTAAAGAGTTCAGGGACAGCACCCAGGCCCAGAGTTCAAAGCTCACGATCAGAAAAACAAACAAACAAAATAGTGTGACAAAAAATCTGCTTTGATGGCACAACCTATCCAAGCTACTAGGGGGTGGCTCAGGCTTATGAATTCTAGCTATTCAGGAGTCTGAGACCTGAGGCTCACTGTTCAAAGTTAGTCTGGGCAGGAAAGTTCACCAGAAAAGCTAGAAGCAGTAAAACACTAGACTTGGAAAAAAAAAAAAAAAAAGAATCTCAAGGACAGCACCAAAATCCTGAGTTCAATCACCAGGACAGACATAAAAAGAATAAAGAAAAATCTGACCTATTCAATAATGATAAGTGTTTGCTCACATGCATGTCTTTGTGTATGTGCATGCATGTGTGTGGGCACGCGGCACGCAGTTGCATATGATGAGTATATATTAATTATCTTCTTTGGAATGTTAATATTATATATTTTTATGAAAGTTTGCATAAAGAAATTTTGAAAGAAATTATAAAATTCAAATGTCCTAACTCAAAGTCAAAATATTTGGGAAACATGACGAGGTTATTAAAATTTTAAATCAGTTTTGTGATTATAATCTTTGATGTATTACAATAAACAATTAGTTATTCTGTGGTTTAAGAAGCTGTAAAACAAACAAGGATTGTTTTTATACCCAAAGAGGATACTCTTAGGAGAGAAATACAAATGAGTAATGCCGTACTTATATAAAGTAATATACGTACTGAAATGAACTGCAAGATATGAAAACAAGAGACTTCTTTTGTATCTCTTTCATTCTTTCTCTTTTTTTGATGGTTCTGTCTTCTTTAACATATGTATGTACTCTTCAGAAGAGTTGTGGGATGGACACAGCACTTAAAGGACAAAGGGTGTGAAATGCAGCAGTGGAGCTCACTGGACACAGAGTGAACTACCCAACTCATGGGTGGACATGGGAGGGAGGGACTGAGAGACAATGAAGGAACAGAAGACACTATATGAAAGGAAATGTGCTCAATATCCCTCCATATAACATCTCCTTAATAATAATAAAATAAATGATAAAAACATGGATCTTTTTATAATGGGAAAATAAGCAAATCCAAAGTGCCTACATTGGTAATAAGATCCAACTGCATTATTCATAAACTATTGACAATGATTTCTGTAAACCTCTGCTTCTATATAATTTCAAAAATTCTATGACTGTAGATAGGATTTGAAATATTCAACTTTATTTTTTATCCAAATAGCCCTAGCTTTTGTTCCCACAAAACTGTGATTATTTGAAACTATAAAATGGCCAAAATGTGTGTATGCCAAAGCATTCATAAATTTTATTAATTTTCTCTATCCTTGTACAACAATTTGTCTAACCTCACAGAAACCTAAAATCTTTGCTACAATTTATATTCAAACCCTGAACTGTCTCTTTTTACTAAATTATTTGAATCATCTTTGACATTCTGATCATTTTTAAATGTAGATTTGGGGATTCTTTATCTTTTGACTATAAAGTTTTCAGTTCCATAGAGAATGGAAATATAAAATTACTGTAATAGCAACAATGCCTTCTTGTTGATGCTTCTGGTTAGTTAGCAAAATGGGAAAGAGAATGAAAGAGCTCATAGAAATTTATAAGAGAGATGTGAAAGAGGGCCAAGTAAAATGTGATTCAGGATTCACAAAATACAATAGACAAATTATGTATAATTTATTTTAGAACAAGAAAGATTATGAGTGATATGAAACATAGGCATAAAAATGTGGAGGGAGATATTTTAAAACTGCATAGGTAAATTACTAGTCTGATAAACTAAAAGATACATATATATATATATACATACATACATACATACATACATATTTGTGTTTCTATATATTAAAATAAGTTTATTTTGTGATATACATTAATGTAGTAAATATAAGTGTATTAGTACAGAAGGACAATTAATCTATCAAACATCTAAATTGGAATTATCCTGAGTATTTCAACATACATTCAATGAGTTAAAGTGTCAAAAGTATTTTATATAGAGAGTTTAAAGTACTTCCAAGGATCAACAGAATCAAGCATGACCTCAAACATTTTCTAGTAGAGTTGAAAGTATAATTTTATTTCCTTTAAAGAAAAAACAGAGACATGGTAAATATATTAAACTAAAAGTTAAGAAGCAAGAAAATTTCAATCTCATTAGAAATGAGTTGAGACAGGTTTTTACAGCATCAATAATGTAATATCTGTCAACTAGAGTGTCTTGTATTGAGTACAGCAGGAAAATAGAACAATAAATTTGAGCATATACTCCACAATAATAACGCTTCAAGTCATAATACTGAATTTTGTTAGTCATGTGTAAAATATGGATACTAAAACAAATGGTGCCAATAATTGAGGTCTAGGAGAGAATTCCAGGGGCATTATTATTGAAAGTGTAAATATAATAGGAAGATCTCTCAAAGTTATATTTCCAACAAACATAATGCAGCAAATAAGTTATTCTTTTTTATATAAGGGAGAAGCAATAAACAAAGTGTAAGTTCTGTTGACTGACAAAAGAAACTTCAGAGTAAAAAAGTACATAGGCATATTTATCATCCCACTTTTTAAAAATTAAGCTATGCTTGCAAAATTTAACTAATCCAGGGAAATTTTGGATCAAAGTATATCAACATCACAAGCAGGATTATATATAGTAAGTAATATTTCCTTCTAATACTCAATATGGCTGTAACTTTTTAATACATATGAAATAAACATCCCTGTGATAATCATAGCATTCTAGAAAACGTCAAAATTCAAAACACCAAATATTACACAATATGAATTTAATGCATTTTTTATGTAAAGTACATTTAGGTTCCAAGTTCTATGATAGTTTGCCAATGAAAACTAATATTTGAAATTGGCAATGTCATGAACTCTGTAGTTCTAAAGAGAATAATTATTGAGGAGAGAGATAGGATAGGCTTTTATTACAGATCATCACATAATGTCAAGACCTTTCATATGAATAATATACTTTTAAATTGGAGTGCTAATGACACATCTGTACTCTTAGCTACTCAAGATGCTGAGATATACTGGTTCAAAGCCAGCCTGGGCAAGAAAGTCTATGAGACTCTTATCTACAATTAACCACTAGGAAATTGGAAGTGGACCTATGGCTCAAAGTAGTAGAGTGCTAGCCTTGAAGAGAAGAGCTCAAGGACAGGGCCAGGCTGAGTTCAAGCCCACAACTGATAGGAAAAAAAAAGAATAATATACTTTTTTAACTTTTAAAAAGGAGCAAAAAGAATAAATCACTAGTCATCAACCTTTGCTTAATAAAAATAATGCAATAAACCCCCAAATCAGAGATGTACAAATGAATATATTTCCTTGTGCAATCATAAAATATGAAAAAAATAAAACTGTACCTTCAGAGAAAATCTATTTCATCAACAAATCATTGTTCTGCATTTCTAAAAACAATAAAAGCCATTTATGACAGACCAATAACCAATATTATACTTAATGGGGAAAAGCTACAACCAATTCTAAAATCAGGAACAAGGCAAGGATGCCCACTGTCTCCACTCCTCTTCAATATAGTCCTGGAACCTTTAGCCAGGGCAATAAGGCAAGAAAAAGACATTAAAGGGATCCACATATGGAAAGAGGTTAAACTATCCCTTTTTGCAGACGACATGATACTATACCTTCACGATCCCAAAAACTCCATCCCCAAACTCTTAGAAATCATAAATTACTTCGGCAAAGTAGCAGGATACAAAATAAACCCACAAAAATCAGTTGCCTACCTGTACACTGACAATGTACAAGAAGAGAGGGAAATAAAGGGAGCAACTCCATTCACAATAACCTCCCAAAAAATAAGGTATTTAGGAATTAACCTAACCAAAGATGTAAAAGAACTATTTAATGAAAACTATAAAAAGTTAAAGAAAGAAATTGCAGAAGACACTAGGAAATAGAAAGACCTCCCATGCTCTTGGATAGGATGACTTAATATAGTAAAGATGGTAATACTGCCAAAATTAATATACAAATTCAACACAATTCCTATTAAAATCCCAATGACGTACATCACTGAAATACAGAAAACAGCCCAAAAATTCATATGGAACAACAAAAGACCTAGAATAGCCAAAATAATTCTAAGGAATAAAGACAACATGGGAGGGATATCCATGCCGAACTTCAAACTCTACTACAGAGCTATAATAACAAAGACAGCATGGTACTGGCACAAAAACAGACCCGAAGAGCAATGGAACAGAATAGAAGATCCAGAAATAAATCCACAGGCCTACAGCCAGCTGATATTCGACAAAGGAGCCAAACACATACAATGGAAGAAACACAGCCTCTTCAACCATGGTGCTGGGAAAACTGGGCGGCCACATGCAGAAAACAAAAAGTGGACCCCAACCTATCACCATTCACCAACATCAACTCAAAATGCATTAAAGACCTTAACATTAAACCTGAATCTCTGAAACTACTGCAGGACAGAGTAGGAGAGACACTTGAACTAATAGGTACAGGAAGGAACTTCCTGAACAGCGTCCCAGGGTCACAATAAATTGGAGAGAGACTTGACAAATGGGACTACCTTAAAATAAAAAGCTTCTGCACAGCTAAATCTATCGCAACCAAGCTAGAAAGACAACCAACTAATTGGGAAAAAATATTTACCAGCAATATATCAGACAAGGGGTTAGCATCCTGTATATACAGGGAACTCAAGAAACTAATCCCTCCCAAACCTAACAAACCAATTACTAAATGGGCAAGGGAACTAAAGAGGGACTTCTCAAATGAAGAAATAAAAATGGCAAAGAAACACATGAGGAAATGTTCATCATCCCTGGTAGTGAAGGAAATGCAAATAAAGACAACCCTGAGATACCACCTTACCCCAGTCAGAATGTCCCACATCCACAAATCAGCCAACAACAAATGCTGGAGGGCATGTGGAGAAAGAGGAACCTATTACACTGCTGGTGGGAATGTACACTTATACAACCACTTTGGAAAGCAGTCTAGAGGATTCTTAGAAAGCTAAAGATTGACCAACCTCCCTTACAACCCAGTCATACCACTTCTAGGCACCTACCCTGAACAACAGGAACCAATATACAAGGACATTTGCACCTCCATGTTTGTTGCAGCACTGTTCACAATAGCTAGGATATGGAAACAACCCAGATGCCCCACCACAGATGAATGGATCCAAAAATTGTGGTATCTATACACAATGGAATATTATGCAGCCATTAGAAATGACAAAATAATGGCATTTTCAGGGAAATGGATGGAGCTAGAAGGAATCATGTTGAGTGAGGTAAGCCAAGAGCAAAGAGACAAATGGTAAATGGTCTCCCTGATAAGTGGATGCTAAATCCAAAATGTTAGGTGATAAGACAAAATTAACAGGACTTAAGAAACAAAGAACTCACACTCATCTGGTTGAACCACTACTAAATATCCCCAATCTGCTGATCACATGTATGGTATACATGTGTACACCGTTATATGTTATAGACTGTGATAGACAATTTGCTCCAGGAAAGTTAGAATGAACTTGTGACTTTAAATGAGCATCACTATTCCACAATACTGTGAAATTTGGGAAATTATGTAATTACTTAATCACAATTAAAAATAAAGAACTTCGGGGAAGGTAGGGAGGGAAGGGATGGTAGGGGGAAATAATGGAGGGGGTAACAATGCTCAATAGGAAGTGTACTCATTACCTTGCTCATGTAACTGTAACCCTCTGTATAGTATCTTTACAATAAAAAATTAAAAATAAATAAAAAATAAATAAAAAAACATTGTTCTGACTTTGGTTAACTCAAATTGTGATTGTGATTCTACATCCCTAAAATGGGGATAATAGAGAAACTTAGAGTTTGGCTTTTATGGGTCTTCTAAGGACTCTCATTGTTACTCTTCATCTGATCCATAAAAATTCTTAAAAGAAGATAGAATAAAGAATATTATATTTCTATCAGAAATGAAATGTTTTTCTTCTGTTTTCCTGTTCATGAATATATCTCCTAGAAACCAATCTTTTCTGTTTCTAAGCCAGTGCTAAAAATAGGAAGCTAACATGGCTTACATTACTTTTCCTTTAATAACAAACAATATCTTAGCAAAATGTGGACTTACATTGCTTTAGGCTCTATATCTTTAAAAAGGAAACCCATAGTAAGAAAGCCAAAATGATTCCTACCTGCACCCAAGTTATTAAGATAAGCCTATTTTAAAGATTAAGGAAATTTAAGTCAAAAGTTGTAGTTTTCAACTTAATGTCTTGAATTCCTATGCATTGGATGATACTCTTTTTTTTCAAAAAAAGAGAGATAACTGCCTTCATTTCCAATCTTGATGAGTTTATATTTACCTTTGAAGAAAATTAATTTATATATTAAGGTAAAACACAACATTTAAAGAGTCTAGTCATTGATAAAGCAGTCAAATTTAGGTAATGATACTTCAAGGACTAACTTTTCATGTTAGAGAGGGTATTGGCAACATCAACAAAAAACACAAGCTAAAGTTACCAAATTATAAGTGCTGAGGGGCCAAAATCCACTGTCTAATATCTATTGTCCATGATGATCAATGTCTGTTTTGTAATATTTCTCAAAAATAAAAGATACAAAGAGAAAGAGAAAGAAAAATGGCACAAATGCTAGAGATCTAAAGTTCAGTGCTAGTGTCTCATTCCTTTAATCCTAAATACTCAGAAGGTTGTAATTTCAAAATCACAGTTTGAAGCCAGCCTGGACAGAAAAGTTTCCATGAGGCTTTTATCTCCTATTAACCCCCTCAAAACCAGAAGTGATACTGTGGCTCAAGTGGTATAGCACTGGCCTTGAGGTGAAGAGCTGAGGGACAGTGCCCAGGCCCAGAGTTCAAGCCCCATAATTGCCAAAAAATATAAGTTAATTAAAGTTGGTTTTAGTAATATGCATACGCACTTTGGGACTATAGATATACAACATTAACTAGAAATTTAAACTAAACTGATTTGGGTTTATAAAAAGGAAATTTTAAGGAAATATAAGGAAATCAATATATATATATATATATATATATTCACAGATATCTTTTACTCTTCTAAGTCTGAATTTAGCTGGTCTTTGATAATAATGGTTTCATCTGACACATTGAAATAAAGTGTAAGTGTCACTGTATTTGATTTTGGTACCCTGTGTATTGTATATATGTTTATCTGAATTAGGGAAGGGAAAGGGAACAACAAAATGGTAAGACAAAGGACAAAGAGCTAACCAATACCCACAAGACAAAGTGTTGGAAATGAACTTTACAACTTGGAGGGAGCTTGGGGGGAGAGAAAGTGGGAGAAAAATGAGGGAAGGGGTAACAATGCTTGACAAGAAATGTACTCACTACTTTATGTATGTAACTGTAACCCTTTTGTACATCACCTTGGCAATAAAATTAAATTTTATAAAAGAAAGTATAAGATGAAGCTTAAAGAAAATATAACCAATATGAATTTAAAAATCACAAAGAAATAAATGACCAGAATGTTTATGACAACCTGTTTCAGTAACCTAAATAATTTCAATGTATACTATAATTACATTTGTTTGCCTTTAAAATGATTAAAATACTTCCATGAGCAATTATATCATTACAGACAGAAATGACATTTTAGTCTCAGACTGCCAAAGTCAGTTTTATTAATATGTCATTAATCACTGCCTTAGAGGTGACACCTGAGAAAAATGATAGAGTGGAGATTAGGAGACTCAAATATTATACCCAAAACACCTAATTAATTTCCAGTTGTGGTCAGTGAAATGTGTTTCACTAAGTAATGATAGTGAAAACCATTTAAACTGGCCAAGGGCCATTCATTTCTATTTATTAGTGTTCTTACTTCTATTGTGTTAAAATTAATATAATTAACTCAGTAGATAAGTGTCCTATAACATAAAATTGTAAATGTAATTATTATGCAATATTAAAAACTTATAAATCCCAAGTTTATATTAAGAATTTTTATTTCTCATCACTCCTAATTTCGTATATTTTTTCTGAGTGCAATATTTCCTATTGCCACTAAAAGTTAATATTAATACACAATTTATTAACTATTTGAAAGTTGTGTTTATATTTGATTCTCAAGTTATCACCACAATTTCATTATTTTTACATTAACTCATAAATTTTGTTGTTATTTTTAAATCATAAGATATTTACCAAATCCCTATAATAAAAATAAAGAATGACTTATGTTTATTAATATTATACTTTCCTAAAATGTAATTAACCACTGAGCATTTCATGTGTTTTAACTATCACTTATGAAATCTGAATAGGCCAAGCTAGTCAACAGTATTTCTCTTTTTGGGGAAGGACAAACTGCAATACAATAAACATTTATATACAACATAATTTGTAAAAGTTAGACTTACTTAAATTATATAAAACTCATCCCTTTCTTCCATCCATTCATTCATCCATCAATAAAATCATATAATGATGATCATGTTGAGCTCTATCATTATCATCTTTTTCAACATCATCATCATTGGATACTTATACTCAATAGTAATGATCTCATTTCCCTTATTCTTAAGTTTTTCCTAACACATATTAGCCCATATATATCAAAATATAAAACTGTTAATCCACTATACTTACATGGTAAAAGTCTGAAGTCTATTAAGACAAAGTTTAATGAAGAAAATGTGTTCATGCATGTTAAAATAATGCTCTGGTATTCTGACTTCCAGTTTCAGATCTTTTATTGATCATGTACAGTATTAGCAATTGTATCTCAAGATTAACAAATTTGATTTTACACTTATGTAAGTTATACAATCATCATAAAATGCTAATATGTTTCTATACTTCTAAATTCCTATATAATTTACAAAAACACCTACAAATAAATATAACAAATATGTCCATTTAAAATTTGCATTGTTATCAACTATAATCACAATAATTTGTTTAGCATTTAAAGATGTTTCCCTCCTCTGCAGGACCTCTCCTCTGTGGGATCCCTCCCTGTGGGGCCTCTCACCTGCAGGATTCCTCCCCTGTGGGACCCCCTCCTCTGCCTTTGTAGTAGGAGGTGGAACCTGAAGCTCCATCTGTTCTAGAAGCAATTCACCCTCACTGTCAAAATCTTCAGCTATCTCCTGCATTGACCATGTGACAGATGCGCCATCTTGGCATCCTGTGAGCTCAGCTGCTGTTCCCGCACCCCTTCTCTCCCCACACATCTGGCCAGCTCAGGCACCATTATGCCATGCCACATGTCTGTTTGTGTCTTGTCTCTTGTTTACTAAAAGTTTCTTGTTGTTGGTAAACTTTTGTATTTTAAACTGACCATGTGATTCCATCCTAATTAGGCAAAGTAATACCACTAAAATTCCAAAAAACTTTAAAGAGCCAATTTTAAAATCTAAGCACACTCATAACCTATGCACGAACATGTTTGTCTGTCTATTTGTCTATATATAAACGGTTATGGTTTCAAGGTTACCAAGCACCCTGCTTACTAAAAATCTTTGTCAATGAAGCTGTGATTTAATCCAAACTGCTTTAAAACTTTGTGAATTGCCTATAAGCCAAAGCAAAAACAGGCAGTTTTAAAAGGCCTTTGGAAAGGAGTTAGAAAAGATGGTTTCTTTTGCAAAGTAAATGAAGTTGGTAATTAAGTTGGCTGTGATTTATGTCATTCCTATGTCCATCTATGCTGAGTTAAGTATTGCACCTCTGATCATGGCTAGTAAACTAAGGCTAAGGTTTTAATTCTCCATTTTCTCCCCTGTGTGCTGATAACTCCCTTTAAGAATGAGGGACCAGAGTGACTCAAGATGCAGTGTGCTCCCATGAATGGGAAATGCCCAGGAAACAAAGCAAAGTTGTCACAGCTGCCTAAACCAGTGGCACCAGCCTGCAAAAGCCAGAGTGAACAAGGTCTTTAACCAGTATATATAGAATTTTGCAGGTAACCAGAGGGAGGTGGAGCAGTCCATACATGCTGGGACATGCCATCGCCTTGCCCAGCCTCCGGCCTTTTTCTGTCACACATGACCAAAAGCCTGCTGATTTGGAGAAAAAAACGAAAACAAAAAGAGAGAAAAAGAATAAACACAAAACACAAGCCACTTCAGATATTTGTTTCTTTAATGTTAATCCCCACAAGTTAGACCATGAGGGGTGTATGAGTAAAGGATATAAGTTGACTTCTATGCTATTTTACAATGGGATGTCTTTCTAAAGGAAAAGAAATGCTAAGTCTAGATTCTTGGTACAGTGCTAGTAAGAAAAACTGCTAATTTCCTAAAGGTAACTCAGACTGCAGAAAAAAAAATAGTGGCCAGTTTAAACCTTTAACCAAGAGGTAAAGGGTATAGCCCAGGGTATCAATGGGGCATTTAAATGCAACTTAAAGTGACTTTCAAAGGGGGGGATTAAAAATGGCATTCACTTGGTGAAAATTTGGGCAGTTTTGGGGAATGGCTGGCCTCCCAGACAAAGTTAAAGTTAAAATTGTCTTAAAGGTTTCTTTAAAGTCCAAAAAGATAAATTAGGATTACCAGAATGAGTGTTTAGCTACTATGTGAGTGACAATTTAAATCCCATACCCCCTGTATCTGCTCAAAGTCCTAATTGGCAGTGACTTTTGGGCTGGAACCAACCACATAAATTCATCTGTTAAGGAAAAAGCTTATAGACCTGAGATTATGTCCCTATTGAGATCTGTCTAAAGGCCTACACAGATAGACATTGTTGGGGCCACTAGATACCAGGTTCCTCTGCCAGCCAAAAAAATGCTTTTAGAAACAGGAGTGCTAAACAGGCTACACTGCTGTAGCCCAAGAAAAGGTCTGTACATTTGTTAAAAGGTAAACATTGTACATAAGCCCCTTTAAACAGGCTAATCAGAGGTAGTGGGCAGTACTCTGAGTGCCAATCAGTTGCACTTTAAAAACATGTACTGAGTTTTATTAGAAAACTCTGGCAAGTAATTGTTAGTCAATTGTTAACAAGTTATAGGTAACCTCTATCTCATTGAACTCCTTGTTGCTTTAATTGGAAATAAAAAAGGACTTTTGTGACATAGACTCCTTTTGCCACAGTTCAAAGCCATCCTAAGCACAAAGAATTTCTCCATTTCCCAGCAAATCAGCAAAGAGCCAGGCTGGAGGCATGGCTTGAGACTTTCACCTCTAAGTATCCAGCCAAAGGCTGAATGTGGCATTGTAACTCTAAGTGGTAGAGCACTAGCCTAGACCAGAAGTGCTTAGGGACAGTGCCCAGGCCTTGAGTCGAAACCCAGTAAATGCCAACTGGGACAAGCTATCCCAGCAATGGATGCTGAGACCCCTGCCCCACCCACCTACCAGGACAAAGTGAGTCCTGACAATGAAAAACCATGGAGAGAAGAGGAGATGACATTGTAAATGGAGTCAGTTTATGCTTTCAAAATTAATCAAAGCCAGGAGATTAAGAGAAATAGTTTTTCACTCACATAATGTCCATACTTGCCTATCTTTTAACTGGACAGATAGTTATAGTCTTGCCTTTGTTACCTGCTATTTATATTTATAGTAGCCTCTGACTGGTACTGCCAACCAGTTGCCCAAAAGACCATAGACACCCCTTTCTGCCTTTCTGCCCTGAGTATTCTCCTGTAATGGGCCACAACTGGGCTTTTGCTCCAAATGGAATTTTTCTGGCCCATGGCCAATGTGTGTTCTCCTAGGTCATTCATGTTAGTTGACCATGTCACCTTGTCAGCTTTTGCCTGATCTTTCCAAAAGTCTCTTGCAACAGGATAATACCCCCCACCCAGGATATCACCTGGAAACAAGTCAAGGCCATCTTGTTACTAAAGGCAACTGGAGATATCACTTACACTGCCCTGCTCAGTGCAGAACCAGACCATAAAGACTCCAGCTCCAGGGATTCCTTAATGCTGCCAGGCCAACAGGACATAGCCAAAACAGCCCATGACACCCAATGGCTCTGATACCTTTAAATATCTCTGTTATCCCCTCCTCAGCAGGAAAAATCTTACTCCCTTACCTCCTGGATGCTGAGAATCAGGTACTATGCTATGTCTCCAATCTGAGACAGAAAAGGCAATTTCAGGTCTTTGATAGCTCCTTCTAGGAATTAATCACTCCATGGCATTTTCCTCTCTTGGGGTACCAACAACATTTTTTTGCCTTTTATTAATTGTGCCTTGCATTTTATAAAACTATTGCCATGGAAAAGGAGGACCTTTACCAAACATTGTCAAGCAGAATTTTCTTGGGCAATACCTGGCTGAGCAATGATGCAGGGACCTCTGACTACTAAGCCCCTTTACAGAAGGAAGTAGCCCATACCCCCTGGCCTGGTAGCCCCTATTTTTATTAAACAACAGAGTGGGGAATATAAGCATTATGCCCACCTTTGGTCCTCAGCTACACACAGACCTGAGCCCCTTCCAGCCCTGTACTCCCTCTCCAGGGGAAATATGGCTCCTCTAATAAACCTTGTAATTATCTTTTTCCTGTGCCTCCCTACCTCCGTGTGATCCTTTGGGATGGATGTGACAGTTCCTTTCATTGATAGCCTGTGTCAAGTACTCTGTTCTTAATTTTCTTAAGTAATTACCCTTTGGGCACTTCTCCCATACTAAGGCAAAAATGTTTATTGTATTTTTTCTCTTTCTAAGTTTTAAATTTTTCTGATAATAAAATCAACGAGAATGTGCAGGTTTTTCCTAGGTTAACTCTTTAATTTAACACAATCATTGGAGGACTTTTCCATATTGTCACATGTAACAATAACATTTTAATTGCTGAATAGTATTCCATTTACAGCGATACTACAAAATTTACACATTTACCCTGACAGGCATTTGTTGTTTTGAAAATTCCAGCTATAGAAAAAAAAAAAGATTAGTAAAACCTACCTCTGGTGTGTCTGGGAAAACCTTTTCATAGAGGATTAATTAAAAGAACAACCCTCAAGTGGTAACAAGTTTGACAAGAAATGTACTCATTACCTTAATTATGTAACTGAAACCCCTCTGTACATCAGCTTGACAATAATAAATAAATAAATTAATTAATTAAAGAATTGGGTACATGGGGCTCACATTTCTAATCTTAGCAACTTAGAGGGCTAGGAATAGAAAGTTCCTGGTTCCAGGTAGGCCCAGCCAGAAAAAAAAAATTCATGAGACTCCATTTCTACAAAGAAAGATTGCTGACAGTAGCAACTAAAGGAAGCATAAAATAGGTAGATCACAATCCAAGAGTACACTGGGAATAAAGCAAGACTCTACCCTAAAAATAATCAGCATAAAATTAGAGTTCTCATTTATAATCCTTGCTACTCTGGGATACAGATCCAAGAATGTTAGGAGCTAGAAAATGTAGACATATTTGAGGGACTCTTATCTTCAATTAACCACACAAAAGCTAGAACTGGAGTGTGTGAGGCCCTAAGTTCAAGAGATCAAGCCTTAGTACTGATGAAACAAAGAAAAGAAAAAAAGGAAAGAAGAAAGGATGGATGGAAGGAAGGAAGGGAGGAAGGAAGGAAAGAAAAGAAGAAAGCAAAAAAGAAAAGAAACAGGACTTGAGGTGGGGCTTAGTTATAAACCAACAGTCCAGTAAGTATGATGCTTTCAAATTGTGTCAACCCCCCAAAATAAATAAATAACTATATGATTCTGTCTATTGAAAATAAAGTTGATATTCCAGTCTAGCTAATGACTTAGTGCTATGTTAGTTATATAATAATCCTTTTTAAACATAATTATGAATGTTTATTTGAAAGTACTTTATTATTTTGTGCTCTAATCAGCAATGAAAGGAAGAATACAAAATTTATATATTTTTATTTTGTGTTGTTCCCAAATGACTCTGAGTTTTTTAAATTTTTATTTTTTAAATATATATTTTTAATGTAAAGATACTGTACAGAGGGGTTACAGTTACATGAGCAAGGTGTCAGGTCTTCATCCATCCAATGAAAGACGGACAGGGTCCGAGGTAAGGTAAGTGGGCAGCTCCCCAGTTCCCCAGCCTCCCTTAGCCCAGGAGACAATCAGATGCAGCTGGGAGTCAAGTCAAGCAGGAACTCATTTATTACCACACAGCAAGCACTTTTTAAAGCAAAAAAGACGGGGTGGCTTGGGGAGGAAAAGGAACCAACCAATCTCTGCAAAGGTCACACCCTATCATGCACCTAAGCTTCCATGAGCTGTTTACACACTAAACATAAACAAATCGGGCTCTGCCCACTCAACTCCCTCAGTGCCATCTTTGCTGCCCATGTGACCCACAGCAAGGTAAGGAATCCATTTCCTATTAAGCATTGTTACCTCCTCCTCTGTTTTTCCTCTACCATCCTTCTCCTCCCAACCTCCCCAACTCCTTCCTCCCCCTTCCAAAGTTCCAAAGTTTGTTTTCAACATACTGTTTTTACATCTCATTGTTACAATGGGACATCCTGTATCCTAATTTCAGCATTTTGTCTGAGTTTTTTTTTTAAATTAAAAGTAAAAGGAACCAACTATTTGAAGTTATTTCTAAAAGCAGGAGAAAATTGTCTTTTGTTAGATTTCTTTTTTTCTTTTTTTCATATTTTTGACATTCCTGGGGCTTGAACTCAGGTCCTGTCCACTGTCCCTGAGCTTCTTTGTTCAAGGCATTCTACTACTTGAGCCAGAGCTCAAATCT
Organism: Dipodomys ordii; assembly: GCF_000151885.1. NCBI lineage: Eukaryota > Metazoa > Chordata > Mammalia > Rodentia > Heteromyidae > Dipodomys > Dipodomys ordii. Next base: position 23,824,974 of record NW_012267233.1, read on the forward strand.
GGCCTTTTCTAAATAATTTATTGGAGACACGAGTATTATACACTTTTCAAACTGTGATCCTCAGATCTCAGCCTCCTGAGTAGCTAGGATTTTAGGTGTGACTCACCAGCGCCATCTTCTGTTAGATTTCTTTAAAGATACTTGCAAATGAAGAATTACCTAATTTACATTTCAAATGACTGAAAGATATAAAGGTTCTACACAAAATCCTGTTCCAAGTTTTCTTTCGCTGAGACTTAAAAATCTATTATTGTAGCCAGGTGCCCATGGCTCACGCTTGTAATCCTAGCTACTCAGGAGGCTGAGATCTGAGGCTCATGGTTCAAAGCCAGCCTGACAGGAAAGTCCGTGAGACTCTTATCTCCAATAAACCACCAGAAAACCGGAAGTGGCGTTGTAGCTCAAGTGGTAGAGCACTAGCTTTGAGTTGAAGAGCTGAGAGACGGTGCTCAGGCCCAGAGTTCAAGCCCCACAACAAACTAAATAAATAACTAAATAAAAATCTATTATTGTTATTAATGTGCTTATTGCTTTAAAAAGTCTCTTGCTAATCTAGTTTTTCTTTCAATTGCAAGTAACTTGAATATTTTTTTTTCAACTAGAGACTCAATGGACTATCTTCTTTTACTTTTATTTATTTTTTTGTCAGTTGTGGGACTTGAACTCTGGGCCTGGGCACTGTCCCTGAACTCTTCAGTTCAGTGCAAGGCACTCTACCACTTGCCACTTCTGGTTTTCTGGTGGTTGATTGGAGATAACAGTCTCACAGACTTTCCTGCCAGGATGGCTTTGAACCATGATCCTCAGATCTCAACCTCCTGAATAGCTAGGTTTACAGGGATGAGTCACTAGCATCTAGCTTCTTTTACTTCTAAGCTTATCATTGGGATATCAAATCTTACACGTGGCCCTTTTAGTCTGTAATATAAGTCTCCTTTTTAGTACTTGAATATCTATAATTTTGCCACTTGAAAATCATTTATTCACCTCAAGGACTTCAAATTTTCCTGTGTTGAGTTTTCTTCCTTACTTTTTATATTCTTTACATTCTACTGATATGTAATCTTTCTTTTTAGTCCCTTGATTATTTTCATGTTTTGTATTCAGTATGTTGAATTACATTTATTATTTTTTTAATTGAGTCTATGCTCTCTTGTAGTCTTGGTAACTTTATCTCCCTTTTGTGTGAAATTGTTTTTAATCTCAATTTCTTTCTTGTGTTTTTATTGATTTTTCTCACTTTTCATTTTGAAATAATTGTATCTTTATAGAAGAGACACAAAATAATAGAGAATTTCTATAAACTTTTTACCCATTTATCTCAAACACTGACATTTTATGGACCCATGGTAACATTTAATTTCATTAAATAATATTAATACCCTTAAAATTATATTGATGAAACTGCAGATTTTATTGGATTCTCACAGCCTTAGTATTACAGCCCTTTTCCTATTTCAGTCTCCACTACATAAATTCTTTATCTTCTTTAATCTGCAATACTTCCTTAGTGTTACGTTATTTTTCACTACCTTAACATTTGGAATCCCATTTCTCCAGAATTTTATTAAAATTTTCTCTGTTTCATTTTCATGTTTATTTTCTTTTTAATATATATATATTATTGTAAAGATACTGTACAGAGGGGTCACCATAACATGAGTAAGGTAATGAGTACATTTCCTATCATCCCTTCCATCCCCAACTCCCAACTCCTCTCTCTCCCCGCCCCTGAAGTTGTAAAGTTCATTTTCAACTTAGTGTCTTCTACAGCTCATTATTACAATGGGTCAGCATGTACCCTTGTTTCAGCATTTTGCTATTTCCCTTCCCCTCCCCTAATTAGAAAAATGTATATAGCATATGCAGGGTACCAGAATCAAATACATGGAAACAGGGGTTATACCATAGGGCAAAAACATACAAAAGAAACAAACAAAAAAAAACCCCACATAGTACATTATAAGTACATTCAAAACAACAGCAGCAAAGTTAAAACCTCTTGTGTCCCTATCTTGGGGCCCATTTCACTTAGCATCATCTTATATGCTCTGAATGGCTATAATCAAGAAATCGAATAACAGCAGATGCTGGAGGGGATGTGGCCAAAAGGGTACCCTACTGCATTATTGGTGAGAGTGTAAACTTGTTCAACCACTCTGGAAAATAGTATGGAGGTACCACAAAAGACTCTACGTAGAGCTCCCCTATGATCCAACAATTCCATTTTTGGGAATTTACCCAAATGATCACAAACAAGACCATACTAAAGCTACCAGGACAGCTATGTTTATCACAGTATTATTCACCATAGAGAAGATATGGACCCAAACCAGATGCCACTCAGTTGATGAATGGATCAAGAAAATGTGATAGATAGATAGATAGATAGATAGATAGATAGACACGATATATATATATATATATATATATATATATATATATATCACACATAGTTACATATGACATGTTACACAAGATTGATATGCCTTATTCCTGTTAGCCTAGGATCATCTGGGTAAGGCAGGTCCTGACATTTATCTAATATAACTGTCT
>NW_012267233.1:23827875-23888170 GCF_000151885.1 Dipodomys ordii
GCACCATTTCCAGTTTTCTGTTGGTTAATTAGAAATAAGAGTCTCACGGAGCTTGAGTATGGTCTTGTTTGTGATCATTTGGGTAAATGCCCCAAAGTGGGATTGCTGGGTCATAGGGGGAGCTCTATGTGGAGTCTTTTGAGGAACCTCCATACTACTTTCCAAAGTGGTTGAACAATGCAGTAGGGTTCGCTTATGTCCACATCTCCTCCAGCATATGATGTTTTATAAGTCTTTTGTTTCTGAGATCATGTTTCCTTTTTCTTTTTCTTTTCTTAAAATGTAAGTTTTAGGGCAAAGGTGATTTACAGAGGGGTTACAGTTACATAAGTCAGTAATGAGTACATTTCTTTTTAACAATCTTATGCCTTCCCTCATTTCCTCTCACTTCCACCCCAACCTCCACCCCAAGTAAGGTTCATTTCCAACATAGTGTCTAGTGAGTATCACTGTTGCATTGGTTAAGGCTTTGTTCCACCATTTCTGTGATTTCCCTTCCCTTTCCCAAATCAAACATCTACAAGACATAGGGTACAGAAATATAAAAACAAAACAAAACAAAACAGTGACATAAGCAAATAAACCAAAGGGGGAAAAAAGAAAGAAAAAAGAAATAATCTCCAACAGTACCAAAATAATACCAACTAGTTTCCATTTCTTGGAGTTCATTTTGATAAATATCATTTTATATGGTCATATATACATAGCTATTGAGCTACTGTGGTCCTCTCCTTAGAATATCCTAGAGATATTCTAGTTATTACGAATGAGGGAAACCATGCAGCCTATGTTTCTTTGGGTCTGGCTTACTTCACTTAATATAATTTTTTCCAAGTCTTTCTAATTCCTTATGAATGCGGCACTATCATTCTTTCTGATGGAAGCATAGAAATCTATTGTGTTATGTGTACTACATTTTCTTGATTCATTTGAGGGGCATCTGGACTGTTTCCATATCATATTTCTATAGATGTTGTCTGCTATTATCATCCCACAATGAACTCCTAAATACATGATATATGAACTGCTTTTTGCCTTTTCTTTATTAAATTACCAATTAATATTTGGCCTCATAAACCCAGAAAGACACTGGAAGTTTTCTCAGCACTAAGTGTAGAAAAAAATCTACCACTAAATTATAAACATGAGGAAAAAAAATTTCAGGGTTTTATTAAGTTAAACAATTTATGAAAAAGAATCTTCAATGTATGTGGGCTAAATCTCACTGGAATAACACATGGTCATTTCTGGACAAAGTCATTCTAAGCCCACAGAAAAAGCTTTAAGAATCAAAAGATATAAGCTTTATAAGAGTACCAAATACATGCTGGTACCAGTGGTTTATGCCTGTAATCCTAGCTACTGAGGAGGGTGATATCTTAAGGATTGTGGTTCAAATTCAGATCCATCAGGAAAGTCGATGAGACTTTTATCTACAATTAACCACAAAAAAGCCTATAGTGAACCTCAAGTGACAGAGCACTAGTCTTGAGCACAAAAACTTAGAGAGAGACAGCTCATAGGCCATGAGATCAAGTCCCGGACTAGCATACACACACGCACGCACACACACACACACACACACAAACAGAAATTAAATGAGCTCAAACACAATTTCTTTATAAACATTTAATTTACAACAATTAGCTTATATTAATAAATTATTTCTTTGAAATTTCATGTATGTATAAAAAACAAGTAAGCTAAACAGAGTAGACTTTACCTGCCATTTCTTTCTCTCTCTGTTTTTTTAACACTCTCTCAATTTCTCTGCTTTGTGACTGTTCACATATATAATCTAAAAAGGTTTAATTTTATGTGCTTGCCTAAAAAATGAAGTAAAAGTTAATTCAAATAGAGGACATCAAAACTCTCAGATATAGAGCTAAATATTATTTGCAAAATAATTTAATTTGGCAAACAAAACCATGTGGTAAAGGATAGAAAACATTGTATATAATACAAGGATTAATTATGTCACAAAGTGTCTTGCCTTAAGGAATTTTAAAATAAAAAGGCTTTATGAAACTGAAATTGATTCAAAAACATAAAAGAAACCATAGCTATAAAAGAGACACAAATTAAATCTATAATTAAATGTGCTTATCTATGCTGGTTGCTCACTTAAATAAAGGAACATTCCATTCACTCATTATCCTAAAGATATAAGACAACTTTAAACCTGACTTTTACATCAAAATGTAGCAAATTTGCTAACCAATTTAATGATCTTTAAATGAAGCCAATACTTAAAATCTCTCATTAGATGCCATCTATTGATTTTTTTCCTATCATGATGACAAAAGCAGAACTGAAAGAAGTTAAAGGATAAAAGTTCTAACAAAGAAAATGAACCTTTCTTAAGCATCCTTACCATAGGATTCTGAAGAATAAAAATGGTATTGAGCTAGTTAATTAATATTGACATTCATTCTTATTATAAAATGCATCAGAACAATGGCATGATCTGCTGACTACATGTTTCTAACTGACCCTAAGAAAATCTCCTACTTTCCCATTTCTTATGTCTTCTCTTTGTACTTTTTTCCCACTTTAAGAAAGTTCAGTTAGGAAATCCTATCCAAAATTTAAAAACAAAATTCTCTTATGTAATATCCAATGTAATATTCTTTTTTTTGGGGGGGAGGAGGGGTCTGGTCATGGGGTCTGAACTCTGGGCCGGGGCGCTGTCCCTCAGCTCTTCAGCTCTACCACTTGAGCCACAGTGCTACTTCCGGCTTTGTCTTTTTGCTTATGTGGTGCTGAGGAATTGAAACCAGGGCCTCAGGCATGCAAGGCAAGTGCTCTACCACTGAGCCACCTTCCCAGCCCAATGTAATATTCTTTAGAATATATCTGGTATAATTCCCCAAGTTTTACAAAGGAGAATGAATTTCTATGGTACCATGATAACAATTATTTTAATAGTATTTTAGATATAAAATTCACCCTCTCAATTTGTTATGAAGACATGCAATTTAATTACAAGGTTTTGAAGGGCTTTTAGTAATTTATAAGGCAGTGTATTTTCTTTAGTTAATTCAGGGGTACTTGACATAACCTCACTTAGAAGGGCAAGAGAAATTAGCATAACAGTCTATGTGTGAGGAACCAGAGAACAGATTTGTTAATATTAAGTCTGTGAGGCCCCATGAATTTGTTTCTAAGAACTCTAACTTTGAATCACCATGTAAATTCTGTTGGTGTTTAATTAATGCAATTAGTTACTCTTATGATCCTTGGTTGTTTCCTTAACCTTACCTAATTCACTAGAGGAAGGGAGGACATTGATAGATTTGTATAATTAGAATATTTTGGTATCAAAATATTAATGTATAAAATGGCTGAGATGTTGCTTTGTAGATGGAAACTACTGAAGGATTTCCATTGTTATTTCAATTTTCAAATGAAATTAAAACTTTTGAGAAGTGTAAGGAAAGATGAAAATAAGTTTAAAGAATTTTATTGAGTGGATTTTTGTTTCTCATCCTCACACCTAGTAAATATATTTGTGCCCTTATCAGATCAGTACATTGTATGAAATCACTTTAAATTCTATGTTGTTTAAGGAGAGATTCATATTCAAGAATGTTCAATTTTTCCATCATCATTGTTGTTAAGTACTTCCTCCACTATTTTTCCCAAATTATTAAAAAATCAGCTGAGCAGAACCACTTCTAGAAAATTGTTTTTGTATAAAATCTGCAAAAGTATTGGCAGAAATGTCCAAAAGCAACTCTTTTAAGAATTCTAGACAGTAACCAAACTTGTAACAATCCAAAGATAATTTCTTAAGAAAATAGCTTAATTTCTATAAAATATAGTGAGAGTTTAACTTACATATTAGTATATGCAAGTAAATATATATACAAATATATATATATACATATATATATATATAATGATGTGTTATATCACCTAAACAATTATAAACAAAGAGCAAACGAAGACAAGTAAATACCTTGAGGAAGGGGAATTTCACTACTAGAGTTTGTACAATACACGGACCATATCCAGATTTTCAATAAAAATCAAGAGACAGAGAAATGGGAAGGTGTGGCCCATTCACATGCAAGAACACAATATACGGAACCTTGTTTCAGATGAAGTCTAGTTATCAAATTTAATAGAGCAGGATTTCCATCAACTATCACCAAAACAGTAAAAGACCCAAATGCGACCAAGTCAAAAGGATGAAAGTTAAAGACATGAAATGCATAAAAAATGGAAAACACCAATGTAACTACAGAGTGATGAAAACATTAGTTAACACCAAAACTAACACCAACAAACTGGAAGGATCCTGCTCAACCTTGGCTGATTAAAAACTTTGGTTGTGAAGAAATGAAATATGATAGGGCAAGAGCCAAATCATAAAGGGGCTATTTTAGCCCCTTTAAATAAGCACAACTTTTGCTTTTCACCTGACATAGCCTTAATTAATAGATACATTTCAATAAGTTAACAGACCCCTAGCATTCCCAACCATAGAGCCATGAATATTATAACATCTTATACCTTTAGAAGGGATTTTTTGAAGGCTGTGTCTTGGCTATTGGTGCTTCAAGCAATGTATCTGGCAATAGTATTGATTTGTGGCTTCATTTTGGTTCTGCAACTATAAAATTTCATGTAACCTCCTGTAGTGTGAAAAGAACATTTAATGTGACTTTAATCTATCTTTCTAGGCAATAGCACTCATATTGGCTCAGAATTAACTGATTTTGAATTTTTATTAAAGCACTGCCATTTAGTTATGTAAATCCATAAAAAAGAAAACAAAAATTATGAAAACAAAAAATAATATTAGTTTCTCCAATATATTTTTTGCATAAGAAAAGAAATAGCCAGCATGGAAATACAAAATAAATATTAAAGATTTGGAGAGCAGAATAAACCATGTAAGTCTATTATACATTTATCTCACACAAACAAAAAGGAAACAACAACAAAAAAACCCCAAAACAAAAATGACATCTTGGACAAATACAATTCAGAGGGCTTAAAATATTTTCTAAATATGAACCAATAATTGCATTATAAAGTAGTATCAATACATTTCAAAAGATTGAAAATATACAAAGTATATTCTCTATTATTAAAAAAAAAGACATTGAGCCAGGCTCCGGTGGCTCACGCCTATAATCCTAGCTACTCAGAAGGCTGAGATCTAAGGATCGCGGTTCAAAGCCAGCCCGGGCAGGAAAGTCCATGAAACTCTTTTTTTTTTTTTTTAAATTGTAAAAATACCATACAGAGGGGTTACAATTACATTGACAAGGTAATGAGTACATTTCTTACCAAGTATTGTTGCCTCTTCCTTTGTTTCCCCTTCCCATCTCTTCCCATCTCACCCCTCCCTTCCCCACCTCCCCCTCCACCCCAGGTCAATGTTGTAAAGTTAGTTTTTCTACCTAACGAATTGTACATCTCATTGTTGCAATGGGTCCACCTGTATCCCTATTTAAACAATTTGTTTTTCCCTTCTCCCCCCCCCACAAATTATACCAACATCAAATACAGTGAAAACAAGGGTTATACCGTAGGGAAGGACATACAAAGCAACAAAGAAATATCTTATAAATAGGTTAGAAACAATAGCAAGAAAGAAAAACCATTTCTTGGGGTTCATTTTGCTTAACATCAACTTATCTGACCGTTTCTGCTTGTCTCAGACATATACTAGTAATTTCAAATAAGGGAAACCATGGGGCCTATATTTCTTTGAGCCTGGCTTACTCCACTTAATATAATCTTTTCCAAGTCTTTCTATTTCCTAACAAATGGGCAATGTCATTCTTTCTGACGGAGGCATAGAATTCCATTGTGTATATATACCACATTTTCTTGATCCATTCATCTACTGAGGGGCATCTAGATTGGTTCCATATCTTAACTATGGTAAATAATGCTGCAATAAACATAGTTGTGCTGGTAGCTTTAATATGGTCTTGTTACTCTTATCTCCAATAAACCATTCAGAAAACCAGAAGTGGTACAGTGGATCAAGTGGTAGAGGGCTAGCCTTGAGCTGAAGAACTGAGGGACAGTGTTCAGGCCCAGAGTTCAAGCCCCGTGACTGACAAAAACCAAAAAACATAAAACCACAGCAACAAAAAACATTGAATTCAAAATAAATTGTTGAAATATATTTAGGAAATTCAAATATCAAAAATGAAAGAAAAACACATACTTGAACAATTTTTATACAATATGAGATATACAGAGGCACTATCTTTTCCGTGCTTTGTAGTACATATGTTGAAAACCAGAATAAATATACAGTTCTTCAATGATAAATATACAACTTGTTCTTGTCAATAGATATTTTAAAACAACCAAATAAATTGAAGTATTTTAGATAGTTTTTTTGGTTGTTTGCCTAATTCTACACTTTTACCCATCAGTTTTTTATGAATTGGTCAAGTTTTATTTCAACAACTAAAAAAATAACAATTAAGTAAGAGACAATACAGTTTTAATTTTCAGAAGTTCTAGATGGACTTATTTTCAAAGAAACATCTAAAACTATAAATAATTAATAGATTTTACAGACAGATTATCTGCCAGTTTTATGTTCTGTTTCTTTTATGATGTTAATATTTGATATACATAGCTGATTATCATAACCAATAGAAATTTATTTATTTGTATACTTATTTATTTTAGTCCTGAAAATTGAGCTACAGCATTATACATGCTAGGCTCTCTTATTTGAGCCATACCACCAAACTGTTTGTTATATTTTGTTTTGTGACAAAGACTTTCCACTTAATTTTAAAATTCATATTTTACCTCACTTATCTTATTTTGCAAGATATACACTGAATTTTGACTGCATTTTCTCCTCCTCTTCTCTTCATTTTTCTACCACATTCCCCTTCATCCCATCTTACTCCTTTTAAGTGGATCTATGATTTAGACTTTCTAAGGAATTTTGTTGTTTGCAGTCTCCCTAAATCTATGGTATTTCAGTTAAATAAATCATGTACACTTGCATTCCACCTGAAGTGTTAACATCTATTTATAACCGAATTCTAGCTTCTACATATGAAAAAGAACATACAGCTTTTGTCTCTCCAGGCCTGACTTACTTCACTTAACATAATTTTCAGGTCCTTATAGTTCTTGGCAAATGATGCAATACCGTTCTTCCTAATGGATGAGTAACGTTCCATTTTGTATATATACCACATTTTCTTGTTCCACTCCACCACTGAGTCCATCCTGGATAATACCCTTCCTTGGCTATGGTGAATAGTGGTACAATAAACATGGTTATTAGTGACTTTACTCCATTCTAGTTTGTAATCTTTTAGATAAATTCCCAGAAGTGGAATTGTTAGATCATAAGGTAGTTCTGTGTTTAGTTTTTGAGGAACCTCTGTACTGTCTGAATAAGTTTATATTCCCCCAACAGCGTACTTGGGTTCCTTTTTGCTCAGATCATTTTGCCCAGCATCTGTTAATAATTTTATTCTTGATGATGGCCATTCTATCTTGAATAAGGTGGAATCTCAGTGTTGTTTTGATTCACATTTCTTTATGGTCTTTCTCTGAATTTTCTTTTTCTCTTATTTCTATCCACTGATCTTCAATTCTATTTTGTTCATCTTTACTTTCTAATATTTGAAATTACAGGTATGCACCACCCTGCTTACTTTTGGTACTGAATTTTGTTATGTGCTAACAAGAACTTAATGAGTACTCATAAACTATTTATTAATAATTACAACATTTAATATTTTCATGCTATTAAATTTAGTTTCAAAATATCTGCAAATGTATCCATAGCCATAGAAATTCAGTTTGTAAAGTATAATTTAAAGATATGGAAAGAAACAAGGATATTTCTCACATTCAATCTTACTGGGATAAAATTGTATTTGCTCCATCTGTGTGATGTGGTACATCGATATATTGAGCAATGTAGAATTTTTATGTGTAGTGTCTTCCATAGGTAATGAAATGGAATATAGAATTTTTAAATAGAATTTGAACTCTTTTTTTCATTTTGTGTAAAGTTGAGAGGATGCAAGAGAAAATTGCTACAGATCTATTATAGCACACAATAAATGAAATCACATAAGGATAGATAAAATGCCCCTTGATATCTTCCTCCAACAGCATCGATGGTATAAATACAAAAAGAAGCTTAAGAAAAGCTAGCAACCAAGAGAAACACCTTTAAAGTACAGAAAAATTGCCCCAGTTTACTTCCAATAAGCTGGTGAGCAACTGAAAACATGGCAAAGTAATATAATATCAAGAAAATAGGTATCAAGAGGAAATACACCTAAAAGAATGAAAATTATTTTCATATATATTCTTTATAATAAATGAATAACTATAATAGAATGCTAATTAAATCTAATTATTCAGTAATAATAAATTTTTATTGCATTATATTTGGAGCTAGAAACTTTGGTAAGTGGTTAAATAATTAATATATAGAGGCAGAAGTAACCAGAGGTTTCTAATGAAGAGAGCATAAAGGAAAAGAATTAAAAGTAGAAAAAAAAACAGAAATAGAGCAATAAATTAGCTTCAAAGTTGTGACTTTATAGACTTTTGAACTGATATGCAAAAGTCCAATAAAATATTAAAAAATTCATCCTCATCCCTGGTTTAATAATATTAACTTTGTTATATTTATTTTTGACAGTCATTAGAGAAGGAAAACTTAGTAAAAATTGATTCACAACTTAGGTTTTATTTCAGTTTCTCAGAGAATAAAGATAAATCATTTCTATTTTAAGAAGTGTATTTAAAATTGAAAGGACATAAGGGGAAAAAGAGGAAAGCAAGTGACACTATCACATTTATCTAACTATAAACAAAGTATGCATTCATTATACTCAAAATCTTGAATCAACAAAGCTATTGATAAAATTAGAAAATGGAAATCTTTGTCCTAATGTTAAATCATCTAAGGAAATTAGTACTTATAAATGGTACTCCATTATACTTACAAGAATAAAATGCAGGATATCAAAAAAATCTTTCATTTTTTTCAATTGGGAGTGTGAATAGTTTCAAAGGAATGACTTTCCTTTGAAAAACTAGTATTTAAGATTAAAGCAGCTGAGTTTAAGAATTCAGGATAAAGGACACCTACATAAAAAGCACACTACTTAAAAAAATTGAATAGATGTTAAAAGTGTATGAAATACAGTATAAAATTAGATTTTCCAAAGGGATTAAAATGTAGGTCTTTGAAGAATAATAAAATCAAAGCAACAAACATTAGATTTAAATGATGATTAGTCAGGCTGCATCCCCACCTTTAATGATCATTCAAATATAGTTCTAATGACTGGATTACAATGACAGTAGGTGTAGTCATCCTAGATCACCAAATTTCTTTGATAAGTAGTATATCATTCAGGATCATTAGTGTGTGTTGAAGGAATGAATTTTGAAAGACAGTTACTTTACAAGTTATTTGAGATATCATATTCTTAAATTCTACAGCTTTAGGGATGTCCAGAGAATTGATGATGTTCTTTTGGATAATTATTTGTTGTATTTAACCTTTTAAAAACAATGTTTTGCAGATTTTGTTTGTTTCTTATATAAAAAGGCAGATCCACATCAATAAGTTGAAAGTAAAGAAAAAACTGGCTGTAGTAGCACATACCTATAACATTCACAACCTAGAGGCTGAGGCAGAAAGATGAGGAGTTTTAAGACAACTCTGAGATAAACAATGACCAAAAGAAGAGCAAGAAGAAATATAAAATCCATCAAGAATTACTGAGCAAAACTTGGCAGCAATAAATTCTAATTTCTGGTTACTATAGCTCAAGATTTGATTTCACATCAAGTCCTCCGGGGCAAGCCAGTAATTTTTAATCTGGTCAACAGGTTTTAACAAGCAAAAATCCAAAGACTCCAATAAAGAGACATTTGGACAAGCTTGTATCCTTTTCTAAAAAATTTGCACATAAAAATACTAGATTATTTTAGAGATTATTCAACCATATTTTTTCTGCCTGAGATAACTTTGAATCACAAGCCTTTGGATCTCAGCCTTTTGTGTGGCTTGGTTTACAGGCATGAGCCACAAGCGCCTGGTTCATTGTTACTTATTTCTGTTTTTTTCTGCTTATAAATTGTATCTATGTTTGTATTAATGTGGTAATTTATTACATTGCATTAAGTAATTGTTGCATGTAAGTTTAGTAGATACTGAATTAAATCCATCAATGTGGAGTTACTTTACTAGAAAAGGAACAGTTAAGTGAAAAGTAAATCAATTAGTATACCAGGACATGAGGTGAATTCTGAAATGCGAAATTAGTCAGTTCTACAGACAATAGATCTTTTCCAAAAAAAAGAAAGAAAGAAATAAAGACAAAGACAACATTGTTACTTGATCAGTTTCTTAACAAATTTTCTAAATGTCTTAACTTCCATAATTGACATTTTAAAATTTTAATTAAAAAATTACAAAAATGAATTTTTATAAGAATCAATAAAATATTATTTAAAATATTGTTGAATATATACCTGATGAATTTTGTTTTAAATTACAGCTATCATTTCTCTTAAATCTCATCCAAAAGTAGAAATGAACAATTTCAGGCCTTTGAACACAAATATAAAATGCACATTTATTTTTCTTCATTTTTGTAGCTCAAATGAGGTCAAATGGAACAAACAATCCATATATTTAAAGATATTTAATTAAATACACTTGCTTCTGTGCCTATATCAGCTGCATTTGAACTGATGAAATTTACAGTATAGAACTTGAAATCTATAGATTTAAATCATCTATAGTTAGGTAAATATGATATTGTGATAAGGTAGGTTACCTTTTCCGAATTTTTTTTGAGAATTGTGTTTTGTAAGGCAAATATGGAATAAAGAAGAACATTGTTTTCTTTCTGTAAAAGTATATGTTTAAAAGAGCTAAACCAGTTGCATTCAATTCATTCTGGTAACAGCTGCAATATGCTTTGTAGAGCCCCATAAATTCAAATTAATTAATCCAAAATGAATTACAAATTATTTTGGTAAACTACACATACATCCTTTTAAGGATTATTTTAGCAGCTGAACTTGATGTCATTTGCCCCATCTGTCACAACAGATGCTTTATTCCAATATGAATATTAAGTGAATTTTGAAAGTAGTTTCTGTAATTGTAAGAAACATTTGCAAAATGAAGAATCAATGATAGTCTTTCTGATGACTGGGATTAATTTCGTCTTATATTTTACGAAGAAATGTTCTACAATATAAAGTACAACAACAATCTATGTCTCACCACAAAACACAAGGACGTGAAGAGCCATAATAAAGTTTTGGTATGCTTCCTTTACCCAATGACTGGGCACATGTTTTAAAACTAGGTATTTTCCTGACCTTACTTCAATTTGAGTTCCATTGATCTTGTTATATTTTCATGGGATATAGAAGGAAAGGATATATACCAGTACAAATTATCCTTTAGAAGCATGTAAAACCTTGACTCCTGCATCTTTCATTTCCCTGCCCACTAACTTGAATATCCCTAGAATGTGTATGTGAATGCAAAGTATCTTACGTTGTTATTGTTGTTGTTGGTGGTGGTGGTGGTGTTTTCCTCTGGGTCGTGGGGCTTGAATTCAGGGGCTGGACATTCTCCCTCATCTTCTGCTCAAGGCTAGTGCTCCACCACTTGAATCACATGCCACTTCTAGACATTTCTGAGTAGTTTATTGGAGATGAGAGTCTCTCTGGCTGGCATCAAAAAGTGATTCTCAGATCTTAGACTTCTGTGTAGTTAGGATTACAGGCATGAGCCACTGGCACCCAGATTACCCAGAATTTTAATTGTCTTTAGATAACATTCAACAAAATTTAGTCCTTAGGAAATGACTTTCTCCCTCAACATTCTAAGATAAAATGGGGTAATTTCTCAAAATAAAACTATTAAATGTTGGATTAAATATAACTTTCATTCCTCGGTGCACTATGTTTACATTGGTATCTAATTAGAAAACCATGATTTTGAAGCTCACAACCCCCAAACAGGTATGTGGCCATTCCAACCTGTCATATTTATTCTAAGCAGTACAATATGAATTATTATTTAATATTGTAAAAGTAGTGTTGATATTTAAATGACCACTACAGAGTAGTTATTCAACAACTCTGCTCCCACCATTCTTTATCTAAATAATATACATTTTATACAGTTTCTAGTAAATACACTTTCTTTGACAAAGAGAAATTTCTCATAGCTAGTTGTGAGCTGCATTAAACATTGTAATACTCCCACAGTTTAAGCGTGTTTTCTTTTATTATCAATTCCTCATACAGGCCAAGTATTTTTTAAATTTATGTGTTTAAAGAAAGAGAGAGATACAACTATTGTTCTATAATTTAAATTTCACAAATGGAACAAATCAAATTCAACAGCATTGCCCATCTGAACAATCTCAGTGCTTCATGTCTACAATTTTTAAAGTAGCATATATTTCAAAAGAATCACTGGTTTGGGAAGGTGGCTCAGTGGTAGAGTGCTTGCCTTGCATGCATGAGGTTCTGTGTTGGATTCCTCAGCACAGAAAAACCCGGAAGTAGTGGTGTGGCTCAAGTGGTAGAAAGCTAGCCTTGAGCTGAAGAGCTGAGGGACAGCACCCAGGCCCCACGACCAAACCAAACCAAATAAAACCACCACAACAACAAAGAATTATTCTATTTCGTTTTTGTTTTGGTCAGTAGTGGGGCTTGAACTCTGGGCTTGGCACGGTCCCTGTGCTCTTCAGCTTAAGGCAAGCGCTCTACCACTTGAGCCACACCACCACTTCTGGTTTTCTAGTGGTTTATTGGAGATAAGAGTCTCACAGACTTTCTTGCCTGTGCTGGCTTTGAACTGCGATCCTCAGATCTCAGCCTCCTGAATAGCTAGGATTGCAGGTGTGAGCCACCAGCACCCCACTAAGAATCACTATTTCATACTTACTATTTCTCATTTTAATTTTATCCTTTGAAAACATCCAAGAAAAATCTACACATTATACATTTAAACTAATAGGTTTTCAAACATGTACAAGATAAGGCCAAGATAGGACAAAGAGGAAACAAAAGCCTTTATTTATATATTTATGTATTTATTTATTCATTCGTTCATTCATTTTGTGATGGTACTGGTGATTGAACTAAGAGCCTTGCTCTCTGGCTTATCACTTTCATTCAAAGGTGGAACTCTCCACCTTAGCAATACCTCCACTTTCAGCTTTTTACTGGTTTGCTGAAGATGAGTCATTCTGCTTTATCTGGTCAGGTTGTCTCTGAATTGTGTTGGTCAGATCTCAACATTCTTAGTAGCTTAGATTACAAGAGTGGGCGTCCAGTGCTGGTTGTATTGTGATGTATTTAGATATAAAGTTTATTCTGGAAAAGTTTCAATGTAAAGATATTGTATATTTTCATTGGTGATCAATAAACTAAACAGGGACTAATTCTGGTACCTCTGAACTTACTGCCTTTTAGCTGAGTGTTTCAGTACACAAACATTTCTCTTTGAGAATCTGATTTGAGTGAACAAACATAAAATTCACTGAAAAGAGCTCTGCGTGATGCAGTTCTCCTTTGGAATAGAAATTCAATTGACTTCTTGGTTATTATCAAGATGAATGCTTCAGTTTTGAGCCTCTCTTCCCATTGTAGATTTCGGTAAATGTAATGTTGCTCATTTTCCCTGTATTTAGCTCTAGCAAGTTAAAAGGTGTGCTATTCAGATTAAAGATACATATTGCCTGTAAACTGAAATGTCATGCAGCAATTAAAGTAAAAAGAAACCTTTTAGGTATTGGCCATCGAACATATTGCTGCTTTAGCTATCTGATTTAGCTCTGTGGCTTTTGTAAGGAACTGCAAAGAGCAAGATAAAGTGTACTTATGAGAAGAGAATATTAATGCTTCACTCCAAGTGTTGTAGCCTACGTCTTAAAGTATGTCCAAATTCAAAAGTAAATTATTTGTAAATGAATTTTTATAATGTATATTAAGAAAGTAACCTTTCAGCAAGTATCTTTCTTTTTTGGCATATTCATTTTTAGCAAATAATGAAATAAAAGGTGAATAACATTCCAAGTGAGACTCAAAAGTCTCGCTTAGATATGCTCATCATCAAGAGGTTTACAAAATCCACATTCAATATTTAAAAGTATGGATAACATGTTGTATGAAATACATTGTATTTTTATTATCTTTAAGTAGTTGTGCAAGGCCGTTGCCATTTAACAAATGAGCTTGTGAATGCAATGCATCTTAATCGATGTCATCTCTTTCAACATTCTCCCCCATCTCTCCCCCACTCACCCCTTTCCCTCACTCTCCTCAATTTTGTAGGATATACATGAAATTTCTAAGTAGATGAACACTGAAGAAATGAGAACTTTTGTTGTTTTGTTTCTTTTAAATCCAGCCTTTTGGATAATAAGTGATGCCAACATCACTTTCTCACTTTCTTTAATCCTCTCAGCTTCTGTCTCAAACATAGGATGGAAGCTCAGGACCTATGCCCCATCAGTTACTTTCTCAATCTCACTGGTTAAAAGATACTTAAGATTCCACAGAGCAGAGCACTCACTGTTGGCTCATGCTTGCAGTCCTCAGGAGGCTCAGATCTGAGGAAGAAGGTTTGAAACAAAGTCCTTGTGGTAGAGAGCTAGCTTTCAGAGAGAGGGGGATAGACAAGCTCAGATACAGCATCCAGGCCCTTCATTTAAGCCCAAACCCCAAGACTGGCACAAATCCCACACAGTATGTAGCATTAATAGAACAGTATCATCTAAATCCCATGAAATCTTCAGTACTGAAAACAATCTTGTAATTTATAGGTTAATTCATGATTCAATTTTTGTCTAATGCTTCTCTTATTTTCTTTTGCCTTTCTTTCTCAGTAAATATATTGCCTGAAAAGTAGTTCATACAGAAATCTCATTTTAGTTCTGTAGCTTTTTACAGAATTTCATAGACTTTTTCCAGGAAGAAAAGTTAGTCATCAGTGAGTCTCGTGGTGGGAAAAATTGTTTTAAAATGTCTTTACATTCTCCCACTTTTCATTATTAATGTACTTTAGTACATTATACATTATAATGTATTTTAGTTTTTAGAATTTATACTATACTCCTACTCATATGTTGGTTATAAATATATATTATAAGATATTTAGAAAACATACCAACATTACTCATTTGTTTGTACTTTTAGTCCTATGTATTTACAAAATAATGCTAGGACTCTGTATCTTAGAATTGACTTCAATTCACTCAAGTAAATAGTATTACTATTTTCCCACATCACTCATTATTGTTAAAATTCTCTAATTATGGAATAAAATTCAAAATAGTATGATTTATTATTTTCCCTATACTGCACAGTTAGTATGTATATTTAAATTTACTTTGAAATGTAAAATTAATTTAGTTTCTTGTGTATTCCTGTTTTACTAGTTTATAGACTTATTAAAAGAGTTACTGGTAAAAATTATTATATATCCTTGGCTCTTAGAGTCAACATGACTGTAGAGGATCAGAATCAATTCCCTATTGTGTATAGGATTTTCAAAAATGAACCACATTTTCTTTCTCTTTAGACAAATACATAAATCTAGGCATAATTTACAGAAGACACATATTCATAATTGCTTTTTTAAATATTAGTTCTGGATAAATGTCCCTTTTACCCATGATTTAATATAAAGGATAATTTTGTATAATAATTTTGATAATTAATGATAGAAAATCATTGTAATATAATAAGCACACATAATGTCTTTGCTTTCCTCTATTGTATTTGTTAGATTTCTGCCTGAAAGAAACAATATGGTGCTGCACACTCTTATATAAAGTCCAGGTTTTGCAGAAAGACAAGAATCATGGATTTTATCTCATCTGTGGGAGTGTAGAGTAAAACCAACTAAACTAAACAAAACATCTAAGGCCATTAAAATAAGATGGTGACTAAGAGGAACACAGCAGAGAAAGGAGGAGGGGAGCAGAGAAAGGAGGAGGGGAGAAAAAGAAATAATAAAAGAGAGAGGTGTGGCAAATAAGACCAAAAAACAGAGCATTCAAGTGTGCAAATGTTACAATGAAGTCTGTTAGTATGTGTAATGTATAAATATCAATCAAAATTAAGTAAGGGTTTAATTTTCTCACAAGAAGATTTGAAGTTGAGAAGTATTTTGTACTAATCTGACAGTTTTAGTACATCAGTAGTTATCCACCTGTTGTTATTTTACATCCTATACATTGTTGAATAGTAAGGAACAATGAGAAGTGCTTTCTCCCTCACTAGCCTGTATCCATAGTGTACCTGTGAGTCGTGTTTAGAGAATGAGGCAGGGGAATGTTTGAGGGAACTTTGATTCGTAGAACTAAATGATTTCTGTTTTAATATCCTACAACAGTTAAGTTCAAGCTACCAACATTATTCCCTTAAACAAGGCAGTGTAAAGACATAGATGCAAAATAATTTCCAGGAGCAACACAAAACAACTTTGCCTAAAAAACTGGACAAAAAATTTACACTATGATCATAAAACATCATATTTACTTAATTAAATTAGTATTCTACTAAGTGCAAATATCCCTTAGTCTTTTTAAAGAATAAAGAAGATTCAAGAATTCACTTTGAAGTATTGTTTCCATCCAAATCATATACAGTTTATATGTAGTTAAGGATTTAAAACTACAGCAGGTGAGATACTATATGAGAGCATCTTATAGTTTATTTAGAAAGATACTCAACAAAAATGGCTTTAAGCTGTGTGCCCATGACTTACATTTGTAACCTAGCTAAGCTATTGAGGAAGTTGAGATCTGAGGATCACAGTTGGATGCCAACTCAAGCAGGCAGGTCCATGAGACTCTCATCTCCAATTAACTACCAGAAGAGCTGGCAGGGAAGCTGTGGTTCAAGTTCAAGAGAACTAGCTTTCACCACCAAAGCTTAGGGACAGCACCCAGACCCTGAGTTCAAATTCCAAGCTTCACACACACACACATACACACACACACACACACACACACACAATGGCTTCAAGTACAGAATTTTAAGTGTAGAGTACTCAGGACTCTAATATCAATAAACACAAAAAAAGTATGGAAGTCATTAAAATACTAACTCTATCAGTTACAATTAACATCTTCATTATAAAGGAATTCTAAAAACCATGAAAAAATACTACACAATAAAATACATATTTCTTACTCCACTATTCTTACTAGGATGAATAAAAAGCTTATCTGTATACTAATAGCAATATATATATATATATATAGCAAATTACTCCATAGAAAAATCTAAGTACTCTATCTTCTATTATCAGCATATTTTTCTTCAATTCCACATAACAATTTAGATTATTTCCAATTGTTAAACACTATATTTATTTTTTGGCCCAAATATCTAAGATATATCTGAAATTATGGAGCATAACTAAAAATAAATTTTGAATGAATGGAGACAAAGATATTTGATTTGCAAATATTGTTGACAATCTGGATTGAAAAAAAGCAAATGATCTGACAAGCAGCTTAGAGTCTAAGGAAAGCTTTTTAATAACTAGTGAGAGGAAAAGAGACTAACTCTAACACCATTTTGGACTTGCACCTTCTATATTTTTGGTAATACATCCTGTACAGACTCAATTATTTATGCTAATGGACTCTGTGGATAGTTTAAAATAATTTATTACTAAGTTATGAAATATATATTTTGTACTTACAGAATATGAAGGACTTGTGTGTTAAGAATTGACAATTTATCAAAACATTGAAATACTCTCTGACAATCTGAGGTGACACTGGAAATATATGTATTTGCTTTACTACCCCTCAGGCACATAGGTCTTTTTTTTCTATCCCTTAACTTTAGAGGGCTAAATATATATTCATCAATAAGAAATGAGCAATGGTAAAAATGAAGTGTTCTAAAATTGTCACATTTTATTACTAAAGACTTGAAGAAATAATTCATTAAAGTTATTGTCCCTTTTCTATATGTAGTAAGAATTTTACTTGATTTTTTTTCAATTCAGCAACATTTTTAAATTATGTTTTTTATTGTAAAAATACTGTATAGAGGGGTTACAGTTACAGGAATGAGGTAATGAGTACATTTCCTATCAAGCGCTGTTGCCTCCTCCTTTGTTTTTCCTCAACAATCCCTTCCCTCCCACCTCCACAACTATACTCCCCCGGCTCTCCTGCCCCTGCCTAAATTGTAGTTTGTTTTTCAACATAGTGTCTTGTACATCTCATTGTTACAATGGGTCAACCTCTGTCCCTATTTAAGCATTTTTTCCCCTTCCCCTTCCCAAATTAGAGAAGTGTATATACAAGATGCAGGATACCGACATCAAATACAGTGAGCACAGGGATTATATTGTGGGGGAGGAACATATAAAGAAACAAAAAAAATCACATGGCACATTATAAATATGTTAGAAACAATAGCAAGAAAGAAAAACCACTTGTGTCCCTATCTTGGGATTCATTTCGCTTAACATCATCTTATCTGTACGTAGCTTTGCTGGAAGTGGCACCGTGGCTCAAGTGGTAGAGCACTAGCCTTAAGCTGAAGAGCTGAAGGACAGTGCCCTGGCCCAGAGTTCAGGCCCAATTACTAACCAAAAAAAAACCAAAAAAGACACAATTAAGCAACATTTTAAGAATCTATATGCTGAGAGATAGGCGAAGTACTGGACAATTTCTATAGAAAACAAATCTTTCATTTCAAATGACTCATAAAAGAGAAACATAGTAGATGCAAGAGGACCACCAGAGAAGTATTCTCACGCAAACAGATAACTGAAAGAAAACATGACTTTTAGAATGAAAATTTCCTGAAGTCATATGGTAAAATGTGATATGAAAAGTTAATGTTTTTTTATTGTTTTAGATTATGGAGCTTAAAACTGTAGTTTAAAATTCCTAGAAACAGAATTTGAGTTAAGCAACTGCCTACAGATAATGCTTTAAGAAAGTGAGGAAGGAAACACTGAAAAGAGGGAAAGTTGGCTTTCCGTTCCACTTTGCTACATCTATGTGAAGTGCTAGCACTTGGATGACCCATGCACTTGATTTAGTATTTTCAGACAATGATGTAGTTAGTGATGAATTGTGGTATTGGTTGATATTGATCGATTATGAATTGCTCAATCTATGATTTTTGTAAGGCACCCCATACAAGCGAAAATACTTCCTAGAGAAGATGTAATGTTTCAAAATGTAATTACTTCCCGAAATATGGAAGCTATATTACAAAAAGGAATCTTTGAAGGTAGGCACGTGACAGAATACATAGTTACTCTCATTCCAGCTACAGATAATATCTGCTGGCCTAAGAGGTGATGAAACAGGCTGGAGGAGGCACAATGGAAGCGATTAAAGAATAACATCTGTTTGAATGGGGGAGTACATGGATATAGATACCTTAGATAAGAACAGCCAGGAGATTGGGTATGGTGGTAAATGCATGTAATCTCAAAGCTTGAGAAGCTGATATAGGAAGATAATGAGTTTATAGTAAGCTAAGTTTATATAGTAAGACCGTATTTTTTAAAAAGAAAACAACAAAAAAAGAATATTTGGATTGACTTCATTTTGCACTTATGGTCATTACTCATAACTCCAGAGAAGTACGTCTGTCTTTTTCTAAAACTTTTGACTTGATTTTAGAGGAACTGATTTTTAGACAGGGCAAGTTCCAGTAGGGGACTTAGATGTTATAATGGAATATTAGACAATAGCTATGATCCTTCCCGCAGAAGATGGAGGGGGTCCAAGGAAAGGTAAGTGTGCCTCTCCCCCATTTCCAGCCTCCCTTAGCCTTGGAGACAATCAGACGCGGTGAGGAGTCAAGTCAAGCAAGAAGTCATTTATTACACACAGCAAGCACATTTTAAAGCAAAAAAAAAAAAAAAAACAACAACAACAAACAAACCACTGCGCTGCATGGAAGGGGAGGGAAAGGTATCAACCAATCACTGTAAAAGTCACACCCTTTCATGTACCTAAGCTTTATCCAATCAGACTTTAAGGTAAACCTCTTAGCACCATCTTTGCTGCTCATGTGCCCCCACAATCCATTAATACATGTTCTTCACAGTGAGGGATACCAACAGGAAAGGATGGAAAATTACCTTTTCCTTTTCTTTTATTTTTTTATTGTGAAAATACCATACAGAGGAGTTACAATTACATGAGCAAGGTAATGAGTACATTTCTTATCAAGCATTGTTCCCTCCTCCTTTGTTTCCCCACACCATCCCTTCCCATCTCCCACCTGCTCCAAGCCCCCCCCCCCCAAAGTTGTAAAGTTCCTTTTTCAACATAATGACTTGTACATCTCGTTGCTGCAATGGGTCCACCTGTATCCCTATTTAAACAATTTGTTCTTTTTTCCTTCCCCTCCACAAATTATACCGACATCAAATCCAGTGAAAGCAGGGGTTATACCATGGGGAAGGGACATACAAAGCAACAAAGAAATCATCTAATAAATATGTTAGAAACAATAGCAAGAAAGAAAAACTGTTTGAATTCTTATCTTTGGGTTCATTTCACCTAACATCAACTTGTCTGACCTTTTCTGCTTGTCTCAGACATATACTAGTTATTGCAAATAAGGGAAAGCATGGGACCTATGTTTCTTTGGGCCTGGATTATTTCACTTGATATAATTTTTCCAAGTTTTTCCATTTCCTAACAAATGGGGCAATGTCATTCTTTCTGATGGAGGCATAGAATTCCATTATATATATATATATATATATATATATACATATATATATCATATTTTCTTGATCCATTCATCTATTGAGGGGCATTTGGGTTGGTTCCATATCTTAGCTATGGTAAATAATGCTGCAAAAAACATAGTTGTGCTGGTAGCTTTAGTATGGTCTTGTTTGTGATCATTTGGGGGAAATTCCCAAAAGTGGGATTGCTGGGTCATAGGGGACTCTATGTGGAGTCTTTTGAGGAACCTCCATACTGCTTTCCAAAATGGTTGAACAAGTTTACACTCCCACCAACAATGAAGTAAGGTTCCCTTTTGTCCACATCCCCTCCAGCATCTGTCGTTATTAGAGTTCTTGACAATAGCCATTCTAATTGGGGTGAGGTGGTATCTCAATGTTGTTTTGATTTGCATTTCTTTTTTTTTTTGGGGGGTCCAGTCGTGGGGCCTGAACTCTGGGCCTGGGCGCTGTCCCTCAGCTCTTCAGCTCAAGGCTAGTGCTCTACCACTTGAGCCACAGCGCCACTTCCAGCTTTTTTCTTTTTGCTTATGTGGTGCTGAGGAATCGAACCCAGGGCCTCAGGCATGCAAGGCAAGCGCTCTACCACTGAGCCACCTTCCCAGCCCTGATTTGCATTTCTTTTATGGCTAGGGGAGTTGAGAATTTCTTCATGTGTCTATTGGCCATTCTTCTTTCCTCTTCAGAGAAGTTTCTCTTTAAGTCTTTAGCCCACTTATTTATTGGGCAGTTGTTTTTTTGAAGATTTGTTGTTGGGGGATCTTCTCCCAATCCATGGGCTTTCTATTGATATTGGTAGCTATGTCCTTTGCCATGCAGAAACTCTGCAATTTCATGCAATCCCATTTTTCCAACCTTTCTTTGATTTGTTGTGTTTCCGGGTCTCTATTCAGAAAATTTTGGCCTGAGCCAAGGAGACCTAGGGTTTCTCCTATTCCATCCTGTAATTTTATCAGAGTGTGTTTTAACTCCAAAGTCTTTGATCCATTTGGAGTTGATTCTGGTGCAGTGTGATATATAAGGATCTAGCTTTAGTTTTCTACAAGTGATTAACCAGTTTTGCCAGCACCATTTACTGAAGAGGCTGTCTTTCTTCCATTCTATTGTTTTAGCTCCTTTATCAAAGATTAGATGGCTATAGGTCTGTAGGTTCATTTCTGGGTTTTCAATTCTATTCCATTGGTCCTGAGGTCTGTTGTTGTGCCAGTACCAAGCAGTTTTGATTACTATGGCTTTGTAGTAGAGTTTGAAATTTGGTATTGATAATCCTCCAGCACTGTTCTTTCTGTTAAGGATCTTTTTTGCTATTCGGGGTCTTTTATTGTTCCATGTGAATTTTTAGTTTGCCTCTTCTATTTTCTTGAAGAATGAGGTTGGAATATTGATAGGTATTGCATTAAATTTGTACATAGCCTTGGGAAGTATAGCCATTTTCATGATGTTGATCCTTCCAAGCCAGGAGTATGGGAGGTTTTGCCACTTTCTTAGTTCTGTTTTGATTTTCTTTTTCAGGTTTTTAAAGTTTTCATCATAGAGGCCCTTCACTTCTTTGGTTAAGTTAATTCCTAGGTATTTTATTTTTTGTGGTGCTATTACAAATGGAGTTGCTTTCCTGATTTCAACCACGCTTTTCTCATTGTTGGCATACAGAAAAGCCATTGATTTTTGAGGGTTAATTTTATACCCTGCTACTTTGCCAAAGTTTTGCATCAGCTTGAGTAATTTGGGAGTGGTGTCCGTGGGATTCTTTAAATACAAAATCATGTCATCTGCAAAGAGGGAGAGTTTTACTTCATCTTTCCCTATTTGGATCCCTTTTATGTTTGCATCTTGTCTTATTGCTGTAGCTAGGCATTCTAATACTAAATTGAAGAGAAATGGAGAGAGTGGACATCCTTGCCTCATTCCTGAGTTAAGAGGAAATGGCTTTAATTTTTCACCATTTAGTATAATGTTGGCTGTAGGTTTGTCATATACAGCCTTCGTTGTATTGAGGAATGTTCCCTGGATTCCTAATTTTTCCAGAACCTTCATCATAAAGGGGTGTTGGATCTTGTCAAATGCTTTTTCTTCATCTATTGAGATAACCATGTGGTTTTTATCCTTGCTCTTGTTGATGTGATGAATTATATTAATTGATTTGCATATGTTGAACCAGCTTTGCATCCCTGAAATGAATCCTGTTTGATCGTGGTGAATGATTTTTTGGATGAATTGTTGTAGTCTATTGGCCAAAATTTTGTTGAGAAATTTTTCATCAATGTTCATAAAAGAAATGGGTCCATAGTTCTCTTTCTTTGATGAGTCTCTGCCTGGTTTTAGAACCACCCCATGCCCCATGACCAAATAGAAAATTGTGTTTTCTAGCAATATGAATGAGACTCCTAATACAAATTCAAATAAGAAAGAATAATTCAAGCATTTTATGATATACAGTTACATATAGTAATTGATTGTTTCAAATCACCAGGCAAACAATTAATCCCAATGAATATCAGTTAATAGCCTGGACATAGTCACATACTGCATTTTCTAAATTTACTCAGAGAAAATGCCTTTCAAGAATATTAGAGGGAAGTGTTTTTATCTGTTGCTAGGTAGGTATAAGAAAATGGAGCATATATACACAATGGATTACTAAGCAGCCACAGAAAGAATAAAATACTATCAGATGCAACAAAGAGATGGGGGAAGATATTGTGCTAAGTAAATTAAAACTGGTACAGAAAGACAAACACCTAATACTCCTAGCCATATATAGAATATATATCCTGTCATTTCAGATGAAGCCTTAGATGAAGCAAGAAAAAAATCAAAAGACTGATCTGAGCAAAATAGATTTTGCTCACTCAGTAACTAGCTAACTAAAAGGTAAATTGACAGTGTGATAGTTAGACAGACAGATAGGTTGATTGTGACAAAAATCAGATTTATTTTTGAAGGAAAATTCATGTTCTTCTCCATTCCATATCCTTGACCTTAATCCTGGACTCTTCCTTCTTTCAGCACACTTACAACCATAGAATGTAGGCCAAACCCAAGTTAGTAATCAACTCTCTTTTGCCTCCACAATCAGAGGGTCAAGGCAGTTTCTTTTGAGGCATATATGGTAGTTCTACCCCTGTACTAAATAGTATCAGAAAGAACTGACATCCCCCTCAAAAAACAAATACCAATTAATATCAAATTCACCTGCTACGGTATTCTTAGCCTCCTTCCACATAGAAACTTATCCTTTTTGGTCAGTGGGTTGCACAACAAAAATCAGGCTCAATTTAAAAGGTAAAAGGTAAAGAACTATAACTATAGGTTGACCTTTTACAAAAATGAGCCTTAGTTGAGCTATTTCATGTAAATTAACTAGTGCTTCTACTGTTAGCTAGCTATGTGTTTTTCCTCAGGAAAGAGCAAGGTCCTTACTGCCTTTAGGCTGAGTCCCTTCTTATATTCACTTTGATCTTGGTATACACAGAAACAATGTATCTCACCCTGAGTTGGCTGGTTCTATATCACCTACTCCAAAAAAAATAATTTCACTTCTAATTGTGTAATTTTTTAAACATTTTTTACTATCTTTGAGTAGTTGTACAAATGATTTCAATCCAACGTATCACTTTATGAGCACAATTCATCTTGACCAATGTCACATCTTTCATTATTTCCTCACATCTGTCTCAACTCCACCCATTACCTCAAGTTACCTATCTCCTTTTTGGCATATGTATTGAATATTAAGATTATTCTCGCACTTCTCCTATTCTTCCCATTGCTATTGAGATCTACCCAGCTTTTCTATTACAAACTCTAGTCCAAAAAAGATGGCCACAGAATTTTTTTCGGTGGTGCTACTACTGCCATTTACTTGGTATTTCTAAGCATCCTCATCAATAAATAACCTTTAAGACTTCCTGTGGAACAGAACCAGACTGTTATTTCACATGGTATATCTCTACTTTTATGTACTTCTTTGCTATATGAGTTGTGAAATTTCTACTTTTGGTAATGGAGATGAGAAATGTTGAGAGTAACCATTCTAGAAATAAAATAATAATATATTCTGGAATCTTTTCTTAACTATTAATTTCCATATAACACAAATGTGATACCACTTCTATCAAACACCTCTTACCCAAACATATTTCATTTTCAGAACTCATTTCCAATATATATATTTTCCATATACTAATGGTTTATTAGGCCTCTATCTTTTACTAATCCGCTAAGAAGTTTTATATCTTTCTTAGGTAGTACAAGACTTCCTGATTCTAGATACATTAGAATTTAATCTTTGTTGTTCTACAGATACTTTCCACCATCAAGGGTGAGTTTTCCACATTACCATGCTAAGAATATTAGCATGTTTTATGTACACACATTATATATATATATGTATAATATTACATTATATTATATATTCATCCAAATATGATGTTCCCTTTCATTCTGTGCTGGTGTGCTAACCTTGGCATGGTTAATGATAATTCAACATTTTCTGAAGGAATTCCAACTTTTTCCATTTACCTCATGAGTTTCATCCTTTATTCTATCTTCCTTCTAGCTATATAGAAGATTAACAATTTCCAATAGCTAGTAAGGAAGCCTTCCCGTTTGTATCTTTTGCTTTGAATTTGTGACTGATTGAAATTAGCCTATCATTTTCTCTCATTAATCAATCAGTGGCATTCAGCAGCAATCACTCACTTTCATTCTCTTTAGACTTACATTTCTTTAATATGGCCTAGAAATCAAAGACATTGCATCATTCAGTGTTTTTGCCTTCACCAGTGAAAGTTTAACAATTACAGCACTCTAACCTGACAAGGACAATCAGTAATTTATGTCTCCAATTGTGGAGCTATCACTGCCTGTCAGGAAGATATCTCCAAAATCCTATTGTAGTATATGCTTTCTAGTTGCACATTTACTGCTAAGATTGATTTGCCTGGAAACAGGCAGGAGGGCTAAATGCAAAAACTTTATTGGGGAATACTTTAGTAAGATATAACTGTAAATAAGTGACTGGAATAGAATTGAAAAGAAAAAAAGGATAATGTGTAGTATTATGATTTAGCCATCAGAATATCCTCTTATGAATTCTGAATAACAGTTCAGAATTGTTGACAACAGATGAAGATTTAGATTCTTTGGTGCCTTATGAGTAAGTTGGTGGATGCAGATCAACAAAGGTGTGAAATTTTTGAGGAGGCAATTCATAGATGACCAAGAATGAATATAATGCCTGGTGAGAAGCTCAGTTTTAATGACTAACAGGTTGACATTCTAACCCACTAGTAAATAAGTAGGTGCATTGGTTAATGATAGTGGTTCTGGATGAAGCACTACTTTATCGAGGACACATGGGAAATCAATATCCTTTTCTATGGAGTCATAACATTTCAAAAATTAAATAAGCCACTAAAATTAATAGAACTACAAAGATAAATTTAATAAACATCCATAAATAATTCTAAATCCTATGGATGCTAATTAGTACTAAATCAACAAAATAAGCATCAATGTGAACAGATTGAAATTTGGTGGTCCTGCAAATCTAGCTAGAGATTCATATCATACAGCTTTATGAAGTTGTTAATATTTAATGATGGTAATTTTCTCTTATTTATCTAGTAATGGTTTATATAACTAATCCAAAATAAAGAACCAGCATTCATGATGAAAATTGTTCTGAGTTAAAATCAAACAAATCTGGACCTATGGTCCTTTTAACACTAGAGGTTCTAGGACCTGAGAAGCTGCCCAGAACATGGCTAATCCTGTGTGAAAAACAAGACAAGCAAATTCATGTTAACATGAACAATTACCTCTACCTAAGTATTTATCTTATTTTCAAAATTACTAATTTTGTCACTTTTAACAATACTAGCATATAGGACATCTTACTTTGAAGAAACTCCCCAATAGTAAACAATAATTTAAAGACTTATAAATAATTTAAAATAATGATGACCATACAAATGCATTACTAATTACTTTCTAGAAATTAAAAACATGGAATACAATGATGTAAGAAAATCTTACTACACATGGTAATGTGGACTCTGATTGAAAAGAGTCTAAATAGCCCACACTACAAACTTCCTGACATTTGACTGCTGGAGATAAAACTCTTGTCTTGTCTTGTTTGGAGATGTGTACAGGTAGGGGTGGGGAGGATATAAATTGGACAGTCTTCCATAGCAGAACAAAATAGTTAGGATGAATTTATTCAGAATCACCCTTGTAGTTGGACAAAACCATGGGTGTTACCAGTAATTCAGAGAACATGGCCATTTACAAAGCAGCTTAATAGGCTGTTATAATTCTATCAATAAAATTAAAATGCAATTTAATAGGAGTAGGGGAGAGGAGGAAAGATATTACAGAGCTTTACAATGTTGTTAGTGACCACCTTCCAACTATAAGCAGAGCTCCCATCTCTGGGCCTAAATTTGGAGTGCTTACCACCATTCACTTGTCTAAGTTTTGGACATTAGTTAGGGCTCTATTTCACCTCTACATGGCTTATAGAGTAACCAAATCAAAAGCTTTAGTGAAAAGGTGATAGAAAAATCTTAAGCAACTCTACTTCTACATCCTTGCGATGTCCTACTTGCCTTGGCCTACCAGAGAACAGCAAAAAGAATGGAAGATGGTTGATGGCCAACCAATCAATGTCTCAGGAAGAGCTGAAGGATAATCCTGTGCCAGTAATCCTGTCCAAAGTCACATAGTCATGTCATCTTCTCTCAATGTTTTGCCTGGTATCTGGCATGTAAAACAGTCATCAAGTAGACATAAAATCTACTCAGCCACAGCAAATGCTTTTATAGGGAATTGTGTTCTTACATCTTGGAAAAGCTTATATCTCTTTTAAGCTCTGCATTCCAGCCTACCCTACAAAGAGATTCATTTCAATTCTTTGCCTCAGCCTCTTGTTCTCAAGTGACACTTCTGGTCAAGATACATGAAAAATCATGGGCACTCTACTCTGCCTTGGTGCTATGATTTTATTTTAGTATTTTGTTTAGGGCCATTTAGGAGTCAAAATGTGGATATACTAAGGAAATTATCTCAGGTATTTGGTACAGTGACAAGAAGCTAATTAACATACTCCCTGTCCTATTTATTGGACCAAACCAGTGAAGCAAGGAGCTAGAACTGAGAAAAAGTAATTTAGAAATAAGCACTATCTGTGATTTCTTTCTATTCACATCTATATCTAATGCCTACTGCCATGGAGGTCTCATTTTCTTCTTTGATTTTCTAGAGAATGTGTTTGGAATATATAAGACAAATATGCATGTTTCTGTCTGTGTTATCAGTTTTTAGAGGGTGAGGGATACAACACAATCCCTTTATAGTTATACTCTTTCAAACAGACCAATAAAATGTCTGTTTAAGATCATGGCTATGGTAAAAGAGAAGCAAAACCAAATATAATTTTTTTAAAGTCAGTAGCTTAGCACTCTAGAAAAAAAGATAATTTTCTGAAAAACAAACAAAATATGCTATAAAATCTAAAAAGAATGAATGTAATCTTTATACCCTAATCTGAAAGCTATTGTTTTAGAATTAGTCACTAATAAAAGCTATAGTTTTATTTTGTGGTAACGGGTTTTTTAACTGGGGCCGTGTACTTGCTGGACAGATGCTTTGCAAGTAAAGCCTTCCCCAGACTTAAAACTTGTTGTTTTTGCAAAATTATTCTTATATTAGTATTTTTTCATCTATCTTTCAAGTCTATGGTGAATATGATGTAAGGAAAATGTGGAAACAGGGCAAGATGGCCAAATAAAAGTGTCTAGAATCCATTTGCTACATATTCCATAAAAATGAATATCAAGTGAATAGTACTGAAACTCAGGAAAGTAGAGAGGGCCAGTCTGTAAGACAAAGAGAACTGGGATTTTGGAATAAAGAACTGCGAGTGGAAGAAAATGAATCAACAAACACTACCTGTCTTCTCACTAGCAAGATTTCCTTGGGTCTACCACTGTAGACATTGGTAACCACATTATAGATACTGGCAAACCTAGGGTTGAGGGAAAATCCAATTTTCAGTTCAATTACTTGCTGAGTAGGCAACATATCTTTGTTTGTGAACTTCCATTGTCTCAACTTTGTCTGCAGATCCAAGGCAGCTTTAGAACTAGAATTTTGAGAGTAGCTATTCTACTGTTTGTAACTGGCTGCTAGGCCTGAGGACACTCCTGTCTGCCAATAACCATTCTATGTATAGGGAAAGCTAATATGACTCCAAAAGAGCGGACAAATTCAGTTGGAATTTTTATATATTAATGATATGTTCTAAAAAATCATGAAAGAAATCCCATTCACATTAGCTACAAACAAACAAAATATGAAGGAATAAATTTAATACAAGAAGTGAAAGGCCTCTGAAATTAAAATTACTAAATATGAGTGGGGAAAGGAAGATGGGAGAAAGTTAACTGCGGACCACGAGCCTTCTTGGAAGAAGAGAGTTTTAGGGTTCCACCAAGCTATACACATCTAGACAGTCACACAAAGTAAGCTATAAGTATATAGCTATTTATACCAAAGAAGAAAATTATATGCAACAGAAGACAAATTTAAGTGTCCACAGGCCTTGATGGTTTTGGCTCAAAGGCAGTGGTGCTGGCAACAAAGACAGCCTACCTGTGGACTTTCCACTCAGCTCCAATACAGATTTATAGTACAGGAACAGGAATCCACATCCCAATCAGCCATAGAGACAACTCATCACATCGTGGATGGTCTAAAAAACCAGGGAAAAACATGAGTAGCTCACATTCCAGAAAACGGCAGGAGGGAACCCTTCTCCTACCTGAGAACACTATTTTTGAAAGCGGCATAGAGCCTGCCAAAGCACCTGACTGGTAATACTTGCTGGAGAAGCTGGGACATTGTTGAAGATAGCCAAGGAATCCATTATCCTGTACCTCCCCTCTCTAGGAGGAAGCAAAAACGCACCCAGAGGGAGGCAGCTCCACTCAGGGGAAGGCAGGGCTGCCTAGGAAAAGGTGACCCTGCCCCTCAGCAGTGAACAAAGACAAGCTCAGATTCCAGACTTACTGTAGCTCAACCTGCAGCTAGCCAGGCACCATGGAATTATAAAACCAAACTTTCTAAAATCTCACTAAAATAAAACTGGACATGTCATAAAAGCTGAGGGCGATTTCAGGCTGGGATAAAAGGAGGGTCTCAGAAGTTATCCCCTCCAGGGAAAGCCACTGATTTCAGATACACTGCAGAGATTTTAAGCAACAGAAAACAAAAACCTCCTTTCTGCTCTAGGAAACAAAGCAAATCCTCCCCCACTAATTTAGGCAGAGAGGAAGCCTACAAAGACTCCAAGTGTGTAAAGCAGAAAGCTGACCACCCAAAGGAAATCAAAGACTCCACCAAAAGTGAATAGTTGACATCAGTATTGGAGAACAAATTCACCCCCCTTTTTTTTTCATTGCTGTTCTGTTGAGTCTTAGATATACAATCTATCATGATTACTAGGCCTCCTTTGCAATTGTGTGCATACACAATTCATGCTAAAATTTTGATTACTCAGTTTTCTATTTCTCTATCGTTCTCAGCACTTTTTATTTTATTTATATATATATACATACATATATTTATTCTTTTTTAATTGTTAACATTTTAGGTCTTAGTTCTCTAATGTTCTTTTCCCGTTTATTCTTATTTAACAGTAATAGTATTTACAATAGGTATTGAGGAAGGCCAACAGAAGGAAGCTAAAGGGGTAGGAAATATATTTAACAAAATTTTAGCAGAGAACTTCCTGTACATTCTAAACAATATGCCCATTAAGATATAAGAATCTTTCAGTGCTCCAAACAAACCAGACAAAAATAGGACATCCCACTGCCACATTGTAATTCACATAAGATCAACCCAGATGAAGGGAAAGATCCTTAAAACTGTAAGGGAGGAAAGATCAATCACCTATAAAGGGAAATAAATTTGAATAACTACAGATTTCTCAGCAGAGACCATGAAAGCAAAGAAAGCCTGGAATGAGGTATGACATGCCTTAAACAACTACCAACTAAGAATACTGTACCCAGCTAAACTCTCCTTCATAACTGAGGAAGGAAAAATTGTTTCAAAGATGTCCTACAAATAGAAAACGAACAAGAACACGATATTGACAGAGAAATGGCTCCTAACCAGATGACCAGATAAATATAGTAGGAATTGACTAGTCACAGATCCTAAGAAGGTGGATAACATGCAGGATCTACCAAACACCTCTCAGTCCTACCTCTCAATATTAATAGAATCAACTGTCCAATTAAAGGATATACATTGGATCAAAAAGCAAGATCTAATTATTTTCTGCTTTCAAAAAATGTGTCTTGCCCATAAAAACAAACATTCTGAAAGCAAAAGTCTGGAAAATATCTATCAAGCAAATTGCCTCATAAACAGGCTTGAGTTGCAATTCTAATATCAGATAAAATAGACTTAAAATTAAACTTGGTGAGAAGAGGCAAACAAAAACATTATATACTAATAAAGGGATTTCTCCTACAGAAGGACATACTAATTCTAAATATCATACCAAAAACACCGAAGCACACAACTTCTTTAAACACCCTAATATCACACATAGATCCAAACACATTGATTGTTGGTGACTTTAACACACCATTATCGCCTCAGGATAGATCAACTTGGCAAAAACTCAACAGAGAAACTTCATAACCAAACAATTGCATAGACTAAATAGACTTAACAGACAACTACAGAATATTTCACTCAGCAGACTGAGAATATAAGTTCTTCTCAGCAGCATGTGGAACATTCTCCAAAATAAATCACATTTTAAGTCACAAAGCATACACACACAAATGGAACATTTATAGCAAACAGTGAGTCTCTTCTTATTCTTTAATACTTATTTTGCAAACATCATGTAAAATAATTTCATAATAGTCCAACTATTTATGAGGAAACAGCATTTTAGAAAGATGAACAATAGCTAAATAAAGTCACTTCAGCGATATACTTGTATTGAGTAAACATAATAATGCTGCTTGATATTCCATTGGATGGACTTAAAGAAGAACTATTTAAACTAGGCCTATGAGAAAGATTTTGATTACTAAGACCTGAGGTTGAATTTTTTCTCTAATAACTCCTGATTGAATAAAACCTCTTCACCTTTTGAAACATCAGTTTGTATGCTTTTGATGATAATAATGGTATCTGTCATTTTGTTTTGAAAATTCACTAAGTTAGTGTAGACAATATTTACTACCATCACTCATACTACTAATTTCTAAAAAAAGTTCCTATTACCAGGTCATCTTTTTATTCTCAAACCCATATTGAAATAAACATTATTTACAGGATGCATTTAGTAAAGAGATTGATTATAATCTTGTCAAGAATAATAGTATAAACAACTGTGACTATATTTATATACATTTACAAATATACCACCTCATATAAAATATACATGCTATTAATGTACAAATACCAAAAATAAAACTTGTTTAGAAGTTATAGCTGATCTATGTATGTATATATGTATATATGTATGTATGTATGCAATTATGTATGCATATATTTGGTATCTATCTATCTATCTATCTATCTATCTATCTATCTATCTATCTATCTATCTATCTATCTATCTATCTATCTACAGTCAGCCTGTCTCCTATATATTCACACACATGTGTGTGAATGATTATATTTGTATATATTTATACATGTGTATGACTGCAGGTCCAAATTAAGGGGTAAAAATATTTGATATGATCACTGATAGTGAAGCATTTTATCAATAGATTGATACTAGTGATTCCTAACAATGAAAACATTCCCTTTATAAAATCTTCCAGTAGCACAATGTTAACATATAAAAATTCAGGAAAGTGATGTTTCTGTTCTGAGCTCTGAATAACAAGATCTACTTATCCTTATAGCACATAGTGGAGTCCTACCTATGCTACTCCAATGCATACTTTCCCTCTTATTTCAAGCTATAGCAAAATGGCCCCTAGCATTTCCATGCTATAGGATGTAAATTGTTTTTGGAGTTTAGTCCCTGTAGAGCTATCAGGAAATATCCATGAGCTTCTCTGGTATCACATCTCTGTAAGCAAAAATGGAACTGCAGCATCCCTGAAAGATATCTAACCCACTGAGTTAAAAAAGAATCATAACTACACCCACTAAAATGCATATTTATACTCCCTTCTAAAAGTACTAAATAAAAAATGAGTACAATTACTATCCATAGAAGTCCAATTATAAATTTACATTTTACTTAAGACTATCTCACATAGCTTTTAAAAACAAAATCATTATATATATGTATGTATGTATGCCTTTTTCTCTGTTTGGGAATTTTACTCTTGCTGAAGCAGTTTAAGACTTTCCTCCAAAAATTTCCAATAAGGACTTATATAGATTGCAGTGGAGATGATTAAGACGT
This sequence comes from Dipodomys ordii, assembly GCF_000151885.1. Taxonomy (NCBI): domain Eukaryota; kingdom Metazoa; phylum Chordata; class Mammalia; order Rodentia; family Heteromyidae; genus Dipodomys; species Dipodomys ordii. Next base: position 23,861,109 of record NW_012267233.1, read on the forward strand.
TGAGAATATAAACATCTTTGGAAAGATTGCAAAAGAAATAAAACTCTAAGCTGCAATACGACACCATAGTCAAGAAATGTACTGACTTATGGCCTTTTGAAATGGAAAGATAAATTTTATTCCATGTTTCCAAGATTAAAAAGTTAAACCTCATTGAATTTGGTGTATCACTTCAGTAAGATACAAATTTATGTACCCACAGAATACACATACCCATTCAATTGAATGTGAAAAAATTCACATTCAATGTGTAAATAAACATAGAAGAAAATATTTTCAGAAAACAATTCTACAAAGCAGGAAGTAATTAAAAAAGCATATACTGTGCATATAAGAAAACTAAACTGTTGTACTATAAATATCATGTCCAATGAATCAATAGTGGTTTTCATTGACCTAACTCTATTGTTGGTATATTAAATGGTACAATACATAAACTATCTAAATATCCAGGCTAGCCACTGAAATTCTCCAAAACTCAAGGATAACTTGTTTAATGCTCTATTGTTTTCATTTTATACACATTTTACATCTCTTGTTTTATATTTTATTAATACTGGGTACATTTTGAGATATATATCAAATACATTTTGCTATTCTTGAGAGATAATTTTGTATGATAATACTGATGGAGAAATTTTGTGGTTTTAAGCCTTCAAAGAAAGTTTTCCTGCATTGAAACAAACAAAAAAAAACCTATCATCATGAATCAGCTGTCACTTTGCAATGAAAATGGGTTTTGCTTTTAAATTTCCAGGCCTTAAATTCTTTAATTTTTTTTTGTTTGAACTTTCTTTTTTTTATTGTGAAAATACCGTGTAGAGGGGTTACAATTTCACGGGCAAGATAATGAGTACATTTCTTTTTTTAATTTTTAATTTTTATTTTTATTGTGAAAATACTGTACAGAGGGGTTACAATTACATGGGCAAGATAATGAGTACATTTCTTATCAAGCATTGTAGCCTCTTCCTTTGTTTCCCCTTCCCATCCCATCCTCCCCCCCACCCCTCCACCCAGCCCTCCCCCCCCAAAGTTGTAAAGTTTGTTTTCGACATATGGAAAGACTTGGAAAAAATTATATTAAGTGAAATGAGTACATTTCTTATCAAGCATTGTTGCTTCCTCTTTTGTTTCCCTTTCCCTTCCCACCCCTCCGAAACCCTCCCCCTGGCCCCCGCCCTCCTGGACCAAAGTTGTAAAGTTCAGTTTTTGACATAACGACTTGTACATCCCATTACTGCAATGGGTCCACCTGTATCATTTGTTTTTTTCCCTTCCCCTCCACAAATTATACCAACATCAATTTCTACCAGGGCTGGCTTTTAACCTCAATCCTGAGTGACTAGGATTATAGCAGTGAGCCACAGGCATACCACTTGTAAGGTTAATGTTTACAATTTAGTTAGAGGCATATAAAGGCCAGTTTATGTAACTACTTCATTGTCTTATTCAAACACTTTATAAATTTATTTTTAATACTCAATAATGAAATTGTTTCTCCCTCAAATATACCATGGCCCTTATCTTCATAATCTCTTTCTTTACCTTCCATTCTACTACAGACTTTGTGTCTGTACTGATAATTTCTATGTCTGAGTTTATATATATATAATATAATGAATGTGTATTGAAGAATCCTTTGGAAGAAAATTATGCAGTGATCTAGAAAATATGTAAATATTACTTATTTGGTTTAGTTTATTTTGGAAAGAATTTAACACTAAGTATCACAAATAAAAGAACAAATCACTAATAAAAACAACAAAATCTTCCTTACAACACAGAAGAACTTAAAAATAAAGAGAAAATTTTAACCAAAGAGAATATATTTAGATGAAGATATTTACAACCACAAAATCAAACGAATTAAATCAAGGTGCATAATGATTCATCTATAGCTATTATTAATGTTCTCATAATTATAAATTAGTTTAACATAGCATAGAATATTATGATTTCAAGTCAATGCACATGCTAGTTTACACATTAAAGATGAAATATTAACAACAGCACAAGCATATTTCCAGGCTAAAATATAGGTTGGCACGATGTCAATTTAAGCTCATGTAAAATTTTGCTTATGGTACAGTAGAAGATAATTTTCTGGAATTAAAATTTAAAGATGATAAATGAATATAATTTTGTTTTAGATTATTAACTCATTTCAATTGCAAGTAATATATTATGAATTAACTTACATAAGAAATTGAAGATGCTAAAGTTACATAATCTTACTGAAATTACCCTACTAAAAGTATCTATATTTATCTATAAAATTCGCTACTTATTACTTCAATATTCCTCCATTATAATTCTACTTCCCTAGCAAGCAAATTTTATTCAGTAACCTGTAGCTATTTGCCATTACCCACTTATGGGAATTCTTGAATTCTCAATAAATACCTAGTAACCATTTTAAGTTTCTCAACAATTTTTTTTAAATTTCCTACATTTATTGCCAAGATTCTGTTGTGAAATGCCTACTATGGATCCATAAATTTGACATTTAAATGTAGCTATTCACTCCATGTAAGTCCTTATGTTTTATTGCTCCTTAAAATTCAAGGTGTCTTCTTCATAATTTTCCATGGAACAGATGGATAACAAATATATTACATTTATGGCCTTACAGAATTATTGCAAATATGTAGTAACAAATGTCAAAACAAGTGTTTTTGGATTCTAAATCCATGTGATGAAATATATTCAGGGATTTTGTTTTCCTCACTGAAATTTCTTCATAAAACCACAAACATCTAGCAACACCTTGGCAAATGTTATTAATAGGTAGAAAACAGTGAGAGAGAGAGAGAGAGAGAGAGAGAGAGTTCCTTTCTTTGTCATGGGTCTTGAACTCCGGGCCTAGGCTGTCCCTCAGCTCTTCAGCTGAAGGCAAGTACTGTACAACTTGAGCCACAGTGCCACTTCCGGTTTTCTAGTGGTTAATTGGGGATAAGAGTCTCATGGACTTTTCTGCCCTGGCTGGCTTTGAACTGAGCCTCCTAAGTAGCTAGGATTACAGGGTGAGACACCAGCACCAGGCCTAAACATATATTTTTAAATAATCTTTCACAATCCTGATTCATTCAATTGTTTTAACAACATATTTATACATAATAAATAACACAATATTATATACATAATTTTTTCAAAATTTATATGCTTGTTAATGAAGTGTTAATTAAATACTCAAAGGAAGATAATTTTTCTGTATATCATTTGAATATTAGCTATCTTAAAACTTACACTCTAAATCCTTTCAACAGATTGTTAACATGCAAGTGTTTTATCAAATCATAGCTTACATTGAGGGTAAACACAGAAAATTCATTTAAAATATTTTATTTTACAAAAATAAATAGCATATTATTTTATGAAGGTGGTTATAATTGAAGTAAAATCTGGATTGGAGAAAATAAACTGTTTAAAATCATTGCATAATTTTACGTTATATAACATAATTCATATCTGTGAATGTATCAATTCTATGTTTTTAATTCAGCTTTCCATAATAATAATAATAAAATAAAAAGTGGAAGCAACAGTTTGAAATTTATTTTTTAAAGAACCTGTTAAGGAAGGTGCTGGTATCCTAGCCACAGAAGTGTCTGTAATTGGTAGAATTTAAGGCAAGAGGATGTAAAAATGGTCTCTTGAATTTAGAAGTTAATAGTGGATGGAGGGAATGCTGGCATATTCTATGTTGCTTCGCCTAAGGATGACAACTGAGAAGGTGATAGAAACTGAAGAAACTGACCAGGTTTTCATTACAACAGGTAGCAAAAAGATTGATATACACCACAAACATTCAAGATCACAGCTGGGGGCTGGGAAGATGGCTCAGTGGTTGAGCGCTTGCCTTGCATGCCTGAGGCCCTGGGTTTGATTCCCCAGCACCACATAAGCAAAAAGAAAAAAGCCAGATGTGGCGCTGTGGCTTAAGTGGTAGAGCGCTAGCCTTGAGCTGAAGAGCTGAGGGACAGCGTCCAGGCCAGAGTTCAGGCCCCACGACCAGACCCCCCCCCAAAAAAAGATCACATCTGGAATCCTTTATAAAATTGATAGTCATGGGTTAAATAAGTGATGGGTGACTTTGTAATCTAGTAGTATTTTGAGTGCAATAATTTCTAACTACCTCTTGTTTGTGGAGCTTTAACATAAATATATATTTTATATTAGTTTTAATATGACTTTCATTGTAATAGGATGTAATTTTTCTCTATATTATTTACATCTTTATGTCAATATGCTTCATCTTGGATAAACTGTATGAATGTCCCAGGATTCTTCTAATGTTCTAATATTCTAATGTGCCAAATATTAAATATAATTTTGCATGTAATTAAGCTCTATTTAGATAATATTGGAAGTAGTAAAGACAGTAGTTTATATATAACTTATAAAGAATAGAATTTAACCAAAAGAAAACAGGTGGTTTTTAATATTTTTAAAATTTGTTTATTGTTACTATAAAGGTGATAGACAGAGGAGCTACAGTTACCTAAGTCAGGTAATGAGTACATTTCTTTTTGAACAGTGTCACCTCTCCCCTCATTTTCTCCCAGTAGTTCCCTTCCATCCATACTCAGAAGTTGTATAATTCATTTTCAACATAGTGTCTAGTGAGTATCACTGCTGCATTTGTTCACCCTTTGTTACACCAAGTCATGTGCTTTTAACAGAGGTAAATGTTTATCCAAACTTGTGACCATATGACCATCTATTTTGAGCTGTATGTAATTGAAACTGAATGGCAAATGAGATAAAACTGAATGTTGAAAGCTGTATACATCTCAGTGTTTCAAGGGTCCCATGAATAATGCTGAGAACAAAAGAGATTCAGAAATGTATTCACAGCTCTTGGTTATTCCTTTTAAATAGGTCTATCTTGATCCTGATGAGTAAAGATACAGATGAAGTCCTGCACACAGAGCCATTAGGTTTCAAATGTTCTTCCCATCTCTGGGAAGTCACATGGCTTTTATCCCAGCCACTAGAATTTGGAGTATGTGGCTTCACTTATACATGGAAGTCCATTAGAGACTCATTTCCCAAGGGCTGTATCTGTATCTAGTCTTAAATATTCCTAGAAACTACCAAGAGTTCAGATTTCCTAAAGGAATTCTGGCATCTGCCACCAACTATATATTTGCAGCTGACCAAATTGTTTTTCAAACAACTGAAATATAGTAAATCACTCTTTCTGCTTACTTGTTTGCTGAGAACACCTTGATAACCAAATTCCCAAGTGCCAGCCAAATCCAGAGACTTTTACCAGTATAGGAGTCTCAGCATGTTGTGTTAAATTTGTCTAGCATGCCCATAAGTTTTAGGTTAAATATATGATCGGAAAGGAATGCTTGTCTTCAAGTTTATGTGTTTTCACAGTATTTCAGTTCTCTGAACTTTGGAATCCAGCTGTGCTAGTTTCATGGGGATAGGTATAAAGTAGCACAAATTTGGTGACTTCATATAAAATTTAATTATTTTATAGTCCTTGATACATAAAGTCTTAGTGACCTTTCTGATGACTAGGAGATAATCGCTTCTTTGTCATTCTCTTAGCTTCTGCATTGCTGGCAAATTGATGGTGGCTGGCTTTCAGATTTATTGGTCAAGTTTCTGTTTGTCTTCACATGACTTTCTTCATAATATAGATCTGTCTCTTTGTGTCTCTTCTTCTCCTATAGCATCACCAGACATATTTGATTATGTCCCTAATTCCCAATTAAATCAATTTAAAGGTACTGGAGGTTACAGGTGTGTTTTAGAAGGACTCAATATTATGAATGTTGTATAACGTGAAGGGTTTTTCTATTATGAAGCACTTAAATCTGTTGAATGTGCTGTTGCATTCAGTGTTAGCTACCAGAGAACACTAAAGTAAGCAAAAAAAATAAAACAAACAAAAGACAGCAAGTAAAACAAACTTGAGAGATTAAGAAAGGGAGAGAGCGAAAGAAATGATATCCTGGCAATATACTGAAATAATGAGAAAGCAATGATTCACTGAGGATGACTGGTGAGACAGCTTTATTACTATTTTTGGACAAATGTCAAAGAAGGGGAACTGATTTTATATTGCTACACTAAGCCAAATGTGAGAACAGAAGAGACATACAGACACAGTACATGCATGCATGTTTGTGTGTATTTGCTTTCATTAAATGTATTGTATTTTAATTGGCTATTTTTGTAATTGTATATTATGCTTAGGTATTTATATATTATAAATGTATTTAATGATATACTACATAAATAATACATTATATAGTTTTATAAATGTGTATGCATGCATTTGTGTATATGATTAAGCTGACAGACTATAATCTATATCCATAAACATGGTCACAGAAGAATATTTTATTGTCTATTTTCTTATGTTTCAGATATTGAAATAAAAGTCTGCCTGGTCATGGAGTGATATTGATTAAGAAGCATTATACTCATAACCTTACTTATAGAATTCTAATCTCTTTTTCCAACTACTTAATATACTTTTAAATTGTTAATCCCAGATTCTGTGTAATCTATGGAAATTATAATGTCACAAACTTTACTGTAATCTTTAATTTCCTCGTCTCAGAGTCATTGCCATGGCTACAGATTCTGAGAAATGACTTTTCCTTTTAGTGACCAAGTAGCTTTTGGTAGCTTTTCCACCAAATCCCACTTTATCTCTCCTTTATTTACTCTTTATCACAATAACATCAGTTCTCAGCCAAGGCTAAGTGTATTTTTCAAACTCACTGCTGTCTGAAGCCACAATTTTCTCTTTTCACCTAGATGTCAGGAGTTGAAGGATGGAAGTAGGTTTTCCCTTAATTTCCTAGTGCTTTCTTTCTATAATGTCACATCACATTATAGAGAACAGCAGACAGGATACACTGAGAGAGAATCATTAGCCAAAATCCTTCCTATTCTACCAGTCACAAACAGAGGTAGAACAAATACTTTTTTCTTCAACCTAAAAATTTATGAAAGTTATTTCTAAATTTGTTGGAAATTATGAAATTATAATAGACAACATGTCTATTGGCAGTAGGCTTAAATATTTAGAAATGCTACAATAGAGTGTATAAGTTATAAACTAAAATATTGGCTATTCTAGTTCTCAAATTACAGATTTCAAATTGCCTAGAGTATTTAAATGTGTCTTGAACAATAACAGGAAAGTCAAATGTGTATGTAAAATTCATATCGATCTATCCATCTATATCATTACGTGTATCTATATATTATTCTATAGTTCTCTCAGCAATTCTTCATATTTTTATAAATTTTAACATTTCATCATGAAATAGTTATATATTAGTATCTACTAAAAGTGGGAAGTTTGCTTTTAAGATAAAATTAATTATCCTACTATGTGCTAAATTTTCTGTTCATATTTTAAGCTGATTAGTATGGTAGTTATATAATATTTGAGAATTACAATTTTATTCATGGAGGAAATGTAAAAGAACACTATGACAGTTGCAATTTTTGTAAAAATGTTTCCTATATTTTCAAGTTTTCCCAATATAAACATAATTTGCCATACGAATGCTGAAGGGGATGTGGCCAAAAGTGATCTCTACTGCATTGCTGGTGGGAATGTAAACTTGTTCAACCACTTTGGAAAGCAGTATGGATGTTCCTCAAAAAGCTACACATAGAGCTCCCCTACGACCCAGCAATCCCACTTTTGGGCATTTCCCCAAATGATCACAAACAAGACCATACTAAAGCTACCAGCACAACTTGTTTATTGCAGCATTATTTACCATAGCTAAGATATGGAACCAACCCAGATGCCCCTTAGTAGATGAATGGATCAAGAAAATGTGATATATATGAATATATTTATATATGTATGTATATATATGTATATATGTATGTAAGTATATATGTATATAATGGAATTCTATGTCTTCATCAGAAAGAATGACATCACCCCACTTGTTAGGAAATGGAAAGAGTTGGAAAAAATTATATTAAGTGAAGTAAGCTAGGCCCAAAGAAACATAGGTTCTATGGTTTCCCTTATTTTCGATAACTAGACTAAGTTTAGGACAATCAGAAAAGCTCAAAAGCTATGTGCTTATGACCATATAAGATGATGTTAAGTGAAATGAACCCGAAGATAGGGACACAAATGGTTTTTTCTTTCTTGCATATTTATAATGTACAATGTAGTGTTTTTGTGTTGTTTCTTTGGTATATTCTTCCCCCACGGTATAACCCTTGTTTTCACTGTATTTGATTCTGGTGCCCTGCATCTTGTATATACATTTTTCTAATTTGGGGAGGGGAAGGGAAATAACAAAATGCTTAAATGGGGTTACAGGTTGACCAATTGTAATAATGAAATGCACAAGACACTATGTTGAAAATGAACTTTACAACTTTGGGGGCGCCTGGGGGGGAGGGATGATAGGGGGAAAAACAAAGGAGGAGGCAACAATGCTAGATAAAAAATGTACTCGTTACCTTACTCATATAACTGTAACCCCTCTGTACAGTATATTTACAATAAAAAGTATTAAAATAAAAATATAATTTGCCAAATTCTACTGTGAATTCTTTCATAATATTTGTATTGAATGCAATGCTTAAATATTTGTGAATATTTGTATACATCATTGTTTGTTTGTCTTCACATATGTTCATTTAAACATAACCTTAAATTGAAATTTTATAGAGATGAAAGTGATCCAACACAAAAGATGGAAGATCATTTTGTACCTCAGTTTATACACATGGACTATGAGGTACATTATGTTTTAATATTATCAAATTTCCTTTTACTTTTACATAATTAGTAAAGGAGAATTCAAAGGGAACTAAGAAGATGATAGCATTTTCAATACCATAGAATATTTAAATATGGGTTATTATAGTAAAATTCACATTTTCTCACACGTACCCGGAAAAAATTTATCCTGTTCTCAGAATTTTTCCAATAATTATTTTATTTTATTGTAAACATGCTATACGACGGGGTTTCCCTTTCATGAGTAAGTTAATGAGTACATTTCTGTAAATGAAATAAGTACACAGGATGACATATTGCAACAATGAGAATTACACTATGTTGGGAATGAACTTTACAACTTGGGGGTTGGGGGTAGGGACAGAAGGGATAGTAGGAGAAAAACAAAGGAGGGTATAATAATGCTCCAAGAACTTTTTGAAAAAGGTCATGACACAAGTGAAAAGCTTGACCACTGAAAACAACCTTTCATCTCTAGCCTCATTTTACTTTGAGGAGTTTGAAAGTCAAAGACACAGATCTCAACTACATTGATTTCTGTCAAAGCAGAAACCTTATTCCTCTCTCCAGATTTACAACTGTTATCCTAAAGCAATAATAATAAATTTTAAACATTTGATGATCTGCAAATTTCATGGTTAAGCAAATGGTAATGAATCAAATTCTATTAGAATCAATAATGCTTTGTAAGCATTTTTTGACTTTGAGGTAAAACAAGACATGAATATTTTCCTCCTTCTACAATTCATATACAGCTACAGGTTCCATGTCTGTAAACATACTTAATTTAGGATTTAAAAAAAGGTGAAAAAAATTGTATGTGTACTAAACATGTGGAGACATTTTTCATATTATAAACAATATAATGTACTAATTATATACATAGCACTTACATTGTATTGAATATCCTAAAGGACCAGGAAAGGATTTAATGTATATGGGATTATTGGAATTATGTGTTTAGGTGTTTTGTATATATATTTATATATATTTATTTATATATACACATACACATATGCCATATCACAAATGAACATCTATCTATCTATCTATCTATCTATCTATCTATCTATCTATCTATCTATCTTTATATCTATATATATATTTCATTTCACAAATAACTTGAACATTGGCACACATATAGAAAAAATTGAGCTAATTTTAATTGAATTTTTGTTCCATTTACTGTCACCTTTTCTCTGATTTATAATGACAATTGTCAACTGACTATTTAGTATTACATTTTCCTTCCTCTTGTTCTCTCTCTCTCTTTCCAGGTATATACTATTCATTACATTTATATACTATTTAAAATATCTGAAAATAATGAGATTCAAAACATTTCCATGAAATTGGGGAAAATTCCTCTCAATAATATTTTATAAAGAGGTTTTTTCCCCCTTGGTGGTGTTGTTTTTTTAATGTGCTGTGTGAAGTTATTTCTTTTTTCTTTCATTTTTTCCCCTTTGTTTTATCCCCTGTTGTGACTGTATTTGATTTTGGTACCCTGTGTCTTGAATATGTGTTTATCTGAATTAGGGAAGAAAAGGGGAACAATAAAGTGAGGAGACAAAGGACAAAGGACAGCAATACTCACAAGACAATATTCAGGAAATGAACTTTACAATTTGGGAGGCAGAATTGGGAGGAGGGAGAGGCTAACAATGTTTGACAAGAAATGTACTCATAAACTTATTATGTAACTCTAATCCCTCTATACACCTCAACAATAAAAATAAGTAAAAAACAAAGTAAAAAAAGAAAGCTTTAAAGTACACTCTGTTTCTTACTGATTAAAGCCTATTCTCATAAAACATTTCCAAAGAAAATTCTGTGTTATAGAATATAGAAGATCAGTATATACACTGTATTTAAAAGATAAATAAGATGAGAAATGGAAATGGATAATATTAAAAGAACAATTAAGACTTAAAATTGAGTATTATAAAAGCTAAAATTGAATTTGGAATATTCACCTCCTTTTAATATGAGTTGAAACCTAATTCTTGGTAAATATGCAAGAACAGCACTTTAATTTTACACTAACAAATTTCATAAATATTTCCATCTCTGTTGGAATAGATTTCTTAAGGGAACTTAATCACATCACAATTTCACTTGAAACAACAAGCTTTCCATATTGTTACATTAACATAAATATTAATTATTAACACCTGCGTGATATTTGTTGCCTTAGACTTAGGTTGAGATTTCCTGAAAACAGACCAAAGCAAGAATCTATTGATTTAATTTACCTGGGAGGTGATCCCAGAAATACCAAGTGATGAAGTAGAATAAATGAGATAAGGAAAGAAGGAAGGGAGAAAAACAAATGTTGCATTAATAGGCAGATTTAGATGTAGATCACTGGAGCTCAATACACCTATGGGACATCTGAAATAGAACGTAACTTTATATTTTAAGATTCTAAAGCTGCTCTCTTTATCCCCTAGGCCTGTTTTCTGGTGAAGCCTTATTTTTGATTAAGCAAGTTTCCATGGCAACAGAAAATTTTTGTGTTGACTTTGTTTTTTAAATATGAGTTGTATGATTAAGATGAATTTTCAAACATATTACAGATATTATACTTCATTCATAAATGTATATGTGAATTGATTAGGAAAACACTCAATTTAAAAATTAAAACTTGAAAATAAAATGATAAGTCCTAATACAAGGACATGTCATATGCAGCCTTTTTTGTATTGAGTAATGTTCCATGGATTCCTAATTTTTCCAAAACCTTCATCATAAAGGGGTGTTGGATCTTGTCGAATGCTTTTTCTGCATTTATTGAGATAACCATGTGGTTCTTATCCTTGCTCCTGTTGATGTGATGAATAATATTAATTGATTTGCGTATATTGAACCAGCTTCACATCCCTGAAATGAATCCTGTTTGATCGTGGCAAAAATCAAGAACTCTAATAACAACAGATGCTGGAGGGGATGTGGACAGAAGGGAACCTTATTTCATTATTGGTGGGAGTGTAAACTTGTAGGTTCCTCAAAAGACTTCACATAGAGTTCCCCTATGACCCAAAAATCCCACTTTTGGGCATTTACCCAAATGATCACAAACAAGACCACACTAAAGCTACCAGCACAACTATGTTTATTGCAGCATTATTTACCATAGCTAAGATCTGGAACCAACCCAGATGCCCCTCAGTAGATGAATGGATCAAGAAAATGTGGTCTATATACACAATGGAATTCTATGCCTCCATCAGAAAGAATGACATTGCCCATTTGTTAGGAAATGGAAAAAATTATATTAAGTGAAGCAAGCCAAGCCCAAAGAAACATAGGTCCCATGGTTTCCCTTATGTGCAATATCTAGTATATGTATGAATCAAGCAGAAAAGGTCAGATAATGTGATGTTAGGAAAATGAACCCTTAGATATATATTTAAATGCTTTTTTTTCTTTCATGCATTTGTTTCTAACGCATTTATAAGATTATCTCTTTGTTGCTTTGTATGTCCCTCTCCCACAGTATAACCCCTACTTTCACTATATTTGATATTGGTACAATTTGTGGAGAAGAAGGGGAAAAACAAGTCGTTTAAGGATACTGGTGGACCTGTTGCAACAATGAGAAGTACAAGTTGTCATGTCGAAAATGAACTTTACAACTTTGGTGGGAGGGGGGAAGGTTGGGGTGGGGGGACTGGGGGAGGCTGGGAAGGGATATGAAGGGTAAACAAAGGAGGAGGCTGCAATGCTTGATAAGAAATGTACTCATTATCTTGCCCATGTAATTGTAACCCCTCTGAACAGTATGTTCACAATAAAAAATAAAAATTAAAAAGAAAAAAAGAAAAAAAAAAGAACATGACTCCTGGGTTCTACCTTTAAAATATTATGAATAAAAATAGCCAGTGCCGGTTTGTCACACCTGTTTTCCTACCTACCTAGCAGGCTGAGACCTAAGGATCACAGTTCAAAGCCAGCCCTGGCAGGAAAGTTCATGAGACTCTTGTCTCCAATTAACCACCAGAAAATCAAAAGTGGCACTGTTGCTGAAGTGGTAGAGCACTATCCTTGATGAAGCATGGAGGGACAAGCCCCACGACCAAACAAAAAAAAAAGAAAAGAAAAGAAAAAAGAAAAAGCTCCAGAAACTACCATTCACTTTGATTCATGATAAGTTCAACTAACTTATTTACCTCATATTTTTATCCAAATTATATTATTGTAACTCCGAATTTCAGCTTAATAACAATTAATGTATTTTAATATGTGTAATTTTAGTTTACTTCAATATCCCCATTGTTAGTTAGTGGAAGTTTGAGCTTAGGACTCCATAAACTATCACTGGCATAGTTGATTGACATAATTTCTTATTATGTGGAAGACTCTCCTGCCATTTTTATGTTTTTAAAATTATCATCTTCATATTTTTGAAAGATTTAAAAATGTTATATTATGTGTAAACTTTTATCACCATCACACAGTTTTGGTTACATTTGTGAAGCTATGTGTATTATTTGTATACCATTATATATACCATAAACTATATAATAAACTATTTCATAAGGTACCATAAAGAAATATCGCATAACTCTTATTTACATGAGAAATACTTTTGTAATTTCTCCATATGTTTAGAAGAAAGTCATATCCTTTTTTTACTTTTTACATTTTTTTTTTGTCATTCATGGGGCTTGACTCTGGGCCTGAGCATTGTCCCTCAGATCTTCAGCTCAAGGCAAACACTCTGCTACCTGAGCCACAACTCTACTTCTAGTTTTCTGAATGGTTTATTGGAGATAAGAGTCTCAAAGACTTCCCTGCCAGGCCTGGCTTTGAACATCTCATCCTCCTGAGTAGCTCGGATTACAGGTGTAGCCACCAGTGCCTTGCTCAATATCCTTTTCTTATACTGTCACTCAGAAATTATAGCACTCCTGGGTTGCCATTACTCAGGCAATGATCTTTGTACTGACAATATAGTAATTTTATGATTTCATTATTACTTTTAAATTATATTATATTAAATTATACTGTTTAAGCAAATGTCTTTCCACTTTTAAAAAAATTTCTACTGGTACTAGGGTTTGAAGTCAGGGACTTGAGCTCTTGCTCAACTTCTATGTTTTCATTCATGGCTGAGACGCTACCCATTTAAGTTATACCTCTAGCCCAGTTTTTTCCCCCCTAGCTAATAAGAGATAAGTCTCATGGATTTGTCTTCCCAGACTTGTTTCTGGCTGCAATCTTCAGATCTCAGTCTTCTGAGTAGAAAGGATTTTAAGTATGAGTCTCTAACACCAGACTATGAATGATATTTTTAAAGTTTTTTTTATTGTGAAAATACAATGCAGAAGGGTTACAATTACATGAGCAAGGTAATGAGTACATTTCTTATGAAGCATTGTTTCCCCTTACCTCCCTGCCCTCCCATCTCCCTCCCACCTCGCCAAAATTGGAAAGTTCGTTTTTCAACATAATGTTTGGTACATCTCATTGTTGCAATGGGTCAATCTGTATCCCTATTTAAACAATTTGTTATTTTCTCTCTTTTTTTTTTGTTTCTTTCATTTTGTGTGTGTGGTACTAAGCTTTGAACTCAGGGCCTTAAATAGAATCTTTTTGCCTTCATTATTTTCTTTTTAAAAAATGTTTTATTACTAATAAGTTTTTTATTGTGAAAATACCATACAGAGGGGTTACAATTACATGAGCAAGGTAATGAGTACATTTCCTATTGAGCATTGTTGCCTCCTCCTTTGTTTCCCATTACCATCCCTGCCCTCCCATGTCCCACCCGCCTCTGCCAAAGTTGTAAAGTTCATTTTTCTACATAACGTCTTGTACATCTCATTTGTTTTTTCCCTTCCACTCCACAAATTATACCAACATCAAAACAGGGGTTATACCGTAGGGAAGGGACATACAAAGCAACAAAAATCATCTTATAAATATGTTAGACAATTGCAAGAAAGGAAAACCATTTGAGTCCTTATTTTGGGGTTCATTTCGCCTAACATCAACTTATCTGACCTTTTCTGCTAGTCTCAGACCTATACCAGTTATTGCAAATAAGGGAAACTATGAGACCTATGTTCTTTTGGACCTGTCTTACTTCACTTAATATAATTTTTTCCAAGTCTTTCCATTTCCTAACAAATGGGACAATGCCATTCTTTCTGATGGAGGCATAGCATTCCATTGTGTATATATACCACCTTTTCTTGATCCATTTATTTACTGAGGGGCATCTAGGTTGGTTCTATATCTTAGCTATGGTAAACAATGCTGCAATAAGCATAGTTGTGCTGTTACCTTTAGTATGGTCTTGTTTGTGATCATTTGGGTAAATGCCCAAAAGTGGGATTGCTGGGTCATAGGGGAGCTCTTTGTGGAGTCTCCATACTACTTTCCAAAGTGGTTGAACAAGTTTACACTCCTAACAACAATGCAGTAGAGTTCCTTTCTGTCCACATCTCCTGGAGCATCTGTTGTTATTAGAGTTCTTGATTATAAATAGAACTTCTCATATATGCTCAGTGTTTTCTGGATTGTGATCTACCTATTTATGCTTCCCATATAGCTAGGAAAACAGGCACATACCACTGCATCTAGCTATCAACTGTTATACTCATTTACAAGCCCAGGCTAACCTTGAACCAAGATCCTCCCTGATCTCTATTTCTTGAATAGCTAAGATCACTCATGTGAGCTATTGGCACTTAGGCTAGAAAGAGTTTCTTTAAAACGTGAATGTGTAGTACCATAAAGCATAGCCATTCCACTCCTAGCTACTTACAAATGAAACATAAATACACAAGAGTTTGCTTGGGAATACTTATCATAGTTTTACATACAATAGCCAAAAACTGGGAGCAATATGACTATACATCACTAACAAGACATTTTTTATTTATCTGGTCAATTTAAACCACTCAGCAATAAAAGCAATTTATATTTAAAATATACCAGAGCCTTCTGAGTGGAAGAGGTCACATGAGAGTGCATACATGCTGCATGATTCAATTTTGTAAGATTTAGAACATGCATATAGATCTACAGAAACATATCAGGTTGATAATTCCTTAGAGAAGAGGAGATGAGGTATAAAGAGAAAAGAATGGGGCAGGGAGAAAGTTTTGAGGAAGGATAATCATATAAGTGGTGGTGATTTTCAGGGTGAATGTATATATATATAAATTTAATGCTATTTCCTAAAAGAAAATGCACTTTGATCATCATGTTAATACCATGATACTTTTTAAAGAAGGAGATATAGAAATCTGAAAGTTTATATTGGGGCTACTTGCAAACCTAACTATCTATACTAACATAATACCTTTCTAAAATCTGATTGTAAATAAACTTTATTTCCAGGAGGGAACAATTATCTCTCTTTTTCAAAATAATTTGCCATATAAATAATTATAAAAAGATAGTGCTACACAAAAATATCATCTTGAATATTTTATTCATAAGACATACAAAAATGCAAGTGATTTATGTGATATCCCTGAATGATATAATATGGGATAATCCATTCTCCTATTCAGTTTGATTGTTTGATTTCCAACTCATTTAATTTGGTTCAAGTAAATTTCAACGAACTATTGCTTTGTGTGTATGTGTGTCCAGGGAGTGTCCTGGAGCTTGAACTGAGGGCCTGGGCACTGTGTCTAAACTTTTATTATGCTCAAGACTAGTGCTCTACCACTTGAGCCACAGCTCCACTGTCAACTTCTATTTTATTTTATTTGAAGATGCTGTACAGAGGGTTTACAGTTACATAAGTAAGGTAATGAGTTCATTTCTTGAAGAACATTGTTACCCTCTCCCTCATTTTTCTCTCACTTTCTCTCCACCCCTCACCCCCCCCACCCCACACCCTATAAAGTTCATTCCAACACAGTGTCTTGTGAGTGTCATTGTTGCATTGGTTCACCCTTTGTCCTTTGTCTTACCATTTTGTTATTCATCTTCCTTTCCCCAAATCAGATGGACATATATACAAGACACAGGTAACAAAAAAATTTAAAAAAGCAAAACTGACAACAGGGGCTAAGCCAAAGTTGGGCAGGATGGGATGGTGGAGAAAGCAAAAATAAATAAATAAATAACTTCACACAGTACATTAAAATGACAACAGCAAAAATCCCTCGTTTCCATATCTTGGAGTTCATTTCAATTAGCACCATTTTATATGGTCATATGTACATATCAACATTTGGTAGTTAATTGGAGATAGGAGTGTCTAAAAAACTACCAAACCCTCAACTCCCAGGGTTTTTTATGTTTCTAGTGTAATCCCTTTAATTATTTCTACAAAAACAATCATGTGTCTTGATAGAAATGATAAATTATATTTTTTCTTAAGTGCCTGTCCTACAAATTCATTTTTCAGGTTATATAAGACTTTTTCAATTAATTAGAATCTTATTTAGTGAGTATGTCATACTTTTGGTTTTTTTTCTGTCATAGGGCTTGAACTCAGGGCCTGCGAGCTTTCTCAGAGCTCTTTCCAACAAGGCTAGCAATCTATCACTGACACATAGCTACACCTTTGGTTTCTTGGTGGTTAATTGGAGATAACAGTCTCAGACTTTCTTTCCTGGGTTGACTTTGAACTGCAATCCTCAGGTCCTAAGCTGCCAGAGTACCTAGGATTACAGACAAGAGCCACCAGCACCTGCCTATGTCATACTTTTTAGTTCATTTTTCTTAACAAGTCACTTGTGAGGAGGAAGTGGATTGTTTTTCAATATTTTAAATACTTCAAATAATTATGTCAACAAATAGCCTGTATAAATGTTGTTTCTGTATGTCTAACACCATACATAGAGAGTCAATTATTCTAAGATTATTTTGAAAGAGCAACTCTGTTTGTTTTATGTTACCTGTAATACAGTGTCTAAAATGCTTATATAGTTTTACTAGCTATTATAATTTTTTTCTTCTATAATTGCAGAGAGTTTCATTGATCACAAATTTTACATGTACTGAAAGAAAATTAGGTATAATTGAAGTAATTTTTCACATGTAGAGTTAGTAATGAGAGAAAATAAATTACCAAATATATTTTGATAGAGAAATGACCATCTCACTGATCCTTGTACAATACTGGGTTTGGAAGAACAATTCAGGCTCCTACCACACACACTACACACACACACACACACACACACACACTATAAAACATGCAACTTTGATTCCCAATCTCTTAATTAAAAATTAGTAGACTAGAAGACTCACTAAAATTGTAAATACTCAGATGATACTTACTTTGTATGTTGTGTGTGTTATATATACAAAGACCATAAGAGTTCAGTTTTAGCAAACATAGAGAAAAGATGAATGTATTTTATTAAGATAGTTGACAATAGCCACAGGAAAAGGGTATAATTGAAGATAGTACAATAATACTCTGGTTAATTTTACTAGTAAAAATTAATAACAGGTTTTTATATTTGTTGTCATGATATGGTCTGTAACTTTTGTTTATAAGACATGAGAAATTTAACTTACTATAATATTCATTTTACACATCCATTACCTGACTAATTTTTTTAACCTGACTATGCATTTTATCTGAATTTTTCCCCAAATTAATTTATCTGTGCAGTTCATATCTGAGCTGTTCAGCAATAAACTGTACTTTAATATGCAACTGATGTATATATGTGTCTATGTAAATAAAAACGTGTTGTATGTAAGATTAAGTATTCTGAGAATTCAAAAGTTAAGTTGGTTTTAATGAAATATAATTATTATTGTGTTATCTAATGCTCCTGTCTTTGGTGAATGTTTTGTAATTTATTACTGTTAGATTAAAATATGGTAGCTAGCTTGAAGCTTTCTCTAACATGAGTGTACAAATAAATACCATTTAATATTATACTCAGTTTTTTATTTTGCAGCAAAGGAAACTGAACCCAGGACCTTGTACATATTAACAAATCCCTCTACCAGCTGATCTTTGCCTTCAGAAAATTTGCTTTTATTTTCAGTTTTATTTTGTTTTTGAGATAGGACACTAATACCTTCCCCAGTCTGGCTTAAATTCATGATGAAATTCATGATCATGTTTCCTTCCTTTGTCCCCAGAGTAACATGGATTAACGATATACACTACCGTGCCTGGGCTAAAATTTTTCTGTAACAGCATTAAATTCATTTGCTTCTTGATTGTACTTATTAATGATATTAAGGTCTTGGAATGCAGCTAAGTGTTAGAACACTGTCTTGGCCACAGAAAGAGTGGCTTAATTGATAAAGCAGCAAGCTTAGTGACCAAAATTCAAACTCCTCTGAACTATCACAAAAATAGGTACAGAACACAAGACCAGGATTCCATCTGTAGAACTGTAAATAATAATAATACCCACATTTATCATAAATTTATGTAATATAATTGCACTTAAAGTACTCATGTCTCATTTGATGTCTTACTGTGCGTTATGTTATCAGATGGCAATACACTGGATAATTGAAAATGAATACTGATTTACATGCTTAAGATCTTTAAGTTGATGATCAAGACCAGGACCTAGGAATCTTAGCTGTTGAGATCTTTCTTTCTGTCTTTTTTTTTTTTTTTGTCTGTCATGACGCTTGAACTCTGGGCCTGGGCACTGTCCCTCAACTCTTCAGCTCAAAGCAACTGCTCTACCACTTGAGTCTCAACACCATGGCCGGTTTTCTGAGTGGTATATTGGAGATAAAAGTTTTGCAGACTTTCCTGGTTGAGCTGGCTTTGAACCGAGATCCTTAGCAGTCAGCTTGTTGAGTAGTTAGTATTACAGGCAAGAGCCACAGATGCCCAGCCCTGGTTGAGATCTTTCTTTGAGCATCATAACGTGATTGCAAGACTTAAAAGGGTGGGAGAGAGGACTTTTATAATAAACTTATTGTTCTGGGTGCCAGTGGCTCACACCTGTAATGCTAGCTACTCAGGAGGCTGAGTTCAATGCCAGCACAGGCACGAAAGTTCATGAGACTCTTATTTCCAATTAATCACTCCAAAAACCACAAGTGGTGCTGTGTCTCAAATGGTAGAGCACTAGTCTGGAGCTTAAGAGCTGAGGGTCAGCGTCCAGTCCCAGAGTTCAAGCCCCACAACTGACAAAATAAATAAACAGACAAACTAACTAACTAACTTATTGTACACATCAGATTCTGGTTGCTCATGTCTATTATCCTAGCCACAGAAGAGGCTGAAATCAGTGGATAATGGTTTGAAGCCAGCCCACAGAGCAAAGTCCAGGAGATTCTTACCTAAAATTAATGACCAAAAAAACCAGAAGTGGAGCTGTGGCTCAAAAGGTAGAGTGCTGGCTTTGAGTGAAAAGTCTTAAAGACAGTGTCTGGACTCTGAGTTCCAGCTCTAGTATTAATGCAATAATACATACATAAATAAATAAACACACACTGATGACAATGAGTCCACACATAATAATCAACTCACAAGCACAGAACTTTTATGCAATAGTCACCTCAGCATTATTACATTGTACCATAAATTTGGAGACCCATTTAATTCATAGCATTTAAATAGTAGAGTAGTATACCTATATATAACATTAATTAGGAGAGCAAAAGGAGCTAATACCTAAACTTTGGTCAATTGTGATGAAACATATTTTATATACACTTATCATAGTTCAGTAGTTGCAAGCATATTTTGGGGAAACATAGTATCAGTATATAATAGAAAATTTCTAAGGAAGATATAGGGATGTTAGATTCAAAACACAATGAGATATGATAAAGTAAACAGGACTCAAAATACCCATTCACAGTGAAACAAAAAGAGGTCAGACTTAGAAGATTAATACCCAATTGTAATAATCAAGCAACTCTCCATATGTGAACCTTGAAAAGAACCCTAAAGACAAGCAAACAAAAGATCTCTTCATAATTTGTCTTATTGTTTTTAGATGACTCTATATTCTTTATCTCATATGGGATGTATACACATGCACATCTGAGGGAAGCTGGGAGGAGAACACAGAATCAGTGGAAAGTGGGTGAAAAAATGCAGCAGAGGGACCCACCCGCTGCACTGA
Organism: Dipodomys ordii; assembly: GCF_000151885.1. Lineage (NCBI taxonomy): Eukaryota > Metazoa > Chordata > Mammalia > Rodentia > Heteromyidae > Dipodomys > Dipodomys ordii. The sequence goes on from NW_012267233.1 coordinate 23,881,905, forward strand.
ACATTGATGAAAGTGGACTAAGCAATTCAAGGGTGGTGATGGGAGAGAGGGAATGAGAGAGAAAGAGGAAACAGCTGATAGCAATCAAAAGGAAAGAAATGTACTTATCACCCAATTTGTAAGAAATAGTTTTAGTGTTAAAGTTCATAGAGTTCATAAGCTTTGTAGATTAAGATGATGGTGATCATTGTGAAAGTTAAAATGTGTTTGTGAGTTTAGCTACGTATAACTATACCACAGTATTGTGAATATGTAGTCACGTAATCTCAATAAAGAAATATTTGGAGAAAAAAATCTCAATGTAAAAAAATAGAAAATTCATTCAATTTTTAAATTTTGTTTTCCCAATGTGCATGGTGGGAATATCATCTCTGTCCGTGCTCCCCAACATAGGTGCTCAGAACTAAGAGTTTGTCTTGAGTCTCAAAGGAAATTTTGGATTTGAACAACAGCTAAATCATTCAGGAGTTAGAAACTGGAAAATAGACTGAATGCATTTGGAAAGATGAGGTTTTCAGGATTAAATATTATGGCTTGAGTACAAAAATTACTCACAGGCTCTTTTTTTAATTCTTTGGTTCCCAGCTATTCCTGCTATTTTGGAATGTTCTAGCAACATTAAGAGATAAAACTTAGCTAAGGAAGTAGGTCATTGTTGGAGGATCTTTGGGATATTTTGTGCTTGGCCCCTTACTATATCACTTCCTCTCTATCATTAAGTGAACAGCATTTGTTGGACACAATAATAGTCTGCAAAAGTACATGCAACCCAAGCAAATATGGACGGTACCCTTTGAAAAAAAAAAGTGAGCTAAAATACATTCTTCCTCATTTAAGCTTTTTCTGTCAGTCATTGGTCACAGGGACAATAAAGTTAACTGCCAGATAGACACGTGCTGGTCACTCATGCCTAGCTACTTGGAAAGCTGATATCTGAGGATCATAGTTCAAAGCCAGCCCAGCTTTGAAAGTCTGTGAGACTTTTGACCCCAATTAAGCACTAGAACAGTCAAAGGTAGAGCTGTGGCTGAAGTGGTGGAGGGCTAGCCTTGAGCATAAAAGCTCCAGGACAGTCCAGGGCCTTGAGTTCAAGCCTCAGAGCTGGTACACACACACACATACACACACACACGAACACACACACACAAATTAACTACTAGATATATGCTGTGGTGGTTATTTATGTAGCTATTAGTGCACATGGAATAATATTGAAGCAGTAGTAGATATTCTGCTTCAATATTTCAGGTCTGAGAGAATATTAGTGGTTACTTTACACTGATGATTCATGGAAGGCAATTGAGAATAGTTTGATTTTAAGATACCTAGAGGTAAGGGTATTGTATTATAAAGTCACTGAGGTGAAAATGTCCCTCCAAAGTTAAAATTCCTAATGGGCTGCTTTGTTTGTTTGTTTTTTTCAAATTCTGCAGTTTTCTGGTTCTAACATATTTTACTTTATTAAATTTTTAAATACGTTTTTATTGTGCAAATACTGTACAGAGAGGTTACAATTACATGAGCAAAGTAATGAGCATTGTTGCCTCTTCCTTTGTTTTTCCCTACCATCTCTTCCCTCCCATCTCCACAACTACACTCCCCCCCTACCCTACCTAAATTGTAAAGCTCATTTTTCAATACAGCATCTTGTACATCTCATTGTTACAATGGGTCAACCTGTATCCCTATTTAAACAATTTGTTTTTTCCCTTCTGCTCCCCAAATTATACCAACATGAAATACAGTGAAAGCAGGAGTTACTATTTTATTAAATTTTTGAACCCATTAAATTCAAGTAACAGTGAAAAAGTTAAAATTCCAATTATTTTACTCTTTATAAAATTTCCTTTATAAACAGATCAAATTTCTAACTTTCCAAAACGATGTATTTATAATTTTGTGTATGCTAAATTTGACTACTGTATGGCAGAATATAAAATTACATAAAAGAGGGTTGGGAAGGTGGCTCGGTGATAGAGTGCTTGCCTTGCATGCGTGAGGATCTGGGTTTGATTCTTCAGCACCACATAAGCAGAAAAAACCAGTTTTCTGTTGATTATTGGAGATAAGAATCTCAAGGACTTTTCTGTTTGGGCTAGCTTTGAATGGTGATCCTTAGATCTCAGCCTCCTGAGTAACTAGGATTACAGGCGTGAGCCGCCTGTTCCCGCCTAAAAGTATGTTAACACATATATATTAACATCTCACAAGACAGATTGAGTAATTATAGTTATTTATTTGTAATGCAATTGTCAGTTGCAAAACTTTCAAAACCATCCTAGTAATTCTACTGTAGTTATTCATTTCCAGAGTCTACTAATAATGTTTTTCATTATTACAGTATTTTGTAGTTTACAAAGCAAACTTCTCAAGCATTTCTTTGCTTAGACTTTTTAGAAACCCCTGAGGATATGAAAGTGCATTTGGTTGCATGAGTTTCAATTATTAATAAGTTTCACATCTGAATACATGTTATCAAAAAGTAATGTTTTATAATTGTTATGTTATTCTCCCAAATCTAGGATAACCTGATGAAATTTGAGTTGCATTGCTCTTGTGGAGCAGATCCTTTTGCAAATAAGAGAGTTTGATGAAAGAACTTTGTTGGTACAATTCTTTCTTACTTTGGGGATTTAGTGGGAAAAACAAACACTTCAATAACCCGACTTGCTTCACTTGACATTTAGAGATAATCCAAAATATAATCTGAAAAGAGTGAGTATGAATAAATTACCACTTATATCCCCTAGGATATTTCCCAGTTTTGATATTGGGGTGTTAAAAATGACAAATATCGAAAAGCTGTTATATATCAAAACAAGGCTGATGAAGTTAAAATTGCTGTGCAGTAAATCTTGAGGATGAAATAAAATCAAACTACATTTATTTCATCATTAGCAGAATGATAGTTAAATAGCATTTATTATGTCATTAATGCTAGTGATTATACTATGTAACATTGCACTTTAAAACATTTTCACACAACATGATTCCTAATTTTACTATAAAAATAAAATGTTAGAACACTTTATTTTTCAAGTTTATGAATCTTATTACCAGAAAAAAATATTCATTCTATGGTTAGTTTCAGATAGTTCCTGGGATTCTAAATATGTCAACTTTAAATTTGCTTGTAAAATTGAATGACAGAATATTTATTTGGTTATAACTTGCTATAAGGAATGTAAAGTTATAGGATTTACAAATGTGTTTCATTTTCAGTCTTAATGTTGAAAATATTTCTAACATTTTGGACAGACATGAAATTCAATATTCAATGATGAAAAGTGTGACACAAGGAGAATTACTTTAAGGCCAAGAAAGCCATCTGCTTTCGGCTAAATCTCACTGTCTTTTGGCACACATGGTGATTAGCAACTACTGTATTAATTTTTAAGTAAAATGAGGATGTTACTCTTATTATCAGGAAATAATAAAGCCAAAACACAAGTTAACATGCAGATATTTTATGAATATTGTAGGACATCTCAAAGTAAAAACAAAGAAAATATTGCCTGAAATTCATTATTACCATGTACTAACTCAATGACAAAGATAATGTACTTTCTATGTATGTGAAGTTAATGAAACATTGGGCAGAATGAAATAGTTTAAATAAATGAACTCAGCAACATTTTTGAAAATATTGACTGGAGACTGAATCTATAATTAACCAGCCAAAAACTAGACAACAGGTAGGGCTCAAGTGGTAGAGCACCAATTGATCAAATCAAGCTGAGCAAGGACAACATCTTAAATTGAAATCTCAGTATCAGTAAAAAACGAAAACCAGCAAGAAGATGATATTGACAATAGGATAATCTGTTTGTACTATTGCAGTTATGTGGAAAAAATAACATGTGAGGAAAAAGTTCTGAGAACAAAATAGTATATAACTGCTCAAAATGCCTTATTATGGACATTTTTAGTAAAAAGGAAGATTTGTTTTTGATGTTCACTAGTTCAAACACAGATATTAGAGAAACTAAATTGTTAAGACAACTTGTCTAACATTCCAGTGCTACATTCCAGTTTTACTGGCATGTAATAGTAACTGGAATGTAATATTAATTGCTCTTCACTTACCCATTCACCCGAACACAGAATCCTGGGCAGCATTCTATATAGTATTGTGACTGATGTTTTGTTTTTTTTTTTATTGTGAAAATACTGTACAGAGGGGTTACAATTACATGAGCAAGATAATTAGTACATTTCTTATCAAGCATTGTAACCTCCTCCTTTGTTTCCCCTTCCCATCCTCCCCTGCCCCCCACCCAATCCTCCCCGCCTCCCCCCCTGCACCAAAGTTGTAAAGTTCATTTTCTACTTGTACATCTCATTGTTGCAATGAGTGACCGATGTTTATAACTGCTACATACCCAGAGCACTCACTGTAATTCCCAGAGAGAGTTAAAGGAGTCACTTTTACTCTCTCAGTGCTAGCTGAATGTGGCGTGGTTTCTGGTCTCTCCTTACAGCAGGTTCATATGCATCAGAGGTTTCTCCAGTTTATTGTTCCTGTTCCTCCAACTTGTTATGACTGAAGCAGAAGGTATAGCTTGTATTGATTTTTTTAAATTAGAATACAATACTACTCTAAATAATTGGCACAAACCTTATATTTTAATTATGAAAATAAATGACTGATGCCTAGCCATAACCAGTCTTTAAACCTGTAATTAACTTATATGGACTAAATATTTTTGTTCTAATCATTCTCACTACATCTATATTAATGTATTCATGTCAGTTACCTTTCCACACAAATCTCTGTAAAACTCCATAAATAGGCTAACAGGGCTTCTCTGTTTCTTTTCTAATAAAGAGATCATTATTAACAATGTAATTGTATTAAGTTCTCTTTATCAACACTTACAGGCATAGATAAATTATATAACAATATTTTAAAAATAAATATTAAAAATTGATATAATTCATGCATATTTTCAAAGGATAGAACATAAAAATGAAAGATTGGTCAATTCTAAAAGTAAAATAACAGAAATACAACATTAAGAGCATAGTAGAATAACCTGAAGAAAATACATAAATTGATGCCGATCAATAGGAAGGTGTGTGGTCCACATTTAGAATATTTTTTCTCCATCATTTGCAGATTCATCTCATAGTCTTGAAATCATCTTTTGAAATGCCATAAATATAATTCATGAATATTTTAGGTGTCTTCCAATTCAGTCAAGAGGACAATCATGATTAACCAACACAAATACAAACATTTCCCAAATATTGTATGGTATACTTAGACTAAATTCAAATTAAACTATATATTTTGTATTTTATTTGAATTAATCTTATTCTTTATTATCTTTAGTTGTACAAAGGGGTTTCAATTCAATGTATTAGTTGTTGAGTACAATGGATTTTGACCTGGGTCACCCCTTCCATTTTTATCCCCAATTTCACCTAACATGACCCATCTTCCTCAGGTTATCTGGTGCATTGTTTAATATATGTACAGTGAGCTTTATGACTACAATCACCACCCTTTCTCTTTGTATGTGTCTGCCCCTCTCCCCCACTCTGAATAATATGTTTTAGCCTTCTGGTCTTCATTTGTTTAAAATATGAATTAGTTCTTCAAAGGAATTTCACCATTACAATCTCCCCCTCAGTATATTTATATATGTATGAATATGACCTAATAAATGCCACAGCATTTTTTTATTGTAAAGATACTATACAGAGGGTTACAGTTACATGAGTGAGGTAATGAGTACACTTCCTCTTGAACATTGATACTCCCTCCATTGTTTTCTCCCTACCATCCCCTCCCTCCCTCCCTTCCCCGAGGTTCTTTTTTTTTTTTTGATTGTGATTAAGTGATTACATAATTTCCGGAAATTCACAGTATTGTGGAATAATGATGCTCATTTAAAGTCACAAGTTCATTCTAACTTTCCTGGAGCAAATTGTCTATCACAGTCTGTAACATATAATGGTGTTCACATGTTATATACCATATATGTGATCAGCAGCATGGGGATATTTAGTAGTGGTTCAACCAGATGAGCGTGAGTTCTTTGTTTCTTAAGTCCTGTTAGTTTTGTTGTATCACCTAACATTTTGGATTTAGCATCCACTTATCAGGGAGACCATGTACCGTTTGTCTCTTCGTTCTTGGCTTACCTCGCTCCTTCTAGTTCCATCCATTTCCCTGAAAATGCCATTATTTTGTCATTTCTAATGGCTGCATAATATTCCATTGTGTATAGATACCACAATTTTTGGATCCATTCATCTGT
>NW_012267233.1:23889013-23897575 GCF_000151885.1 Dipodomys ordii
TCGAATATCAGCTGGCTGTAGGCCTGTGGATTTATTTCTGGATCTTCTATTCTGTTCCATTGGTCTTCGAGTCTGTTTTTGTGCCAGTACCATGCTGTCTTTGTTATTATAGCTCTGTAGTAGAGTTTGAAGTTCGGCATGGATAGCCCTCCCATATTGTCTTTTTATGCCACAGCATTTTTAAGACTATAATCATGAAGCTCTGCTCCCTGTATAGCAAGAATTTTATAATACTCTTGTGATTGCTGAAACTTAAGAATTCATCTAAAATATCATGACATTATTCCTGTATTAAAACAGTCTTTATACAGTAAAATGTGTCTGAATTAACCATTTTTCTAGATTTAATTTTATACTTAGTAATGCAAAAATGATTCAAATTGCTTAGGGAATTTGCTCATTAAGAGTTACTTATGTTAGAGACTGGAGGCATGGCAGCACAGTAAGGTTCCATACTAGCAACTTGGAGGCTATGCGTTCAATCCCTCGTAAGAAAAAATCAAGTCATCTCTTTTTTTAATCTCTCATTTCAAAAGCAAGCACATATTGTCCCTGTTGTTTAAATATGTGTGAGCATGTGGAGCCACACACACACAGACACACACACACTTTTTAATTTCATTTTGTTACTTTTTGTTACCCATTCAAACTGACAGCAATTTGCTCTGTGCTTTCTTTGTGATAACTACACTTTAGAGTATAATTAAATCAAACGTGAGATGAAAGAAAAGTATTTCTCTTTGGAAAACACTTAAAAATTGTTTGTCATTTGAAATATTTTTCTTGGTTTTGATCAGTGGTTCAGTGTTCTCTGTAAACACTTCTCTCTGTCACAATAATGTTACCTGTTCGTTTTTTTTTAAATGATGAACCATTTGTTAATCCTATTTCTCCACATGCTTTGTATCTAATATCTCTCATTACTTAGTGGCTAGGATTTCCTTTCAACTTACATGGCCTATTTATTCTTAACTTGTTTATTAGAGCCTACAATTCTATGGCTGTAGTATAAATAATAAAAAGCACAGCTTGAATATCAAAGTTATTATTTCATGTATAATGTCATATCATGAGTCAATATGCCTATATTACAACCACCAGTCTATTAAAGTTACCTGCTGAGGTTTGATTAAGAAGTTTCATCATGAAGACATAAAAGCTAGATAAAAGTTAGATAAACAGGAACACAAATTTTAGTAAAGAATGGTGGACATACTATATATTTATCTCTTCAGCATTATCTCTTTCTCTAAATTTTAATCTTCACATACACATCTTTCTATTCTCAGAGTCTTCTGTTTTGTGTTATAGTTAGTTGATAGTCAACCTAAGTAGAAAGGTAACCACATACAGTTAATAACCGAGGTTCACTTTTTATCTCTATTCTTAAAACTACATCAGTTACTTTGACTAGAAACAATCCCATCAGTTACACATAACAGTTGTAATTGTATCAGTTGCAATTGCTTGTAATGTTGATGATATAGAGTTTGTTATATGAGTAGTAAACTTTATAAGATTAACTTTTGTGAACTTAAAGGCAATTGAAATTCTGTTTTTTTTCTTATAAACTTATAGTTCTGGAATTAGATTTGTTCTTTTTAAGCTAACATCGAATTAATAATATTTAAATTTTAACAACTATTTTATATGTATACTATAAATCATCAAAATACTGAATATAAGATTTTCTTTGTTAACTGCTTCCTAGTACATTGTCCAGAATTTCTTTAGTTCAGAGAACTCACTAATTTCTAGAATATTACAAGTAGTAGGACAGATTTTAAAAAATTCCAGGTTAAAATATTAGCAAATTACTTTGCTAAAGCCAGCATGAAAATACCACAGATTGAGTGGCTTAAATCACACAGAGTTATTTTCTTGTTTTTTTTTTTTGACTGTTGAGACCCCACGATCAAGCTGCAGATTTTATTTCTCCTGACTGTGTTTCTTAAGTTCTTGCTTTTCCAGTGGTTGTGTACCAACCACCAAAAAAGATTCAGGCTCCGCCTCTCCACTTAGGACCTTACTTAACTTTCATTACCCTATTATCTCCAAATACAATCATATCCTGACCTCCAGAGTATTAAGACTTCAGCACATGAATTTTGAGGGTGCATAATTAATGTGCTAATTAGAAAGCTCCTTGTGAGTATTCATGAATGAAGAAAAAAAGAACCTTTCAATCCTTAGTCCAGCCAGTGCATGAATTTTCTCTGTATGTGATAAAACAGCAGAAAGAGGAATATATGTTTTATGTTCCTGAGAAGGGAGTGTGGGGGGGTAGTCTGGAGTTGTCTCCTTAAATAGGCAGAGGATTAAATTCCAAGGCAAGTTGAAGTGATAGACTTGAGAGGATTTGGTTCTACTTCCAAACTGGTAATGAAGAAACAAAAGCCCAATGAAGAAACCAGTGTTCATGATTGCATGAGGGCCCACACCCAACAGTACTTCTGGAAATATCTAGGCAGAGACGCTCGAGAAACCCTCCTAGAAATTTCTTCTCTGAAGTTACTGTCAGCCATTTATTCCACAAATAGAAACTCAGAAGTTGGGTAGGAAAGACATCCCCTGACTGTGACAGGAGGATCCTATAGAACTTCGTTGTCCCTTTAAGATACCATAGAGTGGGTGCTTTCCAGGGGAATCTACACATGATGGAACTTCCTGAGAATTCTTGGACATAATTTCCTTTCAAGTGACTGGATCAAAGAAATTGTAATGGAGCAGAAATGGAACACTAAAGAGGTTGTGATGAAGAATATGAGGATGTTATACTCTGTATAACCATAAAATACATCACTATGTATGTTTACTTGGTGTGCATATTTTTTTTCCAGAAGAAAGTTAAACTGGAAAATTGAACTGTGAGTATGTTATTTAGGTTTTGGGATTCTTTTCTAATGGTTGATGCATTTTATCATCATAGGGCAAATGAGTTGCTAATAGCATAAATAAGTGACTCTTTCTAGGAAATATCTTACCTTCCTTTTTCAGTTTTAAATACCCAAACTTACTTAAATAAATAATGACCAAAGATGGCAATACATTGCTTGAAGAGGCATTAATATATTTCTTGTATCATATTTTCACCGAAGAAATAACAGGTTAAACTAAGAAAATATATTTTCATTGTCAGTAAGAAAAAAAATATAGATAGAACTTGATGGGTAGATTCAAGGATAGGACCAGATGACCTTGATCTCTGAACAAACCCAGCAATAAAATGCCAAGTGCATCCTGAATTCTCCCTGCTATGCTTAGGCACTCTCCTCCCAAATGGCACAGATCATAAAAACTGTCAGTGCTACATACCTGAATAATGCATCAGGAGACTGGAAGTTACTAAAAGGAAAGAGAAAAGCCCAGACTGCTGAAGCAGCAATGCCATGTACCATTGCTCAGAATGGCAGTTTATGATACACTTTATTGGAGGTTTCTGTTACTTATGTGGAATAGTTCATAATTCATAAGGAAACACACTTGCTTACATGTTCCACACAATGAAAAATTATTCTGAAGCATATGGCCGGGTACCTCTGGAGTACTTGCTTGCGTGAGTTCAAAAAAACATAGTCTTTAAATTTTTGGCTTTGTATTTCTCATCTTTAAAGGGAAAATGCTAATTTGGAGCTGTTATTATAAATTAAAATTGCATTGTTTCTATGCTACTATTGTTTTAAAGTTATAATAAATCATGTGAGTATAGAGATCAGGATTTTTCACGAAGCTTTAATTTTATAGACAAAATAAGTTCAAAAGACAAGTTAAATATTTTGTAATTTGTGCTTTGTACTTAAATACTTTGTACTTTCTTAGGTGACTTTTGCAATTATAACAGTAAATTCTAAAAAACAGAAAAGATAAGCAAAAGTTAAGCTCTAAACATACAAATTATTATTAGTACTTTATTTTAAATGTGTTGAAGAGTAGGCAGAATATCTTACTTTTTTTTTTAGTTTTAGACAGATAATATAAAATTGTATGCCTGAAAAAGGATGCTAGACAGTCTTCCATGCACATAAACAGGATAGAATTATACTTATTTCCAAAATAAAAGGGAGGTAGAAACTAAAAGACTAAAGTATCATTTGTTTCCATTTCTAATTACTTTAATTGTTCCATAAAAAAGGATAGTGCAATTTAAAATTTCCTCATGATTATGTTTTATTGAATAGACTTTATTTCAGTGAATAAAATTCCTTAAACTACTGGACCAAGAAAATATTTTCCAGATGAATTCAATTGTATTTTAGTTAGAGAAGAATTTATATGTAAATAGTAGACAAGTAGAATTAGCACTTACAACCAAATTTATTAAATACAAATACTTAAGTAAATATTTTTGTTTTTGTAACAATTAAATTAGAATGAAATTTAAAGTTCAATTAGCAATTTAGAAATTCAGATTTGTGAAATGTACAAAGAATTTTAATCTCCCTCAGTGATGGATGTCCATGTTCAGAATATTAAGTTCTTACATGCTTCTAATAGCATTTTCATTTTCACATGTGATGCCCATGTTAAATTAGTCAATATATTATAATAATTCTTATTCCAATAAAGCAACCTAGAACTGATAATTGATGTCATTATCAACAAATGAAATAAATCAATCTAAGTGAATCTCACAATTCTTTTTTTCTTTCACTTAATGTAATTATGATAAAATATTCTGATGTGCTTCACAAAGCATTTTCAATATGTGAGCTGCTTTTCTCTATGACAAAATGAATATTAATAGCATATTTTGTAGATATAGCAAGATTTTTTTGCTCAAGAATATATTTCATATAAGACAGGGGATTCAAACAAAATAACAAGAAAGCAAATTAAAGCTGAAAATTTCCATTATTGTGTTATATATCTGTGATAACATAATGCTTAGGAAGTTTAGGGAATTTGATCTTCAAAAACTGTTTCATAGGTGAAATATCCTTAACCATGGCTGTCCATGGGGCTTGAACTCTGTGCCTGGGTTCTGTCTCTGAGCTTTTTGGGATCAAGGCTACTAGCCACTTGAGCTACAGCTCAACTTTTTTCATTTTCATTTTCATTTTTGTAGGTAAATGGAGATAAGAGTTTCATGGACTTTCCTGCTGGGGCCGGCTTCAAACTGCAATCCTCGGATCTCAGCCTCCTAATAAGTAGGTTTACAGATCAATACCTGGCTATTTACTGGACTTTTATCCATATATTTTAAGTTAGTAAATTATATTGATAGATATATTGTCAGACTGACTATATACAAATATTTGGAATCATAACTGCATCAAAATAAAGATTATTTGTTCATTATCATTTATTATTCAACACTTTGTGTTCATGTTAGTAAAAGAAAAAATGTACAATACAATGAATTTCATGCTATGAATCCCAAAGTATTCATTTAGTAGACAGAGCTTTTTGTGAACTTTGACTGATGGTGGATGCCTTAAGTGAAATTGCTTTTGTAGTGTGTGATGTGCACAGTTTTGCGACATACCAGAAGCTTTGCACCACAACATAAAACATATTATCTACTAAGGGAATAAAACCAAAGGATCAGTGTTATTCAAGTAAATCAGAGAAGCCCTCAGCATCTGGAAAATTTTCAGATTGGGACTTGATGTCTACTTGGCAGTCAGAGTTCAGTGTCATGAAGAGGGACTGTGTGCCCAGTTTGATGAGACTAAGAACAGAAATATGGATGAATATTTGTGTCAAAAACTGAAGACAAAGCAGAGAAAAGGCATATTGCTCCTGGAAAATTATCCTGATCATTTCTATGACTGTTTTGTAATATTAGCTCTCAATATCATATCGGACTCTATTCTATCATTTTAATTAAGACTAGTACCCAGCAGTTAAGAGACAAACTCTTGGACTACACTGACAGACTCTAAATCCTATCTATTTCAGATTCTAGCTGTGCAGGTTTTTTTAACTTCTCTGTGTCTAAATTTTATGAGTTGCAGAAAAAATTATAATAGTTTACCTAAAACATATATGGCAACTCTCTATATGCATTATTTATAGCAAATGCATACATTTAAATTTGATTATGTTGTACCTTTTCCTATTCAGAATGCTTGTATTATTACATTGCTTAGGATTGGTTGTTTTTTTTCAAACATTTATTTTTATGTTTTGTTCTGCTTGAGGCAAAAGGTACAGAATATACTTTACCATCTCTAGTATCTATGAAACCATAACATCATTTAGGATAAATGCTCTCATTTACATTCTCAATTTCACAAGTTTACAGGAGATTGGATAATTCCACATTTCATGACCCTCAGGTCCAGAAACTGATATAACTTTCAATTTACTTAAAGTTGTTTTCCAATTTTTGATTATTCCCTTGAAAATAATTTCTGCTTTCATTATGAAATAGGAACCAAACCAATAAAATAGCAAGTAGGTCCTGCTAAGGACATTCCTGCACACTGATTTCTATTTTACTTGATTAAAATCACTTAGAAAAGAACTAAAATATTAATTATATTTGATAAACTCATGACAATCCAATCAATGCACAATTAATAGGCATTGTAATACAGTAATTTGTCATGAAAAGTAGAATAATAAAGTTTAACTTCTTAGATAAAGAATAAAATACCTTAAGGCAGACATGGTGGTTTGCACCTGTAATGCAAACGTTCCATCTGAGGTGAGATTATAAATCTGATGCTAGCCTGGAATATATAATCAGTTCAAGTTCTCTCTTTCTTTTCTACTCTTCCTTCCTTCCTTCCTTCTTTCCTTTCTTTCCTTCTTTCTTTCTTCCTTCCTTCCTTCCTTGCTTGCTTTCTTGCTTTCTCTCTGTCACTTTCTTCTTTCTTTCTTTCCTTTCTTTCTTTCTTTCCTTTCTTTCTTTCTTTCCTTTCTTTCTTTCTTTCTACCTTCCTTCCTTCCTTCTTTCTCTTTCTTTCTACCACTAAGCTATCTCCTCATCCATACAGTATAACAACTAGGAAAAGAAAACAAAAGGAAAAAAAGAGTTGTTTTACAGAAGTAAGGCTTTATTATTTAGTAATACTTAAACACGTTAAGAAACATCTAGTTTTAGTTGGAAGAAAAAGGACTGCCTATTAGGAGAAAAAGAAAAAGGAGAAAGTAAAGAGAGAAATGAGAAAGAGGAATCTAGCAAACAAAATTCACCCTTACTTTTTAACCACTAGCTGCATAGAACATAGCATACTGCATGAAGTTGTAGCTTCTTTAATGCTATCTTTGGCAGAATTTTAGACAGTTAAAGTTCCTTAATAGTACAAACTTGACAGTAACAATGGAGTATGTCACCAGGCTAACAAAGATTTTTTTGCAGAACTTGAAAGATCACACATCCAGCAATTCTTAAATAATGCAGATATTGTAAGAACGTTGAGGGTGAGTGAAATATCCTCAAAGCAACACAATTCCAGTGTCTTGTTCTGTTCACACACTTGTCATGGATACAGCAATTTTCCTGACAAGTTAATTTATTAATTTGCCTAAGGCCCTTCCCTGTAGATATTTCCTAAAGTATTTTTTATAATATGTATACATATATATTATATGTGTTTTATAATATATTATATATATTATAAAAAGTGTTTTTATAATATATATACATATATATTATGCTAGCCAATACTAGAGTGTATTGTACTTCCTTTAAGGTACTTTATAATCTTTTTTAGTCTAGGCTAAGTTATTATCTGTTTTAACATCTCTTTAAAGGCCAAAGGGAATGAAAATAAGCTACAAGGTTAATACAATGTATTTTAGACAGTGATGGAACTTATTAGTTAATTGACTCAAGAAATTTTTTAAAACAATATAAAACTAGTATTGAAGAAAGAATTTTCATCCTCTCTTAAACCAGTTATCCATCCTTGGATATTTGTAATTTTAATGAAAGGTACAAGAGTTGAGAACCATATCTAGAAAAGAATAAAATATAAGGACTGATTTTAATTTAAAAGTGTTTTATCTAAGACATAACAGGATTAAAGCAGGCTATGGCCCATGCTCCATATCCTCATACCACTCATGCTGCTCAGGAGGCTGACAGTTGAAGATGGCAGTTCAAAATAAACACAGGCAGGAAAACTCATGAAACTTTAATCTCCAATTAACCACTGCAAAAACCAGCAGTGGAGCTGTAGTTCAAGGGGTAAAGTGGTAGCTTTGAGTAAAAATGCTCCGGGACAGTGGCCCAAGTCCTGAGTTCAAGCCCCAGTACTGAAAAAAAGAAAAAAAAATACCAACCAAGAACAAGAAGAAATACTATTTGGGAAGAGGTAGAGACTAGCTGGAAAGAATAGAGGGAATAAACAGCAATAACAATAAACAAACTGATTAAAAAATGAAAAGACAATGGGGATATTGAAATGTAGAGCATCTGCATGACAATGGACATAGCTAGCAAGATCAATAGAAAGCCCATGGATTGGGAGAAGATCTTCATTAGCCATACAATGAAAAAGGGTCTCATATCTAAAATATACGTGGAACTCAAAAAAATTAAATCCCCCAACAACAAATCCTCAAAGAAACAAACCACTGTCTGATAAATAAGTGGGCTAAAGACTTAAA
>NW_012267233.1:23897855-23918176 GCF_000151885.1 Dipodomys ordii
AACACAAACAAGACCACACTAAAGCTACCAGCACAACTATGTTTATTGCAGCATTATTTACCATAGCTAAGATATGGAACCAACCCAGATGTCCCCCAGTAGATGAATGGATCAAGAAAATGTGGTCTATATACACAATGGAATTCTATGCCTCCATCAGAAAGAATGACATTGTCCCATTTGTTAGGAGATGGAAAGAGTTGGAAAAGTTATATTAAGAAAGTAAGCCAGGCCCAAAGAAACATAGGTCCCATGGTTTCTCTTATTTGCCATAACTAGTATGTCTGAGACAAGTAAAAATGGTCAGATAAGTTGATGTTAGGCGAAATGAACCCCAAGATAACTTCTCAAATGGTTTTTCTTTCTTGCAATTGTTTCTAACATATTTATAAGATGATTTCTTTGTTGCTTTGTATGTCCCTTCCCCGCGGTATAACCCCTGCTTTTACTGTAGTTGATGTTGGTTTAGTTTGGGGAGGGGAAGGGAAAAAACAAATTGTTTAAATAGGGATACAGGTGGACAGATTGCAATAATGAGATGTACAAGACCTTATGTCGAAAAACCAACTTTACAACTTTTGCGAGGGGGGGCAGCAGGGGGAGGGGAATGGGAGGGTAGGGATGGTAAGCAGAAAGAAAGGAGGAGGCAACAATGCTTGATAAGAAATGTACTCATTACCTTGCTCATGTAATTGCAACCCCTCTGTATGATATTTTCACAATAATAAAAAAAATCAAAAGGAGGAAAAGACAATAAGGTTCCTACAAAGGATAATAGTCATAAAAACCATTTTTGGAATATTTAACATTTTATCTACAATTAAAATTGTAACACATGTCTTCTAGTTAATCAAATAATAGTTGCCACACACACACACACACACACACACACACACACACACACACCAGTAAAAAATAAACCCAAACTCTTCTCAGTCATGAGCCTTCCAGACTGCTTTATCTACAGGCAAACAAAGTGTGTATTCTTCCTTTTCCCTCTCTGGGCAACAATTTCTCCACCATACTGGAAATCAACCATCTTTGTCTCCTTAGTGTTTTCCACAGATTAAAAGTAAGGTTTCGGGCTCATCAATCTCAGCTCCAACAATCCTTTTATTTCCATTACTTTCTTTCACTTGAATTTGGAGAGGAAAGCTAGCAGTGTATGATAAATCACCATCTTGACAGAAAAGCTCCTGAGAAATATATAGATCAATATAAGGAGAAATTATTGTTTTGCAATATTTACCCTACATACCAAAGTAGATTTCATTTTATATCTACAAAGCTTAATTTCTCTCCAACCATCTTTATTCTCTTTTTATCTTTATTGTAAAGGTGATGAATAGGGGGTTTACAATTATACAAGTAATTGAGAACATTTATTTTTAAACTTTGTTACCCCCTCCCTCATTTACCACTGCTTACTCCTTTCTGCTCCCCCACACAAGTTCTGCAGTTAATTTCCAACATAGTCTCTAGTATCATTGTGGCATGTGCTTCTCTTTCTCTTTAATGGGCCAGATAGACTTGTAACTTACATACAAGATAGACGGTACAGAAAACTAAAACTGAAATGAAACAGAAATAACTGCATACAGGACATAATAAAGACCTCTTGTTTCCAATTCTTGGAGTTCATTTTGATACACCTCATTATATATCATCTTATGTACTTAGTGATTGGGCTATATGATCCCTTGCTAAAACTATCTTAGACATATTCTAGTTATTAAAAATGAATGAAACTATGGAACCTGTATTTCTTTGGGCCTGGCTTGCTTTGCTAATATATTTTTTTCAGGTCTTTCCATTTCTTTATGAATGGGGTAATATCATTCTTTTGGATAGAAGCATAGAGCTCCATCGTGTACATTAAAAATCTACCAGCACAACCATGTTCACTGCAACATTATTTACCATAATTAAGATATGGAACTAACCTAAATGCCCCTCAGTAGATGAATTGTTCACGATGTGGTATATATATACAATGGAGTTCTATGCTTCCAAGCATCTTAAAAGCTGCCACTCTTCATAAATTATTTCATATACCTCATGAAATTTTATTATTAGATCCTCATGTTTATAAAACTATTTTCATTTGGATATTTCATCTAATCAAAATGTATGTCAGTGAGATAGAGACAGACGGTCTCTGAATTGTCCTTTTTTCTCAAAAGTCATTTTTTTTCCTCTCACAAGTCTTGTCCTATCTCATGTGAATTTCTCCAACATCCAAGGCTACCTGTTTATTGCTGAGGACAGAGCAGATGACAGCTTTTTTTCTGCCTCATAGGATAAATTGATGAAAGTTATTCAATTATAAAGTAATTCGTATTTTGAAAGTGTTATAAAATTATAATAAATATTAACTGGTCTGATACAATATGCTTTATTTTTTAAAAGATATCTTCAGTTCATTATTTCAAAAGTACTTACAAGGTCACCTCATAGAATTCATTTTATCTTGCTATAAAAGGGAAAATGTTTGTTCAAAACTGCTATCATCATTAGATGTTTGCTATAGAAACATAACATATATCAGAAAAATAGAATAATCATAATAGATTATGAAATAATTTGGGCTTGATGAAATAATGTAGTAACTTTAAAATTTATAATAGCCTTATTATGAATAAGTGATATATATGTATATACACAAACATATACACACATATATGTGTATCTATGATGATTAGAAAATAAGAAAAAACTACATTAAAATTTATATATATATGCTTTAAAAAATAAAAAATGCAATATGTATGCAATAAACGATTAAGGGATATTATGTAGTACTGGTATATATCTTTTCACATTTTAACCTATTAAAATTTCATGGATATCCTTTTGAAGATTAAATATACTGTCATGCATAACAATATCCTCACCATTATAATTATTATCCTAAAATGTACCATTTATTGGACTGCCCAGGAACTACTTCTTGACAACTTTCCATGCCTAAGGAAATTCAACCTTGTAGGTCTCAGGAGTCAACAGACTTATGGAAGATAGGAAATTCAACCTTGTAGGTCTCAGGAATCAACAGACTTACAGAAGATAGGCCTGTTTTCCCTAGGGGAAAATGATGGTAGATATCAGCTAGAATTTGGGGAGGTGGGGAGGAAAGGGATGGTAGGAGAAAAGCAAAGGAGGGGTAACAATGCTTTTTAGGAAATGGACTCATTACCTTGCTCATGTAACTATAACTCCTCTGTACAGTATCTTTACAATAAAAATATATTAAAATATGATACAAAAATTGAAAAATATGCTAACCATTCCTTTTTCCAATGGTTGGTTTACACATAGCCTTGCAACTGTTTAAAGTTGTTAGTAAAATACTCTACAGCTGCTACAATAATTCTTCTCTTGTTTTCCATTTTATGATACTCAAAAGTAGAAGAAAAATCCTTTGTTTTTTGTTATTGTTATTCATATAGTCCAAAGAGATCTAGCCATTTCAAAAGTATGAAAGTTATGAAAAATGACTTGAAAAATACAACTGGCAGCTATATTTGGCAGTTCCTTTATGGCAAAAAAACTAGCCATCTTTGACAAGATTATCTTGAGATTTCTAATGTATTACCATTTATAATGAAATAAATTAAATATAATTTTAAGCCACATTTAATCAAGAATTAAGTACCTTTTAACAGAAGATCATGACTTATGAAATCATTGTATTTATTAAGAAATTTCTGTATGCTGATCCATTGGCTTTACATGGATTATCTCACTTATTATTCTTGGATAAGATCATCTCCAAATTTTATATACAGAATTCAAAACTTAAAAGTTAAGAAACAAATGCTCGAATATATCTAAAACCATTCTGATTCTAAAGACAATTTCTTCTTTGAGGCTAGCTCGGATACATTCTAATTTCAGTTTAATTGGTTTTGGCTTTTGGAAAGAATCTTACTACACACTTCAGGCTCCCCTAAAACTTGTAATTCTACTTTGATTTTCCAAGTGCTATAATTACAGACATGCACTAAAATGCCAAACCCTTTAAATATTTTTATTTGCCTAAATTTTTGTACATAATATTTTCCTGCAGAAGTTATTTAATTTGATGCCAAATATAAAACACATAGACTAGTATTGCATTTTCAGAATGAATATTGGATCAATATTTGAATACCTGTGTATAAGATCCTAGATTAGATGCCCCTCAGTAGATGAATGGTGGTATATATCCACAATGGAATTCTATGCCTCCATCAGAAAGAATGACATTGCCCATTGTTAGGAAATGGAAAGACTTGGACAAAATGATATTAAGTGAAGAAGCCAGGTCCAAAGAAACATAGGTCCCATGGTCTCCCTTATTTGCAATAACTAGTTTTTGCTTGTCTGAGACAAGCAGAAATGGTCAGATAATTTGATGTTAGGTGAAATGAATCCCAAGATAAGGGCTCAAATGTTTTTATTGTTTCCTTGCTATTGTTTCTAACATATTTATAAGATGATTTCTTTGTTGCTTTGTGTGCCCCTCCCCAACAGTATAACCCCTGCTTTCACTGTATTTGATGTTGGTGTAATTTGTGGAGGGGAAGGGGAAAAAACAAATTGTTTAATTAGGGATACAGGCGGACCCATTGCAACAACTGGATGTACAAGTCGTTATGTCAAAAACGAACTTTACAACTTTGGCATGGGGGACTGAGGTGGGCAGGGGAGGAGGTAGGTGGAGCTGGAGGGCAGGTAGGGGGAGAGATGGGAAGGGATGGTAAGGGAAACAAAGGAGGAGGCAACAATGCTGGATAGGAAATGTACTCATTAACTTGGTCATGTAATTATAACCCCTCTGTACAGTATTTTTCAGAATAATAATAAGAAAAAGATCCTGGATCGTTTTTTTTAATTGTGAAAATACTGTACAGAGGAGTTACAATCACAATTCTCCTCCTCCCTCCCCCCCTACGCCCGCCGGCCCCCCAAAGTTGTAGAGTTCATTTTCGACATAACGACTTGTACATCACATTGTTGCAATGGGTCCACCTGTATCCCTATTTAAACAATCCTTCCCCTCCACAAATTATACCGACATCAAATACAGTGAAAACAGGGGTTATACCATGGGGGAGGGACATACAAAGCAACAAAGAAGTAATCTTATAAATGTGTTAGAAACAATCCCATGAAAAAAAAACATTTGAATACATGTCTTAGGGTTCATTTCCCTAACATCAACTTTTTTGACCTTTTCTGCTTGACTCAGACATATACTAGTCATTGCAAATAAGGGAAACCATGGGACCTATGTTTCTTTGGGCCTGGCTTACTTCACTTAATATAATTTTTTCCAAGTCTTTCCATTTCCTAACAAATTGGGCAATGCCATTCTTTTTGATGGAGGGCATAGAATTCCACTGTGTATATATACCACATTTTCTTGATCCATTCATCTACTGAGGGGCATCTGGGTTGGTTCCATGTCTTAGCTATGGTAAATAATACTGCAATAAACATAGTCGTGCTGGTAGCTATCTTAATGTTGGTCTTGTTTGTGATCATTGGTTAAATGCCCAAAAGTGGGATTGCTGGGTCATAGGGGAGCTCTATGTAGAGTCTTTTGAGGAACCTCTATACTTCTTTCCAAAGTGGTTGGACAAGTTTACACTCCCACCAACAATGCAGTAAGGTTCCTTTCTGTCCACATCCCCTCCGATCCTGTATCTTTCTATCCTTAATTTAGAACAACTCTCTAAAGTGTTAACCATATTATATTTTTAATATGTATCTACTATTTCATGCTTATAATTCCTTTATATTATTGATTCTTGTACATGTAGCTGCTGATTGAAACTAATAAAAATGTTTACAATATTCCAGACTCTTCTATTATGTTCTGTGTTATTATTCCAAACCATTCTCCACAATGCTTCTAGAATTCTTTTTCAAAAGTACCTACTCTACAGTTTATTTCAGCCTTTAAGTATTTTTTAAACTTTTCTTATTACTACAGAATAAATTCAAGATTACTCAGAGTCTAGCTCAAGGGGCTCTTGTGATATTGCTTAAATAGACTTTTAAATTTCTCCTCATGTACTTTTTTTCTAATTGTTCTTTGCCTTTGATAATTGTCCATACCTAAAAACCTCTGTGCTGGGCACATAATCCACACTTGTCAAATCTTGCTTGAATGAATTACCATACTTTAAAATAAAAAGAAAACATACCCATCCAGTTGCTAACCATCTTAACTTTGAACATAGAATAGTAGTCACGTTCTAACCTATCAAAGAGTCAGTTTCCACACTTGAGGAAGCAATTAACATTCAGTATTTCCTTACAACACTAACAGATACAGAATTGTGGCTAAAAGTAGAATTTGTATGAAAAACATGGAAACTTATATGACTCATAAACGCCAGCTTTGTGAAAGATATAAAGAAAAGATGGATGTTTCGCACAGCTCTGGGAGAAGATATAGGTGCAGCTTTGCCTTACAAATCTCAGCTGTGGATAAGAACAAGCCCATTGTGCTCTGTCTCTCTGTCTCTCTGTCTCTGTCTCTGTCTGTCTGTCTGTCTGTCTCTGTCTCTCTGTTTCTGTTTCTGTCTCTTTCTCTCTGTCTCTGTCTCTCTCTTTCTCTCTCTGTCTCTCCCTCCCCTCCCAC
Organism: Dipodomys ordii; assembly: GCF_000151885.1. Taxonomy (NCBI): domain Eukaryota; kingdom Metazoa; phylum Chordata; class Mammalia; order Rodentia; family Heteromyidae; genus Dipodomys; species Dipodomys ordii. Next base: position 23,904,490 of record NW_012267233.1, read on the forward strand.
TCTCTCTCTCTCAGCTCTGTGCTGGTGTCTAGGGATAACTTTAACCATGTCAGAAGTTTGGACATAATAGAAAGTAGAAACTTCTGATTCACAAATATTTTCATTAAACAGAGACTCATGTCCAGTTATATATATATTTGTCTTTTACCATCCAGTGCTTTACTTGTAGCTTTATAGGTGTTTTCTATGTACAACAAATGAGGGAAATCATGCAACTTATGTTTCTTTGGCTCTGGCCTTTAACTATCATGTTCATTCAATATAATTTTTCCAAGTCGTTTAATTTACTTATGAATGGTACAATATCATTCTTTCTGATGTAAGTGTGTGTGTGTGTGCATGCACACACACACACACACACACACACACACATAAATACATACCATATCTTCTTGATCCATTCATCCACTGAGTGGTATTTGGGTTGATTCCATAGCTTAGCTGTGGTAAACAATGTGAAATGAGCATGGTTGTGTTGGTAGCTTTAGTGTGTGTGGCCTGTTTTGTACTGTTTTGGATAAAATGCCCAGGAGTGGAATTGCTGAGTCATTGGAAATACTATGTTTAATCTTTTGAGGAACCTCCATATTGCTTTCCAGAGTGGTTGAACAAGTTTACATTCCAAACAACAGTGTAGTAGAGTTCCTTTTTGTCCACATCCCCACCAGCATTTCTTATTGTTAGTTTTCTTGATAATGGACAGTCTAACTGGAGTGAGGTAGAATCTCAATGCTATTTTAGTTTGTATTTCTTTTTTATTAGATTTTTTAAAATTTGTATTTCTTTTGTGGCCAGCGATGTTGATCATTTCTTCATATGTCTATTGGCTATTCTTCTTTTTCTGAGAAGTCACTCTTTAAGACAACGTTCATTTATTCATTGGGTTCTTGTTTCTTCAAGGGTTGATTTTGGGGGACTTTAAACATTCTCATAATGAAACCAAAGGAGGGATGTTCTTAAAAGAAAATCACATAGGTTCGATACCTATGGGCATTTGTTAATATAAAATGATGGTTATCAAAATAAATTCCAAGAAATGGAAACAAGAGGTTCTATGTTATTTTGATTCTTTTTTTCTTTCCCGCATTTGTCTCTGTTTTTGATTTCTGTGCCTTTTGTTTTGTTTGTAAGTTTGTCTCTTTTGGGCATAGTGAGGGGGAGCACAAAAAAGGTGGGACAAAGGTTGAACAAATGCTGTAGTGATACTCACTTGACACTATGTTGAAAATGAACTATAGACACCTGTGGGGGAAAGGGATCAGGAGGGAAAAATGGAGAAAAGAAGGGAAGTGGTGACACTGTTCCAAAAGAAATGCACTCATTACCTTAATTATGTAATAGTAAACCCTTTTTATACCACCTTTACAATAACAATAATTAAATAAATAAACAGATACTCCCATGACATATCTTCTAGCATCATATTAATGTTTTTTAAAAAAATATTCAATTGGTGGTCTTGAGAGTTTTCATTATTTAAAGCTGGTGTTCTGGTCTGGTCTGTGGAATAAATGACTCTTCAGTACATTGAGTCTTTGTAGTCTCAGACACTTAAATAATTTCTTTTCTTTTTTTTTGGGGGGGTCTGGTCATGGGGCCTGAACTCTGGGCCTAGGCGCTGTCCCTCAGCTCTTCAGCTCAAGGCTAGTGCTCCACCACTTGAACCACAGTACCACTTCCGGCTTTTTTCTTTTTGCTTATATGGTGCTGAGGAATCGAACCCAGAGCCTCATGCACGCAAGGCAAGCACTCTACCACTGAGCCACCTTCCCAGCCCCAAGACATTTAAATAATTTCTAAATTATCTAGAGACAAAGAACAACCTTTTTGACAAAAATTAAGTCATAAACATATGCCTAAGAGATCTTCATTTTATTAATGTTGTACTATGGTGTTGCTTTAGATCCATATTCATAAGTAATAACAATTATATCATATATAAATATTTTTTTCTTATACATGTACCTCAAATCTGGCTACAAAATATTGCATAATTTAATGCCTATTTAGTGTCAAAATTGTATTATATGGCACATAATACTTAATTCATTTCACCTATTTTCTGACGTTACTAAAAATATCAATCTAGTTTTACAAAAAAATGCTCTCACATATGAACTAAGTAAATGTGTACTTACTACATTACAGTAATGTAATGTTCTATTTGTGAAAGCATTCAGGAAGGTACATTATACTTTCAGAGTCACTTGAAAGAAAAGATACCAGGATGGATCAGATTTACATAAAGATTCATAGCCTTAAAATGTCATGCAACGGATATTAACTATGAGAATTGTCTGCATATCTTTTAAGTTATACACTTGGCAAATGTACAGGAAATGAGAAAATAGATAATTCTTAGCAAAGGAAATATTGTTAAAAGTAAGACCATGCTTTGTGATCCTCTCCTAAGAATATCCTCCTTCAGTCTCACTGTGTGAATGTTTAGAGTGTTGTTTAATTTATCATGTTCAATTGTAAATTTTTTGATTTTGGCATTCATTATGTTTACTTATAGATTTATAAGCACATTGCAATGACTATAAATGAAGGAAGCCATGGAACCTATGCTTCTTTGAATTTGGCATACTTCATTTAAAATAATTTTCCCCAAGTTTTCCCTTTCCTTATGAATAGAACAGTATTGTTCTTTCTAATGGAAACATAGAATTCAAATATATATATATATATATTTCTTGATCAAATAGCATGTATATAGTTATATAAAATGATATTTAATGAACTCCCAGAAATTGAAATGGTGGTATTTTATTATTTTACTTTTTGTGTCCTCCCACCTTTGTTGCAGTTTTTGACATCTGTACTTTTTGTCTTATATGTAAGTTTATCTGTTTGTGGGCGGGAAAGGGGGAGAACATAAATGGTTGAACACAGGATGAATTATTACATCAGTGATACTCCATGTTGAAAATGATCAAAACAACCTGTAGGGGAGGGGAGACAGGAGAGAAATAACTAGGAATAAATAAGGGAAGATGTGATATTGTTCAAAAGAAATGTATTCATTATCTGACTTATGCACCCTTCTGCACATCACCTTTACAATAATAAAGAATAAACAGGTAACCAATGGAACTTTAGAATGTTTATAAGAAGGAGCCAGAAAAGAAAAAAATACCTTCTGGAGATTTTCCTTGGAAATATAAGAATAACTAAATATTAGGCTACATATTGTGACATTTTATATGCTACTTGATGTGCCAGGAAATAGAATGACATACCACTAACTAAAAAATAAGATCCTATTAAAACAGAAAATGATGATTTAAACAAATGGTCTAAAATCAAAGTGAACACTACCACCAGAATTTAAGTTTTTCTCTCTCATATGTTGACAAATGTTCAAACCAAGTTCAGAAAGGGTTATTTGAGCTGTGACTAATTGGACCATCCCTACTTCACTTCTGTTTTCATACTTCAATTTGTTTTCCGCATTCATGCTGTGGTGTAGAGCATTCTGACCATTTTTAAGACTGCTTGATTCCTGACTCTAAAATTACAAACAATAATCACAAAAATAAAATTATAAATAATAATAACACCAACTAAGGTATGAAAAGAAAACAAAGTCAGCACTAAAAAGAAAACACACTATTTTCAGTAAACTTGGATTTCTGAAATACATTATTATATTCTTAAAATACCAGGTGTCTATTAATTTTTTTAAAGCTATTCAGAATGCTGATTCTGCAAAAGAAAATATTCTGGTCTTTATTTGCCAAAATGGCATTGCTGTGAAAGTTTGATGTGAATAGATATGATTCTATGAATAAAAATCAAATTGAATAAAACTCAATCATAAAGATGATAAACAAGAGAAATGTTTGAGAGGGTTGCAATATTTGAGTCAAATTAGAGAATTATACTATTCTGGAAACTGTCAGACAGTTGCACCCACAAACACTATGGCTTTTAATATGGCATTCATATCAGTAGCCACTTTATAAAACATTATTACATAAAATCAAATGTTTTCATCTATATTTGTTCTTTTCTGTCACTGAAGATGATGGATTCTCTTTCATATCCATTGCAGCCTGAACTTTTTTTATGTCTCATGCAGCTTGAACTTTTTTCTAATATTAGAAGAAAATATAATTTCTCATATGTGCATAAGATAAAATAATTAGAATTGTATAAATAATAACAGTTTTCAACACTAGAATCATCATCAATGTAATAAAAAATTTTCACATAGTAATAGGCCAAGTTCATTCAAGACATAGATAGTGTTCACTAATTTTTCTCACATAGCTACTTATGATTGGAGAAACAGATGAGAGAAAAAAGAATAATAAATCATGTTTGACGTTGTGCTTCCATATTCTGGAAGAAATTATATTGTGCTATTTTTTCTACATTTTTCAACTGATATTTCCTAATTAAACTGTACTAACATGACTTTTTATATCTATTCTTAAAGTGAATTTCAAGTTATTTCTATTTAACCAGGAATGTTGTACATTTAATAACATTTCTATGTCTTGTTATACATTTGTTCACAATATTTCCTTATAATTTTTTAATTTTATGTTTTGCTCTTGTAGCTTGAACTCTGGGCCTGGGTGCTATCCCTGAGCTCTTTAGCTCAAGGCAAGAGCTCTACCACTTGAACCACAGCACCACTTCCAGTTTTCTGAGTGGTTTATTGGAGATGAGAGTCTCATGAACTTTTCTAACCAGGCTGGCTTTGAACCGTGATCCTCAGATCTCAGCCTCCTGAGTAACTAGGATGACAGGCCTGAGCCACGGCTGTCCAGGACCTTATAATATTATTTGGTGGTATTGGAATTTGATCTCAAGTCCTAATACATGCTAGGCACATGTTCTATCTTTAGAACAATGTTCCAACCATTTTTAGCTATATTTTCCATATTGTCTTGCATTTTGCCTTGGCTATTTTAATAGACCTTTCTTCTTAATTTTATATCTATGATGTCATATTTATTGGATTGCAATCTTTATTTGTGGTTGAAGTATTCAAAACATTCCTCTGTTCCTGCAGACAACAATTACTAGGACTTTTCTGTTTTGGTCCTTGGTTTTCATACTCCTTCAAGTGAGTTATATAGAGACATGAAACACAGCAAAGGGGAGAGCAATAAAAAAATAATGGCAATCCCACCTATCCAACTTTTCTTTGATTTGTTGTATTTCTGTGTCTCTATGAAGAAAATTTCAGCCTATGCCAAAGAGACCTAGGATTTCTCCTATTCCATCCTGGAATGTTTTCAGGGTGTCTGCTTTGACTCAAGGTCTTTGATCCATTTGCAGTTGATTTTGATGCAGGGTGATATATAAGGATCTAGCTTTAGTTTTCTACAGGTGATTAATCAATTTTGCCAGCACCATTTACTGAAGAGGCTGTCTTTCTTCCATTCTATTCTTTTAGCTCCCTTATCGAAAATTAGGTGGCTAGACCTGTGGGTTTATTTCTAGATTTCCAATTCCATTCCATTGGTCCTGAGGTCTGTTCTTGTGCCAGTACCAAGCTGTTTTGATTTCTATAGCTTTGTAATAGAGTTTGGAATTTGGCATTGATATTCCTCCAGCCCTGTTCTTTCTGTTAAGGATTGTTTTTGCGATTCGGGGTCTTTTTTTGTTCCATATAAATTTTTGGATTTCCTCTTCTATTTCCTTGGAGAATGAGGTTAGAATATTGATAGGTATCGCATTGAATTTGTAGATAGCCTTGGGAAGTATTAACATTTTCACGATGTTGACATTCCAATCCAGGAGCATGGGAAGATTTTCTACTTTCTAAGTTCTGCTTTGATTTCCTTTTTCAGGTTTTTAAAGTTTTTCATAGTAGAGGTCCTTCACTTTCTAGGTATTTAATTTTTGGTGGGTCTATTACAAGAGGAGTTGCTTTCCTGACTGCAGCCATGCTCTTCTCATTGTTGGCATACAGAAAAGCCATATTTTTGAGAGTTAATTTTATACCCTGCTACATTGCCAAAGTTTCGATTCAGCTCGAGTAATTTAAGAGTGGAGTCCTTTGCATTCTTTAAATACAAGATCATGCATGAAGTTGCAGAGCTTCTACACATCAAAGAACACAGCTAACAAGAGAGCTCTTGGATTGGGAGAAGATCTTCACAGAGGCATCATATCTAAAATATACCTGGAACTCAGAAAATTAAATCCCCCAACAACAAATCTTCAAAGAAACAACTGCCGAATAAATAACTGGGCTAAAGACTTAAAGAGAAACTTCTCTGAAGATGAAAGAAGAATGGCCAATAGACACATGAAGATATGCTCAACCTCCCTAGTCATAAAAGAAATACAAATCAAAACAACATGGAGATTCCACCTCACCCCAGTTAGAATGGCTATAATCACAAATTCTAATAACAACAGATGCTAGAGGGGATGTGGCCAGAAGGGAACCCATCTGCATTGCTGGTAGGAGTGTAAACTTGTTCAACCACTTTGGAAAGAAGTATGGAGGTTCTTCAAAAGACTCCACATAGATCTCCCCTATGATCCAACAATCCCACTTTTGGGCATTTACCCAAATGATCACAAACAAGACCATATTAAAGCTACCAGCACAACTATGCTTATTGCAGCATTGTTTACCATATCTAAGATATGGAACCAACCCAGGTATCCTTCAGTAGAAGAATGAATCAAGAAAATGTTTTATATATATATATATATATACACACACACACACACACACAATGGAATTCTATGCCTTCATCAGAAAGAATGGCATCTCCCCATTTCTTAAGAAATAGAAAGGCTTGGCTTTTTTTTTAATGCAATTATAAGATTATTTCTTTGTTGCTTTGTATTTCCCTCCCCCACAGTATAACCCCTGCTTTCACTGTATTTGATGTCGGTATAATTTGTGGAGGAGATGGGGAAAATCAAGTCGTTTAAATGAGGATACAGGTTGCAACAATGAGAAGTACAAGTTGTCATGTCGAAAACGAACTTTATAACTTTGGTGGGGGGGGAGGATTGGGTGGAGGGGTGGGAGAGGAGGCTGGGAAGGGATAGGAAGGGTAAACAAAGGAGGAGGCTACAATGCTTGATAAGAAATGTACTCATTATTTGCCCATGTAATTGTAACCCCTCTGTACAGTATTTTCACAATAAAAAAAAGAAATGGAAAGACTTGGAAAAAATTATATTAAGTGAAGTAAGCCAGGCCCAAAGAAACATAGGTCCCATGGTTTCCCTTATTTGCAATATCTAATGTATGTATGAGTCAAGCGGAAAAGGTCAAAAGCTATGTACATATGACCAGATAAGATGAAGTTAAGTGAAATGAACCCAAAGATAGGGACTCAAGTGGTTTTCTCTTTCTTGTTATGGTTTCTAATATATTTATAAGGTACCATGTGATTTTTTTTTGTTGCTATGTATGTTCTTACCCCAAGGTATAACTCCTGCCATCACTGTCAGTGCCCTGCATCTTGTATATATGCTTCTCTAGCTTGGGGAGGGGAAGAGATAAAGCAAAATGTTTAAATAAGGATACAGGTTGACCCATTGTAACAATGAGATGTACAAGAGTCTATGTTGAAAAAGGAACTTTACAATTTAGGTTCTGGGGGTGGGGGAGTGTAGTTGTGGAGGTGGGAGGGACGGATTGTGGGGAAAAACAAAGGAGAAGACAACAATGCTTGCTAAGAAATGTATGCATTACCTTGCTCATGTAACTGTAACCCCTCTGCACAGTATTTTCACAATCAAAACTTATTTATAAAATAATGGCAAGTTTTTAATAGAAGAAAGAATATGACTAACAGAAGTAAGTGGGTGCTCTTCGAATGAAGATCCAGGGCACATATTTTTGTGTCCTAGCTCTGTTTGAGTTGGAGGAAGATATTAGGGAATCTTTCATAAATTTATCAAGGTAGAATTTATTTTTCATTGATTACACCTTATTATAAAGCTTACCAGAATCATTTTGTGACATACATTAGCCCTCCAGATTTTGTCCTTTTCTATCTTCATCTTTGAGACTTTTATTTTTGCTTTGAGAATGAAATATTTCCATAGTTATTTGAATGGAAACTATGTCTTTCTTTATAAACTTCTTTATGTTTCCTTATTTCCTACATAAATGTTTTACCTTTTCTTTCAGCTCAAATGGTAATTATGATAAAGAAAACAAACCATGATCTCTTTCTCTATCTATATCTTTATATAGAATTTTCTTGCTGCTTTGACTTTTTAAAGGATATCTTATACATTTTTTTCCTTAAGCCTTATATGTGTCTAAGAATTACATAGTACTATATTAGGGCTAGCTAAGACAACAACAATTTCAAAACATCTTGAGTACAGTAACCATCTTGGTATAAGCAAGAAGAAGGCAATAGGGAGGGACATTATACAAAGAGCCCCAAAAATTTAAACATTAAATATTGCAGTTTAAATAGAAAAGACAAATTATTGGGTAATTTGCTTCTTCAGACACAGGAGGGAGGAAGAAGTGTCTTTCTTCATTAATATTTCCTCAAATCTCTGAACCCTCAATAATAGTGCAGGTTTTATAAGACTAGGACACGTATCACAGTGTAAAATGTAAAAACTAGTCTTCTTTATCAGTAAAGAATCAGATAGGCTTAGCAGAATCAGCGGAGAATAACGTTCTTGCTCTTGAACAGTAGTATCCTTGTTCATCAAGTAACTGTACCATGAGATCTGATCTACTGTGTTTGGGGATCAAAACATTATGAACTTTTCTGAGAATGAAGTTAAGGATAGACAAAGAGAGAATTATTCAAGAGCAGATAAGTAGTGCAAAATTAGAGCAAAGCAAAAATGTATACTGGAGAAAGGATGGGCAAAATCAAGAAGAATGCATAACCTCTGCTTTTATTGAGGTCTGCTAACATGGGGATATATCACTCATAGAAAACTGAGTTTATATGTCATTAACTGTCCAGGTATCTAGTAGGGAGTCTGGGGCTCCGGGTGGTCAGATTGGGGCTGTTATTTTACATGGGTTCCAGGGGCTATGAATCAGCAAGATCCTGACACATGATTTTAATATCTGTGGTGCAGGATATCATTAATTCCTTACGAAATAATTTGGGCACTGACAAAATTATGTGTATGGCAAAACATACACTTGCACATTTCATCCTTAATTTCTTTCCCACTTAATCCTCTTTGCCTTTCCTGGTTAAACCTTAATATGAGGGGGTCCAAGCAAATTATCTTAACCATTGGTCACCACATGTGAGACATTTCAGATTTTAGAATGGAATTCTTGCATTCCTAGCTGTCTACCCTAACTTTGTTAGTTTTACCTGTGTTAGTACAAAATTTATCTTATTTCCCTAATAATTTGAGTTTTGTCCTTAGAAACTGTTTTAGCTGCCCACACAAATACAAACTTGATTTTATGCCTTACTTAGAGCCTGTTATTATCATTATTATTTTTACATAAGTCTTGTGATTTGAGAGGCTTTTCAGACTGACTAATAGGAAATAGGCATATATTTTTCCTATCTTACCTACTCTTCTAGATTCCTATATAGTTTCTTCAGGTCATCAGTAATGAGTTGCATCAACAGGGATCAAGAGTATTTTCTGTGTTCAGGCTCCTCTGCTTCTCTTCCTATTGACATTCTAGCCAATCAAATTTTCTAGGGATGAAGAATGTTCTTTTCTCCATCTGAAGGGTCAAGTCCATTGAAATACTGATGATATATTAGCAGGAGAAAAAGGCAAAACATTTATTACCTGTGTGCAAGATCATAGGTAATTACCCAATAACCTCTGAGAGACAAAGTTTGTATAGTATTAATTGAAGAGGGAAATGAAGGTCTAGGCAATTTAGAAAGATAGTAAATGATGTTTAGGGAATTGAATGGGCCATGAAGAACAGACAATAGACAGCAACAAGTTACTCTGGGCTCTGGGAAAGATGACAAATTTTTAGGAAGGTGAAGAATGTAATTGTACTATGAACAAAGGTGTTCTTCTTGTACAGATAAAGTGTCAGGTAATTCCTTCAGACTGCCCTCAGAAAAACAGATCAAATCTATCTAACACTGGGGCAACTCCGTGTCTTCTCTACTGATTAATTTTCCCTGGTTCATGAGATTTTTAGGGAGGAAGTCCAAAATGCTTTCACTACGTTTGCAATATTATTCTTCAGTACAAATAAGGGAATTTAACTTTCCTTTGTTCCCTGGAAGACAAGAGAGAAAGCAGGGGTTAGAGATCTTGATGCTTGTGTAGATTCTAAAGCCTTCCATGTTTATTTTTGTTCAAGTGCCAAGAGTGGACAAGATTGCAAACATTGCATTGCTTGGATTGCATTCTAAGCATCATGCACAGTATAAAGCAAATCTTGATTATTATTCTGACTTTATTTTTATTTTGGGTAGTGGTGTTAAAAGGAAATAATGCTCAATTTTAATTCACTATGTAGTTAATGCTAGCCTGGAACTCGGATCCATCTGCCTCAGTGTCTTGTATTTTAGGATAACAGGCATGTGCTACCAAGCTAGCCATGATTTTTTAAAAATATTTTTATTGTAAAGATGATATACAGAGGGGATACAGTTATATAGATCAGATAATGAGTACATTTCTTGTTGATAAGTGTCACTCACTTCCTTATTTTCTTTCAGGTTTTTCCCACCCCACCTCCTTCCCCCACAAGTTACGTAGTTCATTTTCAACATAGTGTCTAGTGAGTAGCAAGAAATTACATTGATTTCTTTGTATCGCAAAAATTAAAATTAAAATTTAAAAATTAAAAGGACATACCATTTATTACTACTGAGCTTAAAGACTATTGAAGAATCCAATGCATTTTTTCTTCCTTTTCTTCAGTAGAATTTATTAAAATAATTTCATAGGTTGTGGAAAGTCAGGGGAATCTACAAGACCACAAAATATAGTAACATCAGGAAGCTGTTAACTCTTTGAGTTTCATACTGAGACAGTTTCATAACAGAGATATCTATGTGGAAAGGACAGTGTGCCTCAAGCTATGCTTTCTCATTAGAAACCCCAGCCAGCTGCTGCTATCCTGCATTCAGTATCTATGGAATAAAGATTCAGACTCTGCTCTCTTTCCTCTTCCTGCAGTCCTCATTGATCCCCATAGGCTGAGCCCAATGAAGAACCAACAGGCAAAGAATTTCATTAACGCTATAAACATAAATCAACTTTTCAGGACTGGTGTGTGTGTGTGCGTGTGTGTGTGTGTGTGTGCGTGTGTGTGTGTGTGTGTGTGTGTGTGTGTGTGTGGTGTGTAGGGGAAGGGATAGATAGTATTTGAAAGTGTAAACAGTGAAATCAAACACCTATGTTAATCTACCAATGATTTTATTATATTTCTGTTTGAAAACTTATCTCTATGTATGCTGCTCTATGTATGGAACCTCGGATGCTCTCTTTTTTCCACATCTTTAACACTTCATTACATCCAAAACCAGATTTAGAATTAGAGGTCTGAATTAAAATTATTCAAATTTAGTTCTTTTTTGTTATTATTAAAATAAAATCATTCTGGTTCATGTTAGTCTTAGATAGATATTTTGTTCATGTCATTATTTATCTCATTCCAAATCTTCCATCATAATTCTAAAGAAATATGGTTCAGTAAAGATGTTGGCAGCTCATACCTATAATCCTAGCTACTCAGAAGGGTGAGATCTGAGGATCATGGTACAAAGGCAGCCTGGTCAGGAAAGTCCATTAAAGTCTTATCACCAATTATCCACCAGAAAACCAGAAGTGGTGCTGTGACTCAAAGTGATAGAGCTAAAAAGATCGGGGAGAGCATTCAGGTCTGGAGTTCAAGTCCCACAGCTAACAAAAAAATAGAAAGAAAAGAAAAGTATATAGTTTGATTTCAATATATTATAACACATTCTGAATTAGGTAACTTAATCTATGAGCAAGTATATCAGCAGTAAAACACCTTGAATTCTATGTGTCTGCTTGTTCTACAGAAGAGTAATGTGCATATCCTTCAAAATCATTTTGCCTGGGTAATAGATTAGACTGTTTCACTCAAAGTCTATTTACAAATCTTGTGTCTTATCTAGAAGTCGCTAAATCTAACAGTGATTATTATAGAAATCAACCCATGAATGAGAATTCTTTAGAAGATTGAAAAATGAAAGCAAAATCTAAAGCACAGAGTAAAAGTGCTCTTTCCATATTAAATAACACCATGGTCTTATATCAACTAAATTAGTCCTACATATAAATTCAGAGTTAAAAATGGATTATTGTGTTATAAAATAATATTGTTCTAATTTTTTCTTGACCTGATGAAGTCAATCCATTAGAATTTTACTCTTAGTGTGAAAACAAAGATTTAAAGAAGGTTACTTCTATGAACACTAAATATACTCAAGCTCTTCCCTCCTTCTACTCTCACAGCTTAACATTAAAGGGTTGAGAAATTTTAACTTTGTTTTCAAACTAATAATAAAATTTGGATAGAATAAGGGAAGGTAAAATATGTTCAAAAATCAAATATATCAATATATTGTCATGTTTACGAGTCTTACTCTTACATGAGTCTTGAGAATTATAATGCATTTAAACATCCCCACAAGATTGCTGACATTGTCATTCCGAGGTAGAGCACTTGTAAGATCAAAGGTTTGATCTTTAATCACCAGTAATGCACACACACACACACACACACACACACACACACACACACACACACACACATGTTCTCCTTAAGCAGGTAAGGGTCTCTGAACTTGTGATTTTTTTTCAATCCTGGGCCTTGAACTCAGGGTCTGGGTGCTGTCTTTGAGGTTTCTTTGCTTAAGGTTCGTACTCTCCCACTTGAGTCACAGCTCTTCCATCTTTTCGGTTGTTAATTGGAGAAAATTTTCTCACAGAATTTCCTGTTTGACCTGGCTTCAAATGATGATTCTCAAATTTTAGCCTCCTCACTAGCTACAATTATAGGCATGAGCCACTGGTGGTTGGCTGAACTAGTTTTGATAGTATAAAGACTAAATGTTCCTATTTTATTACATGTTAGCTGCTAATACCGTGCAAAATTTGTATGGAATATTATTTTTCCTTAGGCTTTTTTACCTTTTTTTCAGCATTTGGATTGAACTCAAGACTTTAACTCATAAATCAAGTAGTTTACCAATTTACCTATTGTCTAGACCTCTGTTTTTTAGGCAAGATCCTCCTAAGTATGCTTCCATATAGCTGTGACAACAGGCTTGTACCACACTGCAAGTCTATTAATTAGGATGTTGTCTCACTAACTTTTTGCCTAACATGGTCTCAAGCCATGATCTTCCCAGTCTCTAACTTCAGATATATATGTGGTGTAAATCACCACATATATTTTTGACTGCTTATTTACCATCCAAAATGCTATAATTGTAATTTAAAAGGAAGTCCAGTGTCAATCATCATAATAAATTCTAATAGTTTAATAGGATTTCATAACTTTAAAAACATTTTCATTTCAAATAAGCCTTTCATTATAAGGTCTTTATAAGAAATTTTGTATATATACATCTTTTAACAATTAATTCTAATAAACCTAAAAGCTTTTACTATTGTCTTCTTCTAATTCAGTTTTTGATTATTCCTTTTTTTTTTTTTTTTTTTGGTCGGCCGTAGGGCTTGAACTCTGGGCTTGGGTGCTGTCCTTGCGCTCTTCAGCTCACGGCAAGCACTCTACCAC
>NW_012267233.1:23927746-23932543 GCF_000151885.1 Dipodomys ordii
AGATCCTTATTTGGATCCCCTTTATGTCTGCATCTTGTCTTATTGCTGTAGCTAGGCATTCTAATACTAGATTGAAGAGAAGTGGAGAGAGTGGACATCCTTGCCTCATTCTTGAGTTAAATGGAAATGGCTATAGTTTTTCACCATTAAGTATAATGCTGACTGTAGGTTTGTCATATACAGCCTTTATTGTATTGAGGAATGTTCCATGGATTCCTAATTTTTTCAGAACCTTCATCATAAAGGGTGTTGGATCTTGTCGAATGCTTTTTCTACATCTATTGAGATAACCATGTGGTTCTTATTCTTGATCCTGTTGATGTGATGAATAATATTAATTGATTTGCATATATATTGAACCAGCTTTGCATGAATGAATGAAATTCATGAAATGAATACTGTTTGATTGTGGTGGATGATTTTGTGAATGAATTGTTGAAGTTGATTGGCCCAAATTTTGTTGAGAAGTTTTGCATCAATGTTCATCAAAGAAATGGGTCTATAATTCTCTTTCTTTGATGAGTCCCTGCTCATTGTGAAAATACGTACAGAGTAATTACAATTACATGGGCACGATAATGAGTACATTTCTTATCAGGCATTGTTGCCTTCTGCTTTATTTCTCCTTTCCATCTCTTCCCATCTCCCGCCCCCTCCCCCACGCAACGTTGAAAAGTTTGTTTTTCTTTTTATTATTATTACTATTACTATTATTATTGTGAAAATACCATACAGAGGGGTTTCAATTAGATGGTCAAGATAATGAGTACATTTCTTATCAGGCATTGTTGCCTTCTGCTTTATTTCTCCTTTCCATCTCTTCCCATCTCCCGCCCCCTCCCCCACGCAACGTTGAAAAGTTTGTTTTTCTTTTTATTATTATTACTATTACTATTATTATTGTGAAAATACCATACAGAGGGGTTTCAATTAGATGGTCAAGATAATGAGTACATTTCTTATCAAGCATTGTTGCCTCCTCCTTTGTTTCCCCTTCCTATTCTTTCCCATCTTCCCCACCCCCCACCCCTCAACCTCCCCTTCCCCCTGGCCAAAGTCATAAAGTTCGTTTTTCCGACATAACGATTTCTACATCTCATTGTTGCAATGGGTCCACTTGTATCCCTATTTAAACGATTTGTTTTTTTCCTTTCCCCTCCACAAATTATACCAACATCAAATACAGTGAAAGGAGGGGTTATACCTTCGGGGAGGGAAATACAAAGCAATAAAGAAATCATCTTATAAATATGTTGGATACAATCGTAAGAAAGAAAAAAAAACATTTGAACCCTTATCTTGGGGTTCATTTTGACTAACATCAACTTGTCTGACAGATTCTGTTTATCTCAGACATATACTAATTATTACAAATAAGGGAAACCATGTGACCTATATTTCTTTGGGCCTGGCTTACTTCACTTAATACAATTTTTTCCAAGTCTTTCTATCTCCTAACAAATGGGGCAATGTCATTCTTTCTGATGGAGGCATAGAATTCCATTGTGTATATATACCACATTTTCTTGATCCATTCATCTACTGAGGGGCATCTGGGTTGTTCCATATCTTATCTATGGTAAATAATGCTGCAATAAACATAGTTGTGCTGGTAGCTTTAGTGTGGTTTTGTTTGTGATCATTTTGGTAAATGCCCAAAAGTGGGATTGCTGGTACATCTCATTCTTGCAATGGGTCCACCTGAAACCGCATTCTTTATTCACTAATAGATAACAATGCCATGTAAATGGCGATGTATAATATTTTGTGGATTTATCAGTTGACGAGATTATTAACACTTTGTATATCTGTCTCTGTGGTTCTTCACTGTTTACCTACTGCTGTTATTTTTACTAATGATCTCAAACCTAAAAGTAAATTGTAACATACAATACAAATTGTTGGAAAATTTTTCATTTTCCAGAGGCTTGGGGGTCACTACTCAGCTCTGACAACAAATAAAACCCTAACCAAAATAAAAAGTAAACAATACTTCTTATGTTTTACATGGAAGTGAGGTGTCAGAAAATACTACTGCCCCATTACTTGGAGATACAAGAAAGAGGTGCAGTGAATTCTCGGAAGCGTATGTGAAGCTCCTGTTTCAATCCAGACGCAGTGAGAGACTGAGACTTAACTATGGGATGACGGCAAAGGCATCTTTTGGACAAAGGTTCTAGAGCAACGACCATTCACATGCAAGAAGAGAATGAATCAGCACTGGGATTTTACTACATCTTTCACAGAAATTAACTCATATGACCTCAAATCAGTAAAATCTAATGCTATAAAATAGCTGTAAAATAAGAGACTATATATGATGTTGAAATTAATAATGACTTTTACATCAGATGCCAAAGGCACAGTTTATGAGGCAAAGAATTAATGGCCTAGTTATTTATTAAAAAATTAAACTTTTGGAAAGAGACTTGTCAAAAGATGTAAAGGCAGATTAGGAAAATGTATTTATCAAAGACACACCAGAAAAATAGCATGCGAACATACAATGAATATTAAGAAGTTAACGTAAGAAATTTCAGGTCTTCATAATGAGCTGAAACAAAGACTTGAACATGTGACTAAAAAACAAACAACATGTAAATAATATGCATGAAAAAATATTCCTCATCAATATCATTAGGGAAATGTTTATAAAAACAAAGATATATTACTACAACCATATATAGAAAGAAAGAACCTTGACAATACCAAATGTTGGTGAGTATATTGAGGAACAGAATCTCTTCAGAATTTGGATGAACATTCAAAACAGCACAGTAATTTTGGGAGGCAATGTGGAAGTTTCTTACAAAATTAAGTATATTGCCAGCAATATTTGTCCTTGATATATGCAAAAGGGCCTACAACACATTGAACAAGAGCAAATCCTGTTCGTGGATATTTATGTTAGCTTTATTTAATGTTTATTATTTATTGTAATGTCTTTCATTTTACAAATAAACTTCATACATCTAAACAATAAAATATCCACTCTTAAAGTCACATAAGTAAGCTACCTATAAAAAGTTATAAAGAAAGCTTCTTAGATTCCTGTTAGTTATTGAAAAAGGAAACTTTGAAACAGATACACATGGTACAACTCACTATTTGACATTCTATAAAGACAAAACTGCAGAGATTTGTGATTGACAGGTCTCAATAGGAGTCAAATAAGGGAGGGATGAATGATTAGTCAATGGTGTTCTTCATCACCATGATGTATTTGTTGCAATTGTTGCTGTCATGGTGGGTACAATTCTAAACCAAAGGTAATCCCTCAAGTAAACTATGGACTTTGTAACAAAGCTACTGTTTTGGTGAGGGATTTTGGTTTCTTCACAAACTTTTGAAAAACAGAAAGTATATGGGAAATCACTCTATTTTCTGCTTACTTTTGCTGTGGTCCTCAAGTTGATTTAAATAAATAAAACAAAGCAAAAACAACAAGAAAGAGACCAACTGAATTTCTTGCTATCTCACAATAATTTTAGGAAGAATTTGCCAAGTTCTTTCCTCAATGCCTCTGATAATATATGCATATGTATGTTAGTTGTGTGTTTTATCCTAGCTGCTTAGTGAAGAGTTAAAAAGCAAACTCACTGTTCTCAGGTTCTGTATATATGCACTAGTGGAAAAGCTTCTTTAAGCAAATTATTTTTACTAGGGAGGGAGTCATTTGAGTGTTCCCCTTAATTAGGCAAAACCAAAAAGAGAAAATGCCCTATTAGGCTATTCAAAGACTGAAACTAAGTCTTTTATAATTTCATCAAGGCTGTCATTCCCTGCGACTCCTTGGAATGAAGAGAAAATGGAACAATTTAAATAGTAAAAGCAATGGCCTTCTGGGAGAGAAAGGGCTAATAACATATCTCTTGCTTTTTAGGATTGCTGTTCAGAAAGTGTGTCTAAAGAAATTTGGATGTTGGTAGTTCCTTCTAAAGGAAAGAACAGAAAAGCTTCCAAATGCAAATGGTCTGAAGAAAACAAGAGATAAATGTATTGTAATACAATAACCTACACTTGGCTTATGCATCTACAGCCTTTTCATGAATAATTTATTGTACATGGCCAGTAGTTTATTTCACTCAACACCAGGCACAGTAATATTATTTCTGTTTTAGGAAAATAAAAATTAAGTGTAATGTCTAAAACTTTTGTACAAATTGTTTTTGAACCTAGTATAGGCTAGATGCTTACGTAAAAGCAAATAGCTGAAGAATGTCAGTGACTTTAACAAAGTTAATGTGTGTCTACATAGAAAATGACCATGGACAGGGAATTTGTTCATCTTTACCATTTAAAGGTTAGAAATTCGAAGGCTCTTTGTCAATACAAGCTGTGATGTCTACCTCAGAAAATGAATAAAATCGAAGAAAAGTATGGATCTCTCAAACTCCCATCCAGAATCAACTGATTTCCTCCATACCCAGGTTTCTCACATTTTGTTCACCAAATCAAGTCACATGAATATATGTTTAAGTATTCAGGAAGCTGAGTCAAAGTTCCATGTCTTAAAGTAGGAAAAACAGAAAATAATGATTAAAAAGAGCACTGCTGTATGGTCTTGCTAGCTATGTCCTTTGTCATGCAGATGCTCTGAAACTTCATGCAATCCCATTTGTCCAACCTTTCTTTGATTTGTTGTGTTTCCGGGTCTCTATTCAGAAAATTTTGGCTTGAGCCAAGGAGACCTAGGGTTTCTTAGAACTCAAAAAATTAAATCCCCCAACAACAAATCCTCAAAGAAACAACTGCCCTATAAATAAGTGGGCTAAAGACTTAAAGAGAAACTTCTCT
>NW_012267233.1:23932593-23936205 GCF_000151885.1 Dipodomys ordii
CACACACACACACACACACACACACACACACACACACACACACACACATGTTCTCCTTAAGCAGGTAAGGGTCTCTGAACTTGTGATTTTTTTTCAATCCTGGGCCTTGAACTCAGGGTCTGGGTGCTGTCTTTGAGGTTTCTTTGCTTAAGGTTCGTACTCTCCCACTTGAGTCACAGCTCTTCCATCTTTTCGGTTGTTAATTGGAGAAAATTTTCTCACAGAATTTCCTGTTTGACCTGGCTTCAAATGATGATTCTCAAATTTTAGCCTCCTCACTAGCTACAATTATAGGCATGAGCCACTGGTGGTTGGCTGAACTAGTTTTGATAGTATAAAGACTAAATGTTCCTATTTTATTACATGTTAGCTGCTAATACCGTGCAAAATTTGTATGGAATATTATTTTTCCTTAGGCTTTTTTACCTTTTTTTCAGCATTTGGATTGAACTCAAGACTTTAACTCATAAATCAAGTAGTTTACCAATTTACCTATTGTCTAGACCTCTGTTTTTTAGGCAAGATCCTCCTAAGTATGCTTCCATATAGCTGTGACAACAGGCTTGTACCACACTGCAAGTCTATTAATTAGGATGTTGTCTCACTAACTTTTTGCCTAACATGGTCTCAAGCCATGATCTTCCCAGTCTCTAACTTCAGATATATATGTGGTGTAAATCACCACATATATTTTTGACTGCTTATTTACCATCCAAAATGCTATAATTGTAATTTAAAAGGAAGTCCAGTGTCAATCATCATAATAAATTCTAATAGTTTAATAGGATTTCATAACTTTAAAAACATTTTCATTTCAAATAAGCCTTTCATTATAAGGTCTTTATAAGAAATTTTGTATATATACATCTTTTAACAATTAATTCTAATAAACCTAAAAGCTTTTACTATTGTCTTCTTCTAATTCAGTTTTTGATTATTCCTTTTTTTTTTTTTTTTTTTGGTCGGCCGTAGGGCTTGAACTCTGGGCTTGGGTGCTGTCCTTGCGCTCTTCAGCTCACGGCAAGCACTCTACCACTTAAGCCACACCGCCACTTCTGGTTTTCTGGTGGTTTATTGAAGCCAAGAGTCTCACGGACTTTCCTGCCTGGGCTGGCTTTGAACCATGATCCTCAGATCTCAGCCTCCTGAATAGCTAGGATTACAGGCGTGAGCCACAGGCGCCCAGCTTGATTATTCTTATACTTTAAATTTGATTTCTTTTTCAATGTTTAAAAATTCATTTCTTCAACACATAACTTTTCAAGAAAGCATTTTTTATGAAATTGTCTGAATATTCTCCTTTGGTTAGATGTTAGAAAACATGTTTTGTACCATAATTCATTTGCCATCTTTCCTTTTATTCCCTTTCTTCAAAAACCTCTAAATTCACATCACAGGCATGTTTATCTCATAAATGGTCCCCTTGGATCGATAAGAAACTTCTGAGAAAAAATTTTACTCATTTCTTTTTTTGAAAAAAGGTTTATAGGTTTGCTTTATTTCTAAATTTCTTCCAGTAGCTTATCCTCTAGTGGTATTATCTTCCTTCTCTAATCAATCAATTCCAATTATTTTTGTACCATTATTGGGGCTTGAACTCAGGCTCTGGGAACTGTTCCTTAGCTATTTTTTTTGCCTCAGTGCATGTGCTCTACTACTTAAGCCACAGGTCCACTTCTGATGTCTTGATAGTTAATTGGAAATAAAGAGTCCTATGTTCTTTCCTGCTCTGGATGGCTTTAAACCACTATCCTCATAGTTCATCCTCTTGAGTAGTTAAGATTACAGTCCTGAACCACTGGCACTTGACTCTGTGACTGAATTCAAATCTGTAAGTTGATCTTCCAGTACACTGTTTTTGGAAACTACTTTGTATATTTTTTCTACTATCTTGAGTATTTAACTTAAGAAATTTCATTTTTATTATGGTGTTTTCTCATATTTGATATGTTCATTTTTCAAAAGATATTTTATTAGAGGACAGGTCTCATTTCAAACATGTATTTCAACTAAACAAATGAGCAATTTGCTATTTTAAGATAGATCTGTATTTTCTTTTTCCTGTTTTCTCTTGTGATTGAAATGTTTCTGTAATTCTCATGAACATTGTAGAAGTTACCTTTAAGTCATATCCAATATACAACACAAGTAAGGCAACTTAATGTTAGGTTCATTCATGAACAGTAAAATTCGTTGTATGTCACTTTATTTATGTTCTCCATTGTAATTTATTCCTTTTATGATAATTTTCTACTTCATGCAATCTTAAGAGACTTTCTAGTTGTCTACTAGAGATACGAATGACCTCTTCATCTTGTCATGGCAATGTGGTCAGCTATGCATGTATTCTATTTTATCTGGCTTATGTGCTACAGATATTAAATATGCATGCCAACATTTCTTTAATTTCCAATGCAATACTATTATCAATCCTGAAAATGACAAGGAGTTTCTATTATGGTCAGTTTAAAGTTTAATTTTCTGAAATAGTTTCCAAATTCATTAGGTTTCTGCAAGTGAAATTTTGTATAACAATAGTTAGTGGATAATTTTCTTGGTTTTTGTGTATTTAAGGCAAAAATAAACCTATTTGAACAATTTAGTTGGAATACCTTTTCTGTATATTCATTTAATAAAGGCGATTACAATTTACCTATTTGAGCAATTTAGTTAGGATATTTTTCAGTGCATGTCTTACCGCTATTTATACCATTACATAACAAATAATCAAAATGTTCCCTTTATTCAAACTTTTGGAATAATTTACCATGTTCTTTTTTATTTTCACCTGTACTCTTGAATTTTTTATTTTTTTCATTTTTTATTTATTTTTTATTGCGAAAATACTGTACAGAGGGGTCACAATTAGATGGCCAAGATAATGAGTACATTTCTTATCAAGCATTGTAGCCTCCTCCTTTGTTTCCCCTTCCCATCCCTTCCTAGCCTCCCCCCGCCCAACCCACGGAATCCTCCACTGCCCCCACCAAAGTTGTAAAATTCGATTTCGACATGACAACTTGTACTTCTCATTGTTGCAACAGGTCCACCTGTATCCTTATTTAAGTGACTTGTTTTTCCCCTTCCCCTCCACAAATTATACCAACACCAAATACAGCGAAAGTGGGGGAGGAACATACAAAGCAACAAAGAAATAATCTTATAAAAGCCTTAGAAACAAAGGCATGAAACAAAAAAAAAACATTTGAATACATATCTTAGGGTTCATTTTCCTAACATCACATTATCTGACCTTTTCTGCTATTCTAGCTATGGCAAATAAGGGAAACCATGGGACCTATGTTTTTTTGGGCTTGGCTTACTTCACTTAATATAATTTTTCCAAGTCTTTCCATTTCCTAACAAATGGAGCAATGTCATTCTTTCTGATGGAGGCACAGAATTCCATTGTGTATATATACCAATTTTTCTTGATCCCTTCATCTACTGAGGGGCATCTGGGTTGGTTCCATATCTTAGCTATAGTAAATAATGCTGCAATAAACATAGTTGTGCTGGTAACTTTAGTATGGTCTTGTTTGTAAACATTTGGGTAAATGCCCAAAAGTGGAAATGCTGGGTCATAGGGGAGCTCTATGTGGTGTCTTTTGA
>NW_012267233.1:23950128-23982270 GCF_000151885.1 Dipodomys ordii
AGGAGGCTCCAATGCTTGATAAGAAATGTACGCATTATCCTGCCCATGTAATTGTAACCCCTCTGTACAGTATGTTCACAAAAAATAAAATAAAGTAAAATGAAAAAAAACAGCACTGCTTGCCTACCCCTACATAATAGATACATTACACACAGTACACTAAGTTGTGCCTACTCTAGGAATGCAATTGGGTAGATATCACTTAGGATCCAGTGTAATAAACTATGGTGGTGATTCTACAATTTGAAAATTCTATATTTCCCCCCTTTAAACATCTATTTCTCCATCTTTCTTTAAATTATCATTTAATGTACATTTCTTATGCAAGGAATATGAAATTTCTATACTTGAATACTTAATCAAAATCTCCCTCCATCACCTTGCCATCTGGCCTCTCCCCCTCTTATACTACTTTAGCAGGTTTTGTTTTTCTAATTTTATAAATGCATATAAAACACTTGAACAATATTCACCCTCATTTACCCTTTCTGTTCTCCTTTCTCCTTCTCAATGATACCTGCCTCCTCATTCAGAGTCTATTTTACTTTCCTATCATTCATTTACAGTGTATAATAAATGTACCAATGGATTTCAGTATATTTCCCACATGCACATAGCATACTTTGATTGAATAACTGCCTCTAAAATATAACCATATTCTGCATACCTACATGTGTATGTGTGTTTGTATATGTGTGTGTGTTTATGATTCTACATGATCTTTTTATTTATTTTTATTTTTTGCTGGTTCTTGGGCTTGAACTCAGACCCGGGGCACTGTCCCTGAGCTGGATTCAATCTAGTGCCCTACTACTTGAACCACAGCACCACTTCTGGCTTTGTCTCAGTAGTTTATTGGAGATAATAATCTCCCAGACTTTCCTTCCTTGGTTGGCTTTGAACAGTGATCCTCAGATCTCAGTCTCTTGCATAGCTAGGATTAAAGTTGTGAGTCACTGGTGCACAGCAATTCTGTATAATCCTTAAAGTCTAGATTTAACATATGGAGAAACTCCAGGTGTCCTTGGCATAGAGATAAATTTTCTCAATAAAGACTCAGAAACACAATAAATCAAATAAAGGTTGGGCAAATGGGATTGCATGAAACTGCAGAGCTTCTGCATGGCAAAGGACATAGCTAGCAAGATCAATAGAAAGCCCATAGACTGTGAGAAGATCTTCACCAGCCATACAACAGACAAAGGCCTCATATTAAAATATACTTAGAACTTAAAAAATTATCCTAACAACCAATCCTCACAGAAACAACCACATGATTAATAAGTGTGCTAAAGATTTAAAGAGAGATTTCTCTGAAGAGGAAATAAGAATGGCCAATAGACACATGAAGAAATGTTCAACTTCTCTAGCCATAAAAGAAATGCAAATCAAAACAACAATGAGAAACAGGGATTATACCATGGGGGAAGGAGATAAAAAAGAAACAAAAGAATCACATAGTGCATTATAAGTATGTTAAAAACAATAACAAGAAGGAAAAAACCACTTGTGTCCCTGTCTCGGGGTTCATTTCAATATAGTGCATCTTATATATACATTTTTATAATTTGGGGAGGAGAAGGAAAATTTAAAAATATTTAAATAAGGATACAGTTTGACCCATTGTAACAATGAGATGCTCACAACACTATGTTAAAAACAAACTTTACAATTTCAGGAAGGGGAGGGAGGAGTTGGGGAGGTGGAGAGGGAAGGTATAGTAAGGGAAAAACGAAGGAGGAGGTAACAGTGCTCCATAGGAAATGTACACATTACCCTACTCATGGAACTGAAACCCCTCTGTACAGTATTTTTACAATAAAAATATAGATAGGAAAAAACAACAACAATGAGATTCCACCTCACCCCAGTTAGAATGGTTACAATCAAGAAATTTAATAACAGATACTGGAAGGGATGTGGCCAAAGGGGAACCCTACTACACTGTTAGTGGGAGTGTGAACTTGTTCGACCACCCTGAAAAGCAGTATGGAGTTTCCTCAAAAGATTCCACATAGAGCTCCCTTATGACCCAGCAATCTGACTTCTAGGCATTTCCCCAAATAATCACAAACAAAGCCATACTAAAGCTACCAGCACAAGTATGTTTATCACAGCATTTTTCACCATAGCTAAGATATGGAACCAACCCAGATATCCCTTAGTAGATGAATGGATCAAGAAAATATGATATATATATACATATATATATATATGTATATATACATATATATGTATATATATACATACATATATATTATGGAATTCTATGCCTCCATCAGAAATAATGGCCCTGTCTGATTAGTTAGGAAATAGAAAGATTTGGAAAACAATCTATTAAGTGAATTAAGCCAGACCCAAAGAAGCATAGGTCTCATAGTTTCCCTTATTTGAAATAACTAGTAAATGTCTAGGATAATCTTACAAGACAAGCAGAAAAGTTAAAAAGCTACATAAGTATGACCATATAAGATGATGCTGAGTGAAATGAACCCCAAGATATGGACACAGAGGTTTTTTGTCTTTGTTGCTGGTGTTTTTTAATGTACTATGTATTTTTTTTCTGTTCTTCCCCCTTTGGTATAACCCCTGTTTTCACTGTATTTGATTCTGGTGCCCTGCATCTTGTATATACATTTTTCTAATTTGGGAAGGGGAAGGGAAATAACAAAATGCTGAAACAAGGATAAAGGTTGACTCATGTACCAATGAGATGCACGAAACACTATGTTGAAACAAACTTTACAACTTGGTAGGGGGAGCTAGGAGTTGGGGAGGTTGGGAGAGAAGGGATAGTAGGGGAAAAACAAAGGAGAGTGTAGCAATGCTGGATAGGAACTGTACTTATTAACTCTCCTGTAACTGTAACCCATTCTGTACAGTATCTTCATATTAAAAATATTTTTAAAATGGACAAAATATATTTGGCTTTTTGAGCTTGCACATTTCTATTTTTATTATTAATTTACTTTATTGTTATTATGGAGGTGTACAGAGGGATTACTGTCACATGAGTCAGGTAATGAGTACCTTTCCTTTCATTGTGTCTTTTCTTCCCTCGCTCTCTCCCATTTCTCCCTCCCATTTCCACCCAAGGGTTATATAGTTCATTTTCTTCAGTGTCTTATGGGCTCCACTGCTCCACTTTTCACTCCTTTCCCTCAGTATCTGTACCCTTTCCCCATCCCTTCTGAAGGTACACATTTGAATGCACCATATATAAGGGAGAGAAGACAGAATCTTCAAAAACTAAACACTAAACAAAAGATTAAAAAAAGAGGTCTCTGGTTTCCATATATTGGAGTCAATTTCAATATGTATATTATTTTACATGACTCTGAAGGGTCAATTTGACATTATACTTTGTGTTTCTCTTCTTTGCTTTTGGTCTCATTGTGAGTATCTAGAATCTTGTATAATTTATCGTATTCCAGTGTGTTTTAGATCAAATTTCCATATAGCAGAAAGAACATGTGCTTTTTGTCTCTCTAGTCTTGTCTTACCTCACTTAAGATGATTTGTCTAGCTCCATCCACTTCCCTGTGAATGACCTTATTTTATTCTTTTTAATGGCTGTGTAAAATTCCATGGTGTATAGTTAACATGTTTTTTGCATCCACTTTTTTATTGTGGGGTATCTAGGCTCTTTGCATATCTTTGATGTTATAAATAGTGAGGCAATGAACAAGGATGTTCAGGATTCGTTATGGTATCCTGGCTCATGATGTTCTGGATAGATGGCCAGGAGTGGTTTACTGGGTCATAAGAATGCTCTATGTTTAGTTTTTCGAGGAATATTGGAGACTGCTGTCCAGAGTGCTTGGACTAGTTTACTTTCCCATCAATGGTGCAGTAGTGTTCCTTTTTGCCCACATCCTTGCATTGGTTGTTGTTTGAGTTCAGAATACAAGCCAATCTAACTGGGGTAAGATGGAATCTCAGAGTTGCTGTCACTTTCATTTCCTTTATGGCCAAGGATGATGAGCATTTCCTAATGTGTTTCTTTGCCATTATTACCTCTTTTTCTGAGACATTTCCCCTTAGTTCCTTTGCACATTTAGTAATTGGCTTATCATGTTTGAGAGGGCTTAGTTTCTTTTTCTTTTTTTATTGTGAAAATACCGTACATACAGAGGAGTTACAATTACATGGACAAGATAACAAGTACATTTCTTATCAAGCATTGTTGTCTCCTCTTTGTTTCCCCTTCCCATCCCTTCTCATACTCCCCCCACTCCACCCCCCAACCATCCTTCCTCCCATGAAAGTTGTAAAACTCCTTTTTTGACATAACGACTTGTACATCTCATTGTTGTAATGGGTCCATCTGTATCCCTAGTTAACGATTTGTTTGGCCCTTCCCCTCCACAAATTATACCATCATCCAATACAGTGAAAGCAGGAGTTATACTGTGAGGGAAGGACATACAAAGCAACATAGAAATCATCTTATAAATATGTTAGAAACAATTGCATGAAAGAAAAAAACCATTTGAACCCTTATCTTGGGGTTCATTCCCCTAATATCAACTTATCTGACCTTTTCTGATTGACTCAGACATATACTAGTTATTGCAAATAAGGGAAACCATGGGACCTATGTTTCTTTGGGCCTGCCTTACTTGACTTAATATAATGGTTTCCAAGTCTTTCTATTTCCTAACAAATGGGGCAATGCCATTCTTTCTAATGGAGGCATAGAGTTTCTTGCGCTCCCTGTATATATTAGATATTAAGTCTTCATCTGATATACTGTGGATAAAGATCTTCTGGTCTGTTGGCTGTCTTTCTAGTTTAGTAACAATATCTTTAGCTGTACAGAAACTTTTTATTTTGATGTAGTCCCATTTTTCGTGTTTATCTTCTCCTATCTGTTTGCTCCTGGGTCTCTTTTCAAGAAACGTCTATACCTATAAGTTCTATTTTTTTTTCCTACTCTCTTTTGCAGTAGTTCCAATGTTTCACTTCAGAGGTTGAGATCTTTGATCTACTTTGAATTGATATTAGTGCATGGTGACAAACAGTGATCCACTTTAATATTTCTGCATAACACTCCTCAGGTTTCCCAACACCAACTGTTGAAAGGCCTTTTTTTTTTTTTTTCACCATACGTCTTTGGCTCTCTTGTCAAATATCTGGTAACTGTAAGTGTGTGGTTTTACTTCTAGGTTTTCTAATATGTTCCATTGATCTTCAGGTCTATTTTTGTGCCAATAACAAATTGTTTTTGTTATTATGGTTCTATAGTAGAGTTTGAGATCTGGTATTGCCATATCTTCCACATCACTTTTTTTAAGCTAGTATTGCTTTGGCTAGTCTTTTGTTTTTCCGTATGAATTTTAGGATTGTTTTGTCTATTTTGGTTAAAAAAAGTCATAGGATTGTGATGGAGATTCCACTGAATTTGTATATCATTTTTGGCAGTTTGTCCATTTTTACACTAGTGCTTCTACATATCCAGAAACATGGAAGTTCTTTCTATTCCCTGGAGTTTTCTTTGATTTCTTTCTTCAGAGTTTTATTGTTTTCATTATAAATATATTTTATATATTTGGTTAAGTTTATTCCTAGGTATTTTTGAGGCTATTGCAAATGCAATTATATTCATGGTTTCCCTTTGGAAATTTGTGTACATTGTTGGCATGCAGAAAGGCTATTGATGTTTATGGGTTAACTTTGTAACCTGCTACTTTGCAAAGTAGTTAGTTCTAGGAGCTTGGGGATAGACTATTTTGGATCCTTTAAATATAAGATCATGTCATCTGAAATGGGAATAATTTTACTTCTTTCCCTTTATAAATCCCTTTTATGCCCAATTTCTATTTTTTGAAGCATTTAATTTTCCACTTTCCTTTTGGCACTGAATTTCTTCTTGAACATTTAATTACATGTAAAATTAGACAGAAATAGACAGACACCTCAAAGGATTTTTAAAGATGATATGAACAGGCAGATAAAATAATTTAGAAAAATGATTTTCATGGATTTTTGAAGCTAATAATATACTAAAACAAGAAGTCAGGAGCCACAAATGTGTTTTCTAGATGTTCGTAAAGAAAAATGGGAAGCAAGTAGAGAAAGGAGTATGATGCATGTAGCTTCAGGGATTGTGCAGATTGTTTCTTTTCTAGAGGCCATGATGATCAACTATTTCTGTTTTCTTAAATCATGATTTGAATTAGGCTCTTTAAGGATCATTTCATCATCTTGGCTTTTAGCTTCTACAATGAATCTTGCCCATGCTGCAAACTTTTCTTGACTCCACATTTCACCTAGCGATTGGTATTTTCCTGCCCACCATATTTAACAACCATATTTAACAGTGGCTAAATGCTCAAAGCCAATTTGAGAAAATGAAGATGATCCCTGAAACTTTATTTTTCTCTCAAAGTTACCAATTTATAGGCAATCAAAAGAAAATGTATAGCTAGGTTTGATGAAACATCATGTAATCTAAGTATAAGGCATATACATAAAGTAGAATCAAGATCTCATATTTTAATATGTTTTCAGGCCAACAAAACCTTCAATTCTCCTCAGGGTGACCACATTTCTCAGAGGTTTGACGCTGCTTCTAGATCTCTGACCTTCCTTTCCTAATTGCACATACTTCAGAAATCATATAAATGTTTTCTCTGTACTTTTCTCAGAAGCTTCTTGCCAGTTGAACTGCCCAGGATGTCTTTCTCAAAGATCTACAAGCAATCCTGATAAAATGAGTTGTAAAAGTCTTCCCTGTGAGAACAACAGACGAAAGTTTACTTTCCCTCTGGGTAGAACCAGTTAGCCAAAACAGATGACTCTTCCTCTCTCATTAAATATTTCTCCTGTCATTTGTTTCAACTGAATTGGGTTTGAACTATGTTCTGGTACTTTCCATTGTTAAACCACTGAATCAACCCTCCTTTTCTGTTTGACTTTATATGAGGCAATTTTTTGTGTTGATGTAAGAAAAATGTTAAACTACAGATCTTGTTTTCTTCTTTGTCCACTTTATAGAGTGTGTAGAAAGTATGTATTTTTTCTCTGTAGATTGACATTCATGCTTCCAAATGATATGTACATATTTGCACTAGAAATACTTCTGCAAAACCTATGTGGTGATCTAAGTTTTTACAAAGATATTCACAAAGTTCTGTAGTCATAAGATTTTGCAATATAATTATTTGTGAAAATAAAAGTATACTTTCCTATAAATACATTAAAATTTATTTTAAGAAAATATTTTAATTCCACTTGAGTTTTTCTGAATCTTTTTTAAAATAAAATTCTACTGTTATGGTTGCTCCATTGTAACAATGAGATGTTCAAGACACTGTAGAAAACGAGCTTTACAACTTTGGCGTACGGTGGAGAAGTAGTTGGGGAAGTGGGAAAGGACAGGATGGTAGGGAAAAAACACAGGAAGAGGCAATGATGCTCAATAAAAATGTACCCATGGGGGGAGGGGAGATGGGAAAGGATAGGAAGGGGAAACAAGGGAGGAGGCAACAATGCTTGATAAGAAATGTACTCATTATCTTGCCCATGTAATTGTAACCCCTTTGTACATTATTTTCACAATAAAAAATAAATAAATAAATAAAAATGTGCCCATTACCTTACTCATATAACTGTAACCCCTCTGTACAGTATTTTTACAATAAAAACATATAAAAATTCTGTTATTATTAAAGTGTTATACAGAGTGATATCACAAATCAGATAGTAAAAATTTTTGAACACTGTCACCCCTAACATTATGTTTCTGTTCTGTTGTTGTTGTTGAAACAAAGTCTTACCATGTATAGTAAGCTGTCCTGGAACAAAAACAACTCTGCTTCAGCACAATGAAGTCTGGGATCACAAGTATGCACACATATCAATACATTCTTGTGTGCTGGCTAAAAATAAAACTGGATTTATTCTCAAAGTAGCTATATAGGTAGAAAATATACTCTTTGAATATCTTTTTTACATTTTCTAATTCCCAATGAAGCTCTTCCAAACTGCTATCCCTATTTAAGAATTTAAATTAGTTTAAATAGATTGGAAGCTTGAGATTTTGTTAAAAACAGTATTCACAATTATCACAAATTTCATGTTATTGCTTTCCCCCCCCCTTTTTTTAAAGCCTTTTCAGAATCTTTACATACGCATTAGTCATTCTCACTGCTTTTTTACCTCTTGAGCCTAACATAGTTATCTTCCAGTTTGGATACAAATGTTAAAATGCAAGTATTAATTAACAAACACATACATATATGTAGACACATATGTAATTATGTATAATTATGTATATATAATTTTTGAATCAATTTTTTTTCTTGTAATCTAGGCTTGTTTGGAACTCACAGACTGCCTCAGCCACCTCAGTGTTGGGATTACAAGTTTGTGTCACCACAGCTAGGTATTGGTTATCTGTATGGTTTAAAAGATTTTCAAATGCATGAAAACAAAGAGTATAAAGTGCTAAGTACCTTTGTCACATCTAGCAGATTAAAAATCAACTGTTAAGTCATGGCAGACTTCTATTATTTACAATTCATAATAGAAAGTCCATCATAACATCAAAAAATCTTCCCGAGCCCTATTTCCCAAAATAATGCTCAGCTATGCAATGATTTATGTTACAAAAAATATGAAACAAAACATAGCAATCATTTTATATAACTTATTTATTGTTTTAATTAATAATGGTCATGTTCTCTGTTGATAATCCATGGGATAACTAGTGGGAAAAAAATTATCCCTGATGTTGAAAATAAAAACTCTAGGTGCTATAACATTACAATTTCTACATGTATGCAAATTAGAAATCTTTATCCTATGGATACTATATGGACTACTAAATAAAACTGAATTTTGAAAATTTGATGGCATTGCCCTAGTGTTAGGAAATGGAAAGACTTGGAAAAATGTATTAAGTGAAGTAAGCCAGGCCCAAAGAAACATAGCTCCCATGGCTTCCCTTATTTGAAATAACTAGTATATGGCTGAGACAAGCAGAAAAGGTCAGATAAACAGAGGAGGAGGCAATGCTTGATAAGAAATGCACTCATTACCTTGCCCATGTAAGTGTAACCCCTCTGTATGGTATTTTCACAATAAAAAAATTAATTAAAAAAAGTTGATGTTGAGCGAAATGAACTCCAACATAAGGATACAAGTGGTTTTTTCTTTCTTGCTATTGCGTCTAATGTATTTATAAGGTACAACATGATATTTTGTTTCTTTGTATGTCCCTCCCCCATGGTATAACCCCTGTTTTCACTCTATTTGATGTTGGTATAATTTGGGAAAGGGAAGGGAAAAAACAAATTGTTTAAACAGGGATACAGGTTGACCCATTGCAACAATGAGATGTACAAGACACTATGTCAAAAAATGAACTTTATAATTTAGACAGTGTGGGGGGGGGATGGGGAGTAGTGTAGTTGTGAAGATGGGAGAGAAGGGATGGTAGAAGAAAAACAAAAGAGGAGACAACAATGCTTGATAATAAATGTACTTGTTACCTTGCTTATGTAACTGTAACCCATCCTCTGTACAGTATTCTCACAATAAATAACATTAAAAATGATGACAGATAATTCATATTAAATGGTGGTAATGACTTTACCTTCCACCTCAATGTGGCCTTTTAATTTTTTTTTTTTCCGGTCGTGGGGCCTGAACTCTGGACCTGGGCACTGTCCCTCAGCTCTTCAGCTCAAGGCTAGCGCCCTACCACTTGAGCCACAGCGTCACTTCCGGCTTTTTTCTTTTTGCTTATGTGGTGCTGAGGAATGGAACCCAGGGCCTCAGGCATGCAAGGCAAGCGCTCTACCACTGAGCCACCTTCCCAGCCCCCTCAATGTGGCCTTTTAAATAAGACTTCACTAAATAAACATAGTATTTCCCTTTAAATTTTTATCTGTTTTTATTTATTTTTCTTTGTTTAGAGGCAGGGTCTAATCCTATAGCTCAAGTAAGTCTTGAACTCACCTTATGTATTTATTTTTTATTGTCAAGGTGATGTATAGATGGGTTAGAGTTACATAAGTAAAGTAATAAGTACATTTCTTTTTTTTTTTTTTTTTGTCTTGTCAGTCATAAGGCTTGTACTCTGAGCCTGGGCGCTATCCCTGAGCTCTTCAGCTCAAGGCAATCGCTCTACTACTTGAGCCACAGCACTACTTCTGGTTTTCTGGAGGTTAATGGGAGATAACAGTCTCATGGATATTCCTTCCCAGGTTGGCTTTGAACCATTATCCTCAGATCGCAGCCTCCTGAATAGCTAGGATTACAGGTGTGAGCCACCAACACCAGGCAATAAGTACATTTCTTGTTAAACTTGTTACCCTTTTCCTCATAAACCTTCCAAAGATTTTCCCATTTGAGCCACAGTGACACTTCCAGCTTTTCCTGAGTAGTTTGTTGAAGATAAGAGTCTCATGGGCTTTCCTCCCTTGGCTAGCATACGGACATCCTCAGATCTCAGCCTCTTGAGTAGCTAGTATTACAAGTGTGAGATGCTGGAGCTTGGTTAGAATTTTTTTTCCATAATTTACTTGGCAGAATACTTTTCTTAGTGTAATTTTTACTTAGACATTTTAGGTAAAATTACTTCTTTCTGTGTGAGGGAGTAACAATATTTTATTTTAAATTGTCTTTTTTTCTCTCCCTTCCCTTCTTTTGCTTTCTGACTTTCTTCAGTCCTCCTGGTTGAAGAAATAATATTTCATGTACTCACCAGAGGAAGACATTTCCAGCCCTCTTTTCAGATGTTGTTTGCACTTGTGCATGTGTTATCATGTCATCACTTTCCACTCTCAAAAGTCACAGCTTCAACTCATTCAGATGGAAATGCTTCCCCACCTCTCATAGAAAAGGAAAGAGCATGGACAGAGGAAATGTTACAGGACGGGCAAAGGCCTTGTTATAAATACGAAAGCAAACAAAAATGTCCAAGCAACAAACTTATCAAGTTATGTATTTGGGAGTAAAAATAAGTTTTGAGATGATGAATTGGGACTTCAGTTTTTGTCTTTCTTTTCAGTCTTTTCCCAAAATTTGTATTTATATTTCCCGTGTTTTATATTCTTTCCTTAATCTTCCAGAGTCATCCCACCTCCTACCCCCCCCCCCCGCCACACACACACCTTAATGTTGTCTTCAATGCTCTCTCACCTCCTCATGGTTAGTTAAAAGAGAATTTAGAAACTGGGCCCCAAAGTTCATCTGGAGATCCAGATAAACGTTCCAGAAGAGGAGGATGACACTCAGACATGAAATACTTGCTCTATCCCAGGTCTTTCTTACTTGCTGTCTTCCTGTAAACCCTGTTGTCTTGGAGAAACCTTCATACTCATTAGCCTTTGCACTTGGAAATTTCAGACAGAGATATGACCTCCATCTTTGTTAGGTCTGGTCTTCTATGTAAACCTGTATTTTTCCATTAATTTCTCTCTCCAGGATTTTTTTTGTCAGTTGGGGGGCTTGAACTCTGGGCCTGGGCACTGTCCCTCAGTTCTTCAGCTCAAAGCTAACTCTCTACCACTTGAGCCACACCACCACTTCCAGCTTTTTCTGCTTATGTGATGCTGAGGATCAAACCCAGGGCCTCATGCACGCAAGGTAAGCACTCTGCCACTGAGTCACCTAGCCAGCCCTCTCCTAAGATTTTAATTCAGATACAAGCAGTGAACATCTCAAATTCTTATAAATAAAATGAAAATGTTTCTTTCACCTAATAATCATATGTGTATCCGAAGAACAATATAAAGTAAACGTTTGTAAGTTTCATTCTTTAAGGGAAACACTCTTAATCTTAAGGGAAACAATCTTAATGATATATTCTCCAGAATCATTCTTTATTTAAAACACAAGTATATCAGCTTCACTAAACATTCTCTGAATTTTTTAATTAATTTAAAATTATTAATTTTAATCCAGTTGCTTCTACAAGGAACACATATTCTACCTTAAAAATTTGTCAAAGTAGTTGATCTTTAATTTAAGCCATAGAAATCAGTCAGAGGGAAAGATTCGAATTTCAGACTGGCCAGGAGAAGATCAGCAAGGTATTTCAACATTTCTTTGATTTGGAAACATTCACTCTCATATACAATATATAAGTGGTATTTAAGACTGAATTAAATTTTTCTCAATAATTATCTTCAAGTTGCTTGGTTCTATAGTCATTTTCTCTGAAAATAAAACCAGAGAACTTCTGTTTAAATATTAGTTACTATTCTATAATCTATGTGAAAATGTGATACTAGACTAGTTTTTTTATTTAAAAGGAAAACTATAGACACTTATACAAATCTGCCCCCAAATTCTACAAGGGAAATAAACTACAGTTATGTGTATGCTGGGGCTTGAACTTAGGGCTTGGGTGTTGAATTTTTGCTCAAGAGCGATGCTCTAACATCAAGCCAGAAATCTACTTCTGGCTTTTTCATGGTCAATTGAAGATAAGTCTCATGGTCTTTCCTCTGTAGGCTATCTTCAAACCCAAATCCCAAGATCTCAGCTTCTTAAGTAAAAAGTATTGCAGGCATGAGACACTAGCACTTGGCTGTTAAGAAAAGTGTTGGTACCTATTTCAACTTTTAGTTAAGACTCATCTCAGCTGGCTACAATCTAGTGTTATGTATCCTAAAATTTGGAGGACATTTGAATGCATTATGACATATTTCTGTTTCATTGATAATACTACAGATAATATTGATAATACTATTTTTCATCAGTCCTGTGGGAATATATAACCACACTGCTCTTCTTGGTTAACAGATACAATGATGTTAACAAAATATTGAAAACACATGTATTTCTTCTTTATCTTCCAATGTTATCTACTCCTGCAACATAAACAGTGTTTACTAAACACTCGACTGTCTCATTGACATATTTTAGCATTGTCACAGTAGCAGTTGATGTGACCATGTAACTATTCTTGTTGATGGACTGTAGGCAGAAGTGAAGTGCTACAGAAGAGCTACTTCATGCTCTGCCAACTGCCTCTTCCTGTGGTTTGATGGCCAACTCATCATGTGTTTCCAGTGGTGCATCTATAAAACAGTAGAGGAGAAACCCCTAGCAGGAAGCCAAATCATCATATTTAGCAAAGCTTCTAGCTATGTGCATTGACAATTATTATAAGCCATACATAGTTTTTGCTTGGGTTAAACAGATTTTTAATAACTTTTGCTATTAGAGCATATGCTAGCTGATCTCATGACCTCTTGCCTAGATTACTTATTGGAACCTTATAGTGAAGTTTAATAATTTTTCCATATGAAACCTATTTAAATAAATGGTGACAATGATTCTCTTAAATGTACCATTTTCTAGCTCAGTGATCTTAAATGATTAGTCAAATTTTACAGGGTATGCTTCATAACAAACATCTGTCCTCTCAAATCTCACTGTTTGCAACCACAAAGATTTATTATTCTTCCCATCTGGTATTAGATCATTCATTAGTTGCCAAGTGGCAGTGGTGAACCATTGTTCAGTACTGAAATAGCCAATTCCTTAAGCATAGCATAGTTTAAGAAAAACAATAACATGGGTAGAATCACCAAACTAATTTTAAAATTTTGGCTCACTGTTTCCATTTGTTATTTTCACAGGTCATTTCCATAGCTAACTACCTAATATTAAATAGGAAATGTGAGTTCTGCACAAGAAGAGGCAAAATAATTAATGATAAAATACATTTAGTTGCTTTAATTATTTCCATCCTTGCTACATTGCCTAGCATTATACCTGGAATCCAATGGGTAATATTTTGAGTGATTTGAGTCATACTCAGAAAAAATGTAGCATGTCATATTTCATATGTGGAAGTTATAAGTTATATCTAACTCATAAATACATATATAATTATATACAAGGTCATATTCATATATATTTATATACAAACACATTAAAGTATGTGCAGGAAGAAGAATTCCAATAGTATAACTTTTTGAAAAACTAATTTAAAATCTAACAAATGATTAATCATGAAGCCGTAACTTGAGGTATTCAAGGGGAAGGGGGTAGATAAATGAAGACAGGAAAAGTGGGACAATACAGCCATAATATTCAGTATTTTTATGCAAAATGGAACTAGAAACGTTGGGAGGATGGGTGGGCTGTGGAAGATAGAGGAGAAAGAAGAAAGAGGTAACAATGCTCAAGATGTACTCATGAACAAATACCTTGAAATGAAACTCCTATGCACAATTGCTTTAAAGATTATTCAAAAACAGCAAAAATAAAACTGTGTTTAATAAATGTGTTTCTTTCGGAGCACTTTATTCCTTTAGTTCTCTTTGATTTAAAACAAATAATCTCCTTACATAGAGACAAACAATAGAAAGACTCACACTGTGAGTCTTGAAGCCCACAGTGAAGTACAAGTCTAACTTAAAATTCTTTTCATAAAATGGATTATAAGTTTTTTATATTGTTAATTATTTAAAGTTATGTATTTTATGGTATCATTTTTAAATCTTGTCATAGGTAATTCAGAGATGTATTCTGGTAAACCATTGTGGATCAAAGGAAAATTTCTATATTGTTGAAAGAGTTCAAGGGCACAGTTTTGTATTTGTGTTCCTTGCCTGGGATTTCTTCATTACTATAGATTTCTGGAACATAGATAAGCCAGAACAACCACAACTGTTTTTCAGTACTAATATTTGAA
The DNA here is from genome assembly GCF_000151885.1 of Dipodomys ordii. Classification (NCBI taxonomy): domain Eukaryota; kingdom Metazoa; phylum Chordata; class Mammalia; order Rodentia; family Heteromyidae; genus Dipodomys; species Dipodomys ordii. The sequence continues at coordinate 23,964,791 of NW_012267233.1, forward strand.
GAGGAAGAAACATAACATTTTTGTTATATGAGAATTCTCTCAGGCATTTGGGAATACATGGAGTATGAGAATAATAATTGGAAGATGAATTTGTATCACTCTCACACTTAGAATTAGGTCTTGATAGGAGTTTTCCATGTATGAATGGGAAGATTAGAAAGCCACCAGATATATACAGCTATCCAAAGCACAAATACACATGGACAGTCTTTTCTATATGTCTTTAAACTTGTAGGCATTGCAATAGGTTTGTTATTAAAATTTTAAGTATGCCAATGTAAATTAAGCAACTTTAGTTTTTTTTTTAAAGTCCATTCCTAAAAGAGGACCTTCCTATCCAATGTTTCCAAGTATCCTTGTCAGTTTCAAAACATTATATAACATTCAAAACAAGCCAAACTTTGTTCTATTCTGTACCTAAAGACCTAAAATATGAAAAATATTCTATGGCTTCCTTAGAAAGAGAAGATTTGTACTCATGAATAAACATCTTGTTTTTAGTCTTTGAAGTGCTTGTATAACAGCCCAAAGATCTCAGCACTGGAATGACTGGGTGAAGTTACAAAGAGTAACAGACAAATCTTGACAGAAAAATCTCAGGTGGTTCCTGCAATTTGCTGTGTCAATACTCCAGCAAATTAGGGACAAACTCTGAAACTAACAGAACGTAAAAAGAATTCCCATGTAGACTCTGAAAATGCACAAGTATATACCCTGTCTTGGTAATCACTGCAGAGACATAAAGAACATTTTCTACTTGTTGCATAGGTAAATAAAAAGGGATGATGTTCCTGGGCAATGTCTTCCCTTTAGGATTACTCAAAGAAAATGGATATTTTAGAAGATATTTGTTCACTCAATTGGATTTTATTTGTGATCTAATGATTAAAGAATCATTGTTGACACATTAGAATTAATTTCATACTGGCTTCCACAAATTAGCTATTAAATTCACAAATTTTTCTTAACCTCCTTGCATTTTCCTATCTGTAAATTCATGATTTGGCAGGCTTTTGCAACTGACTTTATTATTAATTAAAATCTATTTAATTAGAGGGAACAGTAGCGTTTTTATTTTTATCTTTTTCTTACTTAAGGCATTAAAATGGAACTATTAATTTAGATTTCTGCTTATCTATTATTTTGTCACATTATGCTCATTTTAGACCATAAAATCACAAAAGTAATGTGAGTTAGATTTATGAAGTGCTTTCCCTCCTGATTTGCAGAAGTGCTTCTACTTTCTCATTTTTTAAAAGTAGTTCACGAAATTATCATTGTATCAGCTGCATACCTTAGTTTATTGTCATTTATTATTGTACCAGGATAAATAATGATATACCATGTTCACTGGAGGAAATCCAGAGGTTGGAGGGATAGAGAAGAACTTTTAACAATTTCAGAGAAAGCATTCCTGGGGCTGGGAAGTTGTCTCAGTGGTAGAGTGCTGGCCTCAGAGAAAGCATTCTTTAACTTTTCAAAAGATTGACCTTTGAGCAGATGGAGCAAAAATTTCCAAAAAAAGAAAAATCATTGTGATTTTTAGTTAAGGTTTTTGCAAAAAGAAAGGTAAAACATGCTATTGCCATTTTATTGTACCATTATTTGTACTTACTGGGATATGCAAATTATGAATCCTTGTGGTATGTAGTACATACATTATGTACTGTGCAGTAGACAAAGGTTCCCACCCATAAGGATTGAAATAAAAAGTCAGCCTGCTGGGAATTCATAATAAACATAATTATATTTTTAATATTGTCCTTTCAGTAAATGAAAGTTTCATGAGTATACATAATTCTAGGATATTTACTTTATCTCTGTGTACCCAGGAAACCTGTAAATAAGGTCCAAGTCTTAGAAATTGGCTCTATTAGTCAATAAAACTTCTAAATTTTAATATTTAGTTACTCTTTGTTCCTTCAGCTGTAGTACACAGTGAAATACACTCAACGATTTAATTTGTCCATGATTTCATTAAAATTAGTATATTATTTTTGTAAGTGGATTATAAGCTTTGGAGAGCAGATATGTCTTTGTCTGATTTGCCCAATTTCAACAATAGGATTTGACAAGGTTTCGATTGGACAAATGATATTTTACTTTCTCTGTCTCTCTGTCTCCCTCTTTTCTGTTACTGTTAGTTCTTATTTATTCAGAGATTTTATAAAATGTTGTTTTATTCATAGAATTCATCATGTTGTTCATGCCTATTCTTTTCAATATTGCTATTTTGCCAATGCAAACATTCACCATAACTAATGTTTCCTGTTTATTTTGGTCTATTCATCCTGTCTCTTTCAAGGACAATTTTAAAGTACACTGTAATTTAATGGAAAAGTTCAAAATATTTTCAATAGTAATCCCTCCTTAGGTGTTCTATAGATTTTTAAACAACCATTTGCAAGATGGTTATAAACACATATTCTTAATAAAACAGCAGGGAACATGCATATGTATTTTTGAATTGTAATGCAATAAGTAGAATGGAAAGATTTAATAATATTCTTCAAAATGTTTCATGGGCACATTGCCAAAAATACTTAAGCAAATGGCCTTTTGTATCCTTTTCTACTGAGTCAATATTAGTAATTTTCATAAAAGCATCTTACACAGTCAAGAGAGTCATGAAAGCATTTTTACCATAACAGAATGAGCCTGTATGGAATACTGATTCTTCATGTCAAACACAGCTGGAGTTTTTAATCAGTTATTCCAGATCTGGCATATAACATTCTCTCACCAATTCTCATCACTATCGAATGAGAATAAGACTAGTTAATAATAGCTACCTCAAATAGATACTATGTGAAGCCTAAGTCCGTGAAGCACCAAGAGAGATGGCTAGAGTTATAATTTGTCATACTAAGAAATACTCTGAAGAGGACAAGTCAAGGCTGTCTTCAGACTTTGATGCTTTGCTTAAGCATCAATCCACTTGTAAGGAGCCAGGTCACTGTTTTGTTCCCATAGTCCCATTACAGACAACTGTAGCATGCAGCATTCTCTGTGATGGGATTAGGCATCTGTTCCAAACAGATGGGCTACCCCAAGAACACATAACAGGTAATGGCAAAACAGAATGGATATTCCCCAATTCTCAAAGTTGATTTTGTTGGATGCTCCTCCTCTGAATACAAGGCTTCATTTTATGTGAGTTTACTACATTTCAGAGACTTGTCATGCTTCTGAGGACTCTTTAGTGCTTTGTTATATTCTGAAGCTAATCGGAATTTTTTTTATATATGCTCTACATTGTGTCTAGATTTTCCTTAGCATTTGCCTGTACCATATTCAATAACTCACTCATTTCTTACAATTTAGGTTTCTTGAATCATAAACTCCATTTGTCAGATTTGAGATGTGTGAGAACTGAGGAATTTTATTAGATACTTTTGGCATCTCATGCCCTATTGTGTAAATTTGTATAACTGCACCTATTTATAATTAAAAACTTAAAAGCAGGACTGTCAAAGCTATAAATGGATTAGTAAAGTGTATTTAACTGTGTCTACAAATAAAACATTAGAATTTTTAATAGTCAACAGTTCATAGTGATTTTGCAAATTTGTAATATAAAGAATTCAGTTTTTACTTCTGCATTTATAAAATACAGAGTTGAATACAGTGCAAAGCCAAAAATACATGGGAGACATTATGTAGTCTAAAAAGTAATTTTATATAGTATTATTATGTGATTGGGTGGTGGGGTAGAACAGATATTCATTTTTCTCTGGTCTTCAAAGTTTGTGGTCATTTATCATCATTGACAAAATGCAACATTGTGACCAGCAATGAATTATACCAATTCCTTACACATTGTCCTGTTTCAATTCTACTGAATATTTACCATCACTTAGAGTCAATTACAGTAAGAATTTCTATGCAGCAAGGTAAAGAGTATCAATATTAGGTAACATGTTTTGTGACTGCCAAATTCTATATTCCCAAAAACAACTCCCTGTTCAAGATAGAAGTGGCAGTGTAGTCATAATTGTATTAACCTAGGACAGACTGACATTTTATGAGAAATAGAAGGCATTACTTTGAATCCATAATTCCATAGATATTTCATGTATTGACCTTAAAATGTATGTATAGTTTGTCATTTTCTTGACATTGTGGAAACAAATCTACATCAAATGAATATATTTAGAGTATTGAATCTGGTTTCATAAAAAAAGCGGGAAGGGCTTGCAACATAATGTAGCTACAGAGGAAGTTTTTATTAAATGCTAATATGCAACAATATTGAGATTTTTAACAAAATTCAAATTCCAAATAATGATTTATATAGCATTTATGTCATACCTCAGTAGCATGGTGTGTGCTTGTCATGCACAAGGCCTTAAGTTCAATCCCCAGTAATAACAGAAAAGAAGTTATTGTGTCAAATATAAATCTGCAGTTTTAGATTTAATATGTTGATAAATAAATTTTATAAATAAATTATATCATCTTTCACTATTTAGGAGCAAACAAGAACAACATTTCAAGAAGAGAGACCAAAAGTAAATAGGTGCTTTAGCAAATTTAAGTGTTATATTTTTGTTTGTTTATTTGGTTGGCCATGGGGTTTGAACTCTGTGCTTGGGCACTGTCCCTGTGCTCTTCAGCTCAAGGCAAGTGCTCTACCACTTGAGCCATAGCACCACTTCTGGTTTTCTAGTGTTTCTTGGAGATAAGTGTCTCATGGACTTTCCTGCCTGGGCTTGATTTTGAACCACGATCCTCAGATCTTAGTCTCCTGAGTAGCTAAATTACAGGCATGAGCCACTGGCTCCTGGCCAAATTTAAGTTCTTATAGATAATAATTTGCATTTATTATGTCATAGACACTACTAAATAATAGTTTACAAACATCAACTACTTCTTCATGACAGTCCTAGAAAGCAAATGATCATGTTAGCAAGTACCGCCATTTTTACTCAGGATCTCAAGCTCTCCCTTGGTTTTTTTGGCCAAAGGCTTAGTGCTATACCTCTTGAGCCAGGCCCTCAATACCAGCATTTTCTGGTTAATTGCCTGGACTTGCTTGGAAATTTAATCCTTAGATCTCAGCATACTAAATACAGCATTCTAAGTTTTTTCTTTCCTGATTTTCATCAATGATAAGATACACTTCAACAAATGAATTCTACCATTTCTTCCATAACTCTTATAACCTTTCTCACAGACCTGATAAAAACTGGTTTGATGGTGAAGAGCCTACTAGAACCATCTTACTGAAGATTTGTCATGAGTTTGGAATGGCTTTTCATCAAGAAAGGCTGTAAGAACTTTAAGAGAGTCATCACTGGTTCTTTTCTAGTTCACCAAGAAGTAGGGAGTGGATTCTAATACCAATGCTAGGCCCTTTCTTGTCCCATTCACACAGTGTGAAGAAAGATTTCGGTGCCCTAGCTTTTCTATTGGTGGAAAATGATGGTCTTTTATCAGAAGGAAATCACTTCCCACGGGCCACAGATCACAGAGTGTCTTAGATTTGGAATGGAAATTCTTTACATCTATTGTAATTACAGAATACTTTGTAGTATCTGTGCATTTTGAAAGAGAATCTATCTATTCTGACAGATTTTAATTCCTAATGCTTAGTAATAACAAAAACTATAGTGCACATGGTGGTTATCCAGGAAAGAACAGTACATGACACCTCAGCATATGGTTGAAGTAGATTTATATGCATGTATACATAATTAGAAAAAGAAGGAAAATAGGGGTTGGCTTAATTCTGACAGTGTCCACAGAGACATCAAAGAATTTATGCCACTTCTGTGGCACTGGCATATTATCTGCCAGTCAGGCAAGAGCATCAATATAGTCAGAAAAGCTCCCAAATGTGACCAGTGAAGCAAGTTAGATCTTAAATAAAAATCGCACCCTGCTGTTGGAAAGCCTCCCAAATGTGGCCAGCGGGGAACATTAGACCTTAAATAACAACCATGCCTTCCCATTTAGAGAATAAATCAGTGTTTAAAAGAAACCTCTCTATGCAAGTATACTGTGATTAAAATTAAATGAAATTAAATGTCCTATGATTTGAAAGTGTGTATGTGTGTGCATGTGTGTGTATGTGTTTGAGTGTTTATCCAGTTCATGTCTGAAAAAAGTCAATTTTTGTGACAGTGTACTAAATGTGTTTTATTGAGACATCTGGAAAGCCACAAACATTTTGGTTGCAAGCTATCTTAAGGGTTTTTAAATCTATAATACTGGCTAATTCACATTTGCAAACATTATGCTGTTGATTTAATGCAAGGATTTTTTGTGTATCATTATTGATTTTTTCTTTTAATCTAAGCTAAATTCAGAAATTTTCCATGTAACACATCAAATTGTTCATATAACACATCAAATTGTTTTGGATTATTTTTTCTGAGGAACCCAAATTACCATCACTACTTACTGTTTTCAAAGAGACAATAGCATAGAATAAGTACATGAAAATCACATTGAAATATCAAATCAATATGGGTATAATTAGAAACACTTTGAAATAGCTAGACTATGAATAATGTATTATGTTCTAGATATTGAATATGAAGTCTACCAAGCTCATATAATGAAGTTACGATTCAGAGAATGAGCAACTTCAAGAGCTTCATACTATCTAGCAAGCTATCTATCTATCAAGCTATCTTTTAGCAATGAATTCCAAGTCACACACTATTCTCATTTAAAATACTTAAAATAATCATCTTTCTTGAAGAAAAAATAATTAGAAGTTGAGAACTCCAGGAGATTCCATAGTTTTACATATTTGGTGTGGCACACTTGATTTCTACCTAAGGATTGAGCCACTATATCCACCTTACAACTCCCCCAATTATAACACAGGACAGTAAGGGATATTGATGCCCTATATAAAATGTGATGACTAGGATTGAAGCCTATTTAGATAGTTTCAACCTGAATCAAGGTAACAGAGGCCTTCATATACTCATAATGCTTCTGAGGGTACCCTGAATGTCTAAAGGACACTAGAATGATTACATGTCAGTGATTTGATTCTTTTTTTTTTTCAAGCATTGTTATCACCTCCTTTATTTTTCCCCTACCATCCCTTCCTGTCCCTTTAGAAAAATATATATACAAGATGCAGGACACCGGAATCAAATACAGTGACAACAGGGGTTGCACCATGGGGGAAGAATGTACAACGAAACAACAGAAAATCACATAGTACATTATAAGTGCGTGATTGATTCTGAGGAGGGAGAGAATTCAAGTAGTAATAGGAAAATAGTATAGATACAAGAAAAAGTAGGATTAACTTGGTACATTCTCAAGTCTAGTCTTGTTATTTAACATTCTAAAAATTGATTTGAGTTGTAAGAACATTAATTACCTTCATGATCATTATGACAGCATGCTGTTTCCTTATTATCTCTTTACTTTGCTATGATTTCTTTACTTTGCTATGATTATCAGTAGAAAAAACCATCAGTCCAAAGAAGACCATAAATAAGAATAATGTTTGGACATCCAGATCTAAATATGGCACAAAAAATGAGAATACCAGAAATTCTTACACATATGTGTTGTATAGTTATTGCTTTGAAGATCTATATATGCAGTGCCAAATATTACAAGAGAAAATGTTGCAATTTCTCTAAATACTTAAATTTTGTTGTAAATATGATTCAATAACTGTAATAGTTTAAATTATTTGCATTTTGAGTAATGAGTAAGTTTGACAACTTTTCTTTTCATATTGCTATTTGGAAACATAGATCAAAGCTAACCTAAGATGTAAAAAATATTAACATGTACATTTTTATGTTCATAATTCCCTATATCCCCACAAATGTTTAACCACAAATAGATATTTCTATATATTTCACTAGTGTGATGTGCATCAAATAAAATATATAATACTGAAATTTAAATGTATGAGACAAATACAAATTAAAAATATATCAATATCTTTTTAATGACAAATTATGTTTATACCACATTAATAGTATTTCATTTCTTATAAAATTAATACAATTAAATACTTATTTTTACAAATGACATATTTTTGATAATAGATTTTAATATCTATTATGATTGGAAAAAGTTAGCTAAAATATAAGAATTCAACTAAAATAACTTGCTGTTTGAGTATTTAAAACAAGTTTATATTTGACTTTAAAACTGGTAATTTAGTTTTCTTTATATGGAATATCTTATTTTCAATATCTTACCTATTTACTTACGTGGTGGTTCTAACTCTCAAAACCTACAATTTTTTTAATTTAATTTAATTTTATTTGTGAACATACTATACAGAGGGGTTACAATTGCATGGACAGGATAATGCATACATTTCTTACCAAGCATTTCAGCCTCCTCCTTTGTTTATCCTTCACATCACTTCCCAGCCTCCCTCCTCCCCCCGCAATCCCAATCCTTCTCCTTCCCAACCCCCCCGCACTGATGTTGTAAAGCTCGTCAAAACCTACAATTTTTAGTGTTTGTTTTGTATCAATTTCTTTAATTTTATGGATACACATGTATGTCATAAAGCTGCAAATTTGTAACATAATTATGGAAGGAGCAACCTTAACTTTGATATTTGAATCTCAAGATAAAACTGATCTCTGCATCTACTTGTGGTTATCAATTGCCTGGAATAAGTATGAAATGTGCAAAATATAAGGCTCTCAATAAAGGAGATAATGCTTACTCTGAAATCAGAGACCTGATTATTATCCTGCCAGTTGTCTGCCATTTCTGCCATTACCATGAAAATTATAAGCTAGACATTTCTTTTCCCAAAAAATGTCTCAGACACTGTTCCTTTCCTAAGGTACTCAACTAATTGCAATATTCATTTAATTTAGCACCAGGAAGAGCAGTTTACTATAAAACTAGAGCCCCTTGTAGTGATACGATTTTGTGTCACTTTCAAAAAATAGCTTTATATTCATCTTGTTTTTCACAGTAACATACTGTGTATATTACCTATTTTTGTAATACACATTTTCTTCCACAAGATAAGATTTTCCTTTTAGGATATATCTGTAGGCAATTTAAGTAGCATATATTAGAAAGCAAAACATCATTGCATGAAAAAAATGACTTGAATTAAAGGGATTTCCCATGATCAAACTATTTAATATGCACTGTAACTACAGGGCCCAGGACTAATGATAGTTGTAAGAATCCATGAAAGAGTAATTTTTATTTTTAAAATGCTTGAAAACTTGAAATGAATAGAAATGAATCACAATGTCTTGAAAATGAACAAATCTATAAATATGTTTGGTGTTCATTAAACTATTAACAGGATCCCAAGGTGACCACTATATCTTTAATGACAATCTCATTATGTCACCTAACATGACCTAGTATTAGGCTTTGTGATGTGTGTTGAACAGGGTAGAATCTGCCTGACATGGACTAGAAGTCTGGGTTAATTCCATGTCTTTTACTAATAGCTGCTGCATGCTACAAATGTGTGTGTGTGTGTTTGCACAGAAAATAACAAGTAAGTTTGTGTGTGTTTAGAATTTGTTATCATACATAGAGAATAATAAGACATTTACCACTGTTCCAACAAAGAGATGGAATGATGTGCAGTTCAGAAGTTTAACACACGAACTGACTTACTGGAGATGAAAGAGATATAGATTGTATGTTTTTAATGAGAAAAATATATGGAAAAATATTTATCACATGCAAGAAAATGTTAGTAGTTCATTGGGCTATGTTAGTATATAAAATGACATATCTGCAAAACATCCTTAAATTCTTCTCTATCATTTTTATATTCTTTACTTACATTTGTTATATTTATCAAATCCTATGAGAGGTTGATAATCTCCTTTGATTTCTATAATTATCAACTGGCATTTACTGAGTCCCAGTAATATAACAAGCATCTTCCAAAAAATATAGTGTGTGTTCACATTACAACTCCACACTGTTACTAAAGAATGAATGTGTAGCACTTCTTACCTAGAGACACCTAGCATTTCAGATAACCTAAAGATACATCGTAGCTTTACTGGGCTCTAGACCTCTCTCTTTTCTCAATCAAATATAACAACCATCTTCATATGTTAATTAAATGGCAGCAACACTCCCAATTGATCCATATGTTGCTTACAAATTCAGAAAAAAAAACTCTATTATGGTATACAACTCCTTAGTTGGTGGGGATATGAAATGTAGTAGCTTCTACTTCATTGCAGTGGGAAGATCTGATGATATTTTCCTAAACTCTTAAAAGATACACTAAAACAGAAAGTCTGCAATACTTTAATAAGCCTAAATCCTAACAAGGCCTCTAGTACATTTGATACTTTCTTATTTTTAGAGAATTCAGTTGATTAATTTAACGAATATATTGGATTGTTTTAAAACTATGCTAACATTTAAAATGATCTAGATCTATAACTGCTTTCAGGTAAAGTCAAGTTAATAGAACACTGAAAAGCAAGAGAATATGGAGAGTTCTTAATTCCATTTGTGACTTTGCTGTTTCGATCCCTGATTCTCACAGGAATCAAGGTAAAAATTTGCAAAAGAATTGTAATATTCAAAATTGTAAATGTTCAATGTTAAGCAAGTAATATTTTATGGCCATCTATAATGACCCATGGGAATTTTATAAAAAGAATAATGAGGTGTTTGTGTAGTGAAGTCCATCACAAATACATTTTCATGTTTTAGTGATGAAGTCAATATCTGAACTTTTCATAGAAACTTCCATTTCTTTATTATATTTATTTGAGTGAGGGAGAGCAGTAAGAAATCTTTTTAATCTCTTCTATGCTACTGGGTTTTATGTCTAGAATCAGAAAAAAATATTTCCTCTGTATTTGTTCAATGAGATAGTCCTAAACTTGTTTTCTACTTCTCAACTATACTCTCTAAGTTCCCACCAAAACCAAAACACAATATGGACTTTTGGGGGCTGTATAATTACTCTAATTTAAAAGTTATATACATATGTGGACTCTGTATCTTCAGGCCCTTCTAATTTTACTTAAATAGCAAGGAATGAGCTGGAAAATGTATTTTACATAAAGGATGTCTATTGAAGGTTTGGGGTAAGGTTGTTAATATGCATAAATGCATAGCCCTTATTATTAATATAGTGATGTTTTCTGAGATAGCAAAGCTCAGACTGGCCACAAAGTCATAATCCTCCTGTCTCAGACTCTGAAGTTTTCCCAAACATTCACAAGCTTTTAATCTTTAGAACATATAATCTATTCCAAACTAAAAATAAGTTAAGCATCATGATACATAAGATACTTTGAGAAATGGGTTATTTGGTCTCCAAAATCATAACATCATAGCAAAGAGAAACTAATGTTCTATATGTTTGTAGTTATCATTTCATATTTGTACTTCAGAAATACAGTGCTGTTCTTAATTTGTTCTAAATTTTAGAACTGTAAGACTATTGTTCCTCTCTAAATTTTAAAGCTTTAGTGGTAATTCATAAAACAGTAATTTCCTGTATAACATTTCATATATTTATAAAATAATTTTCCTAAATTATATTCACTTATACCTAATTATCTAATATTTAGTTTCCTTTTTTCAGTAAACTCTGACATATTAATTTTTAGGTATTTGTGTCTACCAAAATCGAGAAACTTTTATTCTAAAAATTATTTACAGTTTACTCAAATAAGCTTGAATAGCTGAAGAGGAAAGAATGACTCTGAATGTCTGAAGTGATATCTAAGTTAATATAATGTTAAGGTAAGTTTAGAAAATATTTTCATCTTACTTTAAAATTAATGCAAACTATTCTGATATTTAAAACTCATGTTAAACACTTTCAACATGACTTTCGAGTGGCATATATAAAAAATTATTTATAATGTGCTTATATAAATAAATTTCAGCTTTATCTGATATAATCAGTAATAAATTTTGTGATCCTGTAATATATCTACTCATCTGTGGCATTTTATCAGTACAAATTTTATATTCATCTCAACTTGACACCTAAAAATACTGCTAGATATTAGATTGAAGACTCCTAGAATTGTTATTGTGTTATCTTCAAGTTCCAAAATTAACCAGTAGTATCACTTTATACAGTAGTTTCTGTGAAATTTTTCTGTATTAATATAATTGTTTAATATTTGCTTCTGGAGAAAAAGATGAAAAATATAGTGGATGCCAAAGCTCTATTTAAGGATCCAGAAGTACAGCTTAAGCAGGAGAGCATAATCTTCTATTGAAAAAGTCAAGTAAGAGTGCTACTGTGACTTGAGTACCTCACTATACGCTACAATATTTCTTATACAAGTTCAGTAAGGCCTCCAGAAAAAAAAGTCCAATTCGAACACAAAGAATGGATTTACATAAATAAGTACCAGTAGGAGAAGTAGATCCAGCTCAAATTACTGGAATTTTTATGTAAAATTCCTTCACTTTCTCAGTGTTTGTTTGTTCTGCATTATTACACAGTATTCTGCGCAATCTCCCCACATCATCCTTCTGTCTACTTGTTATTGTGAGGGGTAATTGTTGTCAATATTTTACTATATTTGTGAAATAAATGAAATGTCACTTAGTCTGACCTCTTCTTTCTCCTGTTCGTATTAGGTTACAGACTTTCCGTTTCCGTAACTGGCAACTCTGGCTTCTTGCAATCTTCTCACAATTATTTTATCCATACAATGCTTCCTGTCACACATTTAGTTCACCAGACTGTCCAGTCCTAGTCTTTGCACATATCCAAAGCATGAATCAGTAGTTTGGAATTACTCACTACTGTAAAGTAGATTAAGTTTGCGTTATTACTAGATTTTCAAAATAGTATTGAATTTTAATACCTTTTTCCATCTGATTTCTGAGAATCTTTATTCTTTATAATCTGCCCAGCAATTGGTTAAAGAAAGTACTCTTGTATAGTACTCATTGTACTCAAGAAGAAAACATGAGCTATATAGAAATAAAACTCACATAGTATGATATATATATACATATATATATATACATATTTCTTAATCTTACAGATTTAAATACAAGTGTAAGGAGCCCTACAGGGAGTCTATCTGCATGATAAGCTTGACTATCTCACTGGAACATCTCCAGGCTGTTTACAGATTTCAGTCCTTTCATCCTGCCTCAAACAAACACCAGGTAGCTGCTAAGGACCACCTTTTCACACTGCCCTAAGTAAACATCCTACAGCTGCTATGGTCAATGAAAAGGCTTCCTTATTCTAAGCATATAAATACCCTTGTGTGAAAAATAAAAATTGGCAGCTTGATCAGAATCCATGTCTTGCTGTCATTCTTCGTGTCTCTTGTCCCTTCATTCCTTCTCGCTTAGGTTCATTGCCCTCGTTGAAGTCCTGCGGGTTGGGACATACAAGTCCTAAGAATGCAGAAGAAAATATAAGGAGGAGCTTCACAGGACTATAGACTATGAAACAGCTATTGTTTGATATGAATTGATATGAATTTCCCTTTTCTGAGAGCATAGGACAGAGGCATTTTCTAAATCAAGTATGTACATTTCCATCCATTTCAAATTATACACACTAACTCACCTCTTCATTGGCATAAATATGGTAGTGACATACATATTTAAATACTTTTCTTAAAGTACTTTGAAGCCTGATGATTAAAATATTCATATAATTTATTTATTTAATAATTTATGAGAATAGTCCTACTATGCTATGAGCTTTCTGCTTAGCCTTTGCATCATGAAATAAAAGTAGCATATTTGTAGCCTGTCTAGTTATCTAAGGAGTGAAAATTCACAACTATACTTTTGTGCAGAGAATTAGAATTCTTGTGTTGTGCTAAATGGAGTAGATCATTAATCCCAATGAACTTTAAGAGGAAATGAAGCTGAATCAAGATTGAATAATGAAGAAAGCAGGAGAGTATGGCTTCCACCCTGAATAATTAATCAATAGAGGACTAGTGCCAGATTGGAGAAACACTTGGGATATAATGGCATTGTATGATTGATTTAGTTAGGCTGAAGGCACTTTTACACTTATATACTTGTATGTATATGCAAAAACAAATACATATGGTAATTGTACTCAATTGTATTTACAACCTTTAACTCAATAATGAAATCTCTTACGTTTGCTGTGTGTGTGCGTGTGTGTGTTTTGCAGGAATTCTCCATGATATATTCTTGTACTTCTGGCTCAATAGAACATTTTGAAAGAATACAAATACTTCTAAAATAAGAAGATAACTATTCTCTCACCAATTAAAAATTTAGGAAGCATACATTATTACTACTCTCAAGCAACACTTGAGTAAAAGAATATAGGCCCAGAGTTCAAGCCCCACAACTGACCCAAACAAGAATATAGAAGTAAAAATTCAGTAAAAATTCAGTAAAAATTCAGATTTCTTGATTATAGCCATTCTAACTGAGGTGAGGTAGAATCTCAATATTGTTTTGATTTGCATTTCTTTTATGGCTAAAGAAGTTGAACATTTCTTCATGTGTCTATTGGCCAGTTCTATTTCCTCTTCAGGGAAGCTTCTCTTTAAGTCTTTAGCCCGATTATTTATCAGGCAGTTGTTTCTTTAAGGATTTGTTGTGGGATTTAGCTTTTTGAGTTCTAATTATGTTTTAGATATGAGACCCTTGTCTGCAAAACTATGTACATATGACCATATAAAATGATGTTCAGTGAAATGAACTCCAAAATCGGAACACAAATTTTTTCTTGCTATTGTTTGTAATGTATTTAAAATGTACTATGTGATTTTTTTTGGTTTCTTTTTTATGTTCTTCCCCCATTGTATAAACCTTGTTTTCACTGTATTTGATATTGGTGCCCTGCATTTGGTATATACATTTTTCCAGTTTGGGAAGGGGAAGGAAAATAACAAAATGCTGAAATAAGAATACAGGTTGACCCATTGTAACAATGAGATGTGTAAGATACTATATTGAAAATGAACTTTACAACTCAGGAGGAGGCAGGAATTGGGGAGGTGGGGAGGGAATTGTGGGGGATAAACAAAGAGGAAGTAACAATGATCAATAGGATATGCACTCATTACCTTACTCATGTTACTCTGTACGCTATTTCTACAATAAAAACATAAAATAAAGAATATTTCTGGGCAGGCATATTTTATTTGCTAACCATATAAATATTAACATATTTATAACATATAAAAAAGTAGAACATTCATACAAGATGTAAATTAATAGTAAACTGAATCAAATTGAATATATTGTTGAAAAATTAATATTGACAATATTTATAGTTTAAAATGTTTAAATTTTTACTGTCAAGAATATGATATCTATTGAAACATATGTATTTACTTGAGAATAATTTGTAAATTTGAGAGGTATTCTTTAAATAATTTTCATTGGCATTGATTAATAGACTTGTTTAACTTTTCTATTTTCTTGCATGTAAAAATCCTGTTTAATCAAATTTGCTGATTTTAAGCAAAATTCTCTGCAAAAATCTCAAGATTTTTTAAAGCTGGAAGATATTTCATGATTTCTATACTCAACATTTGTAATTTTAAGTTAATATCTAGCATTTTTTTACTAGGCTATTTTAATTTTATTGTAAAGATGCTGTGCAGAAGGGTTACAGTTACATGGGTAGGGCAATGAGTACATTATTGTTGATTGTTACCCTTTCCCTTCCTAGTTGTTGTCCCACTATCTCTTCCCTCATTCCACCCCCCAGGAAGTTGTAAAGTTCTTTTCCAATATACAGTTCTGTAGGTATCCTTGTGGCAATGGATCATTCTGTATCCTTGTTTTGGCGTTTTGTTATTCCCCTTCCCCACTTCAGATTAGAAATATGTATATACAAAATGCAGGGTACCAAAATTAAGTACAGTGACATCAGGGTACATGCCATAGGGGAAAGAGCATACAAAGGAAACAACAACAAAATAAAATTATATGGTACATTAAACACATAACAATAAAGACAGCCTCTTGTGTCCATATCGGGGTTCATTTCACTTAGCATCATCTTTTACATCATATGTACATGGCTTTTGAGCTTTTCAGCTCATTTGATATGATTATTTTATATGCATACTAATTATTGCAAACAAGGGAAACCATAGGACGTAAATTTCTTTGGGACTAGGTTACTTCACTTAATATGATTTTTTTACCATATTTTCTTTATCCACTCATCTACTGAGGGGTATCTGGGCTGGTTCTGCATCTTAGCTATTCCTCCCTCACCCTCTCACCCCCAGGTTGTAAAGTTTGTTTTCAACATAGTGTCTTGTACATCTCATTGTTACAATGGGTCAACCTGTATCCTTGTTTCAGTGTTTTGTTATTTCCCTTCCCCTCCGCAAATTAGAAAAATGTATATAGGGGATGCAGGGCACTGGACTCAAATACAGTGAAAACAGGGATTATGTCATGGGGGAAGAACAAACAAAAGAAACAAATAAGGCACATAGTACATTACAAATATGTTAAAAAAATAGCATGAAAGATAAAACCACTTGTGTCCCTATCTTGGGGTTCATTTTGCTTAGCATCATCTTATTTGGTCATATGTACATAGCTTTTGAGATTTTCTGCTTGTCTTAGGCATATACTAGTTATTGCAAATAAGGGAAACCATGGGACCGATGCTTCTTTGGGCCTGGCTTACTTCACTTAATATGATTTTTTCCAAGTCTTTCCATTCCAAAACTTTCAAAAAGATAGGCCCATTCAGATACAAGAGCCCTTTAGACCTCTAGATAGAACATATCAGAACAGGACATCCCACCATCACACTGTAATCCACACGGGATCAATTGAGACCAAGGAAAGGATCCTTAAAGGAGAAAAGATCAATCACCAATAAAGAGAAACCAATCAGAATAACTTCAGATTTCTCAGAGCAGCCTGGAATGATGTATGCCACATCCTAAAGAAAAACAACTATCAACCAAGAATACTGTACCCAGCAAAACTCTCCTTCATAACAGAAGGACAAATAAAAACCTTTCATATCAAAGAAAAATTGAAACAATATATCTCCATCAATCCTAGCCCTACAAAATATACTTAAAGATGTCCTACACATAGAAAGCCAACATGCTTTTTATTTTTCATGGCTCCTGCCTATGACAATATTCACTGTCCAGTTGTGTAGCCATGTTTAAAATAATTTTCTCTTCAGAGAAGTTTCTCTTTAAGTCTTTAGCCCACTTATTTATTGGGTAGTTGTTTCTTTGAGGATTTGATATTGGGGGATTTAATTTTTTGAGTTCCAAGTATATTTTAGATATGAGACCCTTGTCCGTTGTATGGCTAGTGAAGATCTTCTCTCAATCCGTAGGCTTTCTATTGATCTTGCTAGCTATGTCCTTGGCCATGCAAAAGCTCTGCAACTTCATGCAATCCCATTTGTCCAACCTTTCTTTGATTTGTTGTGTTTCTGGGTCTCTATTTAGAAAATTTCGGCCTGAGCCAAGGAGACCTAGGGTTTCTCCTATTCCATCCTGTAATGTTTTCAGAGTGTCAGCTTTGACTTTGACTCCGAAGTCTTT
>NW_012267233.1:23983295-23989931 GCF_000151885.1 Dipodomys ordii
ATGGATCAAGAAAATGTGGTCTATATACACAATGGAATTCTATGCCTCCATCAGAAAGAATGACATTGCCCCATTTGTTAGGAAATGGAAAGACTGAGGTCTGTTCTTGTGCCAGTACCAAGCTGTTTGGATTACTATGGCTTTATAGTAAAGTTTGAAATTTGGTATTGATATTTCTCCAGCAGTGTTCTTTCTGTTGGGGATCGTTTTTCTTATTCGGGGCTTTTATTTTTCCGTATAAATTTTTGGATAGTCTCTTCTATTTCCTTAAAGAATGATGTTGGAATTTTGATGGGTATTACATTGAATTTGTAGATAGCCTTGGTAAGTATTGCCATTTTAACGATGTTGATTTTTCCAATCCAAGAGCATCGGAGTTTTTGCCATTTTCTAAGTTCTGTTTTGATTTCCTTTTTCAAGTTTTTAAAGTTTTCATCATAAAGGTGCGTCACTGATGGCCAATAGACACATGAAAAAATGCTCAACCTCCCTAGCCATAAAAGAAATGCAAATCAAAACAACATTGAGATACCACCTCACCCCAGTTGGAATGGCTAAAATCAAGAACTCTAATAACAACAGATGCTGTAGGGGATGTGGACAGAAGGGAACCTTACTGCATTGTTGGTGGGAGTGGAAACTTGTTCAACCACTTTGGAAAGTAGTATGGAGTATGACCCAGCAATCCTACTTTTGGGCATTTACCCAAATATTTACAAACAAGACCACACTAAAGCTACCAGCATGACTATGTTTATTGCAGCACTATTTACTATAGTTAAGATATGGAACCAACCAAGATGCCCCTAAGTAGATGAATGGATCAAGAAAATGTGGCATATATACACAATGGAATTCTATGCCTCCATCAGAAAGAATGACATTGCACCATTTGTTAGGAAATGGAAAGACTTGGAAAAAATTATATTAAGTGAAGTAAGCCAAGCCCAAAGAAACATAGGTCCCATGGTTTCCCTTATTTGCAATATCTAGTATATGTATGAGTCAAGCAGAAAAGGTCAGATAATGTGATGTTAGGAAAATGAACCTTGAGATATGTATTCAAATGTTTTTTTTTCCTTTCATGCATTTGTTTCTAAAGCATTTATAAGATTATTTCTTTGTTGTTTTGTATGTCCCTCCCCCACAGTATAACCCCTGTTTTCACTGTAATTGATGTTGGTATAATTTGTGGAGGGGAAGGGGAAAAACAAGTAGTTTAAATAATGATACAGGTGGACCCATTGCAACAATGAAAAGTACAAGTTGTCATGTCGAAAACGAACTTTACAACTTTGGTGGGGGGTGGGGGGAGGATTGGGTGAGGGGGGAGGATGGGAAGGGATGGAAAGGGGAAACAAAGGAGGAGGCTATAATGCTTGATAAGAAATGTACTCATTATCTTGCCCATGTAATTGTAACCCCTCTGTACAGTATTTTCACATTAAAAAATAATAATTTTCTCTACCTCATTCTCTAGGATAGCTCTCCTTCAGCTTTTGTAAAGACTTTCAGTTTTAAATAAATATCATTTATTTACTCTTTACTATCACTTCCCATAAATCATACATGATCTCTGAAGGTTATGCTACTTCTGATTGTCTTACTTTTAACATCACTTCTTAGCAAAGTGTTTGACACAAATAAATGTTGTGGCCCTAGGTACTTGGAAAGTACAGATTTGGATATACGGGTTCAAGATAATCCTGGGCAAATGGAAGTTTGGGGACTCCATATTAGCCAAGAAATGAGTAGGTGAAGTTTCCATTCCTGTCATCTACAACACAAGTAGTACAATGGGACACAAGTCAGAGGATAGCAGTCACAGCTAGCCTGAGCATAAAACAAGACTATACCTTGAAAATAACAGTACCAAAAGGAAGCTCAGTTGAGTGGCTCAAGGGATAAGAAGGTCTACCTAGGAAGGCACTGAATACCGTGACAGTGGTGGTGGTGAATATCTAAAACAACCAAAAATAATATCAATAATGATGATAATAATAATTCCTGCCTTCTGACTAAAGAATTGCAAAAAGCATTTAACTTAAGACCCCTGAGTTTCCTCAAAGCCTTGATTTTTTAATGGAGTCATTTAATTTCTATTTCTATGTCAGTAGTAATTAGCATTTTTATCCCTGCATTTGGAAGAATGGAATATACTTCTATCACTTAATTACTCTTCTTAGCACTGACTTTCAATTGAAAAATGTTGAGAGGCACAATGAGTTCTCCAACTTTCTTAATCATACACACTTACACACTCATTTACCTTGATTATTTGCTTCAATTCTCATCTAGAATAATATCATTTGTCTCTGCATTCCTACCCATCTGATCCATATTTACATAGTGATATTTCCAGTGACATTTAAAAAAATAGAAATAAAACTAGGTCTCATCTGTTTTACTTGTTGACTGCAAGTCAAAATTCAGTGTTTTACAGACTGCTACTTACAGACTATTCTGATATAATTATATAACATTTCATAATTCTATTACACACTGAATTAGCCCAGATATATAAGATAGTTCCAGCACAACTTTTCTGAAATGTTCATTTTTCTCAAAATATGCTTTCATGTTTTGACTGATGCTATCAATACAACATCAATTTCCTCTTGCTCATGCCTTTTGAAGCTAATTTGAAGCTAGAAAATTATATATCTCTTACTGCTTTTCATTCTATGCAGCTGATATACTGTGGTATCTGAAGTTGTATCCTTCCTTCTGCTGCAAATGCATTCTAGTGCCTGTTACAATTTAGATACAAAAGGAAGGTAAACTATCCTCTTACTTCCAAACTATGAAGTGGTGCTTCAGGTTTTTGAATACACCATAAATTAGTTACCATTTTGCAAAGAAAAAACGCAGTTCATGAAATAATATAAGAGACAATTAAGCTAGATGCAGTGACCAGCCCACACAACTCTTCCTAAGAATCCCAACTCAACACAAAAATCTGGATTAATGTTTAAAAAATCGACTTGAGATCTTTAAAAATAATACATTAATTATACTTTGTCTTGAGCTTTTTAAAATGTGTGTGCATGTATATATAATGTATATGAATTAAAGTTACTCCTCGGTTATTTTAGATAAATTGGCAGATACGCATACCTTGGGACAGCAGAGCTGTCAAGATGCATCTTAAGAATAATAAATAATAACTTAAAAATAAATGATAACTTAAAAATTCTGCTTTCTGGGCTGGGAAGGTGGCTCAGTGGTAGAGCGCTTGCCTTGCATACCTGAGGCCCTGGGTTCGATTCCTCAGCACGACATAAGCAAAAAGAAAAAAAGCCAGAAGTGGCACTGTGGCTCAGGTGGTAGAGCGCTAGCCTTGAGCTGAAGAGCTGAGGGATAGTGCCCAGGCCCAGAGTTCAGGTGCCACAACCAGACCCCCCCAAAAAATTCTGCTTTCTTTGTTAATGATATCTATTTTTCAACACAAATTTTCAGGTAGCTGTATCTTTCTTCTTTAATATCTTCTTTGTATTTTACAAAAGAGTTTTATTCATGAGCACAAAACAATTATTTTAATGGAGAATGACAGTCTAGATTTAGAAATTTAGATTTAAGATACATGAAGTATTATATATTATGAATCCCCTGAAATAGTTTTTTTTAAATTTTTTTAAAAGTGATGTGCAGAAGGGTTACAGTTACGTAAGGAAGGAAATGAGTAAAATTCTTGTTGAACATTGTTACCCCTTCCTTGTTTTCTTTGGCTTTCTCTCCTCCCTGACTCCCCTCCTCTGCAAGTTGTAAAGTTCATTTCCAACACTGTAATATTTTTTATAAGATCACTGTTTTTATATGTGTGTGTTTACAAAAGGGAAGTAAAATATTATTTCTTTGATTACTAATTGATTTTATCATTATTCTACTTAAGATTTACTATCAGTTTCCCTCATGAATTTTTTTAATTTTTATTTTAAGAATACCTTACAGAGGTGTTAATCGCCTTTTTAAAAAAAATTGTGAAAATACCATACAGAGCGGTTACAATTACATGGGCAAGGTAATGAGTACATTTCTTATCAATCATTGCTGCCCCTCCTTTGTTTCCCCTTATCATCCCTTCCCATCTTTCCCCCCCCACCCTCCCATTCCTGCACTAAAGTTGTAAAGTTCATTTTTTGACATGACATCTTGTATATCTCATTGTTGCCATGGGTCCACTGTACCCCTATTTAAACAATTTGGTTTTTCCCCTTCCCCTCCACAAATTATACCAACATCAAATACAGTGAAAGCAGGGGTTATACCATGGGGGAGGAACATACAAAGCAACGAAAAAATCATCTTATAAATATGTTAGAAAAAATAGCAAGAAAGAAAAATCATTTGAGTCCTTATCTTGGGATTCATTTGGAGTAACATCAACTTATCTGACCATTTCTGCTTGTCTCAGACATATACTAGTAATTGCAAATAAGGGAAATCATGGGACCTATGTTTCTGGCTTACTTCACTTAATATAATTTTTTCCAAGTCTTTCCATTTCCTTATAAATGGGGCAATGTCATTCTTTCTGATGGAGGCATAGAATTCCATTGTGTATATATACCACACAAACAAGACCATACTAAAGCTACCAGCACAACTATGTTTATCGCAGCATTATTTACCATAGCTAAGATATGGAACCAACTCAGATGCCCCTCAGTAGATGAATGGATCAAGAAAATGTGTGGTCTATATACACAATGGAATTCTATGCCTCATTAAATTTTTTTTGTGAAATGATCATTTCCCATTGAAATCCTCTTTTAGTAAATAATGAGTAATGGTAGAAAAATCTTATTTTCAGGTAAATGTTGTGAATATATACCTTAACTGGGTTTAGTAAGCTCCTTGGCTATGAAATCAGGAGGCACTTCATGGATCCTTAATAAAAGTCAGTGAAACCCTAAATGTGAAGAGAAAGCAGGAATTCACTGGCCTTTTGCTAAATATTATATGTTGCCATTCTCCTTGCTGTAACTTACATTGATCTCAATCTGGTCCAGGCTTATTTCTTTCATTATATTATATTCAGCTTGAATTCTTAGTTCACAAGAGTGGATGAAATCAATCAAGTGAACAAAAGACACAAGAATTCAGAGAAGCTGTCATTTACAGGAAAGAGCACTGAGATCAAGAAGATGTATGCTGAGAACACCTCAAAGAAAAGTAACACTTCCCAGACTTTGATAGTGCAGAATTCATCAGCATGAACCTTTACGGAAACCACTCCACGTCAGGTAAAGAAATCTTTCAAAGTAATTAGTCAACAGACATAAACACAACCCTCCACTGTTACTATGAGAAATACCAAGTTCCTGTGAACGTGACTAAAATATTGTAATAATTAAGGGACAAAATGACAAATTATGTCCAGCTTACACTTAAGACCATGTAAGTACTTGCTCAATATAACCTTGCTCAATGGGGAAAATTAGGCATAACTTTTCAAATCTATAATATCTTTGTCAAGGAAGCTTTTTGTGACAAGTGATTTCTAAAAAAATCCATAGGGAAGCTTCTAGTGTCATTTCATAGAAGTATCTATTGTGTGAAAAGAAATAATTACCCATTAACCAATTGAATCTTACTGGAATAATTGTATTTCTATGGAACTCATAATTTTTTTCTTTTTTGGCTAGGTAATATTTATAGTACTGTCATTCAGTGAGGACTCAATGATTATTTCCTAATTGAACATATGTTTCCTTTTTGAGCTAAATGCCTATAGTTTACACATGAAGGAGCCCAGGTTTTCAGATTCAAAGAACAGTTTCTCCTTGGAAGACCAAAATATGAACTTAAAGATCACAGAATTGTCATTGATTCACAGTGCATCATTACGCTACAGAATGAATAAACATGGCTTTTATGAAAAAGCTCACAAGTTAAATCAGATAAGCCTTATGGATTTTTCTACTTGCATTTGAATTTTTATATTCCATAAAGCTCAGTGGGATAGTATATTTTTGAAATTCCTCAACTTCACAATATTCAGTAGCAGTATCTATTTTTTGTACTAATAAATAATTTACTGTATAACCTGTTTTTATTGGTCTTGCATATTGTAAGAATTAAGTTTTTTTCTTATTTATGTTTTTAAATTTGTTTTTATTGTAAAAATACTGTACAGAGGGGTTACAGTTACATGAGCAAGGTAATGAGTACATTTCCTATCAAGCATTGTAGCCTAGTTTTTCCCTTACCCTTACTTCCCTCCCACCTCCACAACTATGCCCCCCTCCCCCCTCCCTGCCTAAATTGTAAAGTTCCTTTTTTAACATAGTGTCTTGTAAATCTCATTGTTACAATGGGTCAACATGTATCCCTATTTTTTTCCTTTTTTATTTTATTTTATTTGTGAACATACTGTACAGAGGGGTTACAATTACATGGGCAGGATAATGGATACATTTCTCACCAAGCATTGCAGCCTCCTCCTTTGTTTACCCTTCACCTCCCTTCCCAGCCTCCCCCCCACCCAATCCTTCCCCCCTTTCCCCCCCACCAACGACATTGTAAAGTTCGTTTTTGTCATGACAAATTGTACTTCTCATTGTTGCAACAGGTCCACCTGTATCCTTAAATGACTTGTTTTTTCCCCATCTCCTCCACAAGTTATACTGACAT
>NW_012267233.1:23990251-24107161 GCF_000151885.1 Dipodomys ordii
ATCCATTCATCTACTGAAGGGCATCTGGGTTGGTTCCATATCTTAGCTATGGTAAATAATGCTGCAATAAACATAGTTGTGCTGGTAGCTTTAGTGTGATCTTGTTTGTAAACATTTGGGTAAATGCCCAAAAGTAGGATTGCTGGGTCATACTCCATACTACTTTCCAAAGTGATTGAAGAAGTTTAAACTGAAATCACACTGAAATGTCAAAAATTGAACATTAAGCAAAGAGAGGCTAAATAGGATTTTCCTGATTTTATTATTATTGTTTAATTTATTATTTTGAAAATACTGTACAGAGGGGTTACAATTACATGGGCAAGATAATGAGTACATTTCTTATCAAGCATTGTAGCCTCCTCCTTTGTTTCCCCTTCCCATTTATTAATGAAGTACATCTTATTGTAATACACTTAACATTCTCTCTATATATCAATATCAATGTTCATTTTTCTGCATATAACGTAGTATAAAAATCACTAACAAAGAATCAGTGAAAGTTTTTAATATTAGAACTAATCTTTGATAAGTGAGAAAATATTGTTTTCATAAGCATGTCACATTAAAAAAATAATTAGCAGTTGGGACGGTGGCTCAGTGGTAGAGTGTTTGCCTTGCATGCATGAAGCTCTTGGTTCTATT
Organism: Dipodomys ordii; assembly: GCF_000151885.1. Lineage (NCBI taxonomy): Eukaryota > Metazoa > Chordata > Mammalia > Rodentia > Heteromyidae > Dipodomys > Dipodomys ordii. The sequence goes on from NW_012267233.1 coordinate 23,990,897, forward strand.
CCTCAGCACCACATAAACAGAAACGCTGTGGTTCAAATTGTAGACTGCTAGCTTTGAGCAAAAGGAGCTCAGGGATAACACCCAGGCCCAGAGTTCAACCCCAGGACTTGTGGAAAATAAATAAATAAATAAATACAAAAGAGGAAATTACAAACTGAAGCTTTTATTTTTTATATATTGTCATATATGTATACAATCAAAGATATGTATACAAAGATTGTATACATTATGTATAATTAAAATTGTAATTTTATAGTAGTATTTGTGTTAGATAATTTTGTATCTATATTATAGTTCAATATATTTCATTTATATTTGCTTTATTATTTACATTTTAAAATCTAAATATGTATTTGAGATATTGTAATAACTGATGTAACCATCTTAATTTTGAAAATCTAAGTTTAAAACCTCAAGTGCAATATATTATTTTATGGCTATAATTTCACTGAAATAATAGAAAAATAATATTTAGTATTTGAAATCATGAGATAAATAATTTTTCCATCTTTTCCAGTTACTTAAAATTATGCCAGGAATATAGTAATGCTAAATATATATCATAGTAGAAATGTAAATAAAATTAATCCAAGGTACCCATCATTTATTCATTTAAACAGCATAAACTCATGTCCTTTCATATTTTAATCATTTCTCTGTCTCTCTTTCTTTATTTCTTTATCTATCTCCTTCTCCTCTCTCTCTCTCATTTATTGATTGAGCTGTAACTGGCTCCTATTCTTACTTATTCCTTCTCATTTCTCTCTTCTGACCACAGCCAAATAAAGTATGTGTAATTTACATATTAGCAAAATCAACAGTAAGATCAATACAAATATTTAATAGCACAAAATCACTTTAGACTTTAGCTTCTCTTTTTTGATTAATTATATATATTATTTATTGTGAAAATACCATACAGAGGGGTTACAATTACATGAGCAAGATAATGAGTACATTTCTTATCAAGCATTGTTGCCTGCTCCTTTATTTCCCCTTCCCATCCCTTCCCATCTTTCCTCCCTTCCCCCTTTCCCTCCTCCCCCCTCCAAAGTTGTAAAGTTCGTTTTTCAACATAAAGATCTGTACATCTCATTGTTGCAATGGGTCCACCTGTATCCCTATTTAAACAATTTGTTTTTTTTCCCTTCCCCTCCACAAATTATACCAACATCAAATACAGTGAGAGCATGGGGTTATACCGTAGGGAGGGACATACAAACAACAAAGAAATCATCTTACAAATATGTTAGAAACAATTGCATGAAAGCAAAAACATTTGAATGCATATCTTAGGGTTCATTTCCCTAACATCAACTTACCTGACCTTTTCTGCTTGTCTCAGATATAAACTAGTTATTGCAAATAAGGGAAACCATGGGACCTATGTTTCTTTGGGCCTGGCTTACTTCACTTAATATAATTTTTCCATGGATTAATTATATTTTTATTATAAATAATTCAATTTGGAACCAACCAATGTTTATACATATTATACATTACATATAATAAAAACACATAATTTTTCTGATATTAATGATAACTTTGTTTAGTTGTTATTTTATTTACTGTTTACAAAATTACCCTCTGATATTCATTAAGTTTTTCTAGAGTACTTAGGTTTGTCATTCAATTTGGGACTGCAAATGATTCCATTTTAATTTTACTTTTCTTCATTTGTTATATGAAATTTTTCTATAAATAAGAATATTTCCAAATGAAGTATTTGGCTGTTGTATACAAAAGAACTATGCTAATTGATTTGTAGAAAAACGATGTCATCCTGTAACTTCAAACACTTGTTGAAAATAGATTGATGATAATTGATATGAAATTACGGATGAATAATTATTTTTAGATTTATTTTCGTTTAAAAATCCAGTTGAAGACCTTTAGGTTCAGTGTCTTTTTGTTATTGTGAAAATACTGTTTGAGGAGTTACAATTACATGGGCAAGATAATGAGTACATTTCTTATCAAGCATTGTTGCCTCCTCCTTTGTTTCCCCTTCCCATCCCTACACATCTCCCCCAACCTCATCCCCCTTCTCCCCTCTCCTCCCCAGCCAAAGTTGTAAAGTTCGTTTTTCAACATAAGGACTTGTACATCTCCTTATAAGATGATTTCTTTGTTGCTTTGGATGTCCCTCCCCCACGATATAACCCCTGCTTTTCACTGTATTTGATGTTGGTATACTTTGTGGAGGGGAAGTGAAAAAGCAAATCATTTAATTAGGTTCAGTGTCTTTTAAACAATATCTAAGTAGTATTCAGTAGATTAAACATTTTCACTTATAATGAATATATGATACCTCAGATTCTGAAGATCAATACTTTATCAGAATATTAGCAAATATCATCTTTGTCCAAATTGAATGTTTACAGAAAAGCTGTACTGATATGCTTACTAAATGTAACCTACCTAATGTTTTTTGCTAAAAATCATGCAAATCATCAAAAGAACAAAACAGATTTATAATGTGAACCCAAGTTCTACTCCCCACACAATTTTAACAACTGATTTTATTTATAAATAGCCTAACTTTTAAAATAAATATTCATAGATTATTCTTGATTTATTTTCTTTCGTGATGCGTATTTTAACTGTAAATGTGAATTTAATTCATTAAGACATCTTTATTCACATTTCTCTCAACATAATTATTTACAGTCTTAGACTTCTTTCTCTATTATTTTCTAATATTCAACTTATATTTTTATGTAATAGCAAGCACTTAATTCTAATTATTTTAGGTATTATACATATAAATGTTTTGTTAATTAATGTGAAACATACTGTCTTTTTTTCTCTTGAGGATATTATGAAATATCAACAGGTAAGTGACAATTTGAAAATCTTTTAACACTGTTTCCAAATAGAAATTGACCATGACTCTAATTTTGACAGAAAGTAGTGTTTGTATTAGATCTTGTCCAAGTAGTTGTTGATTTATTCTGTTTCACTTAGAAATATGTACAAACTTATGACTAGCCTACTTTGAAGATTAAATGCTATGTACTTTTTATAGTTCCTATTATTCTCTCTTCTTTGCAATCAAAATTTTTCTTAGAGGAAGTTTATTTTCCTTTTTTTCTTTTTGCTCTTTGAGCTGCCTGACTTAAAGGAAAAGAAGAGTATGGAAAATACTGGAATTATTTAATAAAGAAATAAATCCAATGCAACAGTGATATACACAAGACAGTATATTGGAAATAATCTGTACATCTTGGGAGTGGGGAGGGTTGTGGGGAGGGAAAGTAAGAGAAAAATGAGGGAAAGGGATAACAAATTTGACAAGAAATGTTCTTATTACTTTTATGTAACTGTAACCCCTGTGTATATCACTCTGACAATTAAAAAAAGTTTAAAAAAGTAAAGAGAGAAAGGTTTTAAATACTATCTGATAGCTTTGTGAGAGTTTTACATAAAAATAAAATTGTCATCTCAAAAATAAAAAAGAAAGAAAGTCATACTATGGAGTGTTTACTTCTGACAGAGCACGCTGTGTTGATGCTGTGTTTATAAATAGAAGAGATACTCTTTGATACTAACATCACTTTAGGGAAAAGGCCAATCATTGTTGGTGGGCGTGTAAACTTGTTCAACCACTTTGGAAAGTAGTATGGAGGTTCCTCAAAAGACTCCACATAGAGCTCCCCTATGACCCAGCAATCCCACTTTTGGGCATTTACCCAAATGTTTACAAACAAGACCACACTAAAGCTACCAGCACAACTATGTTTATTGCAGCATTATTTACTATAGCTAAGATATGGAACCAACCCAGATGCCCCTCAGTAGATGAATGGATCAAGAAAATGTGGTATATATACACAATGGAATTCTATGCCTCCATCAGAAAGAATGACATTGCACCATTTGTTAGGAAATGGAAAGACTTGGAAAAAATTATATTAAGTGAAGTAAGCCAAGCCCAAAGAAACATAGGTCCCATGGTTTCCCTTATTTGCAATATCTAGTATATGTATGAGTCAAGCAGAAAAGGTCAGATAATGTGATGTTAGGAAAATGAACCTTGAGATATGTATTCAAATGTTTTTTTTTCCTTTCATGCATTTGTTTCTAAAGCATTTATGTTTTGTATGTCCCTCCCCCACAGTATAACCCCTGTTTTCACTGTAATTGATGTTGGTATAATTTGTGGAGGGGAAGGGGAAAAACAAGTAGTTTAAATAATGATACAGGTGGACCCATTGCAACAATGAAAAGTACAAGTTGTCATGTCGAAAACGAACTTTACAACTTTGGTGGGGGGTGGGGGGAGGATTGGGTGAGGGGGGAGGCTTGGAAGGGATGGGAAGGGGAAACAAAAGAGGAGGCTACAATGCTTGATAAGAAATGTACTCGTTATCTTGCCCATGTAATTGTAACCCCTCTGTACAGTTTTTTCACAATAATAAAAAAAGAAAATACAATATCATCATTGTAAACCAGTACTGTATTTTCTATATTTTGTGGGGTGGGAGGGGTCCGGTCATGGGGCCTGAACTCTGGGCCTGGGCATTGTCCCTCAGCTCTTTAGCTCAAGGCTAGTGCTCTATTACCTGAGCCACAGCGCCACTTCTGGCTTTTTTCTTTTTGCTTATGTGGTGCTGAGGAATCGAACCCAGGGCCTCAGGCATGCAAGGCAATTGCTCTACCACTGGGCCATCTTCCCAGCCCCTGTATTTTCCATATTTTAAACAATAACAAATGATCCCTGGTTCTTAGCCCTATGTTACAAGATTATGAGTTATCTAAGTATGTTGCTATCTCTACATACCAAATTATATTAAATTAAAATTTCTAAACAGAGATTTTTCTATTACCAAAGTCTGGTCTATTCTTCAAAGTTAGAGGTGATTTCTGAATTGCTAGTATTTTGAGGAAACTCATTTCCTTTAAGACATGACACATTAGTGAGTGATATTTAATGATTGTGGAAAGTATGCATTTTTTATTACAAGAATTATTTTAAAGTTATTTGAGGGCTCCTTACGAATAAGTAATGTCCTAGTTCCAGGAATACTACATTCACACCTAAAAACTTTTCTTTATACTAGTGACATTACTTTTCTCAGTTTAAAGAAAATGAGTCATGCCTTTGTCAACTTCTCCATATATCATTTTAACAATTTAGGTTGGTAGCACTTTGCTTTCTTTTTTAATTTTTTTATTATTAGTAACTTTTTTATTGTGTAAATCCATACAGAGGAGTTACAATTACATGAGCAAGGTAATAAGTACATTTTTTATCAAGCATTGTTGCCTCCTCCTTTGTTTCCCCTTACCATCCCTGCCTTCCCATCTCCCCCAACCCCTGCCAGAGTTGTAATTGTTTTTTGACATAACATCTTTTATATTTCATTGTTGCAATGGATCCACCTGTATTCCTATTTAAACAATTTGGTTTTTTTTTCATTTTTTGTTTGTTTTCTTTTGCATTAAACCAAAACAAATTTTGTATTCCATTAGTGTATAATGAACAAGGAAACATAAATCATTAAATAATCTGAAAAGTTGTAAATGAATTATGATTTTTAAGAAAATAGATGAATAACAATTCTTGAAAACCAAAAGTAAGGAAAAGAACTAGTTCAGATCAGAAGAAAAAGTGCAATGCTGCTACATAATTTTCTTTGTATACTATGGGCCTGTTTCTGACATAGAAGCCACTCAAATTAACAGTCATTTCAGTTATACTTGAAAAAATCATTCTCTTCTTTTGTCATTTATAAATTTACTACAAAAGCCTAACCTATAATGAAATTTAGTCTTATTTTTTTAAGTAATAAAGATGTCTAAAGCTTCTCATTTGTAATAAGATTATAAAATCTGGACCCTGTCATTTATAATTATTAAGAATTTTTGCTATCTTATATCTGGGGGTTGTGTGTTAAACCCTTAGGACTAATAGGTTGATGTCTCACTGTAAGAAACAGACAAAATTCACAAGAATTTCCCTTTTGTGTCAATGCAAAAGACAGGAGAGATCAGCCTTATTGAATCCAAAACAATATGCAACATTTGTTAACCAAAATTTGACATAAATTGGTCAATTTCTGTGAGAGGTTATTTATGTCACAAAACACTCATTTTTCTCATACCTGAGTGGCATGCTTATTAGACTAATCATAGAGGTGCACAGGGCAGATAACTTAAAGCATATGCAGGGTAGATAATAGAACTGAGGAATGGAGGTTGGTAGGAGGATATGATACATTTATTACTATCTTAGTTTTCATTCTGTCCTGAAATTGAGAAGCACTATGGAATGATAAGAGAAATTCCATATCTTTAGGGGAGAGGGGCAAGGGAACTGGACCTAGCAAATGGGAATAAAAAGCAAAGGAGAAAAGTGGGATGGTTTACATGAAAATCGGTGTGATTAGGGCTGACAAGTGTTACCCAGTATAAATAAAAGGGTTTTTTTAAATTGTTTTGTTTACAGTTATTCCTTTTTCCTTTCTTTCTTATTTTCCCTCTTTGGTTTATTCTATGTTGTTATTGTCTTTTATTTCTGTACCCTTTGTCTTATATATAAGCTTATCTGATTTGGGGAGGGAAAGGGAAACCACAGAAATGGTGGGACAAAGGGTGAACCAATTCAGCAGTGATACTCACTGAAGACTATTTTGGAAATAAACTTTATAGCTTGGGGGAAAGAAGAATTTTGAGGGGAGAGTGGGAAAAATGAGGGAGGAGGGAACACTGTTCGTCACCTTCACAATATTTTTAAAAATTAAATGTGCTCTGAGTACACAGACAGAATGGGGACAGAGAACACTAACAAGACAATAGTTTTAAGAATACACTAGGTTTTTGTGTCTAGAGGGAGGGCAGCCGAAGATAGGTCCATATCTAAGGTCACGGGAGTTGTAGGGAATTTTAATTCCAGCAGCTGCAAGCATAAAGCATAGAAATGGTGGCAGGGGTAAGAGTCACACTACTAAAGAGCTATAAATATAGTGTTTGTATGTATGTATGCACTTAACTGTGTATGTGTCTATATTTTTTAAAAAAGACTAAATTAGACATCATATGGAAAAGCAAGCAGAATATCCTTTTGACTTCCATGAGTTATTTACTCATAAATCAGATGTAGACATGATTACATGTTATAATTGATGTAGATGTATGTATACCTATAAGTTTTAGATTCTATTAAACAACTGAATGCATACTATGAGAATAACTTATTAAATTTTCTTTTTTAAAAAATCATACCATATGTAAAGTTAGCAGTTTAAATAAAGTTAAAAAAGACTGTCTCTATATTCAGCCTCTTCTTTAACCTCAATATATTCTTATTTAGGTTGAAATTCAGGGTCTTGCATGGTTAGACAGGTGTCCTGTCAATGGAGTCACAATATCAGCATGATTGTTGGTGGTTATTTTATAAAGTCTGGTTAATATTTTCCATGAACTGGCCTCAAACTTTGACCCTCCATATATCAGATTTCTCAGTAGGTAAGAGTGTTGGGAGAGCCATTAGTACTTGGTTCCAATTCTAGGTCACTAAAGATGAATACAGTCTTTTGAGTTGTTTAAAATTGTCTCTATTAAATTGGTAATATTCATTTTTGTGTAGTCTCAGTAGAATTGATTCTAAAATGATAAGACCGTTTTCCAGATATCATCATTAAGCATTCTATACTGTAGTAAATTTGTGGTTGTTGCTATTCATATTCAATTCTAATAAATAATAGGCATGCAATAAATACTAGTTAAATAAATAAAACAGAGATTAGTAAAATAGCATAACATCAATAAAATTAGAAGGTAATAAGAATTGTGGGTGATGAAATGTCCATATAAACAAAAAATTATGACCAAAAATTGAATGTATTAGTTAGCTATTTGTGACACCAACATTTAATTAAATACAGTTGTCCCAAAACATATTCAGTAGCTATGCTTCCTCACAGCTGAGCTAAAATTGTTTAAATAAAATAAGACTTTCTAATTGTTGTTTGTATGGAGACTTGAACTTTATTTAAAATGAACCTGATCTGTCTATAGCTAGTAGAAAGTATCAGCTGGCAATGTTGAAGCATCATGAATCATGCACTTAGTCTTTTCTTTCCCAAGTCAGTGAGCATTAGAGAGTGTTTACTCAAAGGAAAATTCAAAGAATGTCTCAGGAAATTTTGTGTCTGTCTCTTGAGATTGTGCATACCAAAAGGAAGAGTCAGCTAGGTGTCTATCACGGTAAAAGCTCATGCATCACAAGTATGGGACAGGTGCAGAACTTCTGCCTTTCTTACCTGTCAATGGGTAAGAAACAGATCATCATAATGTGAATGCAGCATCTTAGAATTCTGCTGTATTGTACAACTCCAAAATGGCAAGTGTCTCTTGACAAAGAAAATGTTACATTGTTGCTAACTGATAACCAACCCACATTTTCTATAGTAGAAGTAAAACATGTGAAGCTTCTACTTGATTTAAATATAGCATTTTAAAAGAATATAATATGAAAAATAGGAAATCCTTTTGTTAATGAAACTCTACAGAAAGCAATTCAACATGTCACAATAATTTTTATACTCGAGAGCTTTAGATGAAAAGGGTATTTCATAAATATTTTAGAAATAGACACTTAGCAGTTTTCTTGAATGAACTTTTTTTAATTTGGTAAAAACAAGTTTCTTATATTTTTCTTGCTTTAGTTTTACTTGCAATACTTTTTTCTAATAAATTCAGGTGCACCATAACATTTGAAGTCTAAAGTAAAAGTAAAGCATCTACAAATGTCATTTAGCTCTATAGGATATTTGTTATAGGACAGTGGGCACACTTCTTGGATTTCAAACTCTCATTATATGATTAATTTGCCTTTTAGCCAGCTTAATTTAATTGGAGGTGGACAAAATGATACTATGAGAACAACAAATAATTTTGAGAATGGCTTTTTTCATGTAAAATTTTTGCCTGAACAATTATCTATTTTTTTTATTTTATTTATTTTTGGACGGTCGTGGGGCTTGAACTCTGAGCTTGGGCGCTGTCCCTTCGTTTTTTAGCTCAAGGCCAGCGCTCTACTGCTTGAGCCACAACACCACTTCCGGTTTTGAGTGGTTTATTGGAGATAAGAATCTCAGGGACTTTCCTGCCCCGGCTGGCTTTGAACCGCGATCGTCAGAACTCACCCTCCTGAGTAGCTAGGATTACAGGCGTGAGCCACCGGTGCCAGGTATGTTACTTTTGTGTGTGTGTGTGTGTGTGTGTGTGTGTGTGTGTGTGTGTGAAAATACCGTACAGAGGGGTTACAATTATATGAGCAAGGTAATGAGTACATTTCTTAGCAAGCATTGTTGCCTCCTCCTTTGTTTCCCTTTCCCATCCCTTCCCATCTCTCCCGACCCCCTCCCCACTGCCCCCTCGCCAAAGATGTATAGTTCATTTTCGACATAAGATCTTGTACATCTCATTGATGCAATTAAAGCTCACAAAACAGTGAAATTATATATGATTTATTTTGTATTTATATTGGTTCTTTTAGTCTTGTATTTATGTTGTTTCTTTTATTCTGTATTATGACTGATAAAACTATATTTTCTATTTATTGCTTATATACATTATATAAAGGTCTTATGAAAAGTGTATTTTATAGCTTTTAGGACTCAGTGAGAATGGCTATAAATTATATAAAATTAAAGATTTATGATTCTTGCTATGGTTCAGTGCAGAAGGCTAATTTATTGCTTAAGGTCTTTACAAGTAACTTGCATTTTATATTTGTGTATTAATTGTACTGAATATTGTTTTATTTTGAAAGTTTGCATATATGTAACCATATATATCTTTGGTCATCATTTACCATCACATCATGGCCTGAATACTTAACTGTATTCCAATAATTCCCTTTCAAATTTCATGTTGATATTTTTTTCATTCTTGTAGAGTCTATGTTTAAGAAAAAATTTGTGACATTTCTCTTTCTGAATTATGCTCATTTTTCTTAACATGATGATCTATTGTCCTACAAATATGATTATTTTCATTTTATTAGCATATTTTAATTGTAATAACATGATATTTTATATTATTAAAACTGTGAATGAAATTATAGCATTATAGTTTACCATTATGATTTAACATATGGATTAATACGAATGAAAATATACAGAGAAATGGGTGTATATACCAAAATATATAAATAAGATTACACTGAGTGAAATAATCCAGACAAGACAAAAAGCTTATGCTTTCTTTCATGTTTCTTACATTGAATTGTTCAATTTGCGTTTTCCTTATTGTAAGGAAGTTAAGCATATTTTTATGTATTTATTATCTTTAGTTAATCATATTTTTATGTATTTATTATCTTTCCATAATTCCTCACTTAGAAAGTGTCTATTTAACTAATTTTCTGTCCTTCATTGGATTATTAGTTATTTTAGATAGGGTAATGATTTTTAAATGAAGTAGCAGGATACAATGTCAATATACACATGCTAATACTTGCTCTATGTACCAACAATAAGTTTGATGCTGAAGAAAGAAAGAAAACAATACCAGCTATGTCTTCCCTTCAATGCTGGAAATCTATAGCAAAACCTCATTGATGATGTAAAAGAGATCTTTAATTAAAAATATAGTGTACTGAAATAAAAAAGAAAATATTAGAAAGTGAATAAAACATCTTGTGTTCATGGATCTGTGCAACTGATATTTTAAAAATGGCCATATTATTTTGAACTTCAGTAATAGACTTAAAGTAGTCCCTCCCAAATTTCCATGATATTCTTCTCAAAACTTAAAAAAATCCTAAAATTTATATAGAAGCACAAAATCTCTTAATTGTGAAAACAACCTTAACACAAATATTTGAATTATCATAATACTTGACCACAAATTATATACCAGAGTCACAGTAACTGAAACAGCATAGTACTAGCACAAAATTGGGATAAGAAGATCAGTAGAATAGACAGCTAGGATAAACCAACACAATCACACTGAGTTCCTGACAGAGGTGTCAGTGATGTGCATTGCACCAAAATAATTTCTATAATAAGTGTTACTAGAAAAACTGGATGATCTCATGTAGAAAATTGTGGCTTGATAGATAACTCTCACCCTGAACCTGATGGATACAAGAGCTTACTGTAAAACCTGGAAATTTAAATCTCCTAAGGGAAAACTTAGAAAATTTTTAGCCACAGATATAGGCAATTCTTTTCTGAATAGGACTCCAATAGTTTAGAAAATAAGAAAAATTGACAAATGGGGTTGCATGAAACTAAAATCCTTCAGAGCAAGAATAATAAGAGAGTGAAGAGATAGCCCACAATATAGTTGAAATCTTTGCCAGCTCTTCATCTGACAGAGGATTAATGTACCGGATACACATACACACACACACACACACACACACACACACACACACACACACACATGAACTTATTTGCTTTCTAACATCATTTCTTATTTTAGCTATTATTTCAAGTAAATTTTATAATATCTCATTTCTTCTGAGCTATATCCAAACTTAAATCCTGGATGTGATTCAGCCTTAGATTTTCCATCTCTCTTACTTTAGGTGCATATTAAATCCCATAGGAAAATGCAGTGCATAAAAACTATGTCAAATGATGAAAGGTCTTGGAGATTGCTTTACATCATAGAACCCTAATATGTGACCACAATGATGTTCCTCATAGTCTGTATTTAATAAATAATTCCTAAGCTAAGCTATACATATACATATATGTGCATATAAGTTATATAAGTACATATATGTGTGTATATATTTTCATATATATATGAATATACTTAAATTGTGTCAATGATTTTTAGTGTTAGTATAGTCAGCAAAAGTATGCTAAAATATCTACCATATCTGGCATGATATGTTTTCTAATACTTGATACCCAATAAATGAAATATATTAGACTCTAGATAAGTTTCTGAGGAATATGGGTGTGTAGACAAACTTTTAAGAAGCCTTAAGGAACTGGCAAAAATTAATTCCAAGAAGAGGAATTAAAACAAGATTTTGGAGGTTTAGGGGCTAGACTATAAGGAAAATGTAGCAAATACAAAATAAGTGATGAGGAGGTTAGAGGAAAGTTGTTACTGTTAGGGGAAAACAAGATCAGCTCATGAAGTACATTTAAGAATTGTAAGAAGATGGGGATCTTTAATTTGTAGGGATTTAGGAAGTAGTCAAACTCTCCCTCTCTCTCTCTCTCTCTCATTCATTTATCCTTTCATTTTCTTTAATCTATCTGCAAATGTTATGTGTAAATTTGTGTGAGAGTGTGTGTTAGGTAATGTGGAGTATATAATTAATCAGTCCCAGTTTATTTTATTGGAAAAGCTGTTAAGAGTTGGCGTGGTAGGTCTCTGAGAACAGGATTATTATTAATATACTGTCATTATATCATTAGTATTGTGCTCCTATTAATGATTAGGTCCTTAAAGACAAGAACCCTTAGGTTACAATTGCTCTTATAACGCCAACCCTCTGATCTTGTGGACAAATTTGTTCACTGGAATGTGCTGAATGTGCTAAGTCTTAACTCGCATCTCTATTTTCTTCAGATCACTGCAGTCAAGTCACATGGACACAAAATATTCTTAAAAGTGGGGATGTCACAAAAGACGAGAGACCTACTATGTGCTTTCCAGAGGAATTTGCTGCATGTTCCAACACCTGAAGGGTATGTTAGTCACCAATTAGCTGAACTAAATTGAGATCCTAATGTCCCAATGTTTTGAACAAACAGTTTGAGCTTAGGAAGAGAGCAAATTTTTAATTTGAGATAAAGAATTAGGTTCTGGTTGAAAGAGGTAAAAGTTAATCTTCAAAGTGTCCTTCAGGAGATCAGGAAAGGTAATTTAAATTAACCACTAAGGAAAAATATTTTAAGACTCTACCTGAAATCACAAAACATAAAACACAATAGAGATACATTCAGTGAAAATAGAAAATAGAATTTGCAGATATATGTATATATATATATATATATATATAAACTTAAAATTTCAGGTTTTGTAATAACAAAACTGTTGTTGGTAGTCAAACAATGCATCATCCCTCAAAGTACAATATTGAAAATGAGTAAAATCCATGAATGTTTAAAAAACAAAACAAAAAATGCAAACAAGCAAAAAACCTGCTATTGATTTTATTTAAGCTTTAATTAAAGCAACATTTATTAAAACTGTGAATCAAATTTCTCTCTAGCTCAAAAGAAAAAATGTAATTGATCTTCACAGGTTTGTAAATTGTACATTCAACCTACTTGTAAGGAAAATCACTTGTTAGAAAAACTTCATCTAATCATTAAATTTAAAGGGGATGGTCATAGAGACCTATAGGATGCTAGCTTTTCTCTCTCATTGCTACTATTTTGTTTTTTTTTATGTGAATGAAATAATTATGTATTTTAATTATATGAAATGACATTAGCTATAGTAAGCAAAAACTTATAAGGAGCAACCGTTCTCTGTGCACAAACAGTGAGCATATCAGAGGAAATTGACTTTTCATTCTTCTGATTTTATCTTTTTTCACTTTAATTTTATTCACAGATATAGATCCGTATTTTCTATGGATTTTTTTTTTGGTCGGTCGTGGGGCTTGAACACTGGGCTTGGGCGCTGTCCCTGTGCTCTTCAGCTCAAGGCAAGCGCTCTACCTCTTGAGCCACAGTGCCACTTCTGGTTTTCTTGTGGTTTATTGGTGTTAAGAGTCTCTTGGACTTTCCTGCCTGGGCTGGCTTTGAACCGTGATCCTCAGATCTCAGCCTCCTGAGTAGCTAGGCGTGAGCCACCGGCGCCCGGCTATGGATTTATTTTATAAAAACATTCCATGTATAACACATTAACAAGCGAATCATCAATGAAAATTTATAAGGTGTATTTGGTAGTACAATGACCACAGTGAACGTAACAGACATATGCCTTACCTCTTACTGTTGTTTTCTTGGGTTTCTTTGTTTTGTTTCATTCTGTTTTTTTTTTTTTTATAACAAGAGATCTAATCTCTAAAAAAAACTTAAACAAATACTGATGTTAAATATATACATTATGTTGTGCAGCAGATTTGGAGAATATATTCCTCTTGTTTGAATAAACTTAATACCAGTTTATTTTTCCCTAAAGCTTATTTCCCATAATCACTCACTCTTGCCAACAACCAATCTATTCTTTGGATCCCTAATATACATGGAAACATTCATTGTTTGCCTGTCTATGACTCATTTATTCCACTCAGCATAATGTCCTCTCAAGGTTCTTTCATGTTTTCACAAAGGAAAGAATTTTCTTCTTTAAAAAGAATGAGAAAGTCTGCATTTCCATTCGCATCTATATTCCATATTGTCTTCACTCATCAGGTGATGGAGCATGAATTGTTTCAATAGCTTGGCTACTTAAATAGTACTAAAATGAGCATAAGAATACAGATATTTCTTATACATTCCAATTTCAATTTTTTAAAATATATAAAAAGTGGGTTGCTGGTTTATAAAAAATGAGATCAACATCAATATATCTACATATCACAGAAAAACATCAATAAAATACACAGGAAAACAGGCAAAAATATTTCCATACCATGAATCTAATAAGGGGTTACTCTTCAAAATGCGTAACAACTTCATGCAATTCAATAGGAAACAACTACTACCATAACTAGCAAACAGATCTAAAATAGTATCAATAGAGGACTAGGGTATAGCTTGGTGATAGTGTCCTTCTTTAGCTTGTGCCAGACTGTGGGACTGATCCCTAATTCTGCAGAAAAAGGATTGTGTGTGTGTGTGTGTGTACATAAATGTATATATATATATATATATATATATATATATATATATAAATTAAGGATGAGAAGGGGAACAACAAAATGGTGAGACAAAGGACCAGGGGGAACCAATGCAACAACAATATTCACAAGACAATATGTTGGAAAAAATCTGTACAACTTTCAGGGGGGTTGAAGGAAGGGAAAGTAAATGAAATATGAGGGAAGGGGTAACAAGTTTGACAAGAAATGTTCTTAAGTTTACTTCTGTAGCTGTAACCCCTATGCACATCACCTTGACAATAAAAAAGAATAAAAAGGAGGAAAATAAATCATTGAACAGGTATTTTACTAAAAACATTGTATAATGGTTTTATGAAAATCTATTCAATAGTATTAATCTGGAAAGTTTAAATCAAAGCTACAACTAAGATATGTAATTCTGAAAGAACAGAAGCTAAGTTTCATTAAATTGTGGAAAATGTGGAAGGCAAATGTTCACAGCAGTTTAAAGGTCTGTGTAGAGAATGATCAAAACATTAAAAATAGGCTGTAATTCAAAATGTTGCAGGAAATTTACAAACTTTCAAAATAATTCTTGAAGCTAGTTTTGTCTAATATTCATTCATTCATATTCAATCTTGATTTGTTTAATATTCATTCATATTCACATAAGTCATCTTAATTAGCTAAAAATAAGAGTTTCCATATTTCCTCCACAGTTCTTTGACTTGTCTAATACTTTATATTATTTAATTCTTAATTTAGCATGAGAATTGTTGCATAAAGGAATCAGTGTTACTTGATTTGCTATTTTATTGTAAAAATGTCTGGTTTCTTTTATATATTTTTATTGTTATTGTTAGTGTAAAGGATATATAGAAAGTTTATAGTTACAAAAGTCAGGTAATGAGTACATTTCTATTTGAACATTGTCACTCTATCCCTTGCTGTCTTCCAGGTGTTTTCCCCTCCATCCCACTCAACATTTGTATACTGTAGTTCATTTTCAACATAGTGTTTAGTGAGTATCACTGCTGTATTTGATCACCCTTTGTCCCTCCAAATCTGTGCCCCCCTTTTCAAAAATAAAAAACTTATTTTGTATTTCTAATTATTAATTTATAATCATTTCCAAAGGAATGTAATTGCAGTTTATTGAATTTTCCTGAATGGTAAAAAAGATGTTAAAATTATTTAAAATGTTTATAATGAAACTATTTGGTAAGTGTTTTTCTGTCTATTAGGATATAAGTTCTATCAGACATTTAAATTACTTTAATTGAAGTTTATTTACTAAACTTCAATTATTAAACTTTAAAATTATTATTTATCATTAAATTTATTTAAATATAATTTGGTCCAAGTACAGTTATTGAATATTTATTCATTTCAATCCCTGGTCTTGATGCTAAGGAATATAATAATTAATAATTCAGAGAATTATTCATTTTATTGTGCTTAATCTAGAATTACTTTTGCCATTTATTTTTGTAATAGCTAAAATGTTCATAATCATATATGGAAATAGGAAAGAGACTCTATTTCCTGTTTTGGAGGCTTCAAATAATAATTGGGATTTAAATTACCTGCTCATATGCGAGCAGTAGTTTGTCAATTTATGAGGTAATTTAGTGACAAACAGGTTAGATTATAACGTGAAAAAAAAGGAACTTTTGTCGAGCAAGGGCCAGATTGTAATAGAAATTTTATTACCTCTGTGATTTGGTCTGCAAGAAACAAATACCATTATTATCTCTGTAAATCAATCTCTGGCGTCCAGAGTAGATACACTAGCTCAACAATATCCATCAGGAACCACAACTTTTACATCTGTCCTACTTAGCAGTCGTCTGGACTCTGGGAAGAGAAGGTGGCCTCGCTCCATGGTTCATGTCCATGTACTCCCATCAAATAAGAGTCAAAAAAGAGAGGCTGGAGAAAAAAGAAAACAAAGTCCTCTTCTTGTCTTTCTGTATTTTTCCTTCTTCATTCAAGAACCACATTGTGGTGGTCTGATACAGAAGTTTTTGGTTCAACACAACTTTATTGTGTGTGATGTGACACAACAGTGGGAAGCCAGATGCAGTCTGTCTCACAGTTTCTAATCTGTTTGATGGACATAACCGTTTTATTTCATACAGATGTTGAGAGGATTGGGTCAAGTTCTTCACATGATGACTGTTATAAAATGAACATGTTTGCTATCACTACTTTTTTTTTTTGTCGGTCATGGCGCTTGAATTCTGGGCCTGGGCTCTGTCCCTCTACTCTTCAACTCAAGACGAGGGCTCTACCGTTTGAGCCACAGCGCCATTTCCAGTTTTCTAGTGGTTTATTGGAGATAAGAGTCTCTCGGGCTTTCTTGCCCGGGCTGGCTTTTGAACCATCATCCTCAGATCTCAGCCTCCTGAGTAGCTAGGATTACAGGCGTGAGCCACAGGCGCCCAGCTGCTATCATTAATTTCTTCAGCAGAGTTCATCCAGAAATGAATTTTATTTTAATTACAAAACCATTCCCCTACATAAGAATATACCCTTAGCAAAACTGACCAAAAACATAAGGTTACTATGTATTACATACTACCACTCACTCCTTAGAGTTGGATGAATTCCAACACATTTGGAGTTGAACAAGGAAATCAAAGAATATAACATAGGTAAAGATGACTCTTTTGCATGTATAACATATTATACATACATGCCTTATTGGTGGGTTTAACAAATGTATAACACATTGCATGCCCATACAATGAAAATAATCTGCTTGAGATCAAGCTTTTCTAGAGTTATTCTGGACTTCATATTAATATTTGTTTCACTATTTTTCTACATAGAAAATATATTATTCAAATTCAGCTTTTAATGCTTTTATTACAAGTGTTCTCTCAATTTGAATATGAATACCTTGGGTACCATCGTCTAAAAAAAATTTAAAAGTAATATATTTTCCTATCTAATATATCAAAGAAATGTAAAAATCTGCTATGTAGGTTTAAGGAATGATTTACTATTGGGAAGAAATACGATGATATACTAAAATAAACATCCTAATATATTACAACTTCTCAAGTATTTGAAAATAGTCCTTTCTGAAAATAATCCTGAGCAATAACAAGTTGGAAGCAGTGAATATAGAGAAGGTAATCAGGACATAAAATAATAAGCATCTCACTTTAAAGTTGGGCTGAATATTAACATTAGACTTGCATGCTTTTGAATCATCTTCTCAATATGATCTTCTTGGGTCCAAGTTCTGGCATTCAGGGAAATAAATTCTGAAAATTTCTTTTCTTTTCTTTTCTTTTTTCTCTAGGAAAGTCAAACATCAAAAATGAGGAGGTAGTGGATTTTGATAGGTTAAATTCAAGTGTTTAAATGACAATTTCACAAAGTGTCCTTTTTCAATGCTAGCTTATGATTAAATTTATTTTCTGTCTTTATATGAGTGGAAGTCAAGTTTATGCTCAAGCAAATGATTTTTGAAATTGTAATGGTAATTTGGGATACTGTCATCTTCACATTATTTACTAATTTAGTAATAGTAATTATTGCTATTGTAAAATTGTACAATATTTTCTCATAGCATTCACTAGTCCAATTGTTTGTGTAGTTTGGAAAAGTGGAAGGATGTACAATAAATTGCTGATTTAAGGCTGATGTTTCAAAGGAACCCTTAAGATTTCATTATGCAGGATATCCAGAGAGTAATAGGGAATAGGCAATTTATGAGATTAGAGTGAGGAGTACAAACATTTGACAAAGGGATTGAAATGTCTAGATCCTTTATTACAAAACCAATTGGCATTAAGGGTACCTATTTTAGATTTTTTTCCCTCTGAAAGCCAAGATATTGAGGCCACTCTGATTGATTTCATATGTTTGCATTAGAGTTTTTTATTTGCACCATTTTATAGTTTTTTCTGATATTAAAACATTTATTATTTAAACAGCACACATTCATTTGCATATCCTTTCTATAATAGAATGAAAAGTTCTTGAAGATGATGGCCACAATTTTATGTTTCAATATACTTAATATTATGCCTAACATTGTAATTCTTAAGGCTTGTGTTAAAATAAGTTTATTGATTTAGTTTAATTTACTTATAGAGTAAATGTACCAGTTGAAAGAAATACTTGTATAAATGTTATTTAGTGCTAATTTGAGAAGTATTTGGCTTCACAAAGAGACATGTTAACTGAGTATTACCAAATATAGGGTATCAAACAAATACATATAAAATACATTTGTTTTACAACTCAAATTTGTAAACAAAAATTTATCTCATTTTCTTTTAATTTTCCCATATAAATATTACTTTAACATGTTTCTTCTTTGATTGCTTTGTCTTTATGTTGGCATAAGGGCTTGAAATAGAAGCTTCATGTCAAATTTGTGCCTCAATTCCAGCATTTTACTAGCTAACAGTAGGTAGAACATATTACACTCTTCTCCTTGAACCAATAGGGAATGTCAGTCTTCAGATCTCAGCCACTTCAGTAGCCTGGATTATAGAGAGGCCACCCCTGCTGCTTTGTTTCACTTTGCTATTTTTTATATGTTGTACCTATATAAACTTTGTAAATTGTAAATTGTTATAATTTGAAACATGTCAAGGAAAGAGATCATTGTCTTCTCTTGATTTTTATATTATTTTTCACTTTGGTCATTACCTTTTTTATAAAATAACTTAAAAATAGCTCTTCTAGAGTCTAAAAAATGAAGAAAAAATCAAATAAGTAAGTGGGAATAAAAAACAAGAATGTCATCTAACATCCATTCAAATATTTAAATATTTTATCTAACTTATAACATTATAAAAGAGAATAACTTTTAAAGTTTGATAAAGAATGTCTGCATTTTCAACCATCAGTAATTAAATGTAAAACAATACCCCCTGTTGTTACTGTATTTGATTTCGGTTCCCTGGTATTGTATATACATTTATTTGAATTAGGGAAGAGAAGGGGAACAACAGAATGGTGAGACAAAGGACAAAGGGGAACTGATGTAAAAGCAACATACACAAGACAATATGTTGGAAATGATCTGTACAAGTTGGAGAGGAGGGAAAGTAGGAGAAAATTGAGGGAAGGCGTAACAATGTTGACAAGAATTGTACTCATTACCTTACTTGTGTAACTGAAACCCCCTGTACATCACCTTGACAATAAATAAATAAGCAATATAAATAAATAAAAAATAAGCAATGAAAAGAAGATAAGAAAAAAATAAAATTAAAAATTGCCTGCAAAACATCTATAGTTACCAATGTGCTTAATGACAAGGAAGTAACTATTTTCCCCATAAAATGGAGAATATAGCAAGGAAGTCCTCTGTAACATCTCCACCCAAACTTCTATAGAGTCCTAGCTAATGCAATGAAACATCAAGATTGAAAAGTGACTTATGTCAGTTGGGAGTGGATACAAACATTATTAACAAAAAATTGTTGTCTTTGACCGCAGATGATGAATTTATCGGTATGAACTTTACAACTTTGGCATGGGTGAGGGTGGGAGTAGGGGAGGAGATGAGAAGGGATGGGAAGGAGAAACAAAGGAGGAGGCTTGAAAAGAAATGCACTCATTACCTTGCCCATGCAATTGTAATCCCTCTGTATGGTATTTTCACAATAAAAAAAAAGAAAACTTCAAAGAATCAAAATTTTAAAATGATAAACATAATGTCACTAAATTAAAGGTAAACAAATTTGTATCTGTGGCATACCACAGATACAATTTTGTACCACAAAATTTTAAATTTTTAACACACAAAGGAAAAGGTTAATAGAGATAGATGATAGAAAGATAGATTTTAGATATATAAAGATAGATAGATATAGACAGACAGAGATATATAGATAGGATCTATTCTTATCTATCATCTGTCAGTATATACCATCTCTCTATATAAGATGTCTATATAAAATATATTATGTATTCAATTATCCTGCTATCCTAAAGCAAGTTAAGAAATAGTCTATTCATTTTTTAAAAAATCACTGTTATAAGCACCAATGTTGCTGTCATAAACACTAATCTGAAATGATTAATGAGAAGGTGTTCATGGGCTGTGTCAAGTCCACACTTCATTTTATACTGCAGCTACAAACACATGATTAACTTAATGTCATTGGCATTGATCACATTTTCAGTTCATGTGTTTAATTTATTACATTAATGATGTTCTCTGTTTATAATGTGTTTATTTGATTCCATTATTTTAATGATGATTATTTCGTCATGTAAGTTTTTCTAATGAGTTAAACATATATTTTTTCATGGACAAACAAGTTCTTTATTGTGTCACATCAGAAAGCATCTTACCTGCATCTGCAACGTGGAGATATCAGTACCTACTTTATAGAGTGATGAGAGTTACATAAAATCATATCTATAAAACTGAGGACTGTGCTTATTTTCATAAATAATTTTTTGCCATTCTTGGGGCTTGAACTCAGGACCTGGGCACTTTCACTTAGCTTTCTTGCATAAGGGTACTGCTATGCCACTTGAACTATACCTTTGCTTCTGGCTCTTTAGTGGTTAACTGGAGATGAGTCTCACAAATTTTGCTGGCTAGGCTAGCTTTGGACCACAATCCTTAGACCTCAGCCTCCTGACTAGGTAAGTATATAGGTGTGGGCTACGAGCACCTAGCTATGTCTGTAAATCTTAATGGATATTGACTACCAGGTTAGTTTTTTGTTTTGTTTTGTTTTTGTACTGGGGCTTGAACATGCAGCCTGGGAACTGCCTCTTAGCCTTTTCACTCAATGTTGTGTCTCTACCTTTGAGCCTTACGTCCACTTCTGGCTTTTTGGTGGCTAATTGGAGATAAGATATCTCATGGATTTTTCTACCTAGGCTGAATGTGAGTAGATAGGATTACAGGCTTGAGCCATTGGAGCCCCACATTAGCTTCTGTTTTGTTGTGGTTATCATTCTTGGAGACTGTGAGGGATATCTGAGATTGTGTCTGAGGAGACCTTGGAAAGCCCAAGAAGCACTTGAAAGATTTGATGAAGACAAACAAAATGGCAATTGCTGTTGACCCAATCAAGACGAAGAGGCATGATGCAGAATTACAGTTCACAAAACATATCACTTGATTTCAGTATGTTTATGGCTGTTTAACACGTTCAGGTAACCTCTGTAAAGATAGTATTCCTCTTTTTCACTGATGCATTCTCAGCACCTAAATTACATTGTTCAGTTAATTTTTGTTTTCTAGGACATTATGGGTATGTTTGAAGTTGATGCTTTGAAATTATAGTTGAAGCCTGATCTGCCCTAGACTTTTATTGTTTTCCTTTCATGAATTTATTAAAATTTAAAATTCTTTACAGCTTAATATTACTATGCAAATGACTTTATTTTGTCTCCTTCTCTGTCACTTCTTTTCATTTTTTTCTTTTTATCCCAGTGCTTAGGTAGAGTGCTACTTTAAAATATTTAAGTATGAGCAGTGATATTTTTAATAAATACATATTCAGTGATATCATGTTTAATCACTAAGAAATTGATATTTTTAAGAATACCTAAAGAAATGATCAGACCATCTACCTTCAAATTCATCAAAATTGAATAGAACTATGAAATGTTGCTTGGTAAATTTAAACAGTATTTTATGGTTCTTTGAAGAAATGTAAAAAAGGTGTAATTCCTTATATTTAAAAAGTGTTATTGTTCTACTAATAATAAGTAATATAGCCTATTGTATTATGGAATAGGATGTTTATGAGTTCAGTTTGGTGGTTAAACATCTCTTTGTATCTATATGATTTATGATTAACAATTCCATTTATTTCTCCCAGATAATACAAGAAGTAAAATTTGTTGTTGGGGGATTTAATAATTGGAGTTCCAAGTATATTTTAGATATGAGAACCTTATCAGTTGTGTGGCTAGTGAAGATCTCCCAATTAGTGGACTTTCTATTGATATTGCTAGCTATGTCCTGTGCCATGGAGAAGCTCTTCAGCTACATGCAATCCCATTTGTCCAACCTTTCTGCGATTTGTTATGTTTTTGGATCTCTATTAAGCAAATTTTGGCCTGTGCCAAGGAGACCAAGAGTTTCTACTATTCCTTCCAGTAATGCTTTCAGGGTGTCTGCTTTGACTCCAAGGCCTTTGATCCATTTGGAGTTGATTCTGATGCAGGGTGGTATGTAAGGATTTAACTTAAGTTTTCTACAGGTGATGAACCAATTTTGCCAGCACCATTTACTTAAGAGGCTGTCTTTCTTCCATTCTATTTTTTAGCTCCCTTATTGAGGATTAGGTGGCTTTAGGTCTCTGAGTTCCTTTCTGGGTTTTCAATTCTATTCCTTTGGTCCTCAGGTCTGTCATTGTGCCAGTACTAAGCTGTTTTGATTATTATGGCTTTGTGGTAGAGTTTGAAATGTGATATTGATATGCCTCCAGCACTATTCTTTCTATCAAGGATCCTTTTTGCTATTCGGGGTCTTATATTCAATGTGAATTTTTGGATTGCTTCTATTTCATTGAAGAATAAGGTCCTCAAATAAAGAACTGCCCAATAAATAAGTGGGCTGAAGACTTAAAGAGAAACTTCTCTGAAGAGGAAAGAAGAATGGCCAATAGACACATGAAGAAATGCTCAACCTCTCTAGCCATAAAAGAAATGCAAATCAAAACAACATTGAGATTCCACAAAACCCCAGTTAGAATGGCTATAATCAAGAATTCTAAAAAAAACAGATGCTGGAGGGCTCGTGACCAGAAGGCAACCCTACTTCATTGTTTGTGGGAGTGTAAACTTTGGAAAGCAGTATGGAGGTTCCTCAAAAGACTCCACATAGAGCTCCCCTATGACCCAGCAATCCAATCTTTGAGCATTTATCTGAATGATCACAAACAAGACCATACTAAAGCTACTAGCACAACTATGTTTATTGCAACATTATTTACCAAAGCTAAGATATGGAACCAACCCAGATGCCCCTCAGTAGATGAATGGATCAAGAAAATGTGGTATATATACACAATGGAATTTCATGCTCCATCAGAAAGAATGACATTGTCCCATTTGTTAGGAGATGGAAAGACTTGGAAAAGTTATATTAAGTGAAGTAAGCCAGGCCCAAAGAAACATAGGTCCCATGGTTTCCCTTATTTGCAATAAATAGTATATGTCTGAGTCAAACAGAAAATGTCAGATAAGTTGATGTTAGGGGAATGAACCCCAAGATAAGTATTCAAATGTTTTTTTCCTTTCATGCAATTATTTCTAACATATTTACAAGACGATTTCTATGATGCTTTATATGTCCCTCCCCCACAATATAACCCATGCTTTCACTGTATTTGATGTTGGTATAATTTGTGGAGGGGAAGGGAAAAAAACAAATTATTTAACTAGGGATATAGGTGGACCCATTGCAACAATGAGATGTACAAGTTGTTATGTCAAAAAACTAACTTTATATCTTTGTGGGGGGAGGTAGGGTGGTGAGAGCGTGTAGTCTGGGAAGAGATGGGAAGAGGAAACAAAGAGGAGGAAACAATGCTTGGTAAGAAATGTACTCCTTATCTTTCCCATGTAATTGTAACTCCTTTGTATGGTATTCTCACAATAATAATAATAATAAAAAGACTCCACATGGAGCTCCTCTATGACCCAGTAATCCCACTTTTGGGCATTTATCCAAATGATCACAAGATCATGCTAAAGCCACCAGCACAACTATGTTTATTGCAGCATTATTTACCAAAGCCAAGATATGCAGCCATCTACTGAGATGCCCCTCAGTAGATGAATGGATCAAGACAATGTGATATATAGATATATATATAGAGATATATATATAGATTTAGATATATAGATATATCCAATGAAATTCTATGCTTCCATTAGAAAGAATGGCATCACCCCATTTGTTAGGAAATGGAAAGACTTGGGAAAATACATTAAGTGAAGTAAGCCAAGCCCAAAGAAACATAAGTCTATGGTTTCCCTTATTTGCAATAACTAGTATATGTCTGGGACAAGCAGAAAAGGTCAAAAGCTATGTGTGTATAACCAGATAAGATGATGTTATGCAAAATGAACCCCAAGATAGGGACACAAGTGGGTTTTATCTTTCTTGCTATTGTTTCTAATGTAGTTATAATGTACCATATGTTTTTTTGTTTCTTTGTATGTTCCTTCCCCATGTATAACCACTGTTTTTACTGTATTTGATGTCAGCTCCCTGCATCTTGTATATACACTTCTCTAATTTGGGGAGGGAAATGGAAAAAACAAAATTCTTAAATAGGGATACAGGTTGACCCATTATTACAATGAGATGTACAATACACTATGTTCAAAAACAAACTTTACAATTTAGGCAGTGGGGGATGTAATTATGCAGGTGGGAGGGAAGAGATGGTAAGGGAAAAACAAAGGAGAAGGTAACAGTGCTTGATAGGAAATATACTCATGTCACTGTAACCCCTCTGTACAGTATTGGTACAATAAAAATATATTTTAAAAAAAGAAGTAAAATTTGATTTCAAGGAGGATAAAAGACCATAAAGGAAATTGAATCCATTTGGATATTGGAAAGATGGGAAATGAATGCAAATATAAATAAATATAAGTAAATTTCATAGTCATACTTTAGTCTCAAATTACTTACCATTTAATGTCATATATATTCAATGTCCATATGTTCACCTGTGTCATTAAATCTCAGTCATCAGGGAGGGTGGCATTAGTTTATACAGGCTAGCATATCCACATAATATATCACCACATGATAGACAACTTCATCAACATAAGCCCTAAACATATTAAAATCACCTATGTTAAGCACTTAAATGACCTAATCCATTCTGATTTATTAATTTATATTTTATTTTCAATTTGAAATATAGAATCAGATTCAATGACTTAGAAGTAAATATTTCTTCCATAATCTCAGCCAATGATGCCTTTTATAGGCTTGTTCTGACTCTCTAAGTATAGGTTTTGTAAGTCAATATAAATTTTATGCATCTCTTTAATGTTTTATTATTCTATCCTATATCCATACAAATATCCACAGAAAATAAATAGGCATTTACTTTGAAGTCTATATGTGGAGCTCTAAAAGGAAAAACTTGATTCCATATTAAGTAGGAAGATATAAACAAATGCCTTCAAAAAAAAAAGGTAGTCAAAGTAGTCATCCTGACATAGGATAAACTCAGAAGCACCATGTAGGAACTCAGCATTGCAGACCTCTTCTTAAATATTTCTGTAATGAAAAATTAATTGCATAATCCAAGAGACTGTAGTTGAAATTAAAAAAAGAAAAACATGATCCAAATGGATCACATTAAGCACCCACACAAGCTTTTCAACCATGAAAATGCTTTCTTTAAACAGACAACACTCTTCAAAAATGAAACAAATCAACAAAATTTCATGTTTGCACAAGGAGAAAATATGTTAGTATTTTATTTGTTAAACTTTAAATTAATGAAGTAGATACAGAATAGAAATGTGTTTACAATTTTTTGAACCTGAAATGTCAGGAAAAAAACTATAAATATTAGGAAAACACATGGCCATGTTGAAAAAAGATATAAAGTAAATCATCTGACCAATAGATTGATTAGTTACAATAGAGGCAAACCTCACGAATAGTTTTTGTTCATTCATATTTCCTGAGTTGTCTGAAAATCACACATTACAATTTTAAGGCTAATGTCCTCCACATACATTAGGTAGATATTTACCAAAAAATTCCAATGTCTTCCAAAATGAATTCAGTTTATTCAGATATCTAAAAGTTTCTGAAGAATATTTTAACGGAAATGAAAATCAGCTCTTTTCTATATACTTCTATTTACTATTAGATACATAATTATACTGCTAAGTCTACTATTCCTAATTCTAAGATTCTCCTAAATAGTTCTCCACCCAGGCTCATTATGATAATTAATATAATTTTTTCAGACATTATTACTTATTTCAAAAATACTGATTTACTAGTTCATCCTTTATTAATCTTAATGCTTTTTTATTTAAAATTGATTATAATTCTGATCGCTTGTGCCTCACTTTGTTATTTAAAGCATTGTTAAATTTTAGCCTTTCAAATTTCATAGAATGTATTAAACCTCTCACTGAAATTGTAGTTTGATATTTCTGAAATTGTATAGCTATCTTTGTTGTGTTTAATTTCCCTTTTCTAATAGAAAGCAGAGGAAGAAAGAAAAAAAACTATCATTTTCCCTTTAGCATACTTACTTTGGTGAATGCATATAGTTGAAAAGTTCATGAAAAATACATTATTATTTAAGTTTTTTTTCCTTTTTTATTGCCAAGGTAATGTACAGAGGGTTACAGTTACATAGGTAATAAGTATTTTTCTTGACAAACTTGTTACACTTTCCCTCATGTTTATCCTGCTTTCCTTCTCCTCAACTCCCCCAAGTTGTTCAGATATCTTCCAACATAGTGTCTTGTGAGTATCGCTGTTGCATTGGTTCCCCCCTTATCCTTTGTCTCACCATTCTGTTGTTTCCTTTCCCCAATTCAAATAAATGTATATACAATACCAGGGTACCAAAATAGTATTTTATATATGATGTAATGTCATCTAACAATAAGCAAATTCTACCAACCTGAAAATTCCAGGGCTAAGACAGGAATACAAATGGAAATTTACTGACAGATATAAGTAGTTCAAAATTTAAATAAAGTCATTTAATGTTTAAATAAAATATTTCCATGTCATGGCGAATTATCTTCATGTTGACCTAGAAGGCAAAGTTCAGATTCAAGCTCTCTATCTCTATGAGGAATAGAGAGAAGGTGACAGCAACAGAGGAGCTGGTTCCTGCATCCTGGCACTTGGCCACAGCCACAATTCATTGTTCACCACTCTATTTGTGTATATGAGCTACTCAGACTGAAAACATCCATGCTGTCCACACACACTCTTTTCAACTAGCTAAGTTTCAAGAAAGTAGTAATGTTATCTGATGGTACCAGGTCAAAGCACAAAAATAGTAATCAGAAATACTCAGGGCTTTTTAAGAAGAGTACAAGTTCAACAAAAAAATGTACTTACTGCCTTATGTATGTAACTGTAATCCCTGTGTATATCATCTCGACAATAAAATTAAGCTAAAAAAAAAAGAAGAGTACCTGGTATCTGGAATATAGTCTAAAATGTGTGTAGATACATGCATCTATGTGTGTCCATGTGTGCATATGTGCCTGTTTGTACACATTAAGTGTTTTGCTCTAAGTGTACAACCCCTTAGGGTCAGTCACTGTCCTTGTACATTTAAGTACAAATATTGGGTTTGACTTCCTTTTCCCTGTGTTAAAGAATGCCACAGAGGTAAAGTAAATTGAAAGAGAAAAAAGAATAACAGAAGGAAGAAAATACTAGAAAACTTTTAAAATTGCTCTTCCTTTTATTGGTTGTTTCAGAATCATTGCAGTCTAAATGGCACATCTCTTAGAGATAAATGATGGAAATATATTTAAGACAAACATATGCATAAAGTGCTTTAAAATATGACTGGTGTTACAACACAGCAGTATTATCCATCTTTAAACACTTGCAGCACTATCCCACTGATTAGCTTCTATTTTAAATAGTGACTTACATTCATTAGGGTTCCATTATTCCAGTATTATGGTTTCATGCATAGCAGTTTCAAAACAACAATTTTGGCAATATAAGTAATGGAGTCTTTCAACAAAATCATTTTTGTTTCTGCTGGTGTGTCTGTGATAAACTCTGTCTATATTCAGAAATTCTTTGGAAAATAGAAGTCTATAATTTGGTAATTTAGTCTATAATATAAATTGTGAAGCAAGCACAAAAGTAGATGGAATCCCCTATTTGTTTTCTAGAGTTCTAATGTATTTCTATCCTATTATGCTAATTGGAGCTAATAATTCAGTTTCAGTAATACAGAGAAGAAAATAATAACAAAGAGGGGGCACATCTATATGTTAGAATACTAGTTAGCAATAAAAATGAATCCATTCTTTATATGTACAAAATATGAATGTATGAGGTAAAACACTGTGTTAGATAAAAGAAGCCATTTTCTTAAGAGTCCAAATACCATATTTGTCAGTATGAAATTTTAGAAAACTATGAGTTAACTTGTGTTTTCAGATAACAGATTAGTGATAATTACCTGTGTGCAAGAATTGACTTGGAAGAGATCCAAAAAATTATTATGCATATTGAAAAGGTAGCATTTTTAGCTAGCACACTGGACACTTCTTAACATGCTGGGCATGCTGCCTATTTGCCTTTATTCTCTTTTATTGTTAAGGTGATGTACAGCAGAGTTACAGTTACATAAGTAAGGTATTAAGTACATTATTGTCAAACTTGTTACCCCTTCCCTCATTTTTCTCCTACTTCCCCCTCCCCCGAAGTTGTACAGATTATTTCCAACAAGCATGGGTAACATTGATTAAGACACATTGTGTTCATAAACTCTTTGTTAAATGTCAGCTCGTTAGTACAATTACTTATAGTTTTAAAAATGTGGAAAAATTGTAAAAAGTATTCAGAAGAAAAGGTAGGAACTGGTTGTTTACACTTGTAATGGTAGCTACTCAGGAGGCTGAGATCTGAAGATAATGGTTAGAAGGCAGTTGGGTCATAGGGGAGCTCTATGTGGAGTCTTTTGAGGAACCTCCATACTGCTTTCCAAAGTGGTTGAACAAGTTTATACTCCCACCAACAATGTAGTAAGGTTCCCTTCTGTCCACATCCCCTCCAGCATCCGTTGTTATTAGAGTTCTTTATTATAGCCATTCTAACTGGGATGAGGTGGTATCTCAATGTTGTTTTGATTTGCATTTCTTTTATGGCTAGAGAGGTTGAGCATTTCTTCATGTGTCTATTGGCCATCCTTCTTTCCCTTTCAGAGAAGTTTCTCTTTAAGTCTTTAGCCCACTTATTTATTGGGCAGTTGTTTCTTTGAAGATTTGTTTGGGGGGATTTATTTTTTTAAGTTCCATGTATATTTTAGATATGAGAACCTTGTCTTTTGTATGGCTAGTGAAGATCTTCTCCCAATCTGTGGGCTTTCTATTGATATTGCTAGCTATCCCACTTTTGGGCATTTACCCAAATGATCACAAACAAGACCATACTAAAGCTACCAGTACAACTATGTTTATTACAGCATTATTTACCATAGCTAAGATACGGAACCAACCCTGATGCACCTCAGTAGATGAATGGATCAAGAAAATATGGTACATATATACATGGAATTCTATGCCTCTATCAGAAAGAATGGCATTGCCCCATTTGTTAGGAAATGGAAAGACTTGGAAAAAATTAAATTAAGTGAAGTAAGCCAGGCTCAAAGAAACGTAAGTCCCATGGTTTCCCTTATTTTCAATAACTACTATATGTCTGAGTCAAGCAGAAAAGGTCAGATAAGTTGATGTTAGGGGAATGAACCCCAAGATAAGTATTCAAATGTTTTTTTTCTTTCATGCAATTGTTTCTAACATATTTATAGGATGATTTCTTTGTTGCTTTGTATGTCCCTCCCCCATGGTATAACCCCTGTTTTCACTGTATTTGATGTTGGTATAATTTGTGGAGGGGAAGGGAAAAACAAATTGTTTAACTAGGGATATAGGTGGACCCATTGCAACAATGAGATGTACACGTTATTTCAAAAAACAAACTTTACAACTTTGGTGGGGTGGGAGGTTCAGATGGGGGGATGTAGGAGGAGTATGGAAAGGGATGGGAAGGGGAAACAAAGAAGAGGAAACAATGCTTGATAAGAAATGTACTTGTTATCTTTCCCATGTAATTGTAACTCCTCTGTATGGTATTCTCACAATAATAATAATGAAAAAAAGGCAGTTGGGCTGGAAGGCCCACAAGACTCTTATCTCCAATTAACTAGTAAAAATTCTTGACTGGAGTTGTAGCTCAAATAGCGGGTTCTAACCTAGGGAATAAAAATAGGGACTACAGGGACAACACCAGGTCCTGAATTAAAGTGCCAGAAAAGGCACACACACACACACACACACACACACACACACACACAAAAGAATCATAACAGAATTGGTTGGTTTTTATTTCACCTGCAATCTTAGTTGTTCAGGATGCTGAGATTGGGAAGAGTGCAGTTTGAGGTCAGAGCTTTTAGAAAACTTCATGAGATTCTATCACAGTAAAAGAGGTTTAATGAAACCATCTAGTTTTGAACATTCAGCAGCAGGACTCAAGAGAGAGAACATGAACTTCAGCAAGTCTCTCAGCAGTAACACTTGCAGGATGCAGGAGATTCAGGGAGTTCAGACAAAGGGAATTTAAAGAGTGGGTGGCCTCACATGTAGATAGCATCTTCAATGAGGCAGTAAAACAAAATACAGGGGAAAAACAGAGAATGAGCTATGAAATTTCTAGTTGACAGTACTATCAAACAGAAGACAGCATAGCATTTCTTTGAATATATATTTGAATGTATTTTGTTATCTTTCAGTAATTGTACAAAGGAGCTGCCATTCAACAAAGCAGTTTATCGATACAATGCATTTTGATCAGTCACCCTTTCAACATTCTCATCCTCTTTTCTCAACTCACTCTTTCCATCACTTTTCTTAATTTTCTAGTTATATATTGATATTTGCCATTTAATAAAGCAGTTTGTTTATATAACTTTTGAAAAAAACATAGTTGGAATCAAGAAACCAGACACTCAGCTAAAATAATGAATAGATAGATGAAAGTCATTGTAGATATCATAATATTCAGAAAGTAATATTTTCCTTAGAAAGGGAAGTATGCAAATGCATTAACTGAAATATGGTAGATTCAAGGGGGAACTCAAAGTGTGCAATTCCTTAGAAAGGCAGTCAATGTCAACAAAACAAACATGAGGAGTGAGTACTTGAAAGGGTAGGTTGGGGTCAATGGAAAAGGGGAGAGGAATGAAGAACAGAAGATGGGGAGAATCAATTTAAAAATTCAATGTATATCTTACAAAATTAAGAAGAATGAGGGAAGGGGTGGCTGCAGGAGGGATAGGTGAGAATGTTGACAGTGATCATGTTAATCAAGATAAGTTGTATTCATAAACTGCTTTGTTAAATGGCAACGTCTTTGTATAACTACTTAAAGATAATTTTAAAAATTGTGACAAATTTAAAAAAATGCTCATAAAAAACTGGGCATTGATGGCTTACAATGGCAATCTTAGCTACTCAGGAGGCTGAGATCTGAAGATAATGCTTCAAAGCCAGCTCAGGCAGAATGCTCATAAAACTATCACCAATGAAGCTGAAAATGTTGCTGTGGTTCAAGTGGTAGAGCAAAAATTAGCTCACGGAGGACAGTCCCTGGGCCCCGAGCTCAACCCCAGATCGGGCATACACAAACACTAAACACACGCACACACACACACACATACACACACAATCACTACCCTTGAATATACTCAAATTTATTGTTATATCTTCTATTTTATACTCATATTCCAATTGGTACTAAAAGAATAAAAAATTATATTGTTTTATTTATTATGCTTTGAATAATATTCCATTACTTTAAAGCTAAATTAGGTTTATATATCATAAGAATTGCCCCCTAAAAAACATTCACTGTAAACATGAAATAGTTGTGTGCTTCTTCAGAGAAATTTATGAAACTATAATATGCAGCTAGCCACTAGGATTCAACCTTGTAATTCTAGCTATTCAGGAGGCTGAGATCCAGAGAGAGGATCACAATTACAGGTTAGCACATGGAGAAATATTTTACAGACTCCATCTCCAAATCAGAAAAAGGCCAGGTTAGAGATTTGGCTCAAGTGTTAGAACAACAGCTAAGCAAGCTAATTAAGTATGAGGCCTTGAGGTCAAACCCAGGTACCAGGAAATATAAACAAATAAGAGAAGGAAGGAAGGGAACAAGGGAAGGAGGAGGTGAGTAATCATATTCACTCTACCTCACAGGTATTTCTCCACTGCTACCATGCTGTCTGCTCATATACCTGCAAATAAAATTTATAAACTGAGGATTAAAATTTTTAAAGATTATTTTCCGTGTATGCAAAGAAGGAAATAGGGAAAATTAAGGCTGCAGGTAGACACTATTTCCTTATCCTTAATTATTTAAATCAATTTTAAATAATATTCTACAATAAAAGATTATTCAAGATGTCAAAGAGCTCTCAAATCATGATTATGGTTTTATAATCACAAATGCTTCTTATGTGTTAGGTAATATGTGGCACATGCCCACTAAATCATCTCTGGTTGCACAGGGAAATCTTTAATCAGCTTTAAATTTACAAAGGGTTTATATGAAAGAGGAGGGCACTGAGTGTAGATTGTTATGAATTTATAAGGAGCAGTGCCAAGAGGTTTAAACCTCAAGGGAAAAGAGCCTTGAGTTTTAATTATCTTCAAACTGAACTAAAATTTCAAAGAAGGGTAAAACCTAACACAAATAAGAAATCTTAAATTGTGTTTAAACACATGACAAAAAAAGAATGAAGTAATATTTATGATTAAATATTAAGAATCCTAATTTCTTCCACAAATGGTTTTTTTCCTAATATTCATAGAACATAGTGTACTTGTTAGTTTACAATGAGTGAAATGAACATGGGCTAGAAGAATTCATCAGTGGCTCAGAATAAGAAGATGACAATGATGCCTCAGAATGTGGAAGTGTTCAATCTTTTTTAGACAATTTGTCTGAGTTACAGTGCAAGGAATCATTTAATGGAATTGGCTGGAATAAATATTTCCATTATATTTCATTTCCATTATATTTTGATTAAGGTATTTTCTAAGAATAAAATATAAAATATTTTGTATTTCTTTGTTTCCAAATGCTTTGAAGAAGCACAAATATTTATTGTGCATTTCAGCTAATGGAAGCATTGTTCCTTAATACCTATGAATAAAGTTAAAAATACTTCATTTTAAGGGTGTTTTCTAGGTCCTAGGAAAATGGTGGAGGAGAGGCTGGGGGCTAAGCAAGCTCTCCCATAGAAGCCAGTTTTAATATTCCAGGGGAAAGTCTAAGGCTAGAGAGTCACACCAAGTGTGTTATAATACAGAGAGTTTGGTCAGAGAGGAAAAACTCAGATAGCTTAATTAAGGACACAGATTCAAGGATCCCTAGTTCCCGGTGGCAGCTGTGGCAGCCGCTCCAGACGCTGGACATCATATCGACCTAGAGCGCCTGGGAAAAATGCACCAGAGGTGGTGTGCGAGCAGATTCTACTCACCATCAGCAAGAACTGACAAGGAACAGAAATCTCCATTCAGCTGACCACAGCCTCAGACCATGGATGTGGGCAATCTGGAAACCAAAGGAAAGCTGTGAGTATGCCCAAGACATCTTCACCCCTTCTCATGGAGCATTGATGGGAAGGTAGCCCCTCCCCTACCACCAGAGAAAAACTCCATCTTTGATACTGAGTAAACAAAGCTAGAGCAGCCAGAGTAAATCAGGCCTGGGAAGAAGACAAGAGGTGTCATTCAACAGGTCAAAAGGATCTGACCTGCAGCAAGACTCAGCTCCACCCCTGGGGAGAGTTGCCTCTCTCAAGCAGAGGAAGCTCCACTTGGGCAGGGTAGACTCTCATTAGTTGGTAAAGAAAGCCAGAGGCTACCCTACCCAGCTTCTTTACAGGAAGCAACTCCAGCCCTAAAGCAATTGGAAATTTGTTACAGAAAAATCCTAAAATTGGCTCCAAACTGGGCTGATTGGGTATCTCCGGAGTAGCCCACCAGGGTAAAGCTATTGATTGCTGACAGGCCACAGCCCTACCTATAACCTAGCTCCCTCACAGCAACTCCAAGCTAGAGGAAATAGCCATCTCCCTCTTTTGTGATACTCAAAGTAGATCACCCTCCCACTGAACTAGCCCAGAAGGAGGGCCATAAACTCCCAGGCAGAGCTTCTTTCAGGTTGCTCAAACTGATTTAAGAAACCAATCAAGCCACAGGACAACCAAACACTACAAGCAAACCAGAGACTCTATCACCAAGAAACTGGTTACATAGGGGAGACACAAGATCAGCCCCCACCTCCCAAAAAAAATCTTTGAAGTATTTTTTTCTACCTATTTTTTTAAACTGCTGTCTATTTTTTTCATTTTTATCTTAGGTTTTTTTGGTTGCTGTTTTTTTTCTTTCTTCCTTTCTAAATATTATCTTTATACTCTTTTCCATTTTTGTCCCTTTTTTTTTCACCTTACTTAACTGTGGTTCTCTTCATCCCCAGAAACACACTTGTCTTCTATTATTAGACCATATTATTCATTGAGTGAATACTTAATTCAGATATTCATTACTCAATTCACAAACTCCCAACCTCAGTTCCATTAATTGTAGAATTATTTCTTTATACTTATATAAAATATATGTGTTTCATTTTATTTATTTTTTATTCTTTATTTTTCTTTATCTCTCTTCTCCTTTCTGTCTATCCCTACCCTTTCTCTGAATTGTTCTCTCACTTTTCCTCCATATGTTCCTCAAATCTTATTTTCTCCTCACAATTCTCCCTAAACCTATTAATTTCTGGTCTGTTGACCCATTACTTGATTTTTCTTAGTCCACTGATCCTTAGATGTTTGTTGTTGAACCAGATTGCATCTGTTGAACTAGTCTGTATCTGTAGCCATTTTGACTGGATCAAACAATCTCTGCAATTACAGGGTTCAGGTTGATGCTTGCTTGAAATTAGTGTTCTAGCTCAGAATCAGTTGGACTATCATACCCAAATGGGAAGAACAACCAGAAACACAAGAAAAATTGCCAAGTCCAGGTATTTCAATTCCCACTCATGATAATCAGGCAACAGAGCAGTCAATGAATAACCCAGAGGAGAGTTCCCAAAATGCTCTACAAACAATACTGGGAAACATGCTGAATGAAAAGTTTGAACACCTGCAAAGGTCTCATTGTAAGAGGGAAATGTGTGAGCAGGACAGGGAAATTTGTCAGTGTGATGAGGCTAACGAAAGATTAATACAGGAATATCGTGATCATGATGAGGCTAAACATAGATTAATACAGGAATATTATGAGTGTGATGAGGCTAATCTAAGATTAATAGAGGAACTGCATGAGTGAGATGAGAATGGACAAAGATTAATTGAGGCTTTCATGGAATCCATAAACAGACAGCTGAAGGAATCCAGGGAGGCCACACAGGGAATGCCAAATGAAGCCCAACAGAAGGAAAGGGAGTCCAATGAAACCATAACTAATCAGCTGAGGGATTTGAGAATGAACACTGAAAACCAAATTAAGGAAATAAAGAAGTCCATACAAGATCTAAACCAAAGCTCCAACAAAGAATCTGAAGCCATCAAATCTGACCAATTAGAGAGAAAAGAAATAAAAATCAAAGTAAAAAAATTATTTTTGTTCGGTCATGGGGTTTGAACTCTGGGCCTGGGCACTGTCCCTCATCTCTTCAGCTCAAGGCGAATGCTCTACTACTTGAGCCACAGTGCCACCTCCGGTTTTCTAGTTGTTTATTGGAGATAAGAGTCTCCCGGACTTTCCTGTCCAGGCTGGCTTTGAACTGCAATCCTCAGATATCAGACTCCTGAGTAGCTAGGATTATAGGCCTGGGCCACCAGTGCCTAGCTAAAGTAAAAAGTTTTGAGAGTAGGTTAGACCATGCAAAAGATCGAATCTCTGGAATTGAAGATAGTCTAGATATTATAGAGAAAGAACATACAACTATTCAAGACAAATCCAAGAAATATGATAGATCTACTTAACGTCTGGAAGATACCATCAGAACGCCTAATTTGAGGATAATGGATGTAGAGGAGCACCTAGACACAGAAGTTTATGGTCTAGGAAATTTATTTAACGGTATCCGAGCAGAGAATTTCCTAAACTTGAAAAAAGATAGGCCTATTCAAATACAAGAAGCCTTTAGAACCCCAAATAAACCAGACCAGAACAGGACATCTCACTATCCCATCATAATCTGCACAGGATTAATTCAGACAAAGGAAAGGATCCTTAAAGCTGTCAAGAAAAAAAGATCAATCACCTATAAAGAGAAACCAATCAGAATAACTTCAGACTTCTCAATGGAGACAATTAAAGCAAGAAGAGCCTGGAATGATGTATGCCACACCCTCAAGACAAACAACCATCAACCAAGAATACTGTACCCAGAAAACCTCTCCTTCATAAGGAAGGTCAAATAAAAAACTTACATACAAAGAAAAACTAAAACAATATATCTCCAGAACACCAGACCTATAAAAGATGCTTAAAGGTATCTTACACATAGAAAACCAACAAGAGTACAATTCATGCCAAGAAACAGCCCCTGAATGGAGAATCCAAGAAGCATAGAAGAACCCAGTTGGCACAGCCCCCCAGCAAGGCAAACACATCTCAATCCTAACTCTCAATATTAATGAACTCAACTCTCCAATTAAATTACATAGACTGTCTAGTTGGATTAAAATGCAAGTTCCTTCTATCTGTTGCCTTCAAGAGACTCACCTTGCGCACATAAAAAGTATTCTGAAACCGAAAGGCTGGAATAAAATCTACCAAGTAAACAGCCCCCATAAACTGGTAGGAGTTGCAATCCTAATATTAGATAAAATAGATTTCCAATTAAAATTAGCTAGAAGAGATAAAAAGGTTATTATATACTATACTAATTAAGGGATCTCTTCTTCAGAAGAATATTACAATTCTAAATTTCTATTTACCAAATAACAGAGCACTCAAATTTATCCAAGAAATACTACTTTCCCTCAAATCATACATAGATCAAAAGACATTAATTGTTGGGGACTTTAACACACCACTATCCCTGCGGAATAGATCAACCTGGCAAAAACTCAAGAGAGAAACCTCAGACATAAACACCTGCATTGATCAACTAGACTTCACATACTTCTACAGAATATTTCACCCAGCATCATCAGAATAAATGTTCTTCTCAGCAGCACATGGAACATTCTCCAACACAGACCACATTTTAGGTCACAAAGCAAATTTGACCAAATTCATAAATATTGAAATTATGCTCTGCATTCTTTCAGACAACCAAGGAATAAAATTAGAATCCAACACCAAAAGCCACCAAAGAAAACTCTGTAACACATGGAGCCTGAACAACACACTGTTGAACAACCGGTGGGTCATAGAAGAGATTAGAGAGAAAATTCAAATGTCCATGATAGTTAACAAAAATGAACACACAAATCACCAACTCCTCTGGGACACAGCAAAGGCAGTACTCAGAGGCAAGTTTATAGCTATGAATACCTACATTAATAAATTGGAGAGATCTAAAACCAACAATTTAACAAGGCACCTGAAGCTCCTTGAAAAAGATCAACAAGCTAAACCCCAATCCAGTAGGTAGGAAGAAATAATTAAAATTAAATCAAAATAAATAAATTGGAGTCCAGAAAAAACATAGAAAGGATCTACAAAACAAAGAGTTCTTCAAAAACATTAACAAAATTGACAGACCCTTACAAAATCTTATTAGAAAAAGAATAGAACACACATATAAAAACAAACTCAGAGATGAGAATGGTAACATCGCCACAGAAACAACCAATATTTAGAATATTATAAGGGAATACTTCTCAAATCTTTATGCTAATAAGCTTGAGAATCTGGAAAAAATGGAAACATTTCTAGCAAATATTGACATACCCAAACTAAATCAAGATGAGTTAAACCAACTTAACAGACCCATATCAAGCATCTAACTAGAAACAGCAATAAGAGACTTCACATACAAGAAAAGCCTAGGACCAGATGGATTTACAGCTGAATTCTACAAGGCCTTCAAAGCAGAACTCACACCAATACTCCTCCAACTTCAATGAAATTGAAAAAGAAAGTTCACTACCAAACTCTTTCTATGAAACCATCGTAACCCTCATCCGAAAACCAGGCAGGGACTCATCCAAGAAAGAGAACTATAGACCCATTTCTTTGATGAACATTGATACAAAACTTCTCAACAAAATTTTGGCCAATCTACTTAAACAACTCATCAAAATAATCATAAACCATGATCAAACTGGATTTATTTCAGGGATGCAAAGCTGGTTCAACATATGCACAAATTAATTAATAAAATTCATCCCATCAACAAGAGTAAGGATAAGAACCACAAGATTATCTCAATTGATTCATAAAAAGCATTTGACAAGATCCAACACCCCTTTATGATGAAAGCTCTGGAAAAACTAGGAATCCATGGAACATTCCTCAATATAATGAAGGCTGTGTATGACAAACCTATAGCCATCAATATACTTAATGGTGAAAAGCCAATGTCATTTTATCTAAATTCAGGAAGGAGCAAGGATATCTACTCTCTCCACTTCTCTTCAATTTAGTATTAGAATGCCAAGGTACAGCAATAAGACAAGATGCAAACATAAAGGAGATCCAAAGAGGGAAAGATGATGTAAAACTCTCCCTCTTTGCCATGACATGATCTTGTATTTAAAGAACCCCATGGACTCCATTCCCAAGTGATTCGAGCTGATTTGAAACTTTGGCAAAGTAGCAGTATACAAAATTAGCCCTCAAAAGTTAATAGCTTTTTTGTATGCCAGCAATGAGAATAGCTAGATGAAATCAGGAAAGCAACTCCTTTTGTAATAGCCCAACAAAATTAAAATACTTAGGAATTAACTAAACACGTGAAAGACCTCTATGATGAAAACTTTAAAATCTGGAAGGAAATTAAAGCAGAAAAAAGGAGGTGGATAAACCTCTCCTGCTCCTGGATAGGGGGATTAACATTGTGAAAATGGCAATACTGCCAAAGACTATCTACAATACTTATCAATATTCCAACCTCACTCTACAAGGAAATATAAGAAGCAATCCAAAAATTCATATGGAACAATAAAAGACCGAATAGCAACAAGAAACTTTAGCATAAAGAACATTGCTGAGGAATATCAGCACCAAACTTCAAACTCTACTACAAAGCCATAGTAATCAAAACAGATTGGTACTGGCACAAGAACAGACCTGAGGACCAATGGAAAAGAACTGATGACCCAGAAATGAACCCACAGACCTATAGCCACATAATCTACAATAATGAAGCTAAAAAAATAGAAAGGAAGAAAAACAGCTTCTTCATTAATTGTCCTGGCACAATTGGTTAAACACCTGTAGAAAACTAAAGCTAGATCCCCATATATCACCCTGCATCAAAATAAACACAAATGTATCAAAGACCTTGAAGTCAATGCAGACACCCTGAAAACATTACATGAAGGAATAGTATAAACTTTAGGGCTCTTTGTCATAGGCCAAAATTTTCTTAATAAAGACACAGAAACACAATAAATCAAAGAAAGTTTGGACAAATGGGATGGCATGAAACTGCAGAGCTTCTGCATGGCAAAGGACATAGCTAGCAAGATCAATACAAAGCCCATGGATTGGAAGAAGGTCTTCATTAGCCATACAATGGATAAGGATCTCATATCTAAAATATACTTAGAACTCAAAAAATTAAATCTCCCAACAACAAATCCTCAAAAAAAACAACTGCCCGATTAATACATAGTCTGAAGAGTTAGAGAGACTTCTCTGAAGAGGAAAATTTGATGTTGGTATAATTTGTGGAGGAGAAGGGAAAAAAACAAATTGTTTAAATGGGGATACAGGTGGACCCAGTGCAACAATGAGATGTACAAGACATTATGTAGAAAAATGAATGTTAAAACTTTGGTGGGGGGGTGGGAGACAGAAGTGGGGAGGGAAAAGGGGAAGGGGGAAGGAGGGATGGGAAGTGAAAACAAAGGAGACAACAATGCTTGATAAGAAATGTACTCATTATCTTGTCCATGTAATTGTAACCCCTCTGTACGGTATTTTCACAATAAAATAAATAAGTAAATAAATAGGATAAAGGGTGAAAAAAAAGAATGTCCAATAGATTCATGAAGAAATGCTTAGCTTCTCTAGCCATAAAATAAATGCAACTCAAAACAACATTGAGATTTCACCTCACCACAGTTAGAATTACTGTAATGAAGAAATATAATAATAACAGATGTTGGAGTGTATGTGGCCAAAAGGGAACCCTACTGCATTGTTGGTGGGAGTGTAAACTTGTTCAACCACTTTGGAAAACAGTATGGGGGGGTCCTCAAAAGACTCCATATAGAGTTCCCCTATAACCCAGCAATCCCACTTTTGGGCATTTACCCAAATGATCACAAACAAGACCACACTAAAGCTACCAGTACAACTATGTTTATCATAGCATTATTTACCGTAATTAAGCTATGGAACCAACCCAGATGCCCCTCAGTAGATGAATGGATCAGGAAAATGTGATATATGTATATATATATATATATATATATATATAACACATATATATGTATGATGTGTATATATATATATACACACACACACATATATATATATATATATATAATGGAATTCCAGGCCTCCATCACAAAGAATGACAACACATCATTTGTTAGGAAATGGAAAGACTTCGAAAAAATTATATTAAGTGAAGTAAACCAGACTCAAACAACCATAGGTCCCAAGGTTTCCCTTGTCTGCAATAACTAGTATATGTCTAGGACAAGCAGAAGAGATCAAACCTATGTACATGTGACCATATAACCTGATGCTAAGCAAAATGAACCCCAAGATAGGGACATAAGAGGTTTTATCTTTGTTTTATCTTTTTAATGTATTTGTAACGTACTATGTGATTTTTGTTTGTTTCTTTTGTATGTCCTTCCCCCATGGTACAACCCCTGTTGTCACTGTATTTGATTCCGGTGTCGTGCATCTTGTACATAAATTTTTTTAATTTGGGGAGTGAAAGGAAAATAACAATATGCTGAAGTAAGGTTACAGGATGAGCCATTGTAACAACATACTGTACAAGACAGTATGTTGAAAATGAACTTTACAACTTTAGTGGGGATTGGGATAGGGTAGGGAGGAGTGGAGGAGGTGGGAAAGAAAGGGATGTTAGGGGAAATATAAAGGAGGGTTTAACAATGCTCAATAGGAAATGGACTCATTACCTTGCTCATGTAATTGTCACCCCTGTGTACAGTATCTTTACAATAACATATTTATATCAAGAAATAAAGGTATTGTCTCTAAGAATGTTGAAAAGAATATCATGCTGCTTTTTTTCAAGCAAATTTTGACAAAGTGTATTATTATTGTCATCTGATGTACTTAAGGAAGATTCATTTTTCCTTGGATAATTAAACAGATGTGGTCAACATTTATTCTTGGGTTTGATTTGCTAACCATGGTTTAAAATGCGTTTGATTCACTCTGAAATCTATAATATGTAATGTGAACAGCCACTAAATATTTACTAAAAGATAAGTGTCTGTGAAAAGTTAGACCAGTCTTTTCAGAGGAAAAATGAACTGTTATCATGTCTGAGATAGCCTTCTACTTACAATCATTAACTGTATTTTTTTGTTTAGAAATGTTTCCCAATTTTTTTTTACTGAATCATTG
Organism: Dipodomys ordii; assembly: GCF_000151885.1. Taxonomy (NCBI): domain Eukaryota; kingdom Metazoa; phylum Chordata; class Mammalia; order Rodentia; family Heteromyidae; genus Dipodomys; species Dipodomys ordii. The sequence goes on from NW_012267233.1 coordinate 24,033,180, forward strand.
CTTCGGCTTACACCTTTACAACAGTAAATACAAGATAGCCTGTTATACTTCTATATTTCAGCATGTTTTTTGTAGTGGTTCTCTTTGGAATGATATACTTAAATTCATATATTTGAATCGATAGCTTCTGCAATTTAATGTCTTTTCCATTTAAATCACTGTAAAACACCACAACAACCATAAAGTTAAAACAGAAAGGCTGTTCTGCATTCATTGAGTGATCTGTTTGCTTAAATAATAAAATGTATTTGTTTCTAGATGAGCTTAGAAAGCCATTTTATTCTGAAATTTTATTATGTCTACTTAAAGTAAAGGCAGATGTGCTAGTCAGAAACATTACATATATATGGCTAAATATGTATATATTCATATATATATCTGTTTATATGCATATATATGCATAGGTTATATTATGATATATGTATTCATATATGTATATATTCATATAAGCAACACATATCTCAATTCATACATAGTATGCAATTCATTATCTCCTAACAAGAGAGATTGTTTTCCTTCTATTAATTATAAGACATTTAAAGTAACTATAAGCATGTATATGTGCAAATTAATCATTTGAAGTAGCAGTCCCATAAAGACAACTAGTAAGATAGAGGAAAAAATTTAAAAGCAAACAAAAAAAAACCTCATACAATAAATGAGAACATAAAGCTACTCTGGATTATAGGTCTAAGATATAGAAAGTAAGAAATCCAGCAAGTAATGTATTGATAGTATTCAGAGATTCCCCTGCCCCAGGAAATGATAACAAAGGCCTACAAAAGAGATGAGAAAAATGAGTAGAGATGATAGCAATCAAGCCTGGACCAATCAAATATGCTTTAGAATGCCCACCAAGAATTGTAGGTTTCTAGAAACCTTCCAGAATATTGTATCAGGAAGAATGAAACAGAAATCAGTCCTCACAAAAACAAGAGCCCAGACTCGAGTCTGCCCATCACTGATTATATTAATGTGAAATGAGATTGCTGCTTCCCCACACTAGCTGCTTGTCACAAAGCAAATGCAAGTCCTTTCTGAAAGAAAGTAACAACAACCTGAGCCTCAGATTATCCTTATTATCTGCACCATTAATGTCTGGTGTTAAGGATAATCAACCTGTGAACAGGTAGTCAATAGACCAGAGAAACAGCAAAAGTGGGAACGAACTCAGGTCTGGAAAAGAAGTATTTTAGTTAGTAATATTATCAAGTATTAAATATATCTGGCTTCAGAATCTGTCTTTTTCCCCTTTGAATTGTTGAGACTAGGCCTCATTATGTAGCCTATACTGATCTGGAAAGCAGTATACTCTCCGGCCTCTGTTTCCTGAGGGCAAAGAGTTCAGGTGTGGGTAATCATGCTTCTTAGTCCTATCAAGAAGCATTGTATTAACTCAGAAAAAAATAGCTTTCTTTTTTCCCAGCAGACTCTAAAACCATAAATACCTGAATGTAAAAATATTGTTTTATTTTCTATAGGAGCATTAACAAAACCCCAGTTTAGAGGCTTGTCAATGTAAAGGAGTCAAAGAAACTTTCAATGGACTAAGATGACAGCTCTGTATAAAAATCAACCATTTATAAATAGAATGGTTTAAGTCCTAAATGTTGAGGGACTAAAAATATTTAGTTTTGAGAAACATGATCAACAATCGCATATTAAATAAATAGGTCATTGTATATTAAACTAGAACATGTTTACTAGGCCAGCCATTGACAGGTTTAAGCAGCTTCCATTTTCCTTGTATGTGGGCTGGTTTTAATGATGTTTTTGATCAATAGAAAACTGTATAAATGACATTTTGTATTAATATTGTTCACTGTAAAGAATTGTGCAGCTTCTATGCATATGCACAGCTTCATAAAAGCTGTTTTTGTGGGGTTTTTTGAGAAATCTGAATAATGATATTGCTGTACAAGCACACGTGTATATACAGATCATAAGAGTTGGTCCCAGCCTTTCAACCATTTCTCTGTTGATGTATTGACCAGTCCATTTGGCTGTGGAATACTACAAACTCCAGTCAACTGACACCACAAAGAGCAAAGGGATTCTCAGATTGAACCTCTCAGTTCATGACCAACACAATTGTAAAGTGTCATAATCAATGTATTTAATAGCATCTGTTTGGGGCTAGAAAATGATTATGCAGTTGATTGATATATGAAAACCCATTTTGTAACAAAATGGTGATGGTTTTAGATAATGAAATGGTGATGGTTTTCTATCATGAAAACTAAACCATATTATGTAGGCTTTCTTTTTGAAAGCTAAAAAGTGGAAACAAGAAGGGACGAAGGGAATGCTAAACAGTGGGGAAAAGACTTGAGATTCTGGATGAGACACTATACAACAATGAAAATATGTCACTGGAGAATAGAACTGACTTTTGCTCGTTGTCTATGGTAACATTTGAGTTTTGAAAGATGAAAATTATACAAAGGATAATTTTTCAGTAGAATTGAATATATTCAATACAATATAATCAGTATATTGGGTGTATATAAATTCATTGTCATTGATCAATACATATTGCAGGAAGTGGCGCTGTGGCTCAAGTGGGAGAGTGCTCACCTTGAGGTGAAAAGAGTGCAGAGACAGCGCCCAGGTCCAGAGTTCAAGCCCCACAACCGAAAAAATTTCCATAAAATATATATTGCGTTCATCAAGTTTAAGTGACAACTCCTTGTACAACTACTTAAAGATATACCACATTTCTTCATACATTCCTCTACTGAGATCATCTGTGTTGGTTCCATAACTTAGTTCTGTTAAATAATGCTGCAATAAAATAGTTGTGCTGGGAGCTTTAGTATAGCCTTGATTGTGATCATTTGGGTAAATGCACAAAGTTAGGATTTCTGGGTCATAGAGGAGCTCTGTGGAGTCTTTGGGGGAACCTCCATACCGCTTTCCAAAGTGGTTGAACAAGTTTACACTCCCACCAACAATGCAGTAGGGTTCCCTTTTGGCCACATCTCTTCCAGCATCTGTTGTTATTAGAGTTCTCGATTATAGCCATTCTAACTAGGGTGAGGTTGAATCTCAGTGTTGCCTTAAAAGGCATTTCTTTTATGGCTAGAGAAGTTGAGCATTTCTTCATGTGTCTATTGGACATTCTTATTTCCTCTTCAGAGAAATCTCTCTAAGTCTTTAGCCCACTTATTTATTGGGCATTTTTTTTTGAGGATTTGTTGTTGAAATTTAATTTTTTTGAGTTCTAAGTATATTTTATTTTATTTATTTTTTATTTATTTTTTATTTTATTTTATTTTATTTGTGAACATACTGTACAGAGGGGTTACAATTGCATGGGCAGGATAATGCGTACATTTCTTACCAAGCATTGCAGCCTCCTCCTTTGTTTACCCTTCCCAGCCTCCCCCCTCCCCCCATCCCAAATATTTTAGATATGAGATCCTTATCCATTGTATGGCTAGTGAAGATCTTCTCCCAATCAGTGTAGTTTCTATAGATCTTGCTTTTTATGTCCTTTGCCATTCAGAAGCTCTGCAGTTTCTTTTTTTTTTTACTTTTGTTATTTACATATTTATTTATTTTGTCAGTTGCAGGGCTTTCTTTTATTATTATTATTATTATTATTGTGAAAATACCATACAGAGGGGTTATAATTACATGGCCAAGATAGTGAGTTCATTTCTTATCAAGCATTGTTGCTTTCTCCTTTGTTTCCCCATACCATCCCTTCCCCTTTCCACCCTCCCCCCCCCAAACCTCCCTACCGCCTCCCCCACACCCTCCCCCCCCGCCAAAGTTATAAAGTTCATTTTTCAATATAACTTCTTGTACATCTCATTGTTGTAATGAGTCCACATGTAACCTTATTTAAACAGTTTGTTTTTTCCCTTCCTCTCCACAAATTATATCAACATCAAATATGGTGAAAGCAGGGCTTACATGCTGGGGGAGGTACATACAAAGCAACAAAGAAATCATCTTATAAATATGTTGGAAACAATCACAAGAAAGAAAAAAAACATTTGAATACTTGCCTTGGGGTTCATTTCACCTAACCTCAACTTGTCTGACAGTTTCTGTTTGTCTCAGACATATACTAGTTATTACAAATAAGGGAAACCATTTCCTCTTAACTCAGGAACAAGACAAGGATGCCCACTCTCTCCACTTCTCTTCAATCTAGTATTAGAATGCCTAGCTACAGCAATAAGACAAGATGCAGACATAAAGGGGATCCAAATAGGGAAAGAAGAAATAAAACTCTGCAGTTTCATTCCATCCTATTTATCCAACATTTCTTTGATTTATTTTGTTTCTGGGTCTTTATTACAAAAATTTCGGCCTATGTCATTGTATTCCTCCATCAGAAAGAATGGGACTGCCCCATTTGTTAGGAAATGGAAAGACTTGGAAAAAAAATCATATTAAGTGAAGTAAGCAAGGCCCAAAGAAACATAGGTCTCATGTTTCTTTTGTTTTCAACAACTAGTACATGCCTAGGACAGGCAGAAAAGCTCAAAAGCTATGTACATATGACCATATAAGATGATGCTAAGCAAAATGAACCTCAAGATGGAGACACAAGTAGTTTTATCTTTCTTGCTGTTGTTTTCCATGTATTTATAATGTGCCATGTGATTTTTTTGTTTCTTTTGTATGTTCTTCCCCCATGGTACAACCCCTGTTTTCACTGTATTTGATTCCGGTGCCCTGCACCTTGTATATACATTTCTGATTTGGAGAGGGGAAGGGAAATAACAAAATGCTGAAATAAGGATATAGTTTGACCAATGTAACAATGAGATCTACAAGACACTATGTTGAAAACAAACTTTACAACTTTGGAAGTGTGAGAGAGGAATTGGGGAGGTGAGCAGGGAAGGAATGGTTGGGAAAAAACAAAGGAGGAGGTAACAATGCTGGATAGTAAATGTACTCATTACTTTACTCATGTAGCTGTAACCCCTCAGTACAGTATTTTTACAATAAAAACATATACTAAAGAAATAAAGAAATAAAAGAAAAATCTACTTAAACATAATAAAATTTTTTTAAATGTTTGAAAAGAATTGCAGAATGAGGGGCTGGGAAGGTGGCTCAGTGGTAGAGCACTTGCCTTACATGCCTGAGGCCCTGGGTTCAATTCCTCAGCACCACATAAGCAAAAAGAATAAAGCCAGAAGTGGCGCTGTGCCTCAAGTGGTAGAGTGCTAGCCTTGAGCTGAAGAGCTGAGGGACAGCGCTCAGACCCAGAGTTTAGGCCCCATGACTGGACCCCCCCAAAAAAAAGAATTGCAGAATGATTAGTTGAAAAGATTGAGTCTAATTTTAGGACATATTTCACTATCTGGTCATTTCAAAAATTTAATCATTTTATAGTAAATAAAAACTCTATAAACTGAATTTTCTTTCACCAGTAAAATTATTCTGAAATTTCATTCAGAAGGAATTATGAGGGTTTTATTTTTATTGGCATTTGCATGTCATACATTTTACTACATGGACAAATCTTTAGCCTTTACAATACTGCTCAGCATTATTTTGAAAATTTATGCCGTCAACTCAAACTGATATTATGTGTAGAACGTTGGTTTCATGATTATAGAAATCATAAGAATATAATTTAAGTTAATTGCATAAAACATAGTTAGAAAAGCAAAATTTCTTCCAATGTTCTTTGATATTAAAAAAAGACAAAAAATTTTGGAGTGTCTTTACCCTTACAGTAATTCACATCACACTCATGGTCTCTGGTGGGTGGCTATATAACAAGTAATCAGATTGATAAATGACATCTTTCATTGGCAGTGAAAAGATGAATAGAAGTCAAATCTTACATATTCATTTTTGATTGAAGGAAAAGGATAGTTTCATATTCTTCAATGGATAATTATTTTAATCTCTGAGCATCTTTTTCTACCAGATAGTATTCAACAGCAAGGACTTGCAAACAAAAGATTATCATCACTTGAATATTAATATAATATCATAGCTATATACTTGAAAGCACTTATTTGAATGAATTGTCATATTGTATGCTGATTGATATATTTTGATTCTTAAAGTATTTAATTGATAAGTTTATGCTTCTAATATAAAGGCTATTTGTTGCTATGGTTCTTACTGAACTGTAGAATAAGCAAAAACACAAATCATTAAGGTATTCAATGTAAGCAACTACCTTATTTTTCAGTAGCAAAGTGATAGCTTGTGGGCTAAATATGTAACTATTAAAATACATATACATATAGCTATATCTAAATAATCATTAATTGTCCCAGGTATTAAGCTTTCAAACTGGAGTTATTACATAATATATTATTTAATATTTGTTGTGATTATGAGTAAGTGAATATGTGTGTATGTGCATGTGTATGTATTCTTATCTGATCTTAAAGATCTTACCTTTGACTCTATAAGAAAATAATATGTGTATACAATTTAATTCAACTCCAGAAATATTCCAGAAAATTTAACAAAACACAGACACTAAGTGAGCATATGAATGAGGAATGTAATTGAGTAATACATATATTCCAAAGTCAGTACTTAATGTTTAATATGATAGAACATTAAAATTGCATTTGAATCTTTTTAAATAAGCTTTTTATTGTGAAAATACCGTACAGACTGGTTACTATTACATGAACAAGTACATTTCTAATCAAGCATTGTTGCTTCCTCCTTTGTTTTTCCCCTACAATCCCTGCCCTCCCATCTTCATGACTACACTCCCCGCCACAAAGTTGTAAAGTTCATTTTTCGATATAGCATCTGGTAAATCATTTATATGTGATTTTGTGTAAACACCAATGTTGGCACAAATGTGGAAATCCTCAGATGGAACAAAGTAAGTAGGAGAGAATATCTCATACTACATTCTAGATATCCATTCCATTCTGTTTAAACAAGTCTGGAGCCACCAGATAGAGAATGGGTGGAGATTCTAAGTCCTGTGCCACTCTTTAGGATAAAAAAAATTTCATAACTTTCAGAATATTATGAATTCTCAGCGTATGCCATATAAGCATATGCCAAGAATTATCATAGGCATAGATATCTTTAAAGAAATCTTAACTTTAAACTATAAAATATCCATCAAATTGTATCATACTCACAATTTCTTTAAAAAGATCTCTGGTTATGGCTGCCCCAAACATATTTTATATTGAACATTCATAATATTCTTGAAGAAATGTCTTGACAGTCTCTAATGCACAACAAATATTACTTGTTTATTGTTGATTTCCTGAGTGGGTACTGGAAAATAATAAAAAATTTAAGGAAAATCTAACTTTTGCCAGAAATTATGGATTGTTTGGTGATTATAAGTGAAATAAATTCATTTACTTTTGGCTCTCAAAAATATTTTTAAAAACCAAATTAATTTCATATGAATATAAATGGTAAAGAAAAGAGATAAGCTTCTTATAGTTAAAAATGTGATTAAAATCATTAAAGATGGAAAAATTATAAAATACTTGGATTATAAAGAATTAAAAAATCACAGACTATAAAAATGAAAACATTTTCAGAATTTCATTTAGCTATATTGTAATGGATTCATTTGGAAATTCATGATATTTTTATTTTCATATGAAAGAGAATTAGGTTATGACATTAAAATGTATTTCAGAATTTCATAAACCATTTTATTATAATAAATAAATAAAAAATTAAAGACTAAACTTTTCATACTGATAATAGAAGTATGCTTGCCACTTTAAGGTAGACTCAGGTCTTGAGAGTTGCATGTCCATTTGTCAAAATTCTCACTTATGTACGATACGTATATCTATATGTATGTGTGGATCATATCCAAGTTGGAGAAAACAGGTAGTAGTCCTCAGGTAGGAGAGATCAGGAAAATAAAGGCATGTCAAATTAGCCAGGAATTCAAGCATTGTATTAATGAATAGCTTAATTAAATGTGCAATTTTCTTTTCTTTTTTATGTTTTTATTCTGAAAATGCGGTACAGAGGGTTTACATTTACATGGGCAAGATAATGAGTGCATTTCTTATCAAGCATTGTTGCCTTTTCCTTTGTTTTTCCCCTATCATCCCTTCCCTTCCACTTCCACAACTACACTCCCCACCCCATACGATTTTCTTTTCTTAAAGATTCACATTCTTTCATAAATTGCAATGTTTATTTAGAAAAGAATTGTTGAAAAATAGAGGGGAAAAATAGAAGCTCTCTCACTCTGACTTTGCCCACTTGTCCAAAATGTAATATTCTCTGGGAACTAAGAAAGTACATCATATTTTATTTTTTGCATTTTTTATCTTTACTGTGAAGGTGATGAACAGAGAGCTTACAGTTACACAAGTAAAGTAATGAATACATTTCTTTTAAAATACTGTTACATCCCTCATTTCCCCCTTTACCACTCCCCACTTCCCTCCCCCAAAACTTGTAAAGTTCATTTCCAACAAGCTTCTAGTGAGTATCATTGTTACATTAGTTCATCCCTTGTCTTCCTGTTTCTGTGATTTCCTTTTCCTTCCATAGATTAAATAAGCTTATATACAAGACAAAGGGTAGAGAAGAAAAAGAGAAAGAAAAAGTAGAATAACTGCATATAGGACATAAAAAGAAACTATTGTATCCGATTCTTAGAATTCATTTTGATAAATTTCGTTATATATGGTCTTATGCACTTAGCAATTGGGCTATTGTGATCCCTTGCTAAGAATATCATAGACACGGGGCTGGGAAGGTGGCTCAGTGGTAGAGCGCTTGCCTTGAATGCATGAGGCCCTGGGTTAGATTCCTCAACACCACATAAGCAGAAAAAGGTGGAAGTGGAGCTGTGGTTCAAGTAGTAGAGCACTAGTCTTGAGCTGAAGAGCTGAGGGACAGCGCCCAGGCCCAGGGTTCAGGCCCAATGGCTGACAAAAAAAAAAAAGAATATCATAGACACATTCTAGTTATTACAAATGCAGGAAACCATGCAACCTATATTTCTTTGGGTCTGACTGGCTTCACTTAATATAATTTCCATTTGCTTAAAAATAAGGTGGTGTCATTTTTTTCTGATGGAGCCATAGAACTCCATTGTGTATATATACCACATCTTCTTGATCCATTCATCTACTGAGGTGCATCTGGGCTGGTTCCATAGCTATGGTAAATAATGCTGCAGTGAACATTGTGCTGGTAGCTTTGGTATGGCCTTGTTTGCGGTCATTTGGGTAAATTTCCAGGAGGAGGAAATTGCTGCGTCATAGGGGAGCTCTATGTTTAGTCCTCTAAGGAACCTCCATACTTCTTTCCAGGGTGGTTGAACCATTTTACACTCCAACCAACAATGCAGTAAGCTTCCCTTTTGGCCACATCCTCTCCACCATTTGTTATGAGATTTCTCGATAATAACTGTTCTAACTGTGGTGAGGTAGAATCTCAATGTTGTTTGGATTTGCATTTCTTTTATGACCAGCGATGTTGAGCATTTCTTCATGTGTCTGTTGGCCATTCTTATGTCCTCTTCAGAGAAGTCTCACATAGGGTGGTTGTTTCTTTGAATATTTGTTTTTGGGGATTTAATGTTTTGAGCGCTAAATATAATTTGGATATGAAGTCCTTGTCTGTTGTTTGGCTAGTGGAGATGTTCTCTCTATCTGTGGGTGTTCTATTTCTCTTCCTAGCTATATCTTTTGCTATGCAGAAGCCCTGCAATTTAATGCAATCTTACTTATCCCACTTTTCTTTGTTTTATTGTGTTTCTGGGTCTTTATTAAGAAAGTTTTGACCTTTGCCAAGGAACCCTAGTGTTTCTCCTATTCCTTCCTGTAATATTTTCAGGGTATCTGCATTAACTTCAAGGTCTTTGATACACTTAGAATTGGTTCTGGTACAGGGTGATATATAAAAAATCTATTTCAGTTTTGCACACGTGCATAGACAATTCTGCCAGCACTATTTGTTGAAGGGGCTGTGTTTCTTCCTTCTTTTTTTTTTTTTACCTCCCATATCAAAGATTAAGCGGCCATAGATCTATGGGTTCTTTTCAGTTCTATTCCATTGTATCTCAGGCCTGTGCTTATGCCAGTATCAAGGTATCTTTATTACTATGGCTTTGTGATAGAGTTTGAAGTTTGATATTTATAATATATCTTATTTTTAAAGAGGATATATTCATCCTGGGACAAAACAGAAATTGTAAAAAGTACTTTAAGATTACTTCTTCTTTGCATAAAATGTTTTAAACTACATCTCTCAAAGCTGGACACTTCTCATAAGTAGAGTTCACGAAAAATTCATCTATCATTTGAAGGAATGTTCAGATATGTGGGTCTTTAATTGAGCAAGCCAACTTTAAATATCTATGATCACATCACAACTGAAAGCAAGAATGACACAAGAAGAGCGCTAGCCTTGAGCTGAAGAGCTGAGGGACAGCGCCCAAGGCCCAGAGTTCAGGCCCCACAACCGGACCACCCTCCCCAAAAAAAGCTCCTGTAACTGCAAAAACAAACAAATGAATACAATACTTAAAAAAAAAAGAATGACAGAACATACCAAGGTTCAGGTCATATGTTCCCTCTTACCCTAAGATACATTTGAACCAAACCTTCAGTCTAATTTTCCACTGTAAATACCTCTGCATCATTGTGTATCTTATACCTGTGCTCCTATCGTAAGTCCAGGTTGTATATTATCTGCCTTTCCTTTGCTTTAATAATAAACTTTGTTATTTCTACCATGATACCTCCTAAAACTATATTTTGTAACAACATCTCTAACTCTGTACTCAAGGGTCAGGCAGAAGCCTCCTACAGTTTAGAGGATTCCAAAAAACATTGCCAGGTCTCATCCATTAAGAATCCCAGTGTATATGTGTACTGAGCTTGGGTAAATGAATTGGATCTCACCAAGCAGACAAATGAGCAGGCACACTCACTGGACAAACCATGTGAAGGCATGGAGGCCTGACAAAGGACACTGCCAACGTAAAGCAAGTTATTCATTGTGCCTGGAGCACAGGTGTGAGGGAAGACTGCCAAATTACAAGGCTGGAAATCTAATCACCAGGAGGATTATAATGGGACTTGCATGCCAAGCTAAAGGGTTTAGATTTGATGCTGAAGATAGCAGGGAGCCATTCATTGAGCTAAATTCAGCCCATCCTGTGAAATTAAAAGCTAGTGCTTAGAAATATATAAGGAATAAAGGATGGAAAGAAATAACTGCCCATGTTCAACTCATCTTCTTCACACAGTAATCAGTTCTCCAAAGATAAGACGCTATTCTTCTTACCATTTAGTTAAGTTCAACATGATTTACTTTGTGCTTTTATTTGGTGGAGAGGCTCCAAAGCAATGATGCAGTCAAGAGTGAAATGGTATCTGGTAATTCATGGTTACAACAACACATCAGAACATAAGTACACAGTGGTCCTGCGGGAAAGAAGTACCCTATTAGAAACTTCAATTACAGGCAACCAGAATATTCAACAGGAATTCATATCACTTTCTATGTTCTTGAGCTGCAAAAGATCAACTGCAAAGCTTCACCCATGAAAGGGCTCCGAAGCCCCAGGGATGGTTTGTTATTTGGAGGTACATATTGAGGATACCTAGCAGCTAATTATTTGGATGTAAGTCAACCTAACAGTTATTAAAATGGCATTTCTCTTTTATGACAAAGTAATTGAACAACTTAATGTTAACTTTTTGTTAAATACCTAGCGTGGATTAAATCAAGCTCTATATTATACAGTAGTCCAGTTTTGATCAGCATGACATCCAGAATTTCCAACCATAATGAAGATAGTAATTTTCAACCTAAGTTATATATTTGAATATATAGATATGTATAAATATATATATTCAAAGATAAACATACATATAACATATACATGTACATACACACATACACACACACACATATATATATATAGGTGTATATATATTTATGACCAAATAACTCAAACAATATAAATCATTATTAGATTCAATTCTCCTTAAACGACAGACATTATTTGTGCTTAAATACAGCATGAAAGGGAGGTCAGTGAGTTCTTGTGGAATCAAGGGTAAGGTTACTGAAAAGGTAGTGATGTCCCACTTTTATCACTTTATTATTGTTTTTTTAAAGTTCATCACATTGTTAACATTATAATATTACACAGAGAAAACTAAGTAGGAAAGTGTTAAACAGCAATGTAAAGTGTAAAGGGACTGATGAAACTGCCACAAAAGAAAGGTGGAACAGACACTAGAATTGTTATTCTCATGCAAGCTACTATTGCTGGTGTAAAATAGAACTGGATAGATTTGATCTTGCCATGAGTAACTGCCTTTGGAAAGCAAAATGTTCACCCATGTGTGGTGAATTACAATGCCCTAAGGTACAACTTAGTAAATTGCTTCTTCTTAGGCATTGACTGGAACCTCTGAAGAAAAATAGAATCACCGGTGCTAGTGAACTCTGTGTTCTCAGACAAATTGTTTTCCATAGGATTAATGTAACAAAACAAACTAGTAAGTCTTTGGTATATTGCCTTCATTTTTTACTTATAAAATAACCCAAACATTTACACTGGCTTACTATCTTGCATATCTTCAGTATATTTTTAAAAGTTAGAAGACAAAAAATTCTCTTTTACGAAAAGGTATGAAAGCCCAAGCATACCCTGAAGCATTGAGCTTCATGCCATGTTATATTTCTTTTTATTTATGCTATTTCCTGCTTGCTTGTTCATGCATTAACTTATGGAAAACACTTAAAACTGAGGAATTCTGCTAACATTCGAATAATATATTCCATAATACTGAACTGATAATATATGTATAGTATATTTGTATATTGTTTTTGAAAGAAGTGTTAAATATATTGCTATTACTATTTATTGGCAAGTTTCAGTCCTTATTTTGATTACATTAATTTCATAAACCCATTTAAGAGATTTTCAAGGAATATTTGTCTCTATAATTATTCCAAGTAGAAAAATTGAGAATAGGCAATACTTGAAAAACTTTGGAAGGTTAAAATATTAACTCAATTATTTTGTACTCAAACTCCTAATAAAAAATCAAAACTGTTCTGAAACAGTGAACAAGTTTAATGTAAATAAAAGTTTGATGATTTTAATTTTATCATGTTCTAAATTGTCATGTGTTTTTGTTTTGTTTTGTTTTTAGGTAAGGATCTTAAGCTGCTGGAAGGTTGCTTTTGTAGGTGAAGTTTAAAAGCCCAAGTATAAGGAATTTTTCAGATAATGATTGTTATATTCTATACTTAACACTTTCTCTTTATATATATCCTCTCTGTATATTCTTTCTGTATTCTGTATTCCTTCTGCATATGCCTGTGAGATCTTCATTCTGAGCACCTAAACTTTTAGGTCTCCCTCTTCACCTGTAACATAATTTTAGTTTATTTCTTAATATTGGGTAAACAGAGTAAAAGCCACTTACATTTTAGTTAATGTTATAATATTTTATATATTTCACCTTTCACATTTAATGTGCAAAATCAAAGTGGATATGAACATTTTTACACATAGAAAAGGTATGAGATGTCCTGTCCAATCAGTATTCCATGTAATAGTGTGATTGTCCATTCCTTATTTACTCAAGGAAAGAGACAATCACATAAATTATGGAATATTATTGAATATGAAGTGGCTAAGTGATATGCCCAGAAGGAAAGCAATCCATTAAAAATATTATTTTTTACAATCACTGGAGGATGAATGAGTTATTTATATTATTGAGTTAAAATACATATTGTATAATTGACAATAAAAAGAACAATGAAAATCACTTGAACAACAAAACACAAATAACAAACTAAATCCTTCAAATGGGAATAAAATATCAAAACGTATTTATCTCTTACTAGTCCTACATACAATACTGCCTTTCCTACTAAAACTTTATTTGATTCATTATTTATCTTTTACCTGCAAGTAATATGCTATGGTAAGACAAAAGAACTTTAAATAAAACAATTCCAAAAAAATGAATTAATTAATAAATGTTACATGCTATAACTATATCATGTATATTAGTATCTATATTTAGTGAGTACTTCTTCCTTAAAACATGCTAGAATATTCAGCTTAGGAAATGAGGTAAACAAAACAAGATATAAAGATGGAAAATATGCAATTCAAACGTATGTGCATCTTTGCACCCTTTCCCAATTTAATTCCTTTTGTTTGTTTGTATATTGACTATACCACATTTATAGTGGGTTTTTTTCCTTTGGATTCTAGATTTCAATAAAACAGTGTTTAGTATTTGCGTTCTAGTTCTGGAGCTTCAAATACACACACACACATACATACACACACATAGAAGTAGCTTTAATATAGAATGTACACAGAACAATACAAAGGAAAGATTAAGAAGAGCATGGAAGAAAAATGTTTCCTTCTTTTTCTCTGTTCTGGTCCACACAATGGTATGATTCCTCATCTCAACCTTTGCACAACAAATTTCTCTGCAAAGCAACAGGCTGTGTCATTTATATTTCCTCAGGTGAAAACATGATAACACAACATCACACTGTTTCATAGCTTTTCTTGATCCATTTGTTTTGTTTTGTTTTCACCCATATTGCTTTGACCTTAGTATTCTCAAAATACTTGCTAGAACTATCTTAGTTAGCATATTCTTTTTTACAGGGTAGAAAATAAAGTCAGACACAAGTAGCTCATGCCTAAAAATTAAGCTACTTAGGAGGCAGAGTAGGAGAAGATTTTTGTTTTGAGCCTGGGCAGAGATGACCATATGACCCCCTCTTCTCTACCAATAGCTAGGTTCAGTGGCACATGACTGCCATCCCAAGTTATTGACGAGTGTGAGATTAGAAAATTCTGCCTAGGTGAGCCTAGGCAGAAAAGTCCACACATGTATTGAAAGAAATTCATACAGTGTTGCAGGTCTATGACCACAGCAGAAGCCCATCTCAGGAAGATCACAGCTCAGGTGCATGCTTCAGTAGGAATTAATAAACCATTTACAATATACACAGCTTAAATAGTGCTATAGACAAATGTAAAAATAAATTCTTCTTTAATTTAGGTGCAGTGGTGCCTACATTCATCCCTGTGTGTTTTGTAAGAAAATAGAAAAGCAAACATAACCATTAACCAAATGCAAAGGAGAAAATATAACCATAAAATATAAATAAATGATAATTTCTTAGATTATTGATCGATGGACTGAATGTGTGTGTGTGTGTGTGTGTGTGTGTGTGTGTGTGTGTGTGTGTTTTGTGTGCCAGTACTATGCTTGAACTCAAGGGCTTGTGCTCTCACTCAGCTTGGTCAAGGTTGTTATTCTACACTGACTGGATCAGGCACCAGTATTGCAGTTTGCTGGTTAGTTATATATGACTTTGAACTGCAATCAGGCAAGATTCCATTTCTTGATTAGCTGTGATTATGGGTGTGAGCCACAGACACCTGGCATCTTTCTTACCAAACAAAGCTTATATAAAATTCTTGTACTTAGTACTTGTTATTACCTTTTTGTCCATACTTTTATTTTTGAATTATTTGTATCCTCATATTTAAAATAGTTGCTGGTAGGCTGTTTATAACTAATAACTTTTATTTAATGTATTGATGTTTTATACTAAATGAGTTTGCATTAATTGAGAACATTTATGTGATTTGGTTTGAAGCTCTCATTCTTCTATTTGCCATATAAAACTCTTTTTTTAATTTCTCATTTCTGTTTGACTTAATTCAATGTATTTTCATGATTAAGTCACATTTTTATTGTCTACTTACCCATACCTCTGTTTATTTTGTATAATTTGCACTCTGCTTTAGAGTCCACAGAATATTGCTCTAATATAGCATAATTTATGTTCCATTATTAGCATACTAGTGTACAACATAAGAAACATAACACATTATAAGTTCCATTTCTTCAGTTGTGCTGTACTTTTGTATGAAATTCCTAAGTATATAATTATTACTTTTAGATTATGTAAAAATGTTTTTAAAGATTATAAAATATTATGGCTTTGTAGTAGAGTTTGAAATTTGGTATTGATATTCCTCCAGCACTGTTCTTTCTGTTAAGGATCGTTTTTGCTATTCAGAGTCTTTTATTGTTCCATATGAATTTTTAGATTGCCTCTTATATTTCTTTGAAGAATGAGGTTGGAATATTGATAGGCATTGCATTGAATTTGTAGATAGCCTTGGGAAATTTTCCATTTTCATGATGTTCATTCTTCCAATCCAAGATCATGGGAGGTTTTTACACTTTCTAAGTTCTGCTTTGATTTCCTTTTTCAGGTTTTTAAAGTTGTCATCATGTAAGTCCTTCAATTCTTTAGTTAATTCCTAGGTATTTTATTTTTTGTGGGGCTATTACAAATGGAGTTGCTTTCCTAATTTCAGCCACACTTTTCTTGTTGTTGGCATACAGAAAAGCCATTGATTTTTGAGGGTTAATTTTATACCCTGTTATTTTGCCAAGGTTTTGAATCAGCTTAAGTAATTTGGGAGTGGAGTCTGTGGGATTCTTTAAATACAAGATCATGTCATCTGCAAAGAGGGAGAGTTTTACTTCATCTTGGCCTATTTGGATGTCCTTTATGTTTGCTTTTTGTCTTAATGCTGTAGCTAGGCATTCTACTACTAAATCAAAGCCATGGTAATTAAAACAGCTCAGTACTGGCACAAGAAGAGACCTGAGGACCAATGGAATACAATTGAAAATCCACAAATGGACCCACAGACCTATAGCTACCTAATCTTCAATAAGGGAGCTAAAAATAATAGAATGGAAGAAAGACAGCTTCTTCAGTAAACTGTGTTGGCAAAATTGATTAATCATCTGTAGAGAACTAAAGCTAGAACCTTATATATCACTCTGCACCAGAATCAGCTCCAAATGGATCAAAGACCTCAGAGTCAACGCAGACACTCTGAAAACGTTACAGAACAGAATAGGAGAAACCCTAAGTCTCCTTAGCACAGGCTGACTTAATAGAGACGGAGAAACACAACAAATCATAGAATAGTTGGACAAATGTGATGCATGAAATTGCACAGCTTATGCATGGCAAAGGACATAGCTAGCAAGATCAATAGAAAGTCCACAGATTGTGAGAAGATCTTCACTAGCCATACAACAGATAAGGGTCTCATATCTAAAATATACTTGGAACTCAAAAAATTAGATCCCCAACAACAAATCCACACAGAAACAACTGCCTGATAAATAAGAGGAGTAAGACTTAAAGAGAAACTTCTCTGAAGAGGAAATAAGAATGGCCAATAGATACATGAAGAAATGCTCAACCTCTCTAGCCATAAAAGAAATGCAAAACTAAACAATATTGAGATTCCAGCTCACCCCAGTTAGAATGGCTATAATCAAGAAATCTAATAACAAGGATGCTGGAGGGGATGTGGTCAAAAGGAACCCCTACTGAATTTTTTTTGTTGGTGGGAATATAAACTTGTTCAACCACTTTGGAAAGCAGTATGGAGATACCTCAAAAGACTCCACATAGAGCTCCACTATGACCCAGCAATCCCACTCTTGGGCATTTACCCAAATGATCACAACAGCATACTAAAGCTACCAGCACAAATATGTTTATTGCAGCATTATTTAACATAACTAAGTTTTGGAACCAACCCAGATGCCCCTCAGTAGAGGAATGGAACAAGAAAATGTGATATATATGTATATGTAAATATGTATACATAGAAATGTATATGAATTCTATGCCTCCCTCAGAAAGAATGACACCTCCCCATTGGTAGGAAATGGAAAGACTTGGAAAAAATTACATTAAGTGAAGTAAGCCAGGCCTAAAGAAACCTAGGTCCCATGGTTTCCCATATTTGTAATAACTAATATATGTCTGGGACAAGAATAAAAGATCAAAAGCTATGAACATATGACCAGGTAAGATGAAGTTAAGAGAAATGATCCCCAAGATAGGGACACAAGTAGATTTTTTTCTTTCTTGCTATTGTTTCTGTCGTATTTATAAGGGACCATATGATTTTTTTGTTGTTTTGTATGTTCCTCCCCCACGGTATAATACCTGTTTTCACTGATGTCAGTTTAATTTGGTGAGTGGAAGGGAAAAAACAAAATGTTTAAATAGCGATACAGATTGAACCATTGAAATACTATGTTGAAAAACCAACTTTACAATTTAGGAGGGAGGAGGAGTTCAGTTGAGGAGGTGGGAGGGAAGAGATGGTAGGGAAAAACAAAACAGGAGGCAACAATGCTTGTTTACCTTGCTCATGGAACTGTAACTCCTCTGTAGAGTATGTTCACAATAAAAAACTTATTAAAAATAAAGATTATAAAATACAAAAAAAGTTTGAAATTTTTCTGCTGAAAACAACCAGCAATGATTTTGGTGTTCCTTGAAATTTCCTTTGCCAGACTAGTCCATTATTTCAAAACTTAACACCACTCAAATCTGAGGACATGAACAAAATGTAGGCAAGTTTTTCTGCAGAATCTCATAGGACCATTCTCTAGTCCCACTTCATACACAGCCTACACTCTCATTTGAAAGTTCGAGGAGATCACCTTATTCTTCCACATGTTTTGTTTTGTTTTAAGTATTTTGATCTGCCTACTTTCCACTGTTCTTGCCTATTAAACTCCAGTTACAGAATTTTAACATTTCTCTAGTCTATACCAACGAATATTTCCGTATTTATTGCAAACTAATTCCAAAGAGTGTTGAACCACATCATCCTCCCAAAGACAACACAGCTTAGACTCCACTACTGCTAAATGTAGGAAAACATTTAGCTCTGTGACTAAATACTGAGAGAACAAATTAAAGAGAATAATTGTGTATTTGGGCTCCTGATTTAAAAATTTTCCATCCGATGTGAGAATGTTTCACTGCTGTGTGTGTGCCTGAGGCAGCCCTGAACTTCATGGCAGACAACATGCAGCAGCCATTCATCATGGATGGCTATCAGCCAAAATTAAAGTGAAAATTTGGAGCACAACTTCACACAGAAATTGCGCTAAATTGGACCGTCAGGTGGAGCCTAAGCCTTCATGCATGAGCTTTTGGGGGACATTTTCTATCCAAAGTGTAAGTATAGATGTGTTCACAGAAAGCACAGAGATTGAGTGGTTAGCTAAACATGAAATAGCTGTAATTGACCACTTTAGAAAATATTGGCAACCCCTGGTTTTAAAAGACTGGGATATTCTTTTTTAACTTTAACAATAGATTCTCCCTAAGTAAAAGATATAATTCTATGACCCTAAGTCCAACATGGGCACAGACAGCAGAGGTAGGTAGGTTATAGATCATATAGTTTACTATCAATTTTTCTTACTATATTTAAGAAATATTGATTAAAATGAAAGACTCAGATATTCTTGCAAAAAGAGTAACATTTCTAGTCTCAAAGGATTCTCTACTGTAACACATAGAATTTTTATATAAAATAAGTATATTCTTCACATTTTGCATTTAAAATACTGCAGTAGAAACATAATTAAATACAAGGAATGAATACAAGTTAAATATGTAATTTAAAATGCAATGAATTATTTACCTTTGAGTCAATTTGTATGAAAATAATAAAACTTACTCCCAGAAATGTTTTTTCTATAGGGCATGACATAACTGATAAATATTAGTAATGTGAGAAAATATTATTAAATGCACAGAATATAGACATTATAATCATGCTGTAATGTACATTAATATATTTTGTAATTACTCACAACACCAAAGAGCCAGAAAGAAAAGCCAGATAGTTGTAGTTAGCTTGCCGTTAATCTCTGTATCCTTGAGCATC
Source organism: Dipodomys ordii (assembly GCF_000151885.1). Lineage (NCBI taxonomy): Eukaryota > Metazoa > Chordata > Mammalia > Rodentia > Heteromyidae > Dipodomys > Dipodomys ordii. The sequence continues at coordinate 24,052,942 of NW_012267233.1, forward strand.
TACTTCATGCTTATTGGAAACTAGTCCTTTCATTTAGCAAAGGAAGGAAAGAAGAAGGAAAGAAATGAGGGAAGGATGAAGAGAGGGAAGGAAGGGGGGAGGGAGGAAGAGAGAGAAAGAAAGGAGGGAAGCAGAGAAGGGAAGGAGGGAGAGAGATAAGGAAAGGACTAGGAGATGAAAAGAAAGGAAGATTTTATTATAAAAAATGTTTTTTAAGCCAGGCACCAGTGGCTCACACTGTGATCTCAGGAGACCGAGATCTGAGGATCGTGGTTCAAAACCAACCCGAGCAGGAAAGTCCGTGAGATTTTTATCTCCAACAAACAACTAGAAAACTGGAAGTGGTGCTGTGTCTCAAGGTAGAGCGCTCACCTTAAGTTGAAGAGATGAGAAACAGCGCCCAAGCCCAGAGTTCAAGCCCCATGACCGACCAAAAAAAAAAAAAAAAAAGGTTTTTAAAGCTGGAATACATTGGATTTGGATCAATACAGAAATCCGAAGTAGGTTGAGAACTGAGAATCAAAGAGGTTTGATCCAGCCCAGGCAGGAATATCCAACAAAAAGCCAGAAGTGAGGCAATCTCAAGTAGTAGAGTGATAGATAGCGTGAATTGAAAAAGCTAGGGACAGTGCCCAGAACCCAAATTTAAGCCTCAGTAGTAGGACAAAATAATAATAATGATGATGACAATAATAACAGATATCATATATTATGTGTATTATATGTTAAACAATGATAACTATAATTATTATTAAGATATAAAGACATCAATTTAGTATATGTTATCTTATTTTCTTGGTAATTTAGGAATTTATTCATCAAAATTATAGCTCTTTAGTGTTGTGAGTAATTCCAATATATATTAATGTACATTACAGCATGATTATAATGTCTATATTCTGTGAATTTAATAATACTTTCTCTCATTACTAATATTTATCAGTTATTTCATGCCCTATAGAAAAAAATATTTCTGGGAGTAAGTTTTATTATTTTCATGCAGATTGACTCAAAGGTAAATAATTCATTGCATTTTTAATTACATTTTTAACTTGTATTCATTCCTTGTATTTAATTATGTTTCTACTGCAGTATTTTAAATGCAAATTATTCAGGGTCTTACCAGGGATGAACATCATGTAATATTAATAATGTCATTAAAGACCCAATAAATCATTAAAATAACTCCAGTAGAGCTGAAATGTGTAAAAATTCATCTTTTTAAAAATCCTCATTATGGAACATAAGATTGCCATAAAATTATTGGTTCTTTGCAAAAGGTTGATGATAGTGCTCGAGGGTCAACATCCTAATTACATTTTTCTAGTATTAATATTAAAATGAATTTAGATTCCAAGTGAATTTACCAATACTAGTGGAGGGAAGAAGCCTTAAGCATGGTAGTGCCTCAGGAATGTCTGATGCTCAGAATAATTAATGAAAAATCAGGATTTCAGGGTATCTTGGAAATTAATGGAAAATGTTATATTTACTGCTCTGCTTTACAGATAGCATATAGATTCAACATTTAACTTCCATTAATGTCAAATGTTATTGTTATCATTAAAAACATAAATTCGTTAAGTAATCTATGGGGAACTACGAAGTCAATAAAGATGACAAAAATAATTAAACTTCCAATTTTTTTTTTTTTGGTTGGCCGTGGGGCTTGAACTCTGGGCCTGGGTGCTGTCCCTCAGCTCTTCAGCTCAAGGCAAGCTCTCTACCACTTGAGCTATAGCACCACTTCAGGTTTCTCTGGTGGTTATTGGAGATAGGAGTCTCACGGTCTCTCCTGCCTGGGCTGGCTTTGAACCGCGATCCTCAGATCTCAGCCTCCTGAGTAACTAGGATTACAGGCATGAGCCACCAGCGCCCTGCCATAAACTTCCTCTTTTATGTTTTCCTAAAACTGTTTTTTTTTTTTTATCCAAGGGATGTTTGTGTGTGTGCATTTGTGTATATATGTGTGTATACCTTGATCTATACTATTGAAAAAACTAAAAATTGTTTGCATCTTTTATTTTTAAACAATTTTACTTATGAGAAAAAAAATTTTTGATAACTTTTTTATTTATAATTTGTCATTTTTATATTTGCTATTTCATCACAACCTTTATGGAATATTTGTGAAATTCATACTCTCTGAGTTGTCTATAGCCCAGGTTAATATAAACTACATGTTAAATGTTAAAAAAAATAGTTGCTATTGCTGTGCAGTGGTGGCTCACTTCTGTAGTCTAGCTATTCAGGAGGCTGAGATCTGAAGATCATGGTTCAGAGGCAGCACAGGCAGGAAAGTCTGAGAAACTGTTATCTCCAGTAAACCACCAGAAAACTGGAAGTGGTGCTGCGGCTCACCTTGAGCTGAAGAGCTGAGGGACAGTGCCCACAGTTAAAGCCCCACACCGACAAAACAAAAAACAAAAAAACAAAAAGAACTTGCTATTAAATAGTTTAAGTTTCTGAAATATTAAACAATAATTCACACTAAGAGCAATATTTTCTTTCTAAAATTCTATTTATATAAAATTCTATATTTTATTTTCTTATGCCTAACTAATTGACCTTCACATATCATGCAATAAAACAAAATTAAGTTAATATATTTGGGACCTGGGATGTAACTCAAGTTAGGCAAAGCACTTGCCTAACAAGTGTAATGTCCTGGGATTGATCTTCAGTACCAAAAAAAGAAAAGACAAAAATAATCAGTCATAAAAACATCCAAACAAAAAAATTAATATATTTTGGTAAATTCAGAATAGACAATATTACATTCACTCTGACTTTTTTCTCCAATGAAATAACTGCAATAAGAATTCTAATACCTTAAACAACTGTTTTTTGGTATTAGAATTCTTATTGCAGTTATTTCATTGTTTAAGGATACAGGTGGACTTGATGCAACAACGAGAAGTATAAGTTGTCATGTCCAAAACGAGCTTTACAACGTCGGTGGGGGGGGGGGGGGGAGGGTTGGGATTGGGGGGGTGGGGGGAGGCTGGGAAGGGATGTGTAGGGTAAACCAAAGGAGGAGGCTGCAATGCTTGGTAAGAAATGTACGCATTATCCTGCCCATGTAATTGTAACCCCTCTGTACAGTATGTTCACAAATAAAAAATAAATAAAAGAAAAAAATGCATTATCATAAAAAAAAAAAGAATTCTAATACCAAGCCCGGCCCTGGTGGCTCACACCTGTAATCCTAGCTACTTAAGAAGCCAGCCCAGGGAGGAAAGTTCATGAGACTCTTATGTCCAATAAACCACTAGAAAACCGGAAGTGACACTGTGACTCAAGTGGTAGAACACTCGCCTTGAGCTGAAGAGTTGAGGGATAGTGCCCAAGCCCAGAGTTCAAGCCCTACCACCGACAAAAAAAGAAAAAAAATCTAATATCTAAAATAAGAGAAACAATCTTGATATAACAGACTCTCTAAAAGTATTTTCAAAATATTTCATTACATCTTAAAGATGTTAAGTAATATTTTGTTACTTTCCTAATTCATTTTTTCAGAACATTCATTGAACAATTATGCTTGCTAATCTTAAAAACCTTAGAATTAGCAAAAGTGCATAAAATCTTAAGGATTTCCTAGAAGCTTAATTATTACCTTAACATTTCTATTTTCCCCACTATATTGCAGTAAACACTTTAACTTCCGTGAATCAATAAACAGATTCTATAGAAATTCTTTTTAATCAATGATGCTAAGGTTGATCAGCAAAATATGCTAGAGAAAGTTTTACAGAAAACTGTATTTCTCATAAATGAAAGAGTTGTTTCTGTGCAAGAAGATGCTAGATTCGGGGCTGGGAAGGTGGCTCAGTGGTAGAGTGCTTGCCTTGCATGCATGATGCCCTGGGTTCGATTCCTCAGTACCACATAAGCAGAAAAAGAAAAAAAGCCAGAAGTGGCACTGTGATTCAAGTGGTAGAGTGCTAGCCTTGAACTGAAGAGCTGAGGGACAGTGCCCAGGCCCAGAGTTCAGGCCCCAAGACCGGACCTCCAAAAAATAAAAAAAGATGTTAGATTCATGTGAATCTAACTGAAAGCTAACTCAAAGCTAACTTTCTTGAATAGTGGTTTTAATTAAGAATGGATAACATCTTACATATTATATAAAACAGAGATGAGAAAATAGGAGATGTTATCAATAAACAAAATGAAAAGACACATTTAATACAGTATATACCAAATCTCAAGAAGTTTCATGCTAGTAATAATATTTTGAACAAGATTAACCATAAAATATTTGTTCTTGTGAACTTACTTTCTAAGCCTAATTTACATGTGTTCTATAGTCAATAATTTAACAGATGTGGAGGAGATAATTTCTTCTCTTTACCCATTAATTTGCTAACTCTATCATTTTTTATCAAGAAAAAGAAAAGCAGAGGCTGGTGAGGATGCAGCCCAAAGGGAACCATAATACACTGCTGGTGAGAATGTTAACTTGTTCTGCCAGTCTGGAAGGCAATTTGGAAGTTCCAAAAAAAATAAAGATAGAATTACCCTATGGTCTAGAAATTCCACCCCTAGGCATTTATCCAAAAGATTACAAATCAGGATATAATAAAGCCACCAGCACAACCATGTTTATTGCAGTACTATCCACCATAGCCAAGGTATGGAATCAGCCCAGAGGCCACTCAATGGACAAATGTATCAAGAAAATGTGGTATATATACACAATAAAATTTTACTCATCACTAGATAGAATAATATTTTATCATTTGTGAAGAAATGGAAAGACTTTAAAAATACATATACTGAAAGAAGTCAGATCTGGAGGGACAAAGTATTCATGTTTTCCCTTGTATGTGGAAACTAGATTTAGCTTACAAACTTATAACTAAATATGTTGGGTCATGTGTACACAATGTATTAATTGAAAAATATTCAAAGAATATTCAAATAGTGTAATTCCTTAGAAAGAAAAAAATTAAAGTTCAGCAAAATAAAAATAAATACAGCAAGCAGGTACACAAAAAGAGTGGGGTTAGGTCAAGGGAAAAAGGGTAGAGGAATAATGAAGAGGGAGGAAAATGCAGAGAAGAATCCAATCAATGTATATCCCACAACACTATGAGTGAAGGAAAGGATGAGTAGGAGAAGGATGGATGACAATGTTGAAAAGGGTAACATTGATCAAGATATATTGTATTCATAAACTGCTTTGTTATATGGCAACTATTTTATTCAACTATTTAAATATAATAATTAAATTTTAATGTATTTATATAGATATTTACAGAGTTGCTTTTATTGATATCAACAAAACTGCTTTTACATCAAGAAAAATTGTACACATGTCTAATTTGAGCAAAACCAAAATACCCAGCACTATGTAATTTGAATTGACATTTATAAAGTTATGGAATGTAATATAGCTGTAGAATATTAATTCTCATAAAAGTTCTATTGGCAATCACTTGCACTGAATCTTATTCAGTTTGGTTATTTACATAGAGATAATACAAAACATTCAATTGATTTGTGAGATAATATATTCCCAATTCATTTAAAAATCTAAAAATGAATAATATGCAAACATTGCTATTTTTACCACCAACTTTAGTGATAAAGGTTATATGCATTGTGCATTTGTTCAATTTAATGCTTTTTTCTCCAGGAATGTTTGTACCCTGATTCCCTCTGTGTTATTATACATTTTTATTATTTCATTAATATGCATAAATCTCATCTGGGAACAGTTTTCATGTCAATTCTACTCATTAAAATTTGGTTTTCATCAACCAATTTCAAATACATAGCCTCGCATATATATTATCATTGCATATTAAAGGGAACATAGTTTGTGTAATTAAACATTGGATAAAGTAAAAAAATCCCAGATAATTTATTTTCCTAACTAAAACTTTCCTATATTGAATCAATTGTCACAGATATTCTCATATCTGTCTGATGACACATGATAACTTAGTTCCAATTAGGTAAAGGAACAAAATTATGATAGTTTTGTCTTCTTATTGATATAAAATGGCTCATTTTCACATTTACTTTATGAATATCTTATTATACATGATATAAAAATTTACTATGTAATATTATTGACACAAAATTGATAAATGTAAGTAGCAAAATTATATTTTTCTTCTCCTTATAGTTTGTTCTTAATTGTATTGTATTAGTAAATAAAAATCACCTTACTCAAGATTAACTAATATTTAAATTTCCCTTAACAAGTAGTGCTGTGGCTCAAAGTGGGAGAGCACGAGCTTTGAGCAAACGAGTTGATGGACAGCACCAAGCCCTATAACCAACTAAAAATTATTCTTAACAATATTATTTATGGAATTATATTTTTAACTTTTCTGTATTTGGAGAAAATCACTAAATGGCTTCAAACTGATGTTGCTAGAATGTTGTTAACTAGAAATCATATCAGATTAAAGTGCTTACGCTGCAATGTTACTGTGTTTTGTAAAATAGGTTCAAATGATGAAACATGTATTCTCTTAAGAAGTGCCTTCAAATAGCTTAGTTATTAGAAATATTTATATGTTTTGAGCTGATTAAAAGGAAAGGAAGATTTGGTACATTCTATTTTATTCTATTGGTACATTTTATTGTAATTATCTAAGTCCTTTCCTTTGGAAACACTCTGTATTCTCTTCGCACTCTGTACCAGTTATCAATTTATTGCCTCTCACTCTTTACTACCTGTTCTACAATAACAGACCACCACCATCTGTCCACACAATGAATCTTATTTCCAGCCTTCCCCAAATGGTTGTGACCATATATAAGAGTGACTGTATAGGGAAATGTAAAATATGTAGAAATTTGGAGATTACAAAAATACCTCTAAGCAACCATTAATTCTTAAAGACACAAAATTTTGCTATGGACCATTAGGTAAAGACTTACTATGCTTTGATTAATAGGGATATTTTCCAAATACCAATGAGGTCATAGGCCTATTCCATGTCTCCCAACTCCTGGTCTTAAAATCATAACTGAGTCATGAATGTTTCCCAATTATGTGAATTCTTACATTGTTTCTGTTAGTCATGTGACAGTACCCACTGTACAAGTATCATGTAAGTGCAAGCCTTTTAAATAAACCCATCTCTACAGGAAAAGTAATCAGAAGAATCACAAATATGAATTCTACTTCAAACACATTAAAGAAATTTGTTTTTCTGTTTATCACATTTTTATTTAATCATCAATTTGTCTTGTCCAATACTTATATTAGTCCTTAATAATAATGGTGAATAATTATAAACATCAACTGATGGTGAGTACAATTGCACTTCTCTTATATGTATATGAAGTCCCATGGATATTAGACTTTTGAAGATATGACACATTATCTGATATAAACATCAGGGAGGGATTTACTTTGGCTGACAAATTTGTAGGTTTCAGTCCATGGTAGGCTGGTTCTACTACTTTGGATCTGGGGTGAAAGCTGATCATTAAGATGGCAGTAATGGGTGGAGAAAGCAAATGTTTCCCACATAGTAAACATGTATAAGAGAAAGAAATGGACAGAGACCAGAAATCTCAAAACAGATGTCCCAATAGCTTATTTTGTGCAACTATTAAACTCCATCTCCTGCTTTTGAAGATTCCCCAAAACAACATCATCAAGTGGAAACAACACATCTAACACCACATTTGGCACACAAAGCAGTTTGTTTTATCCATGAGTCATTGTATCAATTTCCATTTTGCCACAAGATGACATAACTTCTTCTTTTGTATTCTAATATTGATTACTTAGACTTTACACATTTCAACATGTCATATTATCCACCATATAGATGATAGAAAGCTGATTAGCCTAGATATGCTGGAAATCTAAGCTATTTCAGAAATTAGAGGATGGGAGGTGAATACTAGAAACATACAGAGGCAGCCCATCTATGACATTTCTGGAAATGTGTAGATCTGTTTCCAAATTGAATGATGAGATGATACAGATTGCTGCATCTATCACTGAAAGTCCTTGTTAGGGCTCATATTTCTTTGGAGGCAAAGCAGATAACATTGACATGTGAATTTGTATTCATACATAAAAATCACCCAGTTTGAAGTGGGTATCAGAGCAAGAGGAGGTTTTGTGGCAATTTAGACTGCAGCACAGTCTGTGTGCCACTTCAATGATATGGTTCAGTAGAGCCTATAATTGTGGAAGGATCTGTTAGAGGTAGGAATGCTTTTTATGGACAAGACAAGCAAACACCGACTAGAGGAACTTAAACTTCTAGGATTTGAGAGCAGATCCAGGCCTTTTTTATTTGGATAACTATTCCCTCACACAAACACAAAAATTAGCTTCTGCTTAACTTTAGTTCTTAGAAAACCTGATCAAGGTACTATATTGAGAATCTGAAAACCTCTAGTAAATTCTTCTTAGTCTTAGGCTAAACCCTCACCTATTTAAAAATGTATTTATCTGACGATATTTGAAATCAAAGTTTACCATATTTTGTCATATTAAGTATTTTGATATTTTGTGCTTTTCATCTGTTTTTAGATTTACTCTTAATATGTGTCCTTCTTTCCAAAGTCACATTTAGTGACAGGTTAGCAATGCATCTGAGTATTCTCAACCCTTCCTTATATCTACCTATAAGTATGTGTTTTTTAGGGAAAACTGCATTTCAATTAACCAATATTTTAAATATTATTAATATTAATATATTCAATATTCCTTTAAATATATATCCACAATATTAGGTAAGCATGATTTTTATAAATCTGCAAACTCACACTCAGAAATTTGAAGAGGACCCAAAGTTCAAGGCCAGCCTGGGCTATATTATGAAACCCTGTCTCAAAATATTGTATAATAGACTGGAAATTTAATTTCAATGGGCTTTTGAGCTTAGTTAACACCAGGCATCAAAGAATAATGCGGTAGCTAAATTGCATCCATTTTTATGATCCTGACAAGATTCTATCAGATCATAATGTATTGCCCACCAATCTACCCTGCATTAGAGATACAAGGGATGGGAAAAACTAATATTATAAGATGTGCTAGCAATGTTAGCTCTATTAATGGTAGAGTCATTCAAAGATGTGAATTTAAGTGTATCTGAAAATTATGATGGATGTTGCTATGTGGTCTTCAATACCAATATTATTTGAAAGTTGCAGGTGCTTTAGTAATTGGATTAAATTAATACTACTATGCTCAGATCAGTGTCCAGGTGAGATGACCTGAGAATAGAGCAGTAAATAATAAACAGAGACCCCCAACAGAGAGCAGACATCCTATGATCTGAGATCATTGAAAGAGGTTGACATATTTTCTTGGCATGAGAAGAAGAAAGGAAAAATAAATTACGCAAGCGGGATATAATTTACCTACCTGTAAAAAGTACATAAATTGAAATGACTTTTAGCTGAAATACTAACTTATTATTGATACATTAATTCAAAGAATAGATCAATGATTTTAAAATAGTGAACAGGTATATTTATAAACATATAAACAATAGAAAGCTGTATGTGTGTGCTGTGTGTGTGCGCACTAACACGTGCATGAGCATGCCATGCATTGTGTCAGTGTTGAAAAGTTTAAACTTACAATTATTTACTTATTTAGGCATATTTCAGCAGTGGCATTTGTACAATGAATGAAGTAAAATGTAAATTGTTTAAGAAACAAACATTTAAGTTTATAATTTTATTTTGTTCACATGGGTGATGATATTCCTGGAGCAAAGCCAATCCAGGTATGGAGAGTGAAAGCCAACACCACACTGGATCCTTCCAAATTTAAAAACATTTCAAGACAAACAATTTTACTTTTAAGCTGCCTAAGTGCTAGTTTCTAAACCTCTTAAAAGAAACTTCCAATTTCTTTTCTATGAAAGGAAGTTTAATATATGAAATGACCTTTAAAGAGTTAAACCAAAAGTAATTTAGTGAAAGCAAACAGATCAACAAAATCTGAGACCATTTGTTTAATTCTGAATTAACCATAACCAGGAATAAAATGTAGTAAGCATCCCAGAACTGAAAAATAAGAACTTAGTGTCAAATTAAAATTTAAAATTTATGTTCAATGTGCTATTGGTAAATATCAAGATTCACTGATATGTCTTGTCGTTAGATAATAAGTTTAATACAGTTATGCTACTGCAGAATATTTATTGTATTATTAGAAACAACAGAATTGTAACATTCTGTTGTAAAATTAGAAACAGCAGAATAATTACTAGCTGGTAGTCTAGTTCACCTAACTACCTAAAATTTTAGGTAAGTTTTTATCAGTGTTTGAACCTTGCCATAAGCAGTGAGGATTAATCACTGCTAACCTATTGATCCCGATTAATCCTATTGTGATTAAAATGAATTAAATGATTTTAAGGTACCAATTGAATGCTTGAATCTTAAATATCAATGAATTTCTAATGAAGTAATAAAAACAAAAGCAAAGTCAGGTGCTGGTGGCTCACGTCTGTAATCCTAGCTACTCAGGAGGCTAAGATGTGAGGATCGTGGTTCATTCAGCCAGGACAGCAACATCCTTGAGACTCTTATCTCAAAGTAACCACCAGAAAACTGGATGTGGCTCTGTGGCTCAGGTGTTAGAGAACTTGCCTTGAGCTGAAGAGCTCAGGAACAGTGCCCAGGCCCAGAGTTCAGGCCCCACAATCGACAAAAATATATAAATGAATAAAAATAAATAAAGTCAATTTAGAAATTCTGAAATTATTTTATTCTATTTTTTTATTCTAGATGAATACCAATCTGTAGGCTATTATGTTTCAAAGATTAATTATATAAAGAAAATAAAAAAATCACCCTGCCAACTCTATAATACATCCAATATGTCATGTAAAATATCATACTATACTTTTTTTGCCTCAGGGTTTGTTGTTTTTTTTAAAATTTTTTTTGGTCGGTCGTGGGGCTTGAACTCTGGGCCTGGGCGCTGTCCCTCAGCTCTTCAACTCAGCAAGGCGAGAGCTCTACCACTTGAGCTACAGCGCCACTTCCTATACTTTTTTTTTAAGTGGGGGGGAAGGATAGTTGGAGAAAAACAAAGGAGTAGGTAAAAATGATGGACAAGAAATGTACTCCTTACCTTACTTATGTAACTGAAACCCCTCTCTATAGCACCATTACCACAAAATAAAATACAATAAAAAATCTGTTAGAAATCTGCACCATTTTCATCTATACTTAAAAGATATTTAAATATATAATAGCATGAATTTAATTTTTTTCAGGTGTATATGAAAACAAAGAAAAAATACTGGTTGTTCTCATTCAATCCCTCACCAAATGTATTTGCAAAGGTAACAGAACATCAGAAAGATCTATTTAAAATACATCTGTAGAAAATGAATTTATTTAAATACTAAAGTGTTTAACCTGAAAAAATAATGCAAATGATTATAATTATGGAAAGATACCTTGAACATGAATATGCTAAGCAGGATGGGAAATGTAATGTAAATGATCATAATTTAAATTTTCTAATTAGGCCTTTTTATTGACATTTACTGCAAAAATTATTTCACGAGAATTTCTCAGATCTTGAGAATACCCAAAGCTCAAATCAAAATGAATTAAAGTTAGATTATAAAGACACAATTGAAATTGTTCTTAGTGGTTATATGATAATTAAATGTACTATAAAAGGTTTCCTGGCACCAATTTAAGTCTATAAATGATGTTCAAGTTGTAATTAATTTTTTAATTTCAGATTTTTTTGTGTAGCATTGATATGTGTAATATACCTGAAAAGTTCATTTTATAACAGAATAATTGCAGAAAATAGATATTTGAAATAATGAGGTAAATAAATCCACAATTCTAATTTAATAACATAAAATTCAGAAGTAAATGTTGGAAAGAGTGAAATTACATGAGTCAGTGATATAATTTACTATAAGTATAATTTAGTATAAGTGTGCGGAGGAAAAGGTGAGCTTACGTTTCCAAACTATTTAATTTTGTACTAATATTAGCGATTGAGACCTTTTCCATAAATAATAATGTCCATTTATTCCTTACCAGTTTATACTAATATTAATATGTGTGATAAGTATACAATTATTAAAAACAATATATAAAATTTTATGGTAGTTTATTCTGAAGCATAGAGCTTACATTTTATTCATGCTTCCTTGTTTTTGCTAATAATGTCATAATAACTTTTTGTGATATGGGATTATTCTGAGAGTCATACTTTGTATTGCAGTATGATTTATTTTTAATATACAGTATATGATATCATTTCTTCAATTCCTTTACCGTTTATAATCCAACACTTTGGAAGACTATGAATTATTGTTAAAATGACTTTCAATTAACCTGATATTTTCCTGTGATGGGAAATAAGTTATGCATTTTCAACATGATTGTGACCACAGTGTCCCTGCACCCATTTAGCAGATCATGGCACCAGGATTCATGATGTTTATATGTCTTATTTTTGAAGGTCGGAATAGTTGGTTAATTTGATATTTTTTTGGTTTCTCAATTGCAAAATTACACTCTGGCCTCTGTAGTTAATACATATGTGGAGAATCATGTTTCAGAGCATGGTTATATTGTTTATTCTCTATCCAATACTGGCTAGTTTTAGGATCCTCTAGCAGTCCTTAACTTCAATATTTACCATGGGGAAATGTTTAGAGATCTGATTTTCTATTTGGCTTTTTTACTTTTATATGTGTTGGTTGCTTATATAGTTATAGCCTATGGAAACATTCATTATTATTTTATTCATAGGGCATAATGCAAGGCCATTCTTGCTTATTTTTGTTGCTCAAATTAATACAGTACTAGCCATTAAGAGCTCCTTCACAATGGTTGCTCCATTTCTTTAAATTTTATTTATTTTTTATTTTTTATTGTGTAGATAACGTACAGAGGGTTTACAATTACATGGGCAAGATAATAAATACATTTCTTATCAAGCATTGTTGTCTCCTCCTTTGTTTCCCCTTCCCATCCCTTCCCATCCTCCCACCCACCCCCCTCCAAAGTTGTAAAGTTCGTTTTTCGACATAACGTCTTGTACATCTTATTGTTGTAATGGGTCTACCTGTATCCTTATTTAAACAATTTGTTTTTCACCTTCCCCTCCACAAATTATACCAACATCAAATACAACTGACCAATAAATAAGTGGGCTAAAGACTTAAAGAGAAACTTTTTTGAAGAGGAAAGAAGGATCGCCAATAGACACATGAAGAAATGCTCAACCTCCCTAAGCCATAAAAGAAATGCAAATCAAAACAGCATTGAGATACCACTTCACCCCAGTTAGAATGGCTATAATCAAGAACAATAATAACAAAAGATGCTGGAGGGGATGTGGACAGAAGGCAGCCTCACTGCATTGTTGGTGGGAGTGCAAACTTGGAAAGTAGTATGAAGGTTCCTCAAAAGACTCCACATAGAGCTCTCCTATAACCCAGTAATCCAACTTTTGAGCATTTACCCAAATGATCACAAACAAGACCATATTAAAGCTACCAGTACAACTATGTTTATTGCAGCATTATTTACCATAGGTAAGATATGGAACCAACCCAGATGTCCCCCAGTAAATGAATGGATCAAGAAAATATGGTATATATCCAAAATGGAATTCTATGCCTCCATCAAAAAAAATGACATTGCCCCATTTGTTAGGAAATGGAAAGACTTGGAAAAAATTAAATTAAGTGAAGTAAGCCAGGCCCAAATAAACATAGGTCTCATGGTTTCCCTTATTTGCAATAACTAGTATATCACTTAAACAAGCAGAAAAGGTCAGATAACTTGATGTTAGGTGAAAAGAACCCCAAGATAAGTATTCAATTTTTTTTCTTTCATGTGATTGTTTCTAACATATTTATAAGATTATTTCTTTGTTGCTTTGTATGTCCCTCCCTTGCGGTATAACCCCTGTTTTCACTGTATTTGATGTTGGTATAATATGTGGAGGGGAAGGGGGAAAAAATCACTTAAATAGGGATACAGATGGATCCATTGCAACAATGAGATGTACAAGTCGTTATGTCGAAAATGTGAACTTTTCAACTTCGGAGGGGGGGTAGGGAGGGTGGGGGGATGGGAAGGGATGGGAAGGGGAAACAAAGGAGGCTACAATGCTTGATAAGAAATGTACTCATTATCTTGCCCATGTAATTGTAACTCCTCTGTAAAGTATTTTCACAATTAAAAAAAAAAGAGGTAGAGATTTAGCATTGAGCAAAATATTTCAGGGAGAGTGCCCAAGCTCTGAGTTCAAGCCCTACAACCTGAACACACAAAAATATTTGAGCAACACATTTATTTAATTTTGTGCATTTTTCTACTTTCTTGTTTGCAAATATATTTTAGGAACAAACTGTGTTTTCCTTGTAATCAATGACATCTCCCAGATTATTTTTATTTTTCATTAGTTTTTAAAATATACTTGATTGCTGAGCATGCTTGTTGTTATTGTTACAATTTTATTTTTAAATATGTGAAGAATAAATGAAATATTACCATGGCTTAAGAGTTGTATCTGAATAAAAGAAATCTTACAGATTGTCAGCCATATTAGCTTCATAACATCATTTTTCTATTCTTCTTCCTTAATCTTTTATTCTCCATAGATAACAAATCTCCTAAGATTTGTGTTCGTCTTTCCTCCCAATTTTCATAAAGCTAAAATTTTTGGAAAATGTTTCTCTTTCAAAGATACAGAATTGAAATTCACTCATTAATTAGACAGAATGTTATTGTACCATTTGTAAAGCAATGTAAAATCCTGGGGAAAAATTAGTTTAAGTAAATTAATTAAGGCCCAGAGAGAAAAAAAAATCCATTTTTCTCTTATATGTGGAATCTAGATTTAACTTGTAAACTTAGAAGTAAATACATTGAGCAGTATGCAAGTGTATACAAATGTATTAACTGAAATACAATAGATCCAAGAGAGTTCTTAAATAGTATAAATCCTTAGAAAGGCAAAGTAAGATTTCAGCAAAATATAACTTGATGGTGTTAAAGGGAATCGGGTGACTGAAGGAAGGAAGAGAGGAGAATGCAGTCAACAACCCAAAGTGTATCTTACAAAATTAAGAAGACTGTAATCCTTCTGTACATCACCTTTACAATAACAATTAAAAAATAAGAATGAAGGAAGTGATGGATAGGGGAGAGACAGGTAGAAATATTAAAAGGAGTGACATTGAATAAGATCTATTGCATTCCTAAACTGTTAAATGGCAAGTCCTTTATATGACTATGTAAGATAATTTTAAAAACAAGTTACCTATTTTTTTGAGAGTCGGATATTTAGTAGCATCTACATGGTCTACTTTCATGATTTCCTAAAGTATTATCTAGTTCAGGGGTTACTTTTCCTCCACCATTACTTATTCTGTATTTTGTTCTCTGTCTGTCTATCTGTCTGTCTGTCTGTCTGTCTGTCTGTCGCTCGCTGGCTTGCTGGCTCGTTTGCTCACTTGCACTCTCGGTGGAACTCCTGAGGCTTAAACTTAGGCCTCAGCACTGTTTGAGTTTTACTTGCTTAAGACTGGCACTCTACCACTTGAGTCATAGCTCTACTTCTCCCTTTTGGGTAACTAATTGGAGATAAGGCCATCACAAACTTTTCTGCTCAAGGTCTGTATTTGAACCCCATTCCCCAAATCTCAGCCTCCCACATAGCTATGATTTCAGGCCAAAGCCACCGATAATTGGGTTATTTTCTAATAATAAATTTGCTTACAGTTTTATCAAATTTTTTAAATCATCACTTTGATTTATTCATTAGATTGACTCTTAAGATTATTTTTTAAATCATTATTAGGTACTTTTACTTATAACTTTTTTGATGTTAGGTCTTAACATATGACCCAGGCTTACATTTAACTCATTATTATCCTGCCAAGTGCTAGTAATACAGGCATGACCTGACTTAGTACTCTTTACTAGAAAACAATTTTAATTAATTAATTCATTGTTATTATTATAAACATGATGGATATACAGAGGGATTATAATTACATGAATCAGGTAATGAGTACATTTCCATTAGTAATGTGTCTTCTGTTCCCTTAGTCTCTTCCATTAAGAAAAATTATTTTTAGAATATATAAAGATATTGAAATCTATACAAACAGTACCTTCATGATCCCCAAAGGAAAATAGATCATTAAGTGTTTGGAATAATGCTTTGTCAATGTACAATCTTGTAATCATTTTTCATACAATTTTCTTTCATAGCGAATATGTGGACCTTTTGAACACTTTAACAGACTATGACTAATTCTGCAATTATTGTATAATTTCACTGTAATTTTCTATTCATTTTATTAAATAATAGTAATTTATGGTTCCTTTACTTTTTGGGGGTATTTTTATGTCAAGTTAAAAGCAGCTATTGCAAAGATATATTTAGGCATAAATCTTTATATTAGAATTTCCTTCATGAAAAAGTTATTCAATAAAGCAGCTTGTTGGTTCTGTATTGCCAGTCTCTCATTGATTTTCACTAACTAGACATCTTTCAATACTCTGTGTTAACCATTACTTTATTAAAGAGTCACTCAAAACAAAATATTTCCTGGATTCATTGTACATTAACACACAATAGCCAATATAATTATTTAAAATATATTAATATATACTTTTAATCATCAAATGTGTAGTAGCATGCTGTGCTAATTATTTTTAGTACATGAAGACTGATTACATTTTCCTAATTAAATGCTTTTCTTCGTATTTTGTATTTGCATATTCATTGAATGATGAAAAGTATTACTGTAATTTATTCACTGTTTCTTAAACCTACATTTAGAAGTTTCACAAAGCAAACATATATAGTATTTCTTTCTATAATAAGCAGTAAAATATGAAAAATATGTCTACTGAGAACATGATATATGAAGGTGAAATTAATGTCATTATAAGGTCATTTAAATTTTACTTAGCTTTTATTCTGACAAAAGTAACTTAAAGGGTTCTAATCAAAAAATTATGTTCAGTGATTCAGAGAGAAACATGGTGTATATTTTTCCTACTATGTGGAAGTTATGCTGAAATTATGATCATATGTATGAATATATAGAGGAAGATAGGTATGCATATACAACTATGTTGACTAAAGTATGGTACACTTATGGTAAGGTTGCACTGGTGTAACTCCTTTAAAAAACTAGCTTGGAGTTTAACAAAACAGATAGCAGGTGGCAGAATTGTGTTGTTGAGGATGGGGAATCCAGGGAAGGAAGACAGGGAAATGGAGAGAGGAAGGGTGATCAAAGTCATCATAATATATAACGTAGATATGTGAAAATCGAACTAGATAACTTGAGGGAATAGACGGGTTTGGGGCAGAGGGGGAAAATGATGGAAGGGGAGACATTAATCAATATTCATTGTACTCACAAATGTGCATATTGAATTTAATTCCCTATTTACAACTGTTTATATGATAAAAAATTAAAATATAGTGAATTTACCCAGTGACTCATTTTAAAAAAAGAAAAAGTCTATAAAAAAGTTGACTTTGAGAGCCGGGCGCTGGTGGCTCACGCCTGTAATCCTAGCTACTCAGGAGGCTGAGATCTGAGGATCGCAGTTCAAAGCCAGCCTGGGCAGGAGAGACTGTGAGACTCCTATCTCCAATAAACCACCAGAAAACCGGAAGTGGTGCTGTAGCTCAAGTGGTAGAGCAATCGCCTTGAGCTGAAGAGCTGAGGGACAGCGCCCAGGCCCAGAGTTCAAGCCCCATGGCCGACAAAAAAAAAAAAGAAAAGTTGACTTTGAGGTTTTGATTGATAGCAGCAGCTGTTAGGTGGAAGGAAGAAGAGCAGTATTATTCTGTGGGTATCAAATTTCAGTCATGCAAAATGAATAAGGTCTAGAGATCAATATATACAATATAGTTCCTATAGGTAGCAACATAGTACTGTAGACTTAGAAACATTTTTCAGGGTAGACCTCACCTGTTGGTGTTATTTTATCACTATAATTAAAAAGTGAATAATATTCTTTTCAGTATTGAAATGCTTCTTCACCATAGAAAAATTTTAGCATACAAAAATTTGAAAAACTACTATTTTATGTGACAAAACATAGCTTTATAGAAGCCAGTCCAGGGAATTTAATATTCTAAAGACTAGAGTGAGCCAGTACACGGGGAAACTAGAAAGAAAAATGATGACCTTAATTATCACAATTACTTTTGAAACCATTTATTGTTGGAAATGTTTGGGGAACTAATAGAAACTGAGGAATTCAAATTGCCAAAATGTGAGTCCTTTTAAAACTCTTGAGTTCCAAACTCTATGCATTAGTAAGGTAAGACTTACAGGACATACACATAGACTGTATCTTCAGAACCATCAGAACATAATTTTACTAAAAACTTACATTTTTCTCAAGAGTTACTTATGCCAAAGAAGAATTTGAATTCATTGTTAATTCTATCACATTAAGGATGTCTTTTCTTTCCAGTCCTGGGCCTTGAACTCAGGCCTGTGCACTGTCCCTGAGCTTCTTTTGCTCAAGGCTAGCACCTTACCACTTGAGCCACAGCACCATTTCTGGCCTTTTCTGTTTATGTGGTACTGAGGAATTGAACCCAGGGTTTCATGCATGCTACACAAGCACTTTACCAACAAGCCACATTCCCAGCTCCTAAGGATGTTATTTAATCATCATCCATGACTAATTTCATGTGTCATCACATTGAAAAGTTATGTTTTAATTTTACCATTAAATTATCTTTTCCTTACCAGAGAAATTTAAAAGCATATGTAGTGTATTACCAGAACACAGAAATTCCAGAAAGAGATAGTAGGGTATATAAAATCCCAACAAATCAAGTTCTATAATGAGAATTCTTTCTAGACACTTAAAACTTCAGAGTGATTTTCAGAAAATCCACTATTATCTCTTACTTGAGAATCAAGACTATTCTTCCCGCATCACCTGTTATACTTCTACATAATTCCAAACATTTTAAAAATCTACACTCCTCTTGCCACCCTACCCCCTCCTCCCCCATACACACAATCTGCCTCTGCCTGCTTTGGTATCAGAATGTTTAGAAAACATTCTTTAATATGGGCATTGAAAGTCAAAACATATAGATGGCTTACATACTTGGATATATGCACATTGTTAAATCTCTGTATATTAATATAAGCACTCACTTTGGACTTTTGATTCTTCTATCTCTACAAACCAATGCCTTTGTATCCTAAGCCTAACCACTTAAGGGAACTAAAGCTTAATTTTCCCTTTTATAAAACAATAGGATCCGACACATTTGCTTTTAAGATAGTTTGACAGCTTATTCTTTGTTATAGGATTTGAGCAGATCCATGATAATAAAAATATTGAAAATATAATGCAGTAAGCCCTTATAAATTATCTAATAAAGACAAAATCATGTTTCACGCTGTGACTCATTTAATCCTAGAATATTAATGTCTGGCTTTTAGTAGAAACTCAAGCTAACTTTTATAGCTTTTGTAATATGAAAAACTTTATATTCATAGGAGTGGCAGTAAAAGGGCAGATTTATGCTTTATCACAAAGCAAACACCTGGGTAAACAGTAATTAACAAAGAACATTATAATTCAAAATCTCTCTCACAGTTTTTCCCTTATCACCAATCTCCTGAGTAGATATATGACCTGTCTCAAATTTTATAATTGTTTTATCTTTCCTTATATGATTTTACTGTCTAAATGTGAAAACAAATTTTAATTCATTTTCAGACCATCCTTTAAATCCTTTATACACAATCATATAAAATACTTTGTTTCAGCTAGCACTTTTTTCATTTACACATTTTTCTTAATTGTTATAGCTAGATATTTTTAAAAATCACTAGATATACTGTATGGATTTTGCTGATTAGGACAGGATATATCATTTCCAGTTGTGACTCTTAATAATTTCTCTGTAGTAAAATTCATCACTAATTACTTCATTTTATTTGCATAAGTTGCTGAGATATGTACCTGGAAGCAGAATAGCCAAGGTAGATGAAATGTTTGAAGCATTTATTCCATAAATGTCTATGCTAGTAAAAATGCAATTTCACAAACTTAAACAAAGTGATCCATCAATTTATTCTAACCAGCAGTGTATGAGCATTGCTATTGCCATATATTCTATCCAGCAACTAGTAATATACTTCATTAACTTTTCTTCCTTCTATTCCTCCCTTTCTCTACTTCTTTCTTCCTATCTCTCCCTTCATTTCTCTATTCCTTTAGACTGTATATTTTGTTTTTATGTTTCTATTACTTTATAATCATTTTTTTCTTTTCTTTTCCCCTTCATTCCTTCCCCATTCCCTCTTTCATTCCTTTATCTATTTTAATTTTTCATCACTCTCTTTTTATTTTTGTGGTTTTTTTAATTGTAAAGATGCTATACAGAGGGGTTACAGCTACATGAGTAAGGCATGAGTACATTTCTTGTCGAGCATTGTTACCCCTTCCCTTGTCATTCTCCCTCTATCCTTCCCTCCTTCACCTCCCTCATTCCTCCTCCCCCCTCCCAAAGTTGTAAAGCTCATTTCCAATACACTGTCTTGTGGGTATCATTGTTGTGATGGCTGTCTCTGTCCTTGTTTCAGCATTTTGTTATTCCCCTTCCCCTCCCCAAATTAGACAAATGTAAATACAAGATGCAAGGTACCAAAATCAAGTACAGTGACAACAGGGGATATACCATAGGGGGAAGAACATACAAAGGAAACAAAAAAAATCACATAGTACATTGAAAACCAACAACAAAGAGAAACCTCTTGTGTCTATATCTTGGGGTTCATCTCACTTAACATTATCTTTTTAATTAATTAATTAATTTTTTCTTGAGTCCTGTTTACTTAGTCATATCTCCTTACATATTGAATTTAACATCAACATATCAGGGAGACCATGTGCCATCTGTCTCTTTGCTCTTGGCTTACCTCACTTAAAATGATTTTTTTCTAGTTCTATCCATTTCCCTGTGAATGTCATTATGTTGCCCTTTCTAATGGATGCATAATATTACATTGTATATAAGTACCACGTTTTGGGGACCCATTCATCTGTAGTGGGGCATCTGGGTTGTTTCCATATCTTGGCTATTGTGAACAGTGCTGTGATGAACATGGAGGTACATGTGTCCTTCTATTCTGCTTCCTGTTGCTCAGGCTAGATGCCTAGGTATGCCTGAGTATGGCTCGGTCATATTGTAGGTTTATATTTAGTTTTCTGAGATACCTCCAGACTGCTTCCAAAGTGGTTGATTAGTGTATATTCCCACCAGCAGTGCAACAGGGCTAATTTTTCTCCACATCTCCTACAGCATTTGTCGTTGGCTGAATTTAGGATTCGAACCATTCTGACTGGGTTAAGATGGTATCTCAGGGTTGTTTTTATTTGCATTTCATTTATAACCAGGGATGATGAACATTTCCTCATGTGTTTCTTTGCCATTTTTATCTCTTCTTCTGAAAAGTCCCTCTTTAGTTCCCTTCCCACTTAGTCATTGGTTTGTTTGGTTTGGAGGGATTCGTTTCTTGAGTTCCCTGTATGTAATAAATATTAGGCCCTAGTCTGATATATTGTTGGTAAATATTTTTTCCCAATTAGTTGGCTGTCTTCCTATTTGGTAGCTATTTCTTTAGATGTGCAGAAACTTTTTACTTTAAGGTAGTCCTATTTGTCAAGTCTCTCTCCAAACTGTTGTGACCCTGGGATTCTGTTCAGGAAGTTCCTGCCTATGCCTGTAATTTCAAGTGTTTCTCCTACTCTGTCCTGCAGTAGTTTCAGAGTTTCAGATTTGATGTTAAGGTCTTTAATCCATTGTGAGTTGTTGTTGGTGCATAGTGATAGGCTGGGGTTCACCTTTAGTTTTCTGCATGTGGCCACCCAGTTTTCCCAGCACCAGTAGGTGAAGAGGCTATGGTTCTTCCACTGTATGTCTGTGGCCTCTTTGTCAAATATCAGCTGACTATAAGCATGTGGTTTTATTTCTGGGTCTTCTAATCCATTCCATTGGTCTTTGGGTCCATTTTTATGCCAATACCAAGCTGTCTTTGTTATTATGGCTCTACAGTACAGTTTGAAGTCCTGCATCATGATCCCTCCAGTGTTGTTTTTGTTTTTTTGGGTGTTTTTTTTTTAACCTAGAATTGCTTGGCTATTCTAGGTCTTTTGTTGTTCCATATGACTGTTTTCTCTAATTCAGTAAAGTACATCACTGGATTTTAATGGAATTACATTTAATTTGTAGGTCAATTTTGGCAGTATGGCCGTTTTCACTATATTAAGTCTGCCTATCCAAGAGCATGGAAGGAAGGTCTTTCCATTTCCTGGTGTCCTCTATAATTTCTTTCTTTAAGTTTTTACAGTTTACATTAAAAAGGTCATTCTCTTTTTAAAAAATATTTTTTATTATCTTTAAGTCGTTGTAACAAAGGAATTGCTATTCACTTACCTCTTTCAACATTCTCACCCAACCCTCCCAACCAACCCCTTCACTTACTTAATTTTAACGTTTGCATTTAATTATTTGTCATTTAACAAATTATGTGTACAATGAATCCTAATATGTGTTGTCACTTCAACATCTTCATCCCTTTGACTGACCCTTTCCCTTATATATTTCTCAATCCTGTTGGATAAACAATGAAGTCATGCCTCCATTCTCCCTCCGCTCCCTCATCATTCTTCTACCCCTCTCCCCTTGGAGAGAAGGGTGGAGACCCTTCTCTCTTGCAAGTACTCGTTTCCTGTTACTTATTTTGTTGAGCTTTGACTTAGTCTTTTTAAATAATTATACTGTTTGTGTCTTCCATAGAATCTACTACATTTTAATGAATTCATGTGTAAAACCGTACTAACCACTCTACTTACTTGTAGAATTATAGGCACATTCTAACTACCATAAATGAGAGAAATCATGTAACCTCTCTTACTCTATGTCTAGTTTACTTCACTTTCTCCAAGCACAGGATATAGCTAACTAGCTAAATAGAAAGCCCACAAAATGGGAAAGGAATTTTACCAGCTGTACATCAGACAACAGCTTACTATCCAAAATATACATACACGCAGGCTCAAAAATGAACCCTCAAATAAACAACAAGCCAATTAATAAATGGGCTGACCATGTAAAGAAAAATTTCTCAGAAGAATGGCTATTAGACTCATGAACAAATGTTCAATATCCCTGCCCCTAAAGTTACAATTCAAAACATTGAGATTGTACCTCATCCCAGTTAGAAAGGCCAATATAAAAACAAAACTACAACAACCAAACTAAATAATAAATGCTGATGTGGATGTGGCCAAAAGATAACTCTATTACACTGTTGGGGATGTAGGTTTGTTCAGCCACTCTGGAAAGCAGTATGAAGATTCTTTAAAAGACTAATTAAAGCCAGGCTCCAGGTGGCTCACACGTAATCCGAGCTGCTCAGGAGGCTGAGATCTGAGGATCATGGTTCGAAGCCAGCCCTGGCAGAAAACACCATGAAACTCTTATCTCCAATAAACCACCAAAAAACCGGAAGTGGCATTGTGACTCAAGTTGTAGAGTGCTTGCGCTCAGGCCCAGAGTTTAAGCCTCATGACAACCTCCCCCCTTCCCCCCACCCCACAACCAGGGGAAAAAAGGCTAATTAAGTTTTTAAGAGCTTCCCTTTGACCCAGCAATTCCACTCCTGGGTATTTATACAGTAACCCACAAACAAGGCCACACTAAAACTACCAGCACAATGTACATTGCAGCATTATTTACTATATTCAAGGTATATAATTACCCCACGTGCCACTCAGTGGATGAATGGATGAAGAATATGTGGAGTATATACACAATAGAATTCGATTTGTTTTTAAATAATTTTAAAATTTCCAATTTTGTGGTGGGATCATCATCCTTCTTTTTTATTTACATAAATCATATTTCTGTGACTATAAATATTACAAATAATATTATGTCAGATAGATAACCATTAGGTTATTTTTATTCTATATAATGAATTTATGAAATAGAACTGGTAGGTCAGGACACATGCTTTGAATTTTAATAGGTAAACCAATTTTATACCTCCACATATACATTCCTATTAACTTTGTGATAATAGTATGCCTCCACATTTTTATTTCTTTATTTTTCTTGGCATATCATTGATTGTTCCATTTGAAAGCAATGTATCATTACTTCAATTTGCATTTAAGCAACTTCTAATATGGTTGAAAAATATTTCAGTGTAGTGCTCACCCATATTCCTTTTGTAATATTTTTTATCTTAGTATGCTTGTAATTTCACAGTTTTCTTTCTATACTTTTAGAATTTAATTTTATAACATGTATAATAACTTTATATGGTATAGAAGTTATACCTGATATTATAGCAAATTGTCTTTGTATCTAGACTATATCTTCAACACTCTATCTATCCAAACTCTCTAATCTTAAGTGTAATTTTCAATTAATGGGTAAAGTGAGCTTCCTCAAAATGTTTATCTGGAGTCACATCATAACTTATTTGGACCAGTGGACCTCACAGAAAACAACAACAAAACTAAGATACTAGTTTTGAGCTTATATATGATGTCACTTTGCACTCTATTCCTATTTATCTAGCCCTGCTATCACCATGTGAATATGCCCAAACGACCCCCCTTTATGAAAAAAGATTTGCGGTCCAGATTTTTCTGTTATTTTTGCCAATACTGAGCCTAAGTCCTGAAATGAGAATGACCTTATTAAGAAGTCACTGGTATTTGATCACAGGCTCATAAACAATTTCAATTAAGATCAATTAACCCTGGCACATACCAGTCAAACTACCAATAAATAACAGAATCAGGGAGAGAAGCTATATGTAAGACACTACTTTCTAGTGTTTTCAAACTATTTTTAAAATCTTGTTTTTTATCTTCATCATTTTCTCAATTATCAAATTTTTAAGTTGTACCTTCGATCCATTTGAATTGTTTTTAATATCTTTGACTGTTTCCTAAAGGGAAAGTAAAATGAATATCATCAGGTGGTAAATCATTTGTATTTGTAGTGATTGAAATCTTAACAATAATTGTATTTACGTGTGATTTGAACAGATACCAAGATAATTATACTTTCCTTTCCTATTTTGAGATAATAAATTAAGCCTGTATCATTATTTTATTATGACTCTAAATATTCAAGCATTTTTATCATTTAATTTTTTCTAGCATTATAGAAACAGCCTAGATATCTTTCAATAGATGAATGGATCCAAAAAAAATATGATATATAGGCTAGGCACTGGTAGTTCATGTCTCAGACCCTAACTACTCAGGATGATGAAATCTGAGGATCCTGGTTTGAAGCCAACCAGAAAAAAGCCCATGAGATTCTTATCTCCAATTAACCAGTAAAAAGCCAGAAGTACAGCTGTAGTTCAAGTGGTAAAGTGATATAGCCTTCAGCAAAAATCTAAGGGACAACCTTCAGGCCTTGAATTCAAGCACAAGGACTGGCAAAAAAAAAGATACATAGAAAAGAAAATATGGCATATACACACAATTAAATTTTACTCATCTCTTAGGAAGAGTGATGTTGCATTATTTGCAAAATAATGAGTTTATCTCTAAAAAATTTATGTTAAGTAACTCAGGACAGAGGGACATAAACTCATTTTCTCTCATATTTGAAAGTCAGAACTAATTCATAAGTAGTCAAGGAAACACATATGGAGTTGTATATAAATGTACACAGAGGTATTAATCAAAGTATGGTAACTTTGTGGAATAACTCTAATGGTGTAATTCCCTAAAAAAAAACAACTCATAATCCAACAAAATTAACACCAGAAAAGGTTGTTCCAGAAGAGGGATGTAGATGAATAAAGAAAGGAGAGGGAAGATGCAGTCATAATATTCAATGTGTACCCTATCAAATTAGGAAAATTTAGGGAGGGGCCGGGGTGGGAGGGATGAGGAAGAATTACGAAAGAAGTGACAAAGATCAAGATACCTCGTACTTAAAAAATAATATATTGAATGGTATCCTCTGCACAACTACTTAAGGATGATAAAATTATAATTAAAATTTATGAAACGTTCGAAAGGATAAACAAAAAATTTTATTTAAAATAAAATGTCTTCCTCCAATTTACATGTGACACATGAATGTAGAAAAGACAAGATTGTATTTCAAATGCGTAGAATGACCTGCCAGATGAATGGCCACATTATATATTATCATTAACAGAACTCTATTTTATATTTCATCAGATGATATGATAGCATACAGAGGAGTATACTCTGCTTAATGAGGAAAAAAATGTTGATTGGAGTTGTTAAGATTTTTTTAATAATGAAGTATGCAAAATCTCTTCAAGTTTAGTAGATGTTAACACAAAATCTATAGCAGTTAAATTAATCAAGGAAGCTAACAGATAAAGAGATGATAGGCTGAAATAGGTCTTCAAAACTGAATTCTTTTGGAATTCTAACTAAAACTATTTTGCATATCATCAATTGAGGAAAAGTAACATGTATAATACAATAAAATTTCTTTCATGTTTTCAAATACCTTTAGTTCTATATAGTTTTGTTAAAAAGGACTGTAGTCAATGTGATTTATACATGCAATTTTTAAAGTCAGAGATTAAGAATAGTTAACACAATAAAAAAACTAATATGAACATACCATTATATTTATTCAGTCAGTATGGTATCTATACAATTTCTCCAAAAAAACCAACGGATGTTTATAAATATTCTCATTTAAAAGATACTCACTAGATACGATGTTGGAAATAAACTTTACAACTTGGGGGTTAGGGAAGTTGGGACTGGTAAGCAGGAGAAAGTGAGAGAGGAGTAACAGTGTTTAAAAAGAAATGTACTCATCTTACTTGTGTAACCCTAAGCTTTTAAAGTCATCACCTTTACAATAAGTTAAACAAAGTTTCTGAACATCTATTGGGTTCATATTATAAATGGCATCATAGAAAGACTGAGTAATATGAATTTGTTATCAATAATTCATATGTAATGATTTCTGTAATAAAAAGGTACAAAACATAAACTAAAATAAAATAGTTTTGTTTGGCCTGAAGTAACACAAAGAAAAAAAAGTTTGACCATCAAACTTAGGTATGTAAAAGGGTAAAAATTCATGCATTTTGAATACAGTTTATAGCTTCTTGCCCTAACATCACAGATTTTCTTTCTTTTTCCTGCAGTTCAATATTGCTGAAAAGTGTTTCAGTTTATCATTGAATGCATCATCTCTGGGGACTCAGGAACAGCCTGAAGTTCCATACTCAGTAAAATGCAATCCGTATATGTGGCTAAAAAA
This sequence comes from Dipodomys ordii, assembly GCF_000151885.1. NCBI lineage: Eukaryota > Metazoa > Chordata > Mammalia > Rodentia > Heteromyidae > Dipodomys > Dipodomys ordii. The sequence continues at coordinate 24,080,246 of NW_012267233.1, forward strand.
ATAATCTGAGGAAGAGTAAATGAAACGTTTCTCTAATAGTTTTTTTTTTTGGCTTCTTCTGGTATTAGACATTGAACTCAAGGACATATATTCCCACTCAGCATTTTTATTTGTTTAAAGACTGCCATTCTACTACTGGACCATACTTTTACTTCTAGCCTCATGTTCCTTAGATGAAGCTAAAAGCCTCTCACATTTGTTTGCTGGGGCTAGTTTCAAATAATTATCCTCACATGTCAGACTCTTGAGTAGTTAGGATAATAGTCTTGAGCCAACAGTTTCGGGCTTCTTAATAGGCTTTCAAAATAACCTTTTGGTTATTCAATAGTAGAGATTTAAGATGATCATATCGTATGTGGATTAATGTGTTAGGTTTCTGAGACAAGAAATGATACTAAAGAAAATTTTATAACAAATATTTAGAGAATTTTTAAACTCTGATTAAAATAATGCCCTTCTTTTCAAGTAAACCAAACACAAATGGCCAGGCACCAAGATGTCATGCTTGTGAGTAACTCTTAGCTACTCAGGAGGCTGAGATTAGAGGACTGTGGTTTGAAGCCAGCCCCAGAAGAAAAGTACATGAAAGGATTATCTGAGTTAACCTCCAAAATCCAGAAGTGGAATTGTGGCTCACAGGAGAGAAACTAGCTCTGAGACATAAAGCTCAGGCATAATGCCCAGGATCAAAGTTCATGCCCCTTGAAGAGTACTAAAACAAAGCAACAAACAAAGCATGTGGTTACTGAAACATTTCCTTATTATTCATACTCAAATACTTTCAGCTTACTAAAAATGAAAACAGTATTATAGAGAACATAACATTAACAACATATTAACTTATTTTCATTATTCAAATTTACTAGAATCTATCATAGTAAAAGTAGTGAAATTGATTGTAAGAAAACCTTTTATCTTCTAGTCAGTGTGAATGGGGACAACTCACATAATCTACTTAAGGGCAAGTTATGGTGACTATCTCTTAATACAAAACCAGTAGGGAGCCAACACTCTTGTCACCTGATGTTGGCAGTGTCTGTTCACAGTATTAAACAGACATCATGGCTCACTCCTGATTGAATATGTAGAAAATAGAGGTTTTTTTTTTTTTTTTTACTGTTGAACATAAGACTAATCAGTCCTATGAAAACTACAAGTAGGTTGGACGTTAACTTCTGTGTTTGTTCTTTCATAAATTGTGTGATCTTAGGCAAGTAATACAACTTCCCTGAAAAGTGAGAATTCTGAGAAAAATGAGATTCTGTTACCTAGGTTCAGTTCATTGAGAGAATTCAGCTTTGGTGACTTATACATTGCAGGCTTTATATGAAATGAGACATTAACATATAGTTCATTTTTTATTGGCTTCCTAATTGCCTGGATTTAAAATTTTTTAATGAGTTAATGAAATCATTATTCTATTAAATTCTGAAGCAGCTATTATAATTCACAATTTATTAGTAATTATATTAAGATAAAATGAGGTGACTGGTAAAGTTTTCTAATTATTTGAATAATCAGAGAGTACATATTACTTGTATGAATTTTATTTATTTTATTATACTTTTAGTCTATACTTGTAATTTCATGACCCTATACTTTTATAAGTAGTGGTTTTCCATTTTCAAAGTATGTGTTAATATTTTTCTTGCATGGTTATATAGCATTGTTTCTTCATAACTTTTTGTCTGTGTTTCTAAAAATATATTGACTCAAAGGAAGAAAAACTTTCAATTCCATTTAATTTCCTAGAAAAACTGTGTGAAGAACTGTTTCTTTTTTAAATTTTGTTTCTTTCTAAAATTTTTGATACAATTTATCAATGAATTCATCTGAACATCTTATTTTATTTACATAAATGTTTCAGTGAACTCATGACTTCACACAGGCTAAGCAAGTGTTTTTCAACTAAACAATATTATCAAATCCCCAAATTCTTCCAATAATCTAACTTTCTTAATGGATACAAGGATATGAATTCTGTTGGAGACATTGCAATTAGCCTCTTTCAAAGAACCTGGCATACAAATGCATTCTCACCATGGCTACAGCTGTGATGATATTTATTACTTCTGGTAGCTAAGAACTGAAACTTTGCCCCGACTACCTAGACTCAATATTCTAGTTAAAATTATAATTTTATTATTATTATTTATTTACTTATTTTGTCTATCAGTCATGGGGTTTGAACTCTGGGCTGGGTGCAGTCCCTCAGCTTTTCAGCTCAAGGCTACTGCTCTACCACTTGGGCCACCAAGCCACTTCTGGTTTTCTGGTGGTTTATTGGAGATTAAAGTTGCACAGACATTTCTACCCTGGCTGTCTCTGAATCGTGATCCTCAGATCTCAGCTTGCCGGTAAGTTAGGATTACAGGCATGAGTCACCAGTACCCGGCTGGAAATTCCTTTTTATTGCTAACATAAGTTGCATTTATCTCACAGTTTCATACAACAAAAAAAATAATTACAATATTTTGTCTGACTAATGTAGTTTTTAAAATTTATTTTCTTAGAGTTTTAGATTTACAAAAAATGAGAAGAAGGTTAAGTTCTCGTACACTCATTTTACCTTACTATTATTATTTTACATATCTAACATACATTTTAACTTTTTATCCAACATACATTTTAACTTTTTTTTCCAGTCGTGGGGCCTGAACTCTGGGCCTGGGCTCTGTCACTCAGTTCTTCAACTCAAGGCTAGAGCTCTACCACTTGAGCCACAGCACCACTGCCGGCTTTTTCTGCTTATGTGGTGCTGAGTAATCAAACCTGGGGCCTCATGCATGAAAGGCAAGCACTCTACCACTTAGCTGCCTTCCCTGCCCTACTTTTTAATTTTAATGAGCAAATATTGACACATTTGTTCACTTCATCAGATTTTTCTTTGGTTTGACCTAAGTATTTGTCTTTTTCTCTCCCAGTATCTATTAAAGTTATGGCACTATATTTAGCTGTCACATATCCTTAGGTTCCATTAAGCTGTGGAACATCATATTTCTAGGATATTGATATTCATCAAAATATTTAACAATGTCATTATTTAGAAAGATTTTTTGTGCACATAACAAGTGGGTTAATGAATTATTCTTTTCACCCTAAGTTCAATACAGGCCTGAAGGCCAAGTTTATTATTTAATCAACCAGCCAAGCAAGCAACTTGAGATTTCCTCTGCTAATCATGCTAGTGTGATAGATTGAAACTCATTCACAAGAGAATCCATATTGATAAATGCAATGTAATCTTAAGCCCTTTACTGTTTTTTGTCACCCACAGAATCAATTCCTGTACCTATCCTCCAGGCTTTGCCAATATAAATGCTACATTTGCAATTCTTTTGATAATCTAATGTATTTTCCTGTGGAATTGACTTCATAAAGTCCATGAAGTGATCCTAGAGTCTGAACTGCTAATTAGGGTTTGTTGAGATGGTGACAAAGGAAAATTGACATGTTCCTTCAAAGAGTGTCAATATAGCTTCAGTCAGAGAAGCAAAATAGCCAAAACACTGTATTGTAAAACAGAATATTTAAAAAATCTTAAATAAAATAAATTAAAATATTAAAATAGAATATTTAAAAATTTTCCATTTTAGCATAGAATATTTCATGCTACATTTTTATTCTTCTATGATAAAATAGAATATTTTGTAAGGAAAAAAACACATACCCAAGATAAACCTGGGGAAACAAAGATCCAAGAGGGAAAGTAGAGGATGATAAGGAAGTCTTTCACCAGCTTTCCTGTCACCAAGGTATGTCATAGAGCGATCTGAAGCAGAAGTGATAGATAAGTTTGTGGAGTTTTATTTGGGCTGTAGGAATCATGATTATAAAAAGAGGAGAGGGCTTTGGAGACGGAATGTTAGTGGACAAAAGAAAGTCTGCTAGAATGTCTACATCTGTTTGTCTTCAAGTAAGACTAACACATCTATCTGCCACTAGTTCGACCTACTTTTCTTATCACCACTACCCATTATGGTCTTCTAAGAGTAGTGGTTACTATTGATTATTTCTGCTTTCCAATTTCCTTATGCATTTGTATTATAACCACATTTAACATCGTAAAATGTGGGTATAAGATGATGTCATACAAAGTAACAGGGTATAAAATTAACCCTCAAAAATCAATGGCTTTCCTGTCTGTCAATAATAAGAGCCAGTTGAAATCAGGAAAGCCACTCCTTTTCTCCTTTTGTAATAGCCCCACAAAAAATAAAATACCTAGTAATTAAATAAAGAAATGAAGGACCTCTATGATGAAAATTTAAAAACCTGAAAAAGGAAATTAAAGCTGATCTAAGGAAGTGGAAAACCCCCCCATGTTCCTGGATAGGGGGATTAACATCGTGAAAATGGCAATACTGCCAAAGGTTATCTAAAAATCCAATGTGATACCCATCAATATCCCAACCTCATTCTTCAATGAAATAGAAGCAGCAACCTGAAAATTTATATAGAACAGTAAAAGACCCTAAATAGCAAAAACAATCCTGAGCAGAAAGAACATTGCTGGAGGGATATCAATAGCAATTTTTAAACTGTACTGCAAAGCCATAGTAATCAAAACAGCTTGATACTGGCACAAGAACAGACCCAAAGACCAATGGAATAGAACCAAAGACCCAGAAATGAACCACAGACCTATAGCGATCTAATCTTCGATAAGGGAGCCAAAACAATGGAATGGAAGAAAAAGAACCTCTTCACTACATGATGCTGGCAAAATTGGTTACACACCTGTAAAAAACTAAAACTAGATCCTTATAAATCACCCTGCATCAGAATCAACTCCAAGTGAATCAAAGACCTTGAAGTCAAAACATACACCATGAAAATATTACAGGAAGGAATAGGAGAAACTCTAGAGCTCCTTGGCACAAGCCGAAATATTCTTTCTTTTTTATTAGTATAATTTTTATTGTGAAAATACTGTACAGAGGGGTACAATTACATGGAAAAGGTAATGAGTGCATTTTCTTATCAAGCATTGTTGCCCCCTCCTTTGTTTCCCCTTACCATCCCTTCCCATCTCCCCCAGCCCTTTCGCATTACCTCCCCAAAGTTGTAAATATCATTTTTGACATAACATCTTGTACATCTCAATAAAAGACCCCGAATAGCAAAACGATCCTTAACAGAAAGAACAGTGCTGGAGGAATATCAATACCAAATTTCAAACTCTACTATAAATCCATAGTAGTCAAAACAGCTTGGAACTGGCACAAGAACAGACCTCAGGACAAATGGAATAGAATTGAAAACCCAGAAATGAACCCACAGACCTATAGCCATCTAATCTTCGATAAGGGAGCTAAAAAAATAGAATGGAAGAAAGACAGCCTCTTCAGTAAATGGTGCTGGCAAAATTGGTTAATCACTTGTAGAAAACTAAAGCTAGATCCTTATATATCACCCTGCACCAAAAATTTTCTTAATAAAGATCCAAGAACACAACAAATCAAAGAAAGTTTCAAAAATTGGAATGGAATGAAACTGCAGAGCTTCTGCATGGCAAAGGGCACAGTAAGCAAGATCAATAGAAAGCCCATGTATTGGGAGAAGATCTTCACTAGCGATATAACAGACAAGGACAAGGGTTTCATATCTAAAATATACTTAGAACTCAAAGAATTACTTCCCCCAACAACAAATCCTCAAGGAAACAACAACCCCATCAACAAGTGTGCTAAAGACTTAAAGAGAAACTTCTCTGAAGAGGAAATAAGAATGTCCAATAGACACAAGAAGAAATGCTCAACTTCTCTAGCCATAAAAGAAACGCAAATCGATTATGGAGGGGAAGGGAAAAAACAAATTGTTTAAATCGAGATACAGGTGGACCCATTGCAACAATGAGATGCACAAGAGTTATGGCTAAAAAATGAATTTTACAACTTTGGGGGCAGGGAGCAGGGAGACGGGGGAAGAGGGGAGAGGGGAAGATGGGAAGAGATAGAAAGGGGAAACAAAGGAGGAGGCAGCAATGCTTGATAAGAAATGTAATTATTACCTTGCCCATGTAATTGTAACCACTCTGTATGGTATTTTCACAATAAAAATAAATAAATAAATAAAATATAGATTATTAAAAAAATAAAACAATATTGATAGTCCACCTCACCCCAGTTAGAATGGCTATAATCAAGAAATCAAATAACAAAAGATGCTGGTAGGGATGTGTCCAAAAGGAACCCTACTGCATTGTAGGTGGGACTGTCAACTTGTATGGTTGTTTCTCAAAAGACTCCACCTAGAGCTCTTTTATGACCCAGCAATCCCACTTTTGGGCATTTACCCAAATGATCACAAACAAGGCCATACTAAAGCTTCCATCACAACTATATTTATTGCAGCATTATTCACCATAGTTAAGATATGGAACCAGATGCCCCTCAGTAGATGAATGGTTCAAGAAAATGTGATATATATATATATATATATATATCACATTTCTATTATATATATATATATATATATATCATGGAATTCTATATCTTCATAAGAAAAAATGACATGCCCCATTGATTTGAAATGGAAAGACTTGGAAAAAATTATATTAAGTGAGCTAAGCCAGGCCCAAAACAACATAGGTCTCATGGTTTCCCTTATCTGCAATAACTAGTATGTCTAGGACAAGCAGAAGTGGTCAAAAGCTATGTACATATGATCATATAACCTGATGCTAAGTGAAATGAACCCCAAGATAGGGACACAAGAGATTTTATCTTTCTTGTTGTTCTTTTAAATGTACTTATAATGTACTTTGAGCTTTTTTTTATTGTTTCTTTCTTTGCTCTTCCCCCATGTTATAACCCCTATTGTCACTGTATTTGATTCCTTTGTAATGCATCTTGCATATACATTTTTCTATTTTGGAGGAAGGGAAATAACAAAATCCTGAGATACGGATACAAGATGACCCATTGTAACAATGAGGTATAAAAGACACTATGTTGAAAATGAACTTTACAACTTTGGGGGCAAGGGGTGTGGGGGGGGAGGAGTTGGGGAGGTGAGGAGGAAAGGGATGAAGGGTTGGTTGGGGAAAAACAAAGGAGTGGGTAACAGTGCTCAATAGGAAATGGACTCATTACCTTGCTCATGTAACTGTAACCCCTCTGTACAGTATCTTTACAATAAGAATATATTTAATAACAAAGAATGCTCGTAGATTTGTGCCTCAGTTTGAGCTGAGAACTATCACTTTGAGTCTAAAATTTATGCTTTGTAAGCTAACAAACCGTTCAAATTCCTACCTACCTTCCTTCCTTCTTTCCTTCTGTCCTTTTCCTTCTTTCCTTCCTTCCTTCTTTCCTTCTGTCCTTTTCCTTCTTTCCTTCCCTCCTTCCTTCCTTTCTTTCCTTTCTTTCTTTCTTTCTTTCTTCCTTCCTTCCCTTTCTTTCTTTCTTTCTTTCTTTTGTCTTTCTTTCTTTCTTCCCCTTCTTCTCCACTCCTTATTCCTTCCTCTTTCCTCTTTTTATTTTATTTTATTTTTACTGTCCTGGTGCTTGAACTCAGGACCTAGGTACTATCCATGAACTTTCTTGGCTCAAGGCTAGCACTCTACCATTTGACTCACAGCTCCATTATTGGATTTTTCACAGTTAATTCAAGAAGAGATTCTCATGAATTCTCTTGCCTAGGTTAGCTTTGAATCACAGTCCTCCTGAGCAGCCTAGCTCACAGGCATTAGCTACTATCACCAGCCCAGGTTTTCATTTTTCTTTTTTTTCTTTTCTCTTATTGTAAAGCTTTTATTGTACAGAGGGGTTTCAGTTACATGAGTAAGATATGAGCACATTTCTTGTTGATCATTATTACCCACTCCAGTTTTTCATATTCTTATCTCTCCAATGAATATCACACTAGCCACTTAATGTGCCAAGATTGTTTTCAACATAGTTTCTGTTTGAAAGTTCCATAGTAAATGTAACTGTTGTGTCACTCAGTATCCCTCAATCTTTTTTTAAGTTAATAAAGTCTTTCACATTTTAGTTAAGGTAGAGCAGAAAATACTATATATAAATTCATATTTTTGATGTCAATATCAATGATTCCAGTTTCATGGTTGAAATTTTTTTATTTATATTACCAGAACTAATGTGTAAGTTTTAAGCAAGAAGAAATTTGTTTAGTCATGTCATACCTAAAACATCAGTAGAAGATTACAGACATGTCCAAGTTGAGCTGGGATTTTGCTAGTTATATATATATACACATATATATACATACATATATATGTGTATATATATATAACTAGCAATATATATATACACACACACACACACACACACATATATATATATATATATATATATATATATATATATCCTCTTCCATTTAAAATATTCTGCCAGAAGTAATGTAAGGGGTTAGTATTTATTCCTTGTGGTTTCTAAACTAGGTTTAGCTGATCAGATACAACAGCTGCTTCTTTTGACTCATGATCAACTGATGCAAATCAACAGAACCAGCAGATTTATCTCTGGATATGTGGGGAGTACCGTTGTTGAGGCTGCATGGCAATACAGAGCCAAGAATCCAAGCTTACATCTTCTGGGCTCAGCTGCCGCTTCAGTCAGCAATGTTTGTTCATCCTAATGATGATCTGGCTCTACATCCTCTTTTATGTGCCATTTATTTTTCAAAAACAGACCTGGAAGTTTCTCAGTCAGTCTGTGTGTGTGTGTGTGTGTGTGTGTGTGTGTGTGTGTGTGTGTGTTGTTCTCCAGTACTCTTCCACTATTCTTTCTTTTAATCATCTAAAGTTTCCTATCATTTAAAAATTAAATGCTATGTTACAGACTCAGATTGAATATTTCCACTTGTTTTAATCAGTAGAAACATTATTAATAAAACAGTAATTATTAGTCTTGTTTTGGGGAGACAAGCGATTGGGAGGGAGAATGAGCTGGCTGACAGGTTTGTCAAGGACAGTGTCTTCAAGGCTTAACATATTTTAGATGATATTTGTGATTATCTTAAGTTGCGATTTTATATAGATTTGGTGTGAGCATTTCTATGATTTCACCTATAAGAATCTATGTATCTCAGTTTAAATGACAGATTTCTCCATACTTTTGAAAGTATGCATCATGTAACACACAGAGAGTGACTGAAAGTCAGAAGACAAGAGTGATAAATTGTATAAATTCTTCTGATTTTGAATTTCTCATCTATGAAATGAGGACAGTGGCTATTCTTGGAAGAGCTAATATTCTAAATCAATGTGTATTCTTAATTAATTGTAACATTAAATCAGTTGTAAAATATAATGATTCATCTATAAGTCAAATTGAGAATTATGCTCAGAGAAGATATTTGTAAATTAATGTTTTATCATCAGTATTTATTGAATACAAAATCCAACTGATTTCTCCCAGAACACTGATGTCTCACTTTGATAATCCTAGCTATTTAACAGGCTGACATAAAAAGCTCATAGTCCAAAACTGGCCCAGGCAGAAAAGTCTGTAAGATTCCATCTCTAATTAATCAGCAAAAGTCTGATCGAAGTCATGACTGCAGTAGTAGAATGCCAGTTGTGAACAAATAAGGAGAATGAGAGTTTGAGGCATTGAATTCAAGCCCTGGTATCAGATAGATAGATAGATAGATAGATAGATAGATAGATAGATAGATAGATAGATAGGATACCTGGTTTCCATAAAGCAATAGCCTAAATGCTGAATTGTAGTCTTTCCCATCTCTGACCTATTTCCTCTTATTTCAGTTTTATGCCTGTCTGCTCTGCTCCACAGAACAAGCTCTCCAATTCTTGCTGCTGGTAGGCCTACTTGCTTTGCCAACTGATTTCCAGCTGGATTCTGCTAGAATCTTCCAAATGACACATCAGGGGAAAAGTCACACTGTTGAATAAATAGTACCTCTGGCATCTGCTCCATACTGATTTTTTAAATTTTCTGATTAATTTAATAGTAATACCATGAAAAATACTCACAAAGCCTCTCTATCTAGCCCATACTGCATTAGTAAATATAGTTTTTTAATATATATTCATACTTTGATTGATATATTTGTCTTATTATGCTCAAAACATTGAATTCCTGAAAATAAATATTTATGTGGCCAGAATTTTTTGATGGACATTTCTTGAAGGTTACATTTTGCTGGAGAGAATACATTTGGGTGACCAGTAAGTAACAAACTCATTAAACACATTTCAATGGACATGATGTGTGTTCTCTGGAGAGCCATTATCACTGTTATTATAGTTCATGTCTGAAATCATTAACTATGTCATCATAATATAGAAAACAAGCTATTCTCTTGAGGATGTGTAGAGGTATTTCATTTGATTACTTTAATCTAAACTTCTTCAGAAAGCTAGGATGATTCCCTTTTTCCAGCAGTAGACTTACATGGACCGGTGCTAGTTAACTTTGCAGTTGTTGAAACAAAATACCTAGAAAAGATCATTACAGTAAGTACACAGTTTTAGATATTTCAGCCCATTCCTGAGGCTTGTTCATGGTAGACCTGAGTAAGGTCACATTAAGGTGGCCAAGAAGAAGATGGAGAGATAAGAGCCCAGGATACTGTGACTTAGTTTTTCCAAGTAGACGTAACCACTTAAACTTTCAAGAACCTTTCCAAACAGCTATACTAGCTTGGGACCAAGCATTAAACCATGGAGGCTATTAGATATATTTTATATTCAAACCTTAACATTTTGTTTTGGCCAGCAAAGGCCATAATACATAATTCATTTGATCTATCTCCAAGTTCCCAAAGCCTTAATAGATCCAAAATCATTCAGAAGCCTGTTTCCAATCTTTTCTGAAATTCAAGGCAAATTCTTAACCTTAAATTCCTATAGTTTCTTTTTCTTTTAAGAAGATTACATAACTCCATGTGCATCATCAGAGCACATTCTGCAGTGGACTTGGTCAATCTGACTCTTATGATTGCAATTTGTATGCCAAATAGTCTTTCTCTTGGATTATCTTTCTCTCTTCCCTATGGCTTTCTTCAGCAGACCTGCTACCTGAACCTTCCGGTGTCTTCACAAGATCATTGCCTTCACCCTCATAGATCCATGCATCACTTGCTTAGGGAACACTTTCAGGGAATCTATCCCTGTCATACATTACCTGTCTTCCCAGCTTTTCCTTTGAAACTTGGTGACAGTTTCCATGAACTAAAATACTTGTATTATATATGCCCATTAAACCAGAGCACATAAAGAATACCCAGGTCTGCTGCCTTATCAAACAGTATTTGGTAACCCTTAGAGTTACTATTACAGCAATTCCTTCACACCTGCATGACTAAAACCAAGAATGTACTCTTGTGGGTGGGCCCTTGAGAGAAGCTACCCCTAAGGTGTTTTCTTCTACAGAGAAAATATTTCAAATGGATATAGAATGTTACACTCTGGCCAATTTCAGAAATGCTTTTAAGTCATCTGTCTTATGCTTTCAGTTCAAAGTGTTTGGCTTCTATTTAATGTTTTTAATCTCTTTAACAATCATAACTCCCTTATGCACACCTTTTAACTTGCTCTTTTTCTGGCCCTATTGTCCATTTCTCAAATCGTTCTGTATGCTTTTCTTTTCTTTCTTTCTTTCTTTTAAATTTCACTCTCACTATAAAACTGGCTAAAAGCAAACAGCAATAATTATGCCACAGCTTGAATTCTATGGTGTCTTGAAATTTCTTCTGCCAAATTAATTTAGTCCATTACTTACAAATTTAGTCTCCCTTTAAATTGAATATGGACAAAATACAGATAAATTCTTTGCCAAGACTTATTATGAATAGTCACTAGTCCAATTCGCAATAAATCTTTTGTCCATCTGAATTCTCATGAGTCTGGCTTTTGCTGTTCATATTCCTATTGGCAAAGTTTTTGAGTTCCCAACAGAATTTCCCATTAAACACTGCTTATAGAATTCAGATTGTCTGTAGCACACTTGTCCAAACTGCCCCAAGTTACTCATACAAATCAGTTTTAAAGTTCTAAAAATACACAGTCATATCAGAACAGCAAATCCACATCTCTGCAGACCATTTTTCAGTATTTGTCACTTTTGCATTATTGTTACCAGAATACACTAGAGATGAACATCAGAGAGAAGACTGATTTGGACTCACATTTTCAAAAATTTCACCCCTATGATCGGGAGCAGATTATCATGATGGTGGAACAGATAGTGAAGGAGAGCTGTTCAAATAATGGCAGACATGAATATGAAAAAAATAGAACAAGACACAAAGGGATTAGAATTAAATACTCCCAAAGGTAACCTCCAGTGCCCTACCTTCTCCAGCTGAGATCACTTCTAAAGCTTCCCAAACTTTCCAAAGCACTCCACCAGCTGTGCCCTAACTGTTTAATTCATGAGGCTATGGGGAACATTTTATAGTCAAAATGAAATAGAACTTCATAGGCCATATGTCTCTTCCTATAATAATAATGTTCCGCTTTCTCTCCTTTGACCATTTTCTCTCATTTGACCATTTAAAAAAATAGGTATCAGTGCTTCAATTTTCTCTTTTTATTTGCCGTTTATACAAGGGCTGATGGCTCAAGCCTATCTTCTTAGCTATTTAAGAGAATGAGACCTAAAGATCACTGTTTGAAGCCAGCCAAGGAAGAAAAGTCCGTGTGATACCACCTCCAATCAAGCTGCAAATGCTGGACTAGAGGGATGGATCAAATTAGAGTAGCAACCATTAGCAAGCAAGCCAAGCCACAGTGTGACACATTGATTTCAAGTGCAGATACCAGTTCACACATGTACCTACACACAAATATTACAACAAATAAAAATTAAAACAGAAATAGAGGTGCATTTGTTGATGGTTATGAATGAATTCTTACTTTATATTTATGTATTTAAGGACTTGAGAGAGTAATAATTAACCCATCTAAAACATAGGAGAAATATATTTTTAGACAGCTATTTACAAGATGAATATAAAGTGCTATTTACAAGATGAATATAAAGTGCTTAATATTAAATTGCACCAAGTAAATTCTACATAAATGCTGTTTTTATTATTAATAATCATAATGGCACCTAGTGTTAAGTAACATGGCCATTTATCTGCAGCTGTAATGGTGAAGCTAAAATCTGGACAAGGTCACTGGATTTACCCTTGTGGTAATTCTGCTTACACATACAAAATTAGGCCTTTTGAAGCACAGGCCAGAAACTGAGCATGCACATCAACTTAGATGCTGCTAAATCAGCAGCATGGAATCAATAGTTGTCTTTCTTACATCTTCAAAGCAAACCTCAGTAACACATGCTCCCTCACTATTTGCATACTGGGAAAGTAGTGTGATCATTTTGGTGAACTGAAGAATCACAACCTCTGAGTCTTCAGCCAGGATGTTTCAGAGTATGCAGGACCATTGGCTCAGGAGGCCAGACGAACAATCCATATGATACTCATTGCCATATTTCCTCTTATTATATCTTGTGACCTAAAGATGTGTGTGTGTGTGTGTGTGTGTGTGTGTGTGTGTGTGTGTGTTGGACCTGGGTCTTGAACTCAGGGCACTGGCAGTATCCCTGTCCTGGGCACTATCCCTGAACATTTATGATCAAGGCTAGTACTCTAACACATGTGCCACAGCTTCACTTCTGTCCTCTTGGTGGTTAATTGGAGATAATGATCTCAGAGATATTCCTATCCATAGTTGGCTTCAGACAACAATCTTCAAAAATCTCAGTATCTTAAAGAGCTAGGATTACATTCATACATACATTAGATCTACTTTTATTTAAAGGAAGTTAAGAATTTTTCACTCATTTGGAATCTCATGGGTTTAAATTCACTTACTATATCCTAATAATAAGGAGAACACAGTCCACATTCTTAACCTGGTTTCTATGAACCAAATTATTGTGGAGTTACTGTCCTTCTGGGATTATTCATTAATTAACACACTCTCTATCTCTCTCTTGGTGCCTCTCACACAAATCAGAGAGCTGAATGAAAAATTAATATTCAGCAGTTACAAAGAAGTCATTCCCATTCCATGAAAGGAATGAATTTTGCCTTCGGACTTAAGGATTCAGACCCAAGAACTGACTATCACTTGACGATTTTGCTGCTTTCTCATTCAGGGCTGGATGCCAGTGTCCCGTTTAAGTCAAGCAGGGGATTCTCCAGCTTTGGTTAGAAATTTCTGGCATATTTGATCAGATAATTTGTTAAAAAATGTTTTCTGGTGGTAGAATTGTCATTTTTACACACTTGCAGGGAAAAGCCTTCAAATGCTAATTGACGTGGGTAATTTCCCCTGGAATAGCCAAAGCTTTCATTGTCATTAGCAGAGTCTTTTTACAGCCCCTTTTATACTAGAGATATCACAGTGGTTCAGAATCCTCGTTTAGCTAGCCAAAAAGGAGTAGAACCTATAAAGCTGTTCTACTGAACCCCTTGATAATAGATGTAAAAAAGTAAGGTACTTTTACTTGTAGTATTCACATTCTTTATTAATGATGATATAAGAAATGATCATTTTGTTACTAATAATATAATTACTGTTATTATAAATAATATGGTATTATAAATTTAAATGTAATCCAAACAATTTTAAGCATAATTATTTAATATATAGTATATATCAGCAGGTATTTTATTTTTAAAACATATACTTTTTCTAATAAGGAGAGCAACCCAGAAAACAGAAAGAAAACAATTTCTGAAAACATAACAATTTGAATATTGTTAACTCGATAAAGATACAGATGTTGAGGCATAAATGAATAAATAAGTAACATACATATTTTTCCAGTCATACATTGTAACATATATTCAGATTATAATATTAATTTTTGCTTCATGAGTACCATTTGTTATGCAGCCTCAATGATTACAAACTAGGATATAACCATGTTCACAGCACCATTCACCATAGCCAAAGTATGGGACCAGCCCATATTCCCTCAATGGATAATTGGATCAAGAAAATACACACACACACACACACACACAGACACACTCACACAAACTCAGTGGAATTTTACTCAGCCATTCATTAGAAAGAATAATATTGTATCACTTGCAAAGAAATCAAAGCGCTTGGAAAAAATTATGTTAATGAAGTAAGTCAGACCCAGAGAGACAAAGGTTAAATGTTTTCTCTCCCATATGTGGAAGCTAGAATTAATTTATAAATAGATCAATAAACACTTCGGGGTGGCGTGCAAGTGTATATAAACGGATTAATTGGAATGTTGTAGATATAGGGGAGAATGCAAACAATGTAATTCCTTAGAAAGACTAAATCAGAAGTCAAAAAATGAGTGCTCAAAAAAATGAGTGGGGCCAAAGGGCAGGGGATAAATGAATGAAGATAGGAAAGAGGAATGATTGCAGTAATAAAATCCAAACCTATCCTACAAAACTATGAAAATTGAAGCAATGAGTGGGATTAGGAGACAGGAAAATGTTGAAAAGGATGACATTGATCAAGATGTAGTTTATTCATAAACTACTGAAAGATAAATATTTTTTAAAAACTTAGATTCCCTGTTTCTTTGGGCCTGGCTTACTTCACTTAATATAATACGGTATTTTCACAATAATAAAAAAAAACTTAGATTCAAGATTTTAAGCAAGAAATATTCTCAGAGTAGCATGGTATGTAGAAAATGTTTAAACTAGCCCTTATGCTTTATTCAGAGTAGCTGGTATCATGTATTGCTGTTGAGTTATTCATTGGTTTCAGTGACTGTTAGTTTTGAATAAAAGACATTAATATGCAAATGTGAATAAGATCAGATAAAATACTATATGTATGAGTATTTCTATTTTAATAAATATCATTTTGAATACCTGACTAATACACCGTATTCAACTATTATATCCTTTAGTATTGAAATGTTAGCGTGTTTGCTTTTACAGCTAATAATAATGAATATTCTGAATATATTTGTGTGAGGGTATAATTCTCAAGCTATATTCAAACTAAGCTTCAATAAAACTGAACTTTGCATAGACCAATTTATAATTAAATCAAAATAGATTTAATAAAATGAATTGATTTATAAATAAATCAAATAAAGATAAAGTATTCATTACTAAATTAACTATAGAAAATTGTTAACTAAGTTCTAAAAACTGAAAGCTGAAGGATCTAAAGAATGCTATTATATCATATTAGCTTGAAATACACATGGCAGCTCTTGTATCATTTTGATCTCTATTTTCTTTTATCTAAATCAGCCAACAAATTTCCTAAATTTCTATAAAAGGTATATCAGATGTTGGCATTTTTTCTTTCATTGGTTGTTATGTAATTTTTCTATAGATTTTTCATACACACATGTTCATTTTTTCTTGTTCCTCCTCTTGCTCTCCAATAGAGAAGGTTTTATATGACTGTAATTTAAGGATAATAATGTGATGCTCTCATAAATGCATGTGTGCTTTTAAGCTTGATTTCATGCAACTGGTATTTATTTATAGGAATGGAAAGCTATTTTCATGTTCAATATCTGCAAGAAGTAAAAAAAAATAAATAAATGTAAGTAGCAGCCTCAAATCTCTACTACCTTCTATAATGTTTCAGGCTTGGAAGTCTGACCGAGTTCACCATTATGGAAGATTATTCTGAGCAAAGAGAGGAAGTGTTTACATTGGAAAAGGATGGTTAGATATCAGAAGCCGCCGTTCATTGAAATCTCATGCTCCCATAAGTGAATGTAAGGCAAAGATGAAAGAGACTGCCTCTTGGCAAGGCTATTGTTATCATCATCCTCGCTTCTTTCAACAGCCTTCTTCTCCATCAGAGGCAGTGGAAAAATTCTTGAGAGTGAATGACCATATTTTCCCCAATTCCAATATATGAATCTTATATCTACTTATAAATTGTGGCAAATGAGCTTGAACTTATGTAAATTTTGATATATTTGGAATATTTACTGTTTACTAACACAAGCTTTCATAAACTACTAATATATCTTAAACTATACTGCTTATTCCCTACATTGGTCTTTACTGAGTATTAGAGTTGTGTATATTTTGAAATAGATCTTATTGTTAACCCAAAATGAAATCTACCATTTACCATTAGTCACCATCTATTATAAAACGTATCAGGTTTCTGATATTTTTAGTTCATATTTTGTTTTGTTGTACATTTTAAAATTATATAACTTAAACATAACTTATTGATATAGTGACTAAAATGAACTGTTTCTAGATTCTAGTTTTCTAGTATGAGATTTTGTTTTTTGCTTGGCGAACTCTGGGCCTGCGTGTTATCCCTCAGCTCATCAGCTCAAGGCTAGAACTCTGCCACTTGAGCCATAGTGCCACTTCCGGCTTTTTCTGCTTATGTGGTGCTGAGGAATCAAACCCAGGGCCTCATGAATGCAAGGCAAGCACTCTACCACTGAGCCTTCTTCCCCACCTGTAGAGAGCTGCGTGCAGCTGCACCTGGAAGAGCTTCCACCCTCTGCCTTCTGGATGGCGAGTGCTCTCTGTGGTAAACAACTCCTTATATGGCTAAGGCAAAGAATCTGGCTTGCTTCCGCGCACCTGAACCTATTGGTGGTTCCCACGTGGCTTATCAGGGTTGGCTACCCAGCGGGTACTTAAGGCTGTGGGGAATTCTCCCCAGGGTTGGGGTCAGAAGATTGCTCAAAGGTCCTGAATAAACTGCAGAGAGAAGAGTTCCGTGTCGTGTCTTCCTTGCTGGTCGAGGCGGTAGCGAAGGACTGCACCCACCCTCTAGTATGAGTCTTTTAAGACTGCATTACAGACTAAAGTGAAAATTAATTCCACAAATTAGTTGGTATAAAGTAAATTCATTTTAAAATGTCGATTACAATGTTCATCTTATTAAAATACAATAGCTATATTTCTTTTGGGGATCCTCTAAAATTATATTTTGTTCTCTATATTTAAAAAATATTATCTTCAAGTAGTTGTACAAAGGAGTTTCCATTAAACAAAGCCATTTATGAATATGATGCATGTTGGTCAGTGTAATCTTTGAATATTCTTACCCCTCCTTCCAATCCTTGCTTCCCTCACTTTACATAATTTTGAGAAATATATATTGAATTTTTTTTTACTGGATTCCTCAAAATTCTTCTCTTCATTCATCCATCCCCTTTCCTTTGGTTCTATCCCTTACCATTTTCTTGGTATTTATTTTGTTGCTATTTGATTTAGCCTTCTTAAAGAATCACACTGAATTCTTCTCTGAATCTATCATATTTCTGTTAATGTAGATTTTCATATTTACTTCTACTCCTAGTTCCCACACATGAGAGAAAACATGTACCCTTTGTCTTTCTGGCCTGATTTATTTCACTTAACGTAATTTTTCCAAGGTCCTTCCTGGTTTTTTTTCCTTTATCAATGATGCAATATCATTGTTTCTAATGGACGAGTTTATTTTCATTATTTATATATACAGTACATTTTTTGACCCATTCATTCAATGAGCAGCATCTGGGTTGATTCTATAATGTGCCTGTACAGAATAGTTCTGAAATGAACATTGTAGAATGTCCATTGGAGGGAGAGGGAGCAAGAAGTGGGAGGCAGGGAGGGTGGGAAAGAAGAAGAGAGAAAAGGAAAGGGAGGGAGTGAGAGGGAGAGGAGAGGGAGGGAAGAAGAGAGAGAATAAATACAGAAAATGGACTACTTTCTATGTGAAATCATTTCTCATGAAGGAAGAAGAAACAAATTAATTCCATCCAAAAAGAATTATCTTTCTGTTTTATTTCAATTGCACATGATTACACTGCTTATTCTTATAGAATCATTATGAATATTAGATACATACAAATATAAAAATATGTTCATACTATTGTGCCTTTTAGTATACATAAATATATGAGGTGAATACAATTCTGAGAATAGTAGTTTTGGCATCATAAAAGCATAATATTTAGTTTTTACATCATAGAGCATATATATTTACTTTAAATTGGTATTCTCATACTCAAATCTGTGTATTAGGTCATGTTTTGAACAATTTTACACAAATGTGTCTACACATATACATTTTTCACTTTTGTCCTTGACAGAATGATTGTCAAGAAAGTTTAAGTTCTATAAAATATGGAAATAGTGTTTTGTGTCTTAGTGTTTATTCAAACAATTTTTTTTGGTCGGGCGTGGGGCCTGAACTCTGGGTCTGGGCACTGTCCTTCAGCTCTTCAGCTCAAGACTAGCGCTCTACCACTTGAGCCACAGCGCCACTTCCGACTTTTTCTTATGTGGTACTGAGGAATCGATCCCAGGCCCTTATGCAAGGCAAGCACTTAACCACTGAGCCACCTTCCCAGCCCCTCAAACAATTTTTATTAATCATAATTTTCTTTTTTATTAATGTTTTTTATGGTGAAAATAAAGTAAGGAGGGGTTACAATTACATGAGCAAGGTAATGAGTACATTTCTTATCAAGCATTGTTGCCTCTTCCTTTGTTTCCCCTTACCATCCCTTCCCTCTCTGCCCTCCCACCCCGCCCTCCCCGCCAAAGTTGTAAAATTCATTTTTCGACATAACTTCGTGTACATCTAATTATTGCAATGGGTCCACCTGTATCCCTATTTAAACAATTTGTTTTTTTCCTTCCCCTCAACAAATTATACCAACATCAAATACAGTGAAAACAATTTTGCCTCATCAATACCTGCCTCTACCAATCAATACTATTTAATTTGTAGGCAAGATACATAATTCAGGAACATAAGTAGGAAATGGAGAACTTCATGTTACCTGCTCTGCTGCTCTTATCATATATTTTACTTGACACAAGCAATTCACATGAATGTGTAGTCCTAATATTCTATAAGAACACTTACTGGACATTTTCAACCATGATAAACAAAATTTATTCTCTAAGTTCATTCTTCTTTGAAGGGTGTTAGCATCCCATAATTTGTGGTAACTGTGGTCTTAATGGCTCTATTTCATAAGCTACTAGAGATGCCAAGCTAGCAATTTATAACCTCAAATCATGAACCACATACAATTGAGAGAAAAGGCACTTACTTGTTCACACATGATATTTTAACAGTTTTTGAAGAACCATAATGTGAAGAAATGCAATAACTTAAGTTTATTTACTTTCTATTATAACTCTTTCGAGTTAAAGGCAATGTGAGAGGCACTGAGTTCTAGAATGTTCAGTAAAGATAAAGGCAAGGGAAAATATTTTATACATAGAATACACACATATAAAATTACTATGATTATAAACTCTACTGATATAAAATACTAATAATAATTTTTATAATGCTATTTAATTCATAATATAAAATGTTTCTACTTCTATATACAATATAGATGTTTATATTATATATGCAGATATACAAGGATATAGATACATTATATATACATATATGTATATACATTTGAACCATCTATAATATTAGGGACTAGAATTACATATAACAATTGAAAATGTTTTCAATTTCATATATGATACTTTGTCAAGGACAAAAACTGAGCTACTTAAGCAATTGTTTTGAATTTCTATTTAATTGCTGAGTCTGGTATCTAGTGTGTTTTTTTTTTCTTAATATATGTTTTATTGTAAAGATACTGTATAGAAGGGTTACAGTTACATGAGTAAGGTAATGAGTCCATTTCCTATTGAGCATTGTTACACCCTCCTTTAATTTTTCCCTACCATCCTTTTCCTCCCCATGTTCCCAACTCCTTCCTCCCCCACTTCCCATCCCCCGCCACAAAGTGGTAAAGTTTGTTTTCAACATACTGTCTTGTACATCTCATTGCTACAAGTTCATTTTCAACATACTGTCTTGTACATTGCATTGTTACAATGGGTCATCCTATATCCTTATTTCAGCATTTTGTTATTTCCTTTCCCCTCTTCAAATTAGAAAAATGTATATACAAGATGTAGAACACAGGAATCAAATACAGTGACAACAGGGGTTCTACCATGGGGGGAAGAAAATATAAACAAAAAAAATCACATAGTACATTACAAGTACATTAAAAAGAGCAGCAGCAAAGATAAAACCTCTTGTGTCCCTATCTTGGGGTTCATTTCACTTAGCATAAGGTTATATGGTCATATATACACAGTTTTGACCTTTTCTGCTTGTCCTAGACATATGCTAGTTGTTGCAGATAAAGGAAACCATGGGACCTATGTTTCTTTGAGTCTGGCTTACCTCACTTAATACAATTTTTTCCAAATCTTTCCATTTCCTAACAAATGGGGTGGTGTCATTCTTTTTAATGGAGGCATAGAATTCCATTATATAATACATCACATTTTCTTGATCCATTTGTGAGGAAATATATATTACATTGCATAGTTAATGTAGGATTTTTTTTACCATATTTTGAATGCATTGCACTGATTCAGCCTCTTATGCATCACATGTTTAGAAACACAATAGAATCAGTAAAAAAAATTAGTATAAGTCTAACCATATAGCCTGTTCCTATTAGTTTTAATCACTATGCAAATTATTTTTATATCAGAGCAGTATATAGAGCATACTGTAAAAATGGAAGGAAATTACAGCAGAAGAAGAGATGAAAATGGCAAAGAAACACATGAGAAAATGTTCATCATCCCCGGCTGTAAAGGAAATGCAAATAAAAACAACCCTGAGATACCACCTTACCCCGGTCAGAATGGCCCACATCCTAAAGTCAGCCAATGACAAATGCTGGAGAGGATGCAGAGAAAGAGGAACCCTACAGCATGCTGGTAGGAATGTATACTAATACAACCACTTTGGAAAACAGTCTGGAGATACCTCAGATAGCTAAATATAGACCTCCCCTGTGACCCAGCCATACCACTCCTAGGCATCTACCCTGAATAACAAAAACCAGTATATAAAGACACATGCACCTCCATGTTTATTGCAGCACTGTTCACGATAGCCAAGATTTGGAAACAACCCAGATGCCCCACTACTGATGAGTAGATCCAAAAATTGTGGTACCTATATACAATGGAATATTATGCAGCCATTAAAAAGGACAAAATAATGGCATTTGCAGGGAAATGATGGAACTAGAGCAGATTATTTTGAGTGACGTAAGCCAAAAACAAAGAGACAAAGGGTACATGGTCTCCCTGATATGTGGATGCTAAAGCCAAAATACAAGAAGATATGGCAAAGTAACAGGATTCAAGAAACAAAGGACAACCACCCATTTTGTCATATCATTGCTAAATGACTCCATATTCTAGACCATATATGTGGTAGATATATGCACGCAATAGAGGGAAGCCAGGAGGAGGAACAGAATAAGTGGGAACAGCCTACACTAAGGAAAAGGAAAGAAAAGTAAACATCACCTGATGTGGAAAAAATAACTTGTATTGTCAAAGCTCATAGAACTCACAAACTGTATAGGCCATGATAATGACAATTTGCCTTGTGAAAGTTAATATATATTTGTGACTGTAAGTATCACTATTCCACAATACTGTGAAATATGTGAAATTTATGTAATCACCTAATCTCAATTAAAGAAAAAAGTGAGAGAAGGGATGGGTTAAGAGAGGTGGGTGACAATGTTGTCACACACTTTGTACTCATATACTGTTTTGTAGAATGGGAATTTCGTTGTACAATTACTTAAAGATAAAAAAAACAAAACATGGAAGGAAATTAAGTTTGTGATTAAAATGCCTTGAATTTAAAGTTACTAGATTCATATTATCAAGAGCTATAGTAAAATATGAAATCTAATGTTGAACATTAACACATAATCTCAAAGCATTAACCAAAGTGCCAACTGTTGTTTGAATGCAGTTTCATTATTTTGTGCTGCTAATTTCCAATTCTTTAAGTAAAGTTAATTGAAAATGTAAAATCAAATTAGAGGAAAAGTATGCCCTAGCATGTATTATATCACAAATGAGAGAATTGAAATTTTAAGAAATAACATCCTCAGTCACAAATATATATATATATATAAACCACATAATACCAGAACTACTGTGTTCTCTCATAATCCAGTCCATGAACTCTAAACAAGGCAGTTTTTCAAATTTTAGCACATATTGCATGGGACATGGACAAAAATGCTCAGGGACAGTACTCAGGTCCTGTGTTCAAAACTCAGAACCAACACACACACACACACACACAAACACACAGAAAAATTGTTCGCAGAACAATTAGAAATTTAATGTTACAAAAAACTATTCTATTTATGGAATCATAAATATGATTGAGGGATGAATTTTATGAAATGTGCAAAAACTCTAGATTTCAGCTTTTCAGAAGTTGATATGAAGAAATACAAAATAATCCTAAATAAGTTTTGAACACTACTGCTCTCATAAGTAACAAGATCGAGTGTTGTTACCATCCCAGTAACATTTCTCTTGAAATATATCTGTAGGATAAATACATTCTCATACAAGTGGTATTTTGGTAGAATTTGTTGGATCTATGCTCAAACTAATGTCAATGAAAAGTGTATAAAATATTTTAAATGAAAAAATGCTGTTCATACTAGATTTCAATATTTATTAAAAAGAAAATTATCAAAATGTATTCATTGATTCATCATGAACAATTAGATCAATACAATAGAGTTCACATAGAGCCACAGGTAGGTAGCCCCATGTGTTTTAATTAGTGCCTAACCATGAGTCATTCTTTAATATAAAACCTAAAAATTTAAAATAAAATAGAATCAACACAGAGAACATCCTTGTGATCATTATTGGATAAAAATTTTCTTATATAGCACAAAATGAACAATTCATCAAAAACAAACCAATAGATGAGAATTCAACATTATTAACAGCTTTGGATATTTGAAAAGTGTTCTTGGGAGAATGCAAATACAAAGCACAATATAGGACAAATATTTTCAACTTAAAAGTTGTCAAAATGATTTATATGCAGAATGTATCAGGAAGTTTCAAGCCACAGCTATTTTATAATATTCAGTATTTTAACATACTCTTTACCTTGCTCAGTTCCTAACCAGTTAAAACTTTGGATTTATGGTAATATGCGGTAAAAACTGTTTTCTCATGTGCCTATGTCTTTCTTTTTAAATTCAATGTCTCGTTGTTTTTTAATAATGTGATTTTCAAGACTTGTATTGTAAATAAAGGATGAACCACATTAGCCAAATATTTATTAAATATACTGAGAGCAACATAAATAATAATTGAATGTATAGTGACTACCATTTAAAGTTTAAGGCAAATAAAAATAATGTAAAACAATGCAGTAATAAATTACATTAATAACAATTTAATACTCAGATGAGTATGTATGAATGCAGATAGAACCAGCATATTAACTCTTTACATATTCCTTATTTCTTAGGGCTATTAGCAATTGCATAAGTGGCTATCGTGAAAGGCACCGAACACAAAGATACTGAGATTAATTTTTAGTAAGAAACTTAGAAAGAACACATTATCTTAATAACCACTAGATTCAACCTAATTTTCTCTTTAAAATATATTTTTTATTTTTACTATTTTGCAGAAAATTAGTACAATATTTTGAGAACATAAGCTTGGTTTTATGTATTATCAAAATCATATTTGAATTGAGTGAGCCCAGCAAAGCAGATTGCCAATCACCTAAATCGCATTTCTTTATTTGGGGTTCCAGGCCCATTTACAGTCTCTATATCTCTCTACACAACCCTTTTAAAATCAATTGAAAATCCCTGTTCAAATCCACAATACCAGAATATGAAACTCAATGGAAAAAGTGACCTTTGAGATGGTATTGGTCCTGAAATTGAAAAGTTATCTTGGTTATTATAAAACTCAATGCAACACATTTCCTATTTCAAGGTCAGTAAGCGATGTATCTCCATTTCCTTTCCTTTTGTAAGTGGCTTCAAAACAGCCTCTCATATTCAGCCATACACATATATTTTAAAAGTGGAATAATATTTTAGGAAAAAAGCTAATGAAATATATAAATTAAGTGCTTCAATTGTAGGCTTATAAAGTTGTCATTATGGGCAGTAATACATTTAAAACAACTGGGATACAAGAAAATAAATGAATATTTTCTTTTTAAATTCTAAATAGCTTGAGAAAAAATAACTCATGAAGCTTAAATAGAGAGACTTTACTTGTGTGTTTTAATTATTGTTGTACAAAACGTATGGTAAATTTTATCGCACCAATCATTTTTGTATACAAAATTTTATGGTGCCGATAACATTTATAATGTTACATCAATATTACCACTACCTGCTTCTGACACTTACTAATAAATCCTAGGAGAATCTATCAATCAAGTAATAATTCTCTTTTCTGCTACTGTAAATTTCCAATCCATTTTGGGCTGCTAAATTTTCTATTTTAAATATTTGATAAATTGGAATACAAATGTCTCTTCTGTTGTGGTTGATTCACTTAACTTACCACATGATTTTCAAAGTTCTTCATATCTTTCCAAAGATATTATTCCTCATTCTCATGGTTAAATAATACTTGCTTGTATAAATGTTCCTCATTTTGTTTACCCACTAATCTGTTAATGAACATTTTACAACTTCAATTTTTGATTGGCTACTTTTGCTTATTATTTCAGATCAATGTTTGAGTCCTTTTACTATTTTGTGTTCTTTGTATATTCTTTATATTAATATCTTATATATTATCTAGGAATAGTTTCCCTATTCTTCCTTATCACTCTCTGCATAGTCCTTTAATGTGCAAAAGTTTTTATATTTTATAAATTGCAATTTATGTACATTTTTGTAGCTGCTTCAGCTTTTGGCTTTATATTTAAGACATCATTCCTAATTCAAAGTGATGATTTGTTTTCTTAGAGTTTTAAACTATTAGCTCGTAAATGTAGCTCTATAGGCCTTTTGATTTACTTTTACATGTGGTATAATGTTTCACTTCAATTTTTTGTGTTAAGGTCTAGTTTTTCCCAGTACCACTTGAGGAAGAAACTGAAACTTCCCCGGTGAAAAGTTTTTCAATCCTTGTTGAATATTAGCTGAGGATGCTTGAGAGGTCACTTCAGGGCTTTTTGTTACATTCTAGTACTTTTCTGTCTTTTCTTGTAAGGAGGTCACATTGTTCTATGGCATCTTTGTGCTTTGACTTAGTCCCTAACCTTCTATCTATCCCATCGATCTATCTATCTATCTATCTATCTATCTATCTATCTATCTATCTATCTATCTATCTATCTATCTGTCTGTCTGTCTGTCTGTCTGTCTGTCTGTCTGTCTGTCTGTCTGTCTGTCTGTCTGTCTATCTATTTACCTATCTTCCTATTCATCTATTATCTTAAATAAATTTCAGTTAAAATTCCATATTATGTCATCAAATACATTTTTTCCATGTGCCTAAATCTTCCATTAACATCTGTAAACAATGGTATTTTTCTTCTTTTCAATGAATAAAACCTATGCCTCCTTAGTTTAGCACTTATTGTTAAATTTAGCCCTTAAATGTTTCTGAAAACGGGAAAATTTTCCTGTTATCATTTTTGTATTATACATCACTAGCATGTTGAAATAAAAATGATGCTTAAAGCATCTTTCACATTTGCTGAACTTAATAGTTCTAACACACAAATAAGACTGCATCATCACAAATAGAAGTTGTTGTTTTTTCCAGTTGAATTGTAATTTGCTTTCATTCTTTGACTAATTACACTGCCAAGAACATTCTGTAACATGCTACTACAGGATGTTAAAAACAAGATATGGACCTTCTTTCAGCATAAATGAAAATCTTTCAGATATTCAGCATTGAATATCACAATGTTTGTGGTTTTTAAGATGTGGTCTTTATTATTATGAAAATGTGTGCTTCAAGTTTTTTTTTATTTTACTTTATTTGTGAACATACTGTACAGAGGGGTTACAATTACATGGGCAGGATAATGCGTACATTTCTTACCAAGCATTGCAGCCTCCTCCTTTGGTTTACCCTTCACATCCCTTCCCAGCC
>NW_012267233.1:24114826-24193254 GCF_000151885.1 Dipodomys ordii
CCGAGTCTTGGATCCTGGGTCGTCTCTGGTCTGCAAACTGCAGGATGAAGATGTCTGCTCCTTGTCGGTTCTTGCTGGTGTTGAGTAGAATCCGCTCGCCGGCTGCGTCTGGCTCCTTCGTCCTGGACTCTCTGTGTGCGCGCTCAGGTATGGTTGCGGTTGCCACCGCGACCCTGCCTCCACCGTGGCGGCTTCTGGCAAGGGCTCAGATGTGTCTCGTTGTCTTGGCTTCCCCTCTCTTGTCTAACTCTCTGTCCTGTGATGGCACACTTGGTGTGATTCTCTGGCTTAGGACTGTTCACTGGAACTCTAAAACTGCTTTCTATGCGAGAGCTTGTTCAGATTCCAGCTTCTCCTCTGCCATCTTCCGCCGTCTCGTTCTGTGCTTCTAGTTTTAACTTTTTATTAACCTTTTTCATTTCTTACATTAATTTCTTAAATTGTATAGAAAGGCTGAGATCATTTTGTAAAATATGCAAACAGCTATAAATTACAGTTTGAGTAAAGATTTTACCTTATATCATAAATATAGAATTTATTTTCATTTTTTTGTATTTGCTTAAAGAATTTTATAATTTCTGGACTGGGAATTAGGATTAGTTGTAGACTGTTTGTCGAGCATGCATGAACCTGTTCAATTCCTCATCATCACATAAACAAAAAAAGCCAGAAGTGGTGCTGTGGCTCAACAAGTAGAGTGCTAGCCTTGAGCAAAAAGCTGCTCAGGGACAGTTGTCCAGCCCTCAGTTCAAGCACAGGACTGGCCAAAAAATAAAAACTAAATTATGTACATATATATATTTTTATATATATATACACATAATTTCTTTGTTTTTCCTTCCTTACTGTCAGTTATTGAAAACTGTAATATTTACCTTCCACACATTTGAAAATTTTCTAATTTTCCTTTTGCTCCCGAGTAAATATCAGTTTTTCATTTCAGTCAAAAAAGATACTTCACATGATATCAATATTTAAAAATGTTTTAAGACTTACTTTGTGGTTTAAGTATTCATCCATTCTTTAAACTGATCTATACCCAATATAAAAATAATGTTCATTCTGTCACTATTTAGTAAAGGGTTCTGAGTATTTTTTCTTGTAGAACTAAACAATTTGATGTTATTCGCTTCCTGTCATTGTTTTCTCAGTGTGGAAATAGTGTACTACTCTCTCCAACTGTGTTGGCTTAGAGCTTAAAATATTCCCTATAGAAACCTTATATGTTAAAGTCTTGATGGTCATCATGTGGTGCTTTTGAGAGGTGGAACAACTTTAGGAGGTAGGGTCAAGTGGGAGTTAGATAATTTGTGGTGTAGCCCTGAAGCGGATATTGGCCCCCCCTTTCAGTTTCCCTCTGACCACCATGAAGTGAACAGGTTTTGTTTTACTATGTTCTTCCTGCCATTATGTTATGACTTATCACAGCTCAAAAGCAGTGAATCCAGTGAAATTGAACAGAGCCCTCTGAAATCAGAGATCAAAACTTTCTTCATTTGAAGTCAACAATCTCAGGTATTTTAACACAGCAATGAAATGAATAGTAAATATCAAATTTTGTCAATTGCTTATTATAATTTGGGGCTCTGATGACAGATGTACATTTTTATTTTTATGTTTTATATGAAGTAAATCATTTACCCATGTAAGATATTCTTTGCCATTTATATATTTTTAATTAAAATTTCTTTGCTAATAATGAAACCACATAAACTCGGTTTTACTTACTACTTGCATTTAATATTTATTTCCATTCTTTACTATCAAACTATCAAATCATAATTTTGTGTCTTTCTTTTTAGAATGATCCTCTGTGTGATCATATTCATTTTTTATGATATATCTGTTCAATTTCTTCTTTGAAAAAGCTAATGATTATGAAGGATCTTTATAGTCCATTTAACGGTTTCCTTTCTAGAAGTTATAGCTTATTGTTGTTTTTCACTCAATTTTTAGTCCTATGTTTTTACAGATTTGCTATTAACAAGCTAGTAGAGATGATGGCAATTTAAAAGGAAAGTCAAGTATTTGTTCCTAGGCTGACATTACCATCTGTATATTGTTAATGTCAAAATGTATACCTTTATACATTCTGCCAAGTAATATAGATTCATTATTATTTATGCATTTGCATTTGAAATAAGTTAAAGAAAAGACTACAAACTACAAAGAAAAGACTAATATAGATTCATTATTATTTATGCATTTGCATTTGAAATAAGTTAAAGAAAAGACTACAAACTGAAAGGATATACACATATACATATATATTATATAATGAAGATAGTAATATTTACCCTTACAATTACTTCTTGTGAGTAGTTTCCACTTCGTACTACACCTTTGAGTTTGTTAGTGCCCTTTCATTTTTTTTTTAAATTCTTTTCACCTTCAACTCCTTTATCTCTTCTCAGTTGCTTTTATGACAATGTTTTAATTTCTTCTTGAAATTTTTTATTATTTTTCAAGGATTTTATATTTGCTTTAAAAACGTGGTCTTGTTAAATAGCTGAACTTAACCTAGAACTCATAATCCTCCTCTATTATCTTCCCAAGGGCAACGATTATAAATTTTCATCATCATGACCAGGTTTCTCTTGATGTCTTGAGAAAGGTTTGCCAGATACAGAATTACTGGTTTTCAAATTAATTATCACCATTAGTACTATTATAATTTTAGGTAATTCAAACTAATACCTATGGACCACATATATTCTGGTGAGAATATAGCTAACAATCAATTCTACAAAAACATTACTTGTAGAGGTCCTCTGATTTGTCTTGCTCTTTTTTGGCTTTCAATAGTTTGATCATAATGTGCTTCAACATAGATCTTTTCTAGTCTACATTGCTTCTTGGATATGGCAATGTATGAAGTCTATTAAATTTGGAAAGGTTTTGCCCATTAGGTTCTCAAAAACTTTTTGGATCTTTTCTTATCCTGTTGTCATCTTGGGCTGTGATAGTTGGTGGTTAATTTTGATTCCTCCAGTTTTTCTTTATCCTAACAACTTTAACTATCTTTTCTTCAAATTTTCTACTTTATTTGGTCTACTGATTTTTTAATACATAAGCTACTACCATTTGAAGTTTTAGAATTTCTCTGTGGTGTCTTCTAATATTTTTTATTTCATTTATAATTCCAATTCATTACTTTATCATTTTCTTTTACTTATTTTGTTGTTTGACTTAGATTACAAATTTTTCCTTAGTTCATTGATTACGTTTAATCAGCTGATTTAAATCTTCTATTGGTAATATATATCTTCGTGTTCTCTAGTACACAATTTTCCCACTAAAATCTTTTTCTTTTGAATATTTTTATTTTCATTAAGGTGTTGTTCAAAGGAGTTGCCATTCAACAGAGTAGTTTATGAAGAGAGTGCCTTTTGATCAAAGTCCCCACTTTTGAAATGCTTTCCTACCCCCCCCTGCCCCTTACCTCACTTTTCTTAATTTTTAGATTATGTGTCATATTTTTACCACTTAACCAAGCAATTTGTATATACAATGCATCTAGATCTGTGTCATACCTTCAACATTTCCCTTTTACATACCTGCTCCCTTATGTTTCTCAGTTCTTTTTTTGTGGTATGTACAATGTTTCCTTTTGCCTGCATTCTACTCCTTTCCTCTGGTTTTTCTTCTACTCCTCTCCTCTTATCCTCAACCCTCTTGCAAATACCTTTCCTGGTACTTATTTTGTTAGGGTTTGGCTTAAGAACTGGAATTATACTGTTCCAGTGTTTCAGCAAGTCCATTATGTTTCCATTAATTCATTTATAATCATGTGGATACCACCTAGCATATTTACATATAGAATTATAGGCACATTCTAGGTCCTACAAATAGGGAAACCATGTAACGTATTTCTCTGGGTCTGGCTTACTCTCCTTACTAAAATGTTTTTGAAGTCTTTCCATTTTCTTATATATGGTATATTATTGTTTCTGATGGATGAATACAATTCCATTGTGTATATGTAGATATACCACATTTTCCTGATCTTTTCGCCCACTGGTGGGCATCCAGACTGATTCCATATCTTGGCTACGGAAATAAAACACATATTTTTTTTCATGTACTACAACATTTTGTTGAGACAGAAAAATTTTGTGTATTGTGATTCTAACTAGAAATCAAATTTTCTTCCTCAAGGGTAATAGTTGTCACCCACTGAATCTTTCATTACCCTAAAGGCAATCATTGTTGAAAACTACTTGTCCAAAGCTTATGATCTCTATTGACTGTTCATGAAATTTCAGTTGCTATTTCTGTTCAGCCTGTGAACTGAACCAAATTCCCTCAAATTTCTAAGTTAAAAACAACAAAGGGATGCTTATGGAAAAGATGAAAAGTTTACACTCTTACCAATAGTGCAGGAACATTCCCATTTGACCACATCCCTCGTTCCCCCCAGCATCTGTTATTAGATTTCTTGATTATAGTCATTCTAACTGGGGTAAGGTGGAATCTGAATGTTGTTTTGATTTGCATATTTTTTGTCAGTTATGTGGCCTAAACTCTAGGCCGAGGCACTCTTCCTCATTTCTTCAGTTTAAAGCTAGCACTCTACCACTGGGCCACCTTCCAAGACCAGATTTGCATTTCTTTTATGGCTAGAGAAGTTGAGCATTTCTTCATGTGTCTATTGGCCATTCTTATTTCCTCTTCAGAGAAGCTTCTCTTTAAATCTTTTATTAATTGGGCAGTTGTTTCTTTGAAGATATATTTTTGAGGTATTTAACTTTTTGAGCTCTACATATAATTTAGAGTGGCCTTTATCTGTTGTATGGCTAGTGAAAATCTTCACCCAATCTATGGGCTTTCTATTGATCTTGCTAGCTATGTTCTCTGCCTTGCAGAAGCTCTGCAGTTTAATGCAATCCCATTTGTCCAACCTTTCTTTGATTTGTTGTGTTTCCGGGTCTTTATTAAGAAAATTTTGGCCTGTGCCAAGGAGTCCAAGAATTTCTCCTATTCCTTCCTGTAATATTTTCAGGATGTCTGCTTTTACTTAGAGATTTTTGATCCATTTGGAGTTTATTTTGGTGCAGGATGATATATAAGGATCTAACTGTATTTTTTCTATGGGTGTTTAACCAATTTTGCCAGCATCATTTGCTAGAGGCTGTCTTTCTTCCATCCTGTTTTTTTTTTTTTGGTCGCTTTTTAAAGATTAAGAGGCTATAGTTTTGTGAATTCATTTCTGGATCTTCAGTTCTATTCTTCTCATCCTCAGGTCTATTCTTGTGCCAGTGCCAAGCTGTTTTGATTTGTAATAGAGTTTGAAATTCTGGGTATTTACTGCATCCGGAAGGAGCCAAATCAAAGATAAGCGATGGTGTCATTTCATAAAATAAAGATTAGAATTGATTTGTAATTTGTGAATGGAACAAGGCAAAACCATACTTGTAATCTGAATAACTTACATGCATAGAATGTGCACATTTAGTATCTGATTATTTGCACAACATATTAATATTAAAATGTACATGGCACAAAATTATTACAAAGTCATTATTGTCACATAAAGAAATAAATACATACACAGTACATAATAAAAGCAAATATCATGGGAAACTTATTTTTATTTCTTTTGATACCTATAGAAATAGATGAAAGCATGCAGATTTAAAAATAAAACTACAACTTTAAAGATGTTCCAAGCTTTCACCTGACCATGATTCCATTTTATTCGTGCAAATTTCTGGGTTTTTTTTTTCAATGCTTATGCAGCATTATGTTCTGTTCTGCTAGTCCCAGAAATTTCAGTAACAGCAAGCTGCACACTTAGTAGCCTTATCAGTCATTTGAACTTCAAGAGCTAAATCTAAAATAAAAAAAGGAACATAAAACCTCAGGAAGCAGCTCAAAAATCCTTTTATTTGCAACTAAATTTCATTTATTTTACAGAAAATATATTTTTTCTTTTTCTTTTGTTTTCTTTGCTTGTTTTTTTTTTGATACATCTTCCTAAAAAATTTACAGGTGGACCTGTTGCAACAATGAGAAGTACAAGTTGTCATGTCCAAAACGAGCTTTACAACGTCGGTGCGGGGGCGGGGGCGGGGGGGAAGGGGGGGAAGGAGAAGGATTGGGATTGGGGGGGGGGGGGGAGGGGGGAGGCTGGGAAGGGATGTGAAGGGTAAACAAAGGAGGAGGCTGCAATGCTTGGTAAGAAATGTACGCATTATCCTGCCCATGTAATTGTAACTTCTCTGTAAAAAAAAATGTAACTAAGAAAGAAAAAAGAAAGAAGCATAAAAATGAGGCAGATTTTTCCATGGAGAACTCAATCATTAAAAAAGTATCAATTTTGTTTTTCAACATAACTTCTTATACATATCATAGTTGTAATGGGTCCACCTGTAACTATTTAAACAGCTTGTTTTTTCCCTTCCCCTCTACAAATTATATCAACATCAAATACAGTAAAAGCAGGGCTTCACAATATAAAAAAGTATCAATTTACTATGTTCAAAAAATTAAGATTCTCAAATAGCTAGAAAATCAAATGCTAGAAAAGTGATAATCATACAGGGCCAATAATTTAACTGGATACTAAATTATACAATTCTCACAAAATAAATGCATTCATCCTCAAAATACTTTTAGATACCTCTTCAGTTGAGTTTCTTTTGAGAGAAAAATGTAAGTTGATAGCAAATAAATATAGTATTGTAATTATTTAACCAATTTTATTTTACTTAAGGCTACTGATGAAGTGATAAAACTCACAAATTAAATGTACAGTAGTATTTACATAATAATTTCCTCATTTTGTATAACAGTGTTATAAGAAGTACATATTAAATGCAAACTCATATTAAAAGAATTAAATTAGCAATGTGTAAATTAATGCTTATGTTGAGAACACTACTAGAGGAAAATCACCTGCATGTTCATCAGTAATGGAAGTAGAGTGCTATTTAATTAATCATCTACAAGTGTAACTAAGTTTATCTTTTACTTTCCATTGGATTAACTTATAGAATTATAGACATATTTGAATTATTACAAATGAAGGAAACAGTATAGCTCATATTTCTTTAGTTCTGGCTTACTTCATTTAATATATATTTTTCCAAATCCATTTCCTTCCGAATGAGGCAATGTCATTCTTTCTGATGGAAGCATTCCATTGTGTATATATCATTTTTCCCTGATGCGTTCATCCAGTCACATAGATTTCAATGAAAGAATGAGATTAAATGTTCACTAGAGAAGACAGGAAGAAAGTGGGTAAATGTCATAGAAAGAGATAAAGCATGTAATGCATGCTTAATACATCTTCCTATGGTTTTTCTTTTAGAAAAACCATTTAATTTTCATGTAAAATTTAGAGTAAGCTGATCAGCACACACACACATACACACACACACACACACACACACACACGAGCAAAGAGAGAAATTGTCAGGATTTGATGGGTGCTATTCAAAATTCTAAACCAATAAAAGTAATAAGAATATTGATACCTTAAAATTCACTGTACCTAAATATTCTTACATACTATCTATCTTTTTTAAGTTTAATATCTCAAAAATCTTTATGGATTTCTGAATGGAAATCTTAGTCATACATATTAAAACTGAAATAAGTTGTAACACATACACTAATTTATATGTAGTTGTTTATATTATGGTGATTTAATTGTTCACACTTTCATTATATAGCTAGCATAAAGAAAGAATATAGATTGTATAAATAATATTATATTCAGTAATCTCAATATGACAAATTTCACTATTTCTAATAATAGCTGTAAACATTTTGGATTTGTCATATATAGTATCAATTCACTGTGATTAATAGTTGTTATTTCATTCATTTCTAATATTCATGCCTTTCTCATTCTGTCCCTTCAATCATCCATGACTGTGTAAAAAGTAAAACAGATTAAAACAACATTATGTTTTGGCTCCAAATTTTTCAATTTGAGTAGAGCTCAATGGATGTTGCTTTTTCATTTTCCTTTTGTCCATGTAAATAAAGCTATGATAGTTTGTTGTCAGACTGAATGAAAAATTTCAGATTAGCTCTTATACATGGTTAGTAATTGAGTATTGGCTTTTAGCCACAAGCTCCAGGAGGCCTGCAGTTTGAGGGCATCCAATCCTACACATATGGTGTTTTCCATGCGTTGTTTGAATAAATTTGCAGGATGGTGGCTGAGATCCAAGAATGAGCATACACAAATCAACAAAAACTTTATTACTTAAGATGCATTATATTCATATTAGATATTGAATTTAAACTCCTTTGTATAACTATTCAGATAATTTAAAAAGGAAAATATTGCATGGGATATTTGTGAAGTAGGCTTGAGATTTCAATAAACACCTCACTCACCATTTTCTATTGAGTAAAGTATTTAAACGGCTCATCCACTTGGAAACAGAGACAAAGATTCATTCTTTTATGGTGAGTTTCACACTACTGTGATCTTGTTATCCAGGTCTTTCTACCCCTCGTCCCTGCCAGTGTTCCCTGCCACTTTGTCCCTGCCGTTACCTCCCAGTATTTATGCTTGCAGTATCAAAAGCTGATTCCTTGTGTAACATGTACAGACCAGATCCTATGCTGTCCTGGCACTCCCATGCATAAACAAGAACTGGGGTCACACAGTTACTGAGCCGTGAGCATATTGCTACTCTGCAGGTACCAAGGATTTTTAGCAACTCAGAGATACTTTGGCCAAGGATAATTGTGCTACATGATGTGTATGGCCTTCACGCAAATGAGTTCACTGGCCAGGTGACAAGTTAGATGACAGGGCAGTCCTGCATTCCATAGGGTACATGTTGCTTCTGTGCCTGGAACGGTGTTCGGGATACACTTGTTAGGCAGTCATTTCCCAGGCCAGCTCCCATCTTCTTTGACCAGGATTAGCTGGTAAGCTTCTCATGGACTCTAGGCAGCTGTGTTGACTCTAGGCTGGGCCTGCTCAAAGGCGGCACAGTCTGTCCTCTTTCTGGCCCCATCCTCTTCCAGAAGTACTAGGGGGAGGACAGCCAGAATCAGCACGTGTGCATGCTGCAGGACTGATGATGGGCTCATAGAAGTTCCTACCAGGCAGAGGATGATGGGATTAAATGTTAGATATAGAAGGTGAAATAGAATTGCCAGATAAAAGTTATTTTGAAACGCAAATTATCTTAACATCATAGTTTTATATTAATTTTTTATGTAGATACGTTTGTTCTGTTACAGAATATTGTTTATTCTTGTATAGTTACACTACTAATTATATTTTGTTTCATCACATCATATGAGAATAATGAGTCATCATTTTTCAAAGTTCATTGAATTCTGAACCAGAAATAGCAATGTTTATTGCTTATAAATTTAAGAACCATATTTTGGACACTGAGCTGAGAAAACTCAACACTTGTAACAAAAAGAAATGTTTATTAATAAAGTTGTGTTTGTGTATATTTGACTCAATCTTTTTTTTGCGGAGGGGGGGGGGCTGAACTCTGGGCCTGGGTGCTGTCCCTCAGCTCTTCAGCTCAAGGCTAACACTTGTGCCACAGCGCCACTTCCAGCTTTTTTCTTTTTCTGCTTATGTGGTGCTGAGGAATGGAACCCAGGGTCTCAGGCATGCAAGGCAAGTGCTCTACCTCTGAGCCACCTTCCCAGCCCCCTCAGTCTTTTTATTGCAGTTGATCATTCAGTCTTACAGCACATAATGAACCCCCAAGTGTTGTTATAAAAAGAGTGGGAAGAAAAGGGAAAGTGAGAGAATAGATGGGAGCGGCTCCCTTGTGCAAATACACTCTACACATCTATGAGTTGTCACATGAAGACTCCTAGTCCTATTAGTG
The DNA here is from genome assembly GCF_000151885.1 of Dipodomys ordii. Lineage (NCBI taxonomy): Eukaryota > Metazoa > Chordata > Mammalia > Rodentia > Heteromyidae > Dipodomys > Dipodomys ordii. The sequence goes on from NW_012267233.1 coordinate 24,124,657, forward strand.
AATCCTAAAAACAATAAGTAAGTAAAAAAGAAAAAGGGGCTGTGGCTGAAGTGGTAAAGCAGTAGCCTTGAACATCTATGAGCTAAAGCACAAAATCTAAAGGATACCATCTAAATCCTGAGATCTAACCAGACAGAGAGATAGAGAGACAGAAGACAGATATATATATATATATATATAGAGAGAGAGAGAGAGAGAGAGAGAGAGAGAGAGAGAGAGGGGGGGGGAGAAACAGAGACAGAGACAGAGTCAGAGACAAAGAGAAAGGAAAGACAAAAAGGATATACTTCTGTAAAATAGCCATAGCATACCAACACAGGGTATTCATGAATGCACCTACTGAATGCATCTATGATATGAATCTGTCTCCTATCAGGATTTCTGCCATTAACCTATGAATTGACCTACACAATTGAATTATCATTTGGCAATTATATACTTTTATATAAGCTACCAGTATTACTGTTAGTAGCTAATATAAGTCTGTTGAACATTTAACAAAGTTTAAGAAAAAAAAATCTAAAGTCTGAAGGTTTTGGGAGACTAAAGTGTTAGATTTATCAGAATCTTTCTAAGCATGACCTGTACCTTTTTTTTTATCTGACGTGGGGTTTGAGCTCTGGGCCTGGGCACTGTTCCTCAGCTCTTCAGCTCAAGACTAGTGCTCTACCACTTTAGCCACAGCACCACTTCTGGCTGTCTCCTTGCAGTTTTTTGGAGATAAGAGGCCCAAGGACTTTCCTGCCCAGACTGGCTTTGAGCTGTGATCCTCAGATCTCAGCCTCCTGAGTAGCTAGGATTATAGGTGTGAGCCACTGGTGCCCAATGACATGTATCTTTGGTTAATAATATTTTGGTCTCTGTGCATCACAGTCCTGGCTGAATACACAAGTGGACCATTCATAGGTTGAACTGGGGTTTGGATGACTATGCGTGAACTAAGTTGCACATTCAGGATACACTGCAGATTTCCCATAGAAATGTAGTGGTTCTCTTTCAGGTCTATTCAAGGAGAATTTGCAAATGTAAGTGGCGCATCAACACAATCAATACAATCAGAAAATTTTCACACTGCAATAGAACAAATACTTTAATATAGTCATAGTACTTCTATTTCTAGTGATGATTCATAAGTTTTTTAGTAAGTGGAGTTGTGGCTGAAGTGATAGAGTGCTAGCCATGAACAAAAGAAGCTCATGAACAGTGCCTGGGCTCTGAGATTAAGCCCGAGACCTGAAGAAAGAAAAAAAAAGTGCTGGGAAGGTGGCTTAGTGGTAGAATGTCTGCCTTGCATGCATGAGGCCCTAGGTTTGATTCCTCAGTACCACATAAACAGAAAAAGCCAGAAATCGTGCTGTCATTCAAGTGGTAGAACACTAGCCTTGAGCTGAGGGTCAGTGCCCAAGCCCAAGTTCAGGCCCCACGATAGACAGGAAAAAAAAAGTGTCTGTTTTGAAAGAGAAATTTAAAAAAAGCAATTGCTTTGGCATGCAAGTATTTGATGAATCTATTGTAGTTTAAAGAGTATATCAGGGCATTAGCATTGATGTTAACACCATAGTCCATTCCCAGAATACCGCTTATATAAAGCTGGTTGTATATTTTTTTCAAATTTACACTGTACTACATATAGTACTTTATAGATTTGCCCTTTTAAACTCAGGTATTCACAAAAAGGTAAATATTCATGCATAGTACTAATGTCTGTAATACAATCTATGTAAGATGACAAATTCCTATAATGTGTCCCATGATTAGGTTGTAGGACCTCACTGACTCAGTGGATTCCAGTGCCCAGCACTGGCAGGCATGGTTATAACCTAACTGCTAGGCACCAGCCCTTATAGTGCAAGCACATATGAGTGGCAATCACTGCCCAAGGTAGTTATAACCCACATCCCAGGGCTTCTGATCACTAAAATCAAGTGGGTTGCAGTGGATAGATTCAGAAGGGAATTTTAGCCATTCACATTCTGTTGAAAAACCAACAGAAGCATAAGAGTAAAACAACAACAAAAAGAGAAAGAAAACCTGAAGGAGCTATTTCTCCTTTACAAACAGCAGCTCTTGAGACTTCCCATGTTTCAGTTTATCCTAGGACATACAGCACACATTGAGGGCAATATGACCTGGGTGTAGGATCTGCACAAAGCAACTTATCTGAAATTACTCAAAAGAGAAGTCTCTAATATTTATTAATTTATTCAAAACTGTGTTGAAATTTTTCAATAATCAGAATATCTTTTATTTTAAATTCTTAGGCCTAAGTAGTGTGTGTGTGTGTGTGTGTGTGAGAGAGAGAGAGAGAGAGAGAAACAGAGAGAGGATATATAGAAAAAATATATTTATAAGTATTGAAATTCTTCAGTTTGAATTTATTTAACCAGAATTCCACAAACATATACACATCATGTATGATCTATGTGTTTTCTAGTAGGGAACAAAGTATCTTCTTCTGGTACATCAAATAACAATATTCACCATTCAGTATTTTTAATATCTAATGCTCTACCATGCATAGGACATAGCTCAATTAAGGGACTGGGAATTTTAGAAGAAAACCCATAAACAATTAGTAATAATGAGACATTTATGCACAATAGTAAAATTACACAATATGTTCAAAATGTGGGGCTATAAAGAGAACAGAGGCTTGGCAATTTTCCTGGTTTCTTTCCAGAAGCAAAGTCTGTCACTGCTCCATCTGGAATATTTAGCAAATGTATTTCAATAGTTTGATAAAAGTGGCATGGGAAGAAAGAGTATAGAACAAAATCATAAAGCAAAAGGAGCAGATAGCACATTGACAAGATTTTTATGTACCAAAATGTCTAGAGAGGGAAGAAAAAATGTCCTGTCAGACTAAATCTTTCAAACCATATATATCTCTGGAGCATTCATTTACAAGTTAAAGTAGAAAGTAACCCCAAACCTGTCTATCCTGACTAACATGACTCAGTGTAGTTAAGACTGTAACAAAGAATATAACAGATGAGAGATTAAATGATGTACGATAATTGTTTGTTCTCCTGCACAGCAAGTACTTCTTGTCAAATGGCTTAATAAAGATGCTCACTTTCAAACTAGGAATCAATTATTTCAATTTACATTATCAACACTGGTTCTTAAGTTATTTTGGCAGATTAGACACTCCCTTGTTTAATATACAAAAGTGAAATGAAGTCCAGTACAATGAAATATTTAAAACAAAATCATGTAGGTAAACAACTCTACAAATTAAAGAATGGATATTATTGAAAAATATTCTACAAAACATCACAGTTTATTGCTTCTGATATATAAATTCAAATTAAAGACTAATCTTAAAGGTAAAATACAATGACAGCAAGCTTGTTAAGGTTTCTTAGAATGTCACAATCTTAAAACTACAAAGCAATTCGTTGTCAATATAGTTGTTTTTATCCCATGCTAGACATTTACTGAGATCTTTTATCATTATTATGTTTTCAGTACTATTTGTGCCAAATAATTGTATAATAACATAAACAAGTGTCTCTTTCAATAAACCATGATTGGGAAAGACAGTATCCATGTTATCTATGCCACAGCAATATTCAAATACTTTAATTTTATCTATTTTGTTAAATCAAGACAAATACCTAAATGAAACATCAGAAATGTTCTCACAGTATATAGCTTAATAATAAGGATTTTTTTTTTAATTTGAGAAATCTAGCCTGGCACCAGTGGCTCACCCCTGTAATCCTAGCTACTCAGGAGGCTGAGATCTGAGGAGACAATTCAAAGCCAGCCTGGGGCAGGAAACTCCTTGAGACCCTTATTTCCAAAAAAACTACTAGGAAACTGGAAGTGGTGTTGTGCCTCAAGTGGTAGAGCACTTGTCTTGAGCTGAAGAGTTCAGAGACAGCGCTTAGGCCCAGAGTTCAAGCTCCACGATCGACAAAAAAACAAAGAAATCTATTCTGAGTTATATAAAATTCAAAATATAGTTTTTGTAAGACTGCAAATCCTTTATGGTTTTAATAAACAAGATTTCAACTTTTCAAAGTGAAAAATATACATAGTCCTATTGCAAGAAAAAATTACTTATACGTAATTTTGGTGAAAAAATTTAACCTATATTGTAATGATATTCATTAAATGTGTGATATTTCCCTTCAGCAGTCCAACAGAATGTCTGATTGTCACCATATTTGAGAAGGAAGTTACTTTATACAGTGAATGTCATTATGTGAGAAAATTATACTTATTCAAATTACACATTTTATGAACCATGTGCTCATTCAAATTTCACCAAATTTTGCTCCGTATCTTCTATCTTTATGCGTATGTATGTGTTTCTTTGTATTTATATATATTTACATACATACTTCTCTCTACCTATAAGTACATATATATATATATATATATACTTATAGTACATGTAGAGGAAGATAATGTTTATGTATGTATATGTACACATCTATATTTAATATAAAATTATATGTACATGTAATATATATGTATTACCTATATACACATATTGCTCTCCTCTTTTTTTTTGTTGGTCATGTGGCTTGAACTCTGGACCTGGGTGCTGTCCCTCAGTTCTTCAGAACAAGGTGAGCATTCTACCACTTGAGCCTCAGTGCCACTTCCAGTTTTCTAGTGTTTTTTTGGAAATAGGACTTTTCTGCCTGGGCTTTGAACTATGATCCTTAGATCTCAGCCTCCTGAGTAGCTAGGATTACAGGTATGAGCCACCAGCACCCAGCTTACTCTCCTCTTCTTAACATTCACTGCCTTTACAAATATTCTATATATTTATATTCCTGAGTTCTGCATATATACTTCTACTAGCACATACTCCATTTTCTGAATACATATGCAAATAAATAACACTGTCCTCTCCTTAATGTTTATTCTATCAGTCGTTTTTTATATTGAGTAGATGATACCAACTTTGACTTCAGAAAAACATTAAAAAAAAACTATGAGATTTTCAATTGTTCATAGGTGGCTCATGCCTCTAATCCCAGCTCTTGTGGAAGCTGAAGTCATCTGCAGCAGGAAAGTCTGTGAGACTCTTATCTTCAAATAACCACCAGAGAACCAGTAGTGGTTCTATGACTCCAAGCTTAGAATTCTAGCATTGAGCACAGATCTAATGTTCAAGACCTAGGACTGAAAACAAACAGGAAACAAAAACAAATACAAAACTATTAGATTTTCAATGCCCTCCTGTCATCTAATTAACCACCTAGATGTTTGTATATGTAGAAGAACAGAAAATGACTTCTAAAAGGTGTCTACTTTGTAATCCTTAAAACCTACATTTTAAATTTTCTGGAAAAATTGAATTTTGTAAATAAAGAGATTATTCTAATTGTGCAGTCAGCTCAGTCTCCTCACGTGAATGCTTATAATTAGAAATATTTTTGCAGTAACATTTATAAACAGACTTCCTTCGGTCATTTAGAAGACAGAAAGAGGCTCTCTGGGGTTCTGCTCTTGGCCCAGAATAACCAGTGTCTGTATCATTTGATTAAGCTGATCTTATTCAGCAGCACCAAGCAAAGAATGGTTTTTTCCCCTCATTCTCCCATTGTTGACTACCAAGATTCCCTGTTCTAACTAACAAATGATAAATTAAGCTCACAGCTATTATTTCCCACCTTTTACTTGACTTGAAACTTCATATGCATGAATCTTTATATCTGTATTATAATTATATATTAGGAGACATTCACATTTTTATAATTCAGATAATGAGAAGGTCTTTAATAAATCTTGAAGCCCTCTGGTGGAAAGCAGTTTACACCTGTGTGACAAGAATTGTAATTATTTTATTCAGCAACAAAATCAAATGCCCATATAAGTACAGTTATCCCAATGATTTCAATTTTGGTTGTGTGAAATTGAGCTCAAATGTAAGAACCAGAGGAGCAAAAGTTTTTACCCAGATCACTTCTTAATTTTCAAAGTTTTATATACATGAGACTTCATCTAAAAATAAAATATTTTAAGACTGACTTATGCACATATATTCTTGACTTATTTTATAGAATGTAGCTGTATGTATATATGAAACAATTATGAATGATATAATAATATATTTAAATATTGATGAAAATAAAATGAAGTAACTTTAAGTAAAAAAAAGGACAAGGGCTGGGAAGGTGGCTCAGTGGTAGAGCACTTGCCTTGCATGCATGAGACCCTGGATTCGATTCCTCAGCACCACATAAGTAAAAAGAAAAAAGCAGAAAGTGGCACTGTGGTTCAAGTGGTAGAGTGCTAGCCTTGAGCTGAAGAACTGAGGGACAGCACCCAGGCCCAGAGTTCAGGGCCCACAACTGGACCCCCCCAAAAAAAGAAGGACAAAACAATGCTAATTGGAGAAAAGAAGTTTGAGGGGTAATTCAACTTTGATAAGAGGAATCACCAATAAACTGGACTTTATGACTATTACCATTACTTTGAGCAACAAAAGTAATCATCATTAATGTCTAATAAGCTTATACATGCATTGGGTGTTCTATATACACACAATATTAATTGAACTATTGCAAACTATAAATTATATTTCCCAGGGAAAAGATTATAAATACATGGGAAGTTAGGTCAGAAAAGAAGCATTACATATAACCTGAACCTTACTGTAAGTCATTACAATTTGATGATTTTTATAGAGAGTTATCAAATGTTATAAGTAAATAATTTGAAAAAGCTCATCTATTCTTTAAGAAATACACTCTAGGATTGCAGAGGTTAAACTGAGAAGTGAGGGCAAAGATACTATAGAAATAAAGATAAGATAGGAATGGAGAGGAAAGAAGAATTAGCTACTCAATGACATTTTATTTTATCTTGAAATGCTAGTGGGAAATTTTAGACAGATGACGGTAGATAAAGATGTTATAATCATAAAGATATGAGCAATGCCTTGAAGCAATAAGCTTAGAGAGTCAAAAATGAAAGTAAATAGAAGGAGACAACTGCCAGATATAAAGAATCATGCCAGCTCAAGAGCCTAGAAAGAGAAGCAAGAGACCTATAGCAAAATAACCTCACAGTAAACAAAAACAAGAGAGATTTTTCTCCAATAAAAATAAATCAACATTGTCAGAAAGGACAGATTGTAACTAGTGCATTTACTGTTGCATTTTGAAAATATCAAGACACCAATAAGTCTAGAAGACCAAATTAAATGAAAATGTACAAAAAATAATTCATAGAAAATGAAGGAACTGAATGGCCAATTTAAAAATTCCTGAATAGAACTCTCTTAGATCAGCAAATAGAAGCAAGGGTTGACAGTTGGGATTGTGTCAAACTAAAAAGATTCTGCAAAATAAATGAAATAGTCATTAGATGGAAGATAATGGAAGAAAAAATTGCCAACAGTATTTCTGATGAGAGAGTAGTAACTATAAAATAAATGGAGTCCTAGAAACTAAATTACCAAAGAATCAACAGCCCAATTAATTAATGTGCAAATAAACTTAACAGACACTTCTTGAAAGGAAAAATGTGTGCATACATATATATATGTATACATACATACACACACATATGTGTGTGTATACATGGCCTCTAAATACATGCGGATATTTTCAACATCCTTAGCCATAAAGAAAATATTAGTCAAAACAACATTTGAAATTTCATCTCATTCTTGTTAGAATGGCAATTATAAAAACACAAACAACAGCAAATGCTGAGGAGGATGGGAGGATGGGGGGAAATGAATCCTCATAGACTGTTAATGGAAATGTAATATAGTGCCTTCACTGTGGAAATCAGAGAGAAAGTTGCTTAAAAAAAAAACAAAAATACTATCATCCAGCAAAGGAACTCTTAGGAATATATCCAAAGGAATGTCAGAATCTAAAGCAACACTTGCACATGCATGTTCATCACAACACTACTCATAAGAGCCAAAGTATTTAAAATAGACAAGATACTCTCAGAATGATGACTGTATCAAGACAATGTTTTAGATATATACACTGGAATATTAGTCAAACATAATGAAGTTTGAAATTATGTCATATTCAGGAAGATGAATCATCATCATGATAAGCAAAAAACCCAGATTCAGAGGGAAAAATAATCACATGCTCTTTCTAATTTGTGGCTGATTCTGGGCCTAAAAGATAAACACATTTGTGAACACATAGAGGATTCCATATGCATACATATACATATACACATACCAGGATACATTTGTAATTGTGGTACTATTTAAAGGGATTTAGTGAAAGGAGAGAGAAGAAAACAGAATGTTAAGAGGATGAACAATGTAACTGAAATAACATTACACCTATGAATGAAGATGACAAAAGTAAACTCACTGAAAGCAGTTGAATAGTTGGAGATAAGGAGTTGGAGTAAAGGAGGGTGGACTAGGAGGTAAGTCTGCTTAAAATACAGGATATAAATTTGTGGGGAAAATACAGGATATAAATATGGTGGAAGACCCTTTGAATCATTAACATGCAATTTAACAAAATTAATACAAGAAAGGTAAAACATGTCCTCTATAGACATGTTGGAAGAGGAATGAGTAATGAATAGGGAGTCTGAAAAAAGTGAATATGATCAAAATACTTTATGTACATGTGTGAAAATAAAACAATGAAGCTTAGTGAAGTTTGGTACAAGGGGAGAAGGTAGGAAAGAGATAGTACAACATACAAATGCATCAAAAATCAAACTGCCTTGTACAACTGTTGTTAAAAATTGTTAAAATTGTTACTAGTTGTAAAATGAAAATTGCCAATTGCAAAGGGAAACATGGGGAACAAATCTATCATGATGAAATATGAATGTTATATTGCAGAAATGTTAATATCTGCAAATGGAATGTTTTCTAAAGGTTACAGATTACAGAATATCAGATAATTACCAGATGAACAATGAATATTCTTTAGAATTAAATTGATTATCAATAAACTCTTAGGAGATAACTTTTTTTTGTCTTTTCTTTTTTGTACTGGGGATCAAACCCAGGACGTTGAACTTGCTAGGCAAGCGCTTTGACACTGAGCTACATCCCAGCCCAAGATAACATATTTTTATAGATTGTCTTTATTAAATTTAATTTTATCATCTTCTCAAGTCAAGCTATCATAATTTCTTCAGGAATGCATGACAAATATATGAGTAAATATCAGATGTAGAAGCATGAAAAAATATGAATAAATAAGAATTCACTGAAACAACATTTTAAATCATATAGATATTGTCATCAGTCTCCAAGCAGCAATTACTTAAAATGTGATCTAATCTTGTTTAGTCATTTGATGGAACTGTAAAATACCAAAACTCACTAGATGATGGGTGGTCTTGTATAACAGATCTACAACATTATAAGAGATTAAATTCAGAAAGAAAGCACTCCAGATATATGAAAACTGTGTATAAATAGACATATTTTAGCTGTTAATTTATGTAATTCATATAATATTAATAGGCAGGTGTCAATGTATATGATAATCACTGGAAAATTAAATCCTTTATTATCAATAGCTATTGTTTATTATTTCTAAAATATAGGAAATTTAAAAATTATTGTAAGAATTGACTATTTGCCAAGAAATAAGGCTATTAGATAAAGTCAACCAATTAAAATGCATACATCAGATTTTAGGGTCTTTTCAGAAATAAAATATACATTCCCAACCTAATCTTTTGATATGACTATTGTGTTTCAGTTTGAGTAAGCTTCCTGTGACATGAATGTTTGTTGGTATAAAATGTTTTGTTTAGCAATACAAAGGATTATGTCATAATTTTAATATAATTTTACTATTATTATTGAAGTGTTACAGAGGGGTTATCATTTCATAGTTTAGATTATGAGTACATTTTTATTTTGGACAATGTCCTTTACTTTATGTTGTATTTTTTTATAAGGTGACCTAAAGCACATATTTTAGGTAAGTTTAATGAAGTAAAATAGCACATAATAATAGTTAATGATTAAAATGATTGAAGTGAGCAAAATCATTTTCCAACTTTCATATTATACTAAAATTTAAATGAAAATATGGAGACTTGTAAAGATAAGAAAACATTAATTTGTAGTAGTTTATAGATGGTTCTCATATTTTTATAAAGGCCAATTCTTTTTATAGAGATAGCTTTAAATTCATTTCCACACTAGCCAGGATACTTGAAATGCTGTTAAGCCATTGAACAATATTTTATTATCTTTCAATCAAATGTTATTTCAATGACCAATTAATATGCTTACTGTCTTTTGCACATGGAACATGTCACAGAGTCTGAGACTGAGAGCAACTCAGAATCCCCAGTTCTCAAGGGGAAGCACAGAGCTCAGCTTAGACTTCTATGTCATGTGGATTCAACTGATTCACATTAACTCTCTTAACAGTTAAGTTTATATTTAATATACGTTGTCCGTCATAAAACCTACAGAAGTCTATATGGGAAAACCAAAGGTAGGTAACAAGAAATATAAGTTGCCTTTCCTTTCCTTTTCTGCCTGTGTCACCTTCTCATGTGTTAGAGTAAACTTCTATGAAAATTATCAACAGATGGGAAATATTGAAAGTCATATAAAAATTTGACAACACCTAGTTTATACTTCTATTTGTCCAAAGTCATAGATTTCCCAAAATTAAGAGTACTTATCTGGGAAGGAATTTGGAGGATTGGTTGAGGAAGGACCTGAGACAAAATGACAACTTACGGTTTTTAATTCCATCATATTTCAAATGCATTTACCTCATGTTTCCTTAAAATCACAATTTTTTCAAAGTTCCTTACACTCTTCTCAAGCTCATTGCCTTAGCAAATATTCTTTTTTTAATTGAAAATTATTTTATTTTTATTTTTTTATTTATTTAATTTTTTGTGAATATACTGTACAGAGGGGTTACAATTACATGGGCAGGATATTGCCTACTTTCTTACCAAGCATTGCAGCCTCCTCCTTGTTTACCCTTCACATCCCTTTCCAGCCTTCCCCCTACCCCCAGTCCCAATTCTTCTCTCCTCCCTCCCCCCCACCGACATTGTAAAGCTCATTTTCAACATGACAACTTGTACTTCTCATTGTTGCAACAGGTCCACCTGTATCCTTAAACGACTTGTTTTTCCCCATCTCCTCCACAAGTTATACTGACATCAAATATAGTGAAAGCAGGGGTTATACTGTGGGGGAGGGACATACAAAGCAACAAAGAAATAATCTTATAAATCCTTAGCAAATATTCTTGTAACTTAAGTAGTCAAAGAATAGCAGAAGCAAACAAACTTTTTCTAAGAAAGTGTCTATGTATTATGTGTTTCTAAGTAATTTTATAAAGCTGTAGATTTCACTTGTTCAATCAAAGTGTTCATCTATATATAAATTAAGCCTTACCATTTAAAAAATTAAGTAGCTGTACAAAGGAGTTGCTATTTAACAAAGTAGTTTATGAATACAATATATCTTGGTCAATGTCACCCCTTTCAACACTCTCATCCATCCTTCCCAGCCCAATCCTTCCCTCACCCTTCTTAATCTTGAAGGATTAACATGGGAATCTCGCCTACATTTTCTCCCTCTTTTTCTTTTCCTTAGTCTACTCCTTTAGCATTGGCCCCATCCTAACCCTTTCAGAACACCTTTTCTTGACATTTTATTCTGCTGAAGTTTTGGCTAAGAAATTAATCTATATAAGACCTACTTTAATCAACTTTATTTCAGTTAATATACTTGTTTACAATGTATTTACTTAAGAGTTTGTAAGCAAAATCTAGCTTCCACATATAAGGAACCATATGGATCCTTTGTCTCTCTAGGCCTGACTTCACTAAATGTATTTTTCCCAAGTCTTTCTGATGTTTTTACAAATTGTATAATATCATTTTTTCTAATGGATGAATGAAATTCCATTGTGTGTATATACCACATTTTGGGACTCCATTAGTCCATTGAGGGGAATCTGGGCCTGTTTAATAAACTGGCTATTGTGAATAGTTCTACAATAAATGTAATTGTGCTGGTGACTTTACTGTATCCTGTTTTGAAATCTTTGAGTAAATGCATAAGAGTGGAATACCATAGAGTAGTTCTCTGTGTACAGTTTTGTACAATCTCCACATTGCCTTCCAGAGTGGTTGAATAAGTTTGCATTCCCACCAACAGTGTATTAGTAGTGTTCCCTTTGGCCACATCCCTGTCAGCCCGCATCTGTTATTGTTTTCTTGAAAATGACCATTCTAACTGGGGTGAGGACTCTGAAAAGCAAAAGTAATCCTTAGCAGGAATAATAGTGCAAAAAGGAATAATAATAATAATAATAAAGTTCAATCCCTATTGCAATTACTATTGCATAGTAATAAAATCTCTTTTTAAATTTTATTTTATTTTATTGTCAGGTGATGTCAGAAGGGTTACAGTTACGTGAATAAGGTAATGAGTACATTTCTTGTTTAACAATGTTACCCCCTCCATTGTTTTTCCCACTTTTCTAAGACTCCTCCCCCCACAGCAAGTTGTAAAGTTCATTTCCAATATAGTGTCTTCTGAGTATCACTGTTGCATTGGTTCACCCTTTGTCCATTTTGGTATTCTCCTTCCCTTCCCCAAATCAGACAAACCTATATACAAGAGACAAGGTAACAAAATCAAAAACAGTGGCAACAGGGGGTAAAACAAAGGGGAAAAAAGAAAGAAAAAAGAAATAACTTCACATGGTATATTTAAAAACACAAACAAAAACAAAGAAACAAAAAAGGTTCATATTCCATATCTTGGAGTTCATTTCAATTAGTATCATTTAATATGGTTATATGTACATAGTTATTGATATATTGAGAACTTCTGCTAGGACTATCCTAGACACATATTAATTATACATAATGCTTTTAATATGGGCACAAAACAGGCCTGAAGATGAATAGAATACAAAGAAGATCCAGAAATAAACCCACAGACCTAGAGACAATTTTATTCAATAGAAGAGCCACAAATATAGGCTGTAAGTAAGTCAGTCTCTTCAACACATGGTGCTGGAAAACAATATCTACATGCAGAAAACTGAATCTAGATCATTATGTATCAGCTTGCCCCACCACCAATTCAAAATGTATTAAAGAACTAAGTGCAATATGGAAATATTACAGGGTACACGTAGACATTTTCTAAGTAAAGATCCAGAATAATAGCAAATCAAAGTAACATTTGATAAATAGGACTACATCAAACTAAAAGTTTCTGGATTGCAAAAGAGCTTAAAAAGCCTTGAGAATGGAAGATTTTGTGACAGCTATGCATCAGGCAATGGCCTGAAATTCAGAATATGCAGATCTTTAGTTTTAATATTCTCTCTTTCTCTCTCCTTCCCTCTCTCTTCCCTCCCATCCAACTTTCTCATTTACTTCCAATGACTCTGAATTTCTACTAAAATTCTCTTAGAGATAAGGAACCCACTCAGATGACCCTCAATAAATTAATGGATCAAGAAAACATATATATATATATATATATATATATTTTCTATGATTCCAACAGAAAGAATGACACCACCCCAGACCTGGAAAAAATCAGATTAAATGAAATAAGCCAGACCCAAAGAAAAGTAGGTCCCATAATTTCCCTTGTTTGCAATAATTAGTATATGTCTAGGATAATCTTAGCAGATGAGTGGAATAGCTCAATAGCTATGTATATATGAGCATATAAGATGATGCTAAGTGAAATGAACTCCAAGACATGGATACAAGGGGTTTTTCTTTGTTGTTGATGTTTTTAATGTACTATGTTATTTTTTGTTTCTTTAGTATGTTCTTCCCAATATGATGTATCCCCTGTTGTCATTGTATTTGATTTTGGTACCTTAATATTATCTATGTTTATTTGAATTAGGGAAGGGAAGGGGAACAAGAGAACGGTGAGACAAAGGACAAGAGGCGAACCAATGCAACAGTGATATACACAAGATAGTGTGTTGCACATGATCAGTATTACTTGGGGGGTTGAGGGAAGGGAAAGTAGGAGAAAATTGAGAGAAGGGGTAACAATTTGATAAGAAGTGTACTCATTACCTTACTTATGTAACTGTAACCCCTCTGTACATCCCCTTGACAAAAGAAAAAAAATTTCTCTATGTAAAAACTAATTTCCTCATAATGATGTGATAGACACTTCTCACCACTGTCAAATACTTGACCCACATAACTTCTTTTAAGTCATTTAAGAAAGCTATTGGTTTCATAAGTTTCCATGTATCTTGGCTAGCTCCACTGTGTCTTGGCATGTACTGAGGCAGTACATCATCGAAGAAGTACATCATAATACACTGCTGTTTATATCATAGCAGCCATAAATCAGCGTGATCAAATTGCCAATCACAATATATACTATTCAAAGGTACCTTCCACCCAGATGATCTACTTGCTCTAAGCAATTGTCCTTCCTATATTCCTACTTTTCTTAATAATGTCAGAAAATTATGAATACAGAAAATTATGAATTGATCCACAATGGGTCAACCTCTCAGTGTTTGGGTCGACCATGTTAAGCCTTCACCGAATCAGTTTTTTTTTTCCTGAGTGAGACATTCATTCATGCCCTACCAACTGTCTGTAAACTTAGTGATCTGCCTTACATTTGTCTCCCCTAGTGTATCTTATCTCCTTTGCTCTCCTGAGAGTTGTTCACCTTCACCCATTCTGCCAGTCTTGCTTTCCTAGCATTGTTTAGACACTAGATACATTTCTTCCTTAAGACCTTTAGCCTGGTCTTTTCTTCTGCTTAGGCTTTTTCCCAAATATGATACATGTATAAATCGATTCACTAATCTCCTTTTTTTCTTCCTATCCCCCCATGAACCAGTTTTTGCTCTGTATTTTCATCTTGATTCCTATGACAATTATTTCAACGATGAAACTCACATCTTATAGATGGCTCTGTGTCAGACAGGTGATTGAAACCTGCTTCTCATCTCTTCATTCAGAGGACTCTAACCTTGGATGTAAAAAATACATGTCATTATCAAATTTATGCATGCATATTGTCTCAGGCAGCTATCATTTCTGCTGATAACTCCATATTTGCTTTAAAAAAGAACATTAAAGCATGAACATAAGCCAATAAAAAGACATTTGTAAATTATCAGTAAGCACATATTTGTTAAAAATCAGCCAATATTGCCCTGTACATTCTCAACAAAAGACTGGTGTTGGAATTAATAAAACACAATTACAAATTCACAAGAATCAAAATTATCAGCAAAGTTGGGCACCAGTGGCTTAGGCCTGTAATACTAGCTATTAAAGAGACTGAGATCAGGGGATTGCAGTTTAAAGCCAAACTAGGTTGAAAGGTTCGTGAGATGCTTATCTCTATCCACAAAAAAGCTAGAAGTGAAAGTATGGTTCAAGTGGTAGAGTGCTAACCTTGAGCACAAAAGCTTAAGGACAACACCCTAGCCATGAATTCAATCCTGGACCAGCACAAAATTAAAATAAATAAAAATAAAAACCAGTAGAAAATGGTAAATGGCATGATCTGGAATGTCAAAGAAAATAGCACATATATGACTTTAAACACACACACACACATGCACACACACATGCACACACAGAATAAACCCAAATCAACCATTAATCAGGAAATTGGGAAGATAAAAATAAGATTTTAACTTACACAAATGGAAAGAATGAAAACTAAGACTGTAGTCAAACTATAGACAGAAAATGAAGAATAAAAAACAGTTATTTTCTAGAGGGCATATAAATTTGTGGACACACAATGGACAAAAGTTAGGCATTATATACAACATTAAAACTAACAGTGTTTTACACTTCAAGATGTACATACATTAGAAATATATACTCTGAGTGACATTGTCAAAAAAGAAATGTACTCATTAATTGACTTATGTAATTGTAACCCCTATGTACATCACATTTACAATAACAATAAATAAATTTAATACAAAGAAAAGAAAGAATGTGGTTTCTTAGTAATCAAAAACTGAATGCATAATTTTAGTTTTACTTTTTCATTTCTGTTTAGGTCCTTCCTAATTAACATGCTATATATTTTGCATGAATATTTTATTTACTATTTACTTGCATAAATTAACTTTCAACCTGTTTCACTTGTGATAGTCAACAGCCTGACAATTTAAAGCACACTGAGAATAAAGAGGAAGCATATTTCTCAAATGCCTTCAGAAGGTAACCCAGGTCTATGGAAGCTTCTTCACTGAAGTCAAGTATTCTTCTCTGCAGAATTTATGTTGCTGCATTTCACCTATCTTACTATAGTATCTTGTTTAGTTACAGCATGTAAATGCAGACTTGAATTACTTTAAAATTAACATTTATATAGAAAAATATTAAAGTGAAATTAGATGCTGTATTTAAGCAGATGAAATCACATGCTATATATATATAAATGCATATTTCATAACAAAAGGAAAGGTGATAAACATGCACATGCTTACATATAATGCAGTTCCTAATTTATTTCTTTTGACAAGACAATATCTTCTTACCAAGTTCTTTGTATTAGTTATAATTAATTATCACAGTGATAATACATAAAGAAAAAAATTTTAAAGATGAATATAAAGATAAAAAAACAGAATGTATAAACAGAGAAACACAACTTTGATGCCTTGATGTTTCTTATTCATTCTTCCAAGCATATATTTTACTGTACTTAAAATACTCAATTGCTTAACTCTGTAAAATGTTCTGTATTTCAAAATTAGTGAGGACTATAAAAGAGATTAAAGATAGAGCATGAGAAATTTCATATTTTATTTCCTCAAAGAAAGCAACTAGGATACTATGTAATTTGTCACTGACTCACTATTTCTACTATATTATAAACAGTTCAAACTTCAATACATTTACCGGCAAAAACAGCACTGTAAGGAAATTTAACATCTAAGATTCATAAATGATTCTAACTCATAGTAAAACTTCAACATAGGAACTGGTGATTTTAAAATACTACATACTATCCATCTGACAAGACAATATCTTCTTACCAAGTTCTTTGTATTAGTTATAATTAATTATCACAGTGATAATACATAAAGAAAAAAAATTTAAAGATGAATATAAAGATAAAAAACAGAATGTATAAACAGAGAAACACAACTTTGATGCCTTGAGGTTTCTTATTCATTCTTCCAAGCATATATTTTACTGTACTTAAAATACTCAATTGCTTAACTCTGTAAAATGTTCTGTATTTCAAAATTAATGAGGACTATAAAAGAGATTAAAGATAGAGCATGAGAAATTTCATATTTTATTTCCTCAAATAAAGCAACTAGGATACTATGTAATTTTGTCACTGACTCACTATTTCTACTATATTATAAACAGTTCAAACTTCAATACATTTACCTGCAAAAACAGCACTGTAAGGAAATTTAACATCTAAGATTCATAAATGATTCTAACTCATAGTAAAACTTCAACATAGGAACTGGTGATTTTAAAATACTACATACTATCCATCTGTAAATGTTAACCAGAATTCACAGATGAACCCACATTATGCTTTTCATGAAAACTATGTTAGAGTGAGCAACTACAGTCATTATCTTCAATGTACAGGATGTAAAAAATGATCTATAGAACTGGAGGGCATGATTGGGAAAGATGGGGAGAATGATCAAAGAAGTGACATTGATCAAGGGCATTGTACTCATGCTCAGACTTGTGGAACTGAAACCCCTTTGTATAACTACTTAAAATATAAATAAAATTATTTTAAACATGATACAAAATATTGTAACATATGAAATAATGGAATGACACAAAATCTATTAATTACTGCACTAAGAATTTAACTATAAAACAAGTAAAAATAGAATTACAATTCTGTATGAGAAGTTCAGTGTCATAAATCATGTAAGGATAATATTATTTAAAGCTTCCAAAGGAACTGGACTCATTTAGGGGGAGTTCTGCAAAACTGCTATCAGGGAAAGTTGTGAAGTTGTTATGAGGACAATTTCTTGAAGTACAAGTAAGTACTAGGTAGATGAAAAGTACATTACAATGATTCATATTTTATAATGGAGGACAATATCTCCATTATAAAACCATATAGAGTAGATGTAATTGTGCAATTGCAAATAGTTTAGCATGACTTACAAACTGATAAACGTCAGTGATAGTAGGTGTAGCTAGAAGGCTACTTGCGCACTGGTTGATGTTTAATTATGTGTGAATATTAATGTCTGATAATACCCTATGGAAGACAGTAAGAGTTTTTAATTAGTGGAGGAATAACATTATAATTGTACTTTATAAACAAGAATTTATATACTGGTTGAAAAAAATTTAGTGGGCTATTAAAGTTATCTTTGGTCTTGTTTGTAAGCATTTGGGTAAATGCCCAAAAGTGGGATTGCTGGGTCATAGGGGAGCTCTATGTGGAGTCTTTTGAGGAACCTCCATACTACTTTCCAAAGTGGTTGAACAAGTTTACACTCCCACCAACAATGAAGTAAGGTTCCCTTCTGTCCACATCCCCTCCAGCATCTGTTGTTATTAGAGTTCTTGATTTTTGCCATTCTAACTGGGGTGAGGTGGTATCTCAATGTTGTTTTGATTTGCATTTCTTTTATGGCTAGGGAGGTTGAGCATTTCTTCATGTGTCCATTGGCCATCCTTCTTTCTTCTTCAGAGAAGTTTCTCTTTAATCATTTGCCCACTTATTTATTGGGCAGTTGTTTCTTTGAGGATTTGTTGTTGTTGTTCCAAGTATATTTTAGATATGAGACCCTTGTCCATTCTATGGCTTGTGAAGATCTTCTCCCAAGCTGTGGGCTTTCTATTGATCTTTCTAGCTACTAAAGCTACCAGCACAACTATGTTTATTGCAGCACTATTTACCATTGCTAAGATCTGGAACCAACCCAGATGCCCCTCAGTATATACACAATGGAATTCTATGCCTCCATCAGAAAGAATGACATTGTCCCATTTGTTAGGAAATGGAAAGACTTGGAAAAAATTATATTAACTGACGTAAGTCAAGCCCAAAGAAACATAGGTCCTATGGTTTCCCATATTTGCAATATCTAGTATATATATGAGTCAAGCAGAAAAGGTCAGATAAGGTGATGTTAGGAAAATGAACCCTAAGATATGCATTTAAATGTTTTTTTCTTTCATGCATTTGTTTCTAAAGCATTTATAAGATTATTTCTTTGTTGCTTTGTATGTCCTTCCCCCACAGTATAACCCCTGCTTTCACTGTATTTGATGTTGGTATAATTTGTGGAGGGGAAGGGGAAAAACAAGTTGCTTAATTAAGGATACAGGTGGACCCGTTGCAACAATGAGAAGTACAAGTTGTCATGTTGAAAATGAACTTTACAACTTTGGTGGGGAGGGGTGGGAAGGATTGGGGGGGGAGGCTGGGAAGGGATGGGAAGGGTAAACAAAGAAGGAGGCTACAATGCTTGATAAGAAATGTACTCACTATCTTGCCCATGTAATTGTAACCCCTCTGTACAGTATTTTCACAATAAAAAAAAGAAAGAAAAAAAAGAAAAAATAACAAAATAAAAAATAAAGTTATCTTTGGGAAAAATGATGAGTCAGTGATCTAAAGGAAGCAGGTATGGTGGCTCTAAGTAAAATGGCCAAAGCAAATTAGAATAGAGAGTTTATTTGAATAGCAAAACATATAAAGGAAGTTGAAGTGGTAGATGTCTTGCTTTTGCCAGTCAGTAATCTTATATAAAATAGAAAATAAAGATGGAAATATTTCAGGGTAATTTGCAGAGCGTAATGGTGAATTCCTCTTCAAATATGTCGTTTAGGATAGACTGTCATGTAAATCTGAATACCTCTTAAATACATTGAGTTCTATTTTCCTTGCGATGCAGCATCCTAAATGATCTTACTTTCCTCACATTTTTCTCAGCCTGTAACATCTTACAGTTAGACATCTGGAATTAGGACAAAAACTTCACATCTCTCCACAGTTTGCTATTACTAGGTATGAGAGAATAGTCTGCCAGTTTAGAAAAGTGCCAACTAAATAGACAAAAAAACCCGACTCTGATGTTGCCATTTCACTCAAGCTAAAGACAAACCATCTTCTAATTTTTAATTATATTATTAAATGAAGAAGTATATTGGAAATTCAAGGAGTTCACAAAACCAGTGACTGTGGAATGTGGCTCTTTATTGGGATCAGTGAAATAATTTCTATTAAAAGTTTAAAACTGTAATTTTCTGCTTGCTAACTCTCCAATAACTTGACATTATGAAGATATTGATTTTGTTTTATTCCACACTTAATAATTAGCCATCAATAAACACATACTATTAATTTTCTGGTTACTATTTTCACTACATATGGCTGCAATTTATGCTACAAATTTTGAGAAACAACAAAACTACCAATCATGTAGTAAATTAAATAGTATGATTTTTAAATGATAAATTAAAAATGAGCAATGTCCATTATTCATGATGCCTGTCAATTTGAGTATATTTACTGACACATGGCTCATGTGGTTAATTTATTGAAGTATTTTCCTGGTGACATTATCCTATGTATTTATATAAAAGACCATATCTCAAATGAGTTCAATTGATAACCTTTTTCTGAATGGAGCTGAATTTATCACCAAATGTGACTGGAATTATTTTAGGTTGCTACATAAGTAGCTCTGATAGACAGTTGTACAACGACATAACTGGTGATGAGTTCAGGTTTACCATAACAGGATGTTCTACAGGCTCTAAAATTCAGATAGAAATCTGAATTTTCAGCAACATCTAAAGCAATGTGCTTAGATAGATTTTTTTAAATTCCTGATTGATGGTGCTAAAAATATACCATGATCTGATAAAATTATCCTAGACATATACTAGTTATTGCATTATAAGGGAAACCATGGGACCTATATTTCTTTGGGTCTGGCTTACTTCATTTAATATGATTTTTTCCAAGTTTTTTCATTTCCTAACAAATGGGCATTGTGATTCTTTCTGATGGAAGCATAGAATTCCTATATGTATATGTGTGTGTTTATATATGTATATATATATATATATATAATCATATTCTCTTGATCGATTCATCTCCTATGAGATGAATATATGTATATGTGACTATGTATATATGTGGCTATGTATATATGACAGTATAAGATGATGCTTAGTGAAATGAACCCGGGAGATGAATACAAGAGGTTTTTCTTTGTTGTTCCTGTTGTTTTCAATGTACTATGTGGTATTATTTTGTTTCTTTTGTATGTTCTTCCCCCTATGGTATATCCCCTGTTGTCATTGCATTTGATTTTGGTACCCTGCATTTTGTATATACATTTCTAATTTGGGGAGGGGAAAGACAATAACAAGATGCTGAAGTAAGGACACAGAATGACCCATTGCAACAATGAGACTCACAAGACACTATGTTGGAAATGAACTTCACAACTTGGCAGGGGGGGTTAAGGGGGGTAGGGAGAACTGGGAGAGGTGGGGAAGGGAAGGGATAGTAGGAGAAAACAAACAAAGGGCGGGGTAACATTGCTCCACAAGAAATGTACTCATTATCTTACTCATGCTCATGTAACTAACCCCTCTGTACAGTATCTTTATAATAAAAAATATACATATACCATGATCATACAAACAGAGTGATGGATATGGATGCATTAACTTGCTTTGTCTACCTTCAGGCAATGGTCTCTCACAGTCTTATTTTTGAAATATTAGGTGCAACAACTGAGGTTCTGCATTAGAGTACATTCTTACTGCCTGAATTATTATGAAAATATCTCTGTGAAAAAATACATAATAAAATTTCCTCTTAATAGTGAGTTATTGAAATGCCACTGGATAGAACAGGCAGGAAAGATAAACCCTCTGACAGAACATAATATTCCATCTGCCAACACTGCTAGCCTTTGTTATCTGGCCTTTTCCTCACATAAAGTTTCTCAATAGTGCTATAATATTATTACTATTTTACCCTAGATACATTTTTCATAAGCATTTATTAACAACTTTAATTTAACAAGAGCACCATGAGCCTCACAGCTCCCTTGCCTACACTGGCTGGGGAATTTACATATAAGTGGCTTAATGACTTTGCAAGGAGTATTTCATTTTATTTTGGAAAGATGTGATTAGACTTTATGCCTTTAATTTTCTAGAGCTCTTCCACCTAAATAGGTAAGCATCTTATCACTTTTTAAGTTGTTCATTATGAATTCATGCGTGCTAAATTAGTTTTCAAACTGAATTCAAAAATCACCCAATTGAAAAGCATGGTAAATTAATATACAATGAAGCAGGATGTCAACTACAGTCCTAGTTGCTTCCTGATATTTTTCAGCACAGTTCTTTGCACATACAAACACAGTTAGTTTACCCATTCATCACTTTAACTGCTAAAGCACTATACAGTAAGGTCTATATGTCATTTCCACCCTGTGCACAGTGGAAGAGTTTGTTTGGCTTCGCAGTTGTGATCATTTCTCCGTTTTCCCCCTAAAGCTAATGTAATATACTCCCTCAAATGCCAGATGGAAAACTAATTATCTCTAAAACAAATACAGCTGTAGCTAAAGTAGTATTACCTTCACAACCAGTATGTCTTAGTCTGGCCTGGGGGAACATATCTAGAGACAATAGCCGAGTATAATATTTCCACGTCTAGTTTGTCATCTGAGACTACAAATAAGGAAGGATATTGCAGAATGGGTAGAGGAGTTTATTCTTGTTAGTTTGTAAGTGAGGACCAAGTTTTAATTTTTATGTCTCTGACAAAGAATCATGATTCCCAGGGCGGCCCATTTTCACACAATATTTGAAATAGATTTTAGAAATCAAAGGTTATTGTATTGTTTCAGGAGAAATTTACAAGGTGAAATCAACTAGAGGTAATTGACTTCTGGCTACATATTTTAATTTTACTGAAGTGGAGATATTATTAACATATGTAAATTCATAATGTATGCATTGATACGGCATACTATAAGTGAGTACTGACTATATTCCATGCATTGTTCTAGATATTAAGGATTCTATATGAATAAAAGGAAAATCAGACTTTTGTTTTTCAGAGCATGCATTGCAGTTGTAGAAAATAGTCACTATAAAAACAAATAAAATGAGAGCAAATTACATGAAAATGAATGTTACATGGGAAAGTGAAGCGGGTAAAGGTTCACTGAGTATCAAGAAAGAGAGGCAGCAGTCTTAGAAAGGGATGCAAAGACATTGGGGGAAAACAAAGGAGGAGGCAAGAATGCTTGATAGGAAATGTACTCATTACCTTGCTCATGAAACTGTAACCCCTCTGTACAATATTTTTACAATAAAAAAATGTACAAAAAAAGAAGGCAGTACCTGTTTAAGGGCCATCGATTTGTAAACACAGGAAGTAGAAACTGAAATTCCCTTGACATGTACAAAAGCATTACTAGAGAGAGGCTAGTCTGCTACAAGTATGGGGTGGATATGAATAACAGGATGTAACAATTAATACTGAATGAAGGGATGCTGGATGTTATCTGTGAGAATTGTGTTTGAAAGCAAGCAAGGCATCTTCTGAAAGACTGCAATCATGTAGGGTATGTTAAGTGTGCCACAAGAGTGCAAATTTTGTACTTTTACCCCTCAGGTTACTGGTGTTGGCAAATGGAAAACTTTTGGGAGGTGTCAAGTAGTAGGAACACTGAGGGGTCTTAATCCTTCAGATAAGATTAAGGAAACTCAGGGGAGTTTTTGTTAGCAAAAACCTGACCTTTGCCCTACCCTGCTCTCTATCTTTGGGTCTGTAAAGAGTGCTTTCTCTCCTATACTCCTCTGGGCAACTGCTAATGTGCCTAAGGTAATTCACCCAAGGAAGATTCCAGCCAGAGCCCAAACATACAATTTGAAATTTCAGCTTTCCAGTTGTGAAATAAAGGACTTTTCCCATGGGCTGCACTGGACATTGATGAAACCGAACTACGCAACTCACAGATAGAAATGGCAGAGGGAACATATAACACAATGTGAAAAGAAATGTACTTATTCCAGGATGTATGTAAAGGTAACTTTATGTCACCTCTAAAACAACATTAAAGTGGAAAAAAATGATCTGCTTTACATATATAGAGAGAGCTCTCTCTCTAAACATACACACACACACACACACACACACATCTGGCTGGTACTTTGAGTTACAATAACAAGAGCTAAACAAGGACATAATGAAGAGACGTGTTTCTATCATGCCAAGGAGAGATGTACTTTGTGCCACGTTGATGACTACGGTGGTCATGTGAAGTGATTACATTTAAATCTCATTTAAAGTTAGATGGAATGTCATGTTCCTCTTTTGGCTATTTAAGCAAGGTTCCTTTTCTTTCTGTTTTGGGTAAATCATTAGAAACTTTCATCTGAGGCCATTAGGCTGCAACAATGGGTAATAGAAACTCCCCCCTCCCACCATTGATCTTATGTGTACCTCTACTACTTTTCAACAGGTAGAGCAAGATAAATTGTTGGCATGAAGAGCAGACAAAATTCTGAAACTTCCAGTCTTGGCAATAGGAGTGATAACAGCTGCAGCAAGAAAAAAAGAAGGATTGAAGGTCTGAGACACTGACATTGAGCTTTCATTGTTTTTTTGTTTGGTTATTAGGTAGGATTCTTGCAAATTAGTTAGAGCCACAAGCTCCTGGCTTTGAAAACCTGAAACTTGCTTTTAACTGAACACCTAGAAGTGTAAATCACTGCCTTTAAAAACCTGTATCCATAAACCTCTCCAGGCCTTTCAATATCAGCCTCTAGGTTTGTAATCTCAATCTAAAAACCATCAGCATTTAAGGAATCAAGCTGCCAATACTAAGGCAACTGTTCCTTGCTTATACACAATGCCCATACTAGTTAAAGGGGAATCTTGGCTGATTATGATGTATTTTACATGAAATAACATATTATGGTAGGCCCTTGGTGCTCTTGCTTATACATTTTCAAGAAAACTGCCAGTGAAGAGAAATTTCAAATGGTCAAGATGCATAGAATTAATTATGGTACTATAGATAGGTGATTTTTTTTTTTGCCACAAGGCTGTCTTACTAAAAATCAAATTTTCATGCTATTGCTTAAGTTAGAACACATTGACATTTACCTTGCCTTTTGAGGTTAACACTTTGATTTGGTAGAGGCATATTTTCACAAAATTAAAGACATGGAAAAATTCAGCCAATCACAAATGAATGGGAACACTACTCGTTCATGCAGATCTATCTATCTATCTATGCACCAACTGAGTATGTAAAATGTGCAGAAATTTATAATTTTGTTCTAGAAATCTATTTTGACCCTCTAATTTGTTTTGACCTCCCTTAAACAAAACTATGCAATATATCCATAAATAAAGCAGGATGACTATATGTATTGAGTTTATGCAGATCTTTGTTTTTATTAGAAATTTTTATTGAAATAGGGCCCCATCAATTGTTCAACTTGCTTGTTCAGCTAGTGTTCTACCACTTGAGTTATACCTCTACACAGCTTTGTACTAGTTAATTTGGATATGGGTGTGGTGGGATCCCATAAACTTTCTTTCCCAGACTAGATTTGAACTTCAGTTCTGTATTTCTCAATCTTCTGAATAACTAAGGTTAGAGATATGAGCCACTAACAGTTCTCAGTTTTGCCTGGATATTAGTTAAGCTTTTTGCAATTTAACAGATTGAAAATTAGATTACTAATATGAAGATTCTCGGTTTTTGTTACTCTTTTTGCAAGGATAGGGATGAGATTAAGTCCCTAAAACGTATTAGGCAAGCACTTAACTAATGAAAGATATTCTAGTCTTTAAGATTCCTAGTCACACTATTATTAGTGTATGTAAACAGCAACAGCTGTTGTTTTTCCAGTATTATTAATGACTTCCATCTTGTTTCTATTTGTAAGAAATCAATGCCAAAATGGCAGTGCAGGTATTCCAAATAAAAATTATCTCCTAATAGACCTAAGGTGAAAGAAAAATTCAGCATAGTGTATAACCAAATGTAAATCTTTATGCTGGTATAAATAATAATAACAACAATAATAATGTTTCGAAAGTAGAGCTTGCTTAAGAGTTAAGTATGTAAGTGAGAAAGACATATAATAAATATACAAATAAATATTTAATAAGAGAGTTCATAATAAATGTTTTCAAGTAAATTACTAAAATATAAATGCCTAAATAAGTGCCTAAATATAATTTAAATATCAGATATTTGGCTTCAAAGACAGATTTTTTTTGTGCCAAGGCATCACTGTGAATCTTGCAATGACTTAATGCATAGGTAGGTTATAATAAATTCATCTGGTAAGCCGGGCGCTGGTGGCTCTCACCTGTAATCCTAGCTACTTAGGAGGCTGAGATCTGAGGATTGCAGTTCAAAGCCAGCCCAGGCAGGAAAGTCCTTGAAACTCTTTTCTCACCAGAAAACTGGTGCTGTAGCTCAAGTGGTAGAGCTCAAGTGGTAGAGCACTTGCCTTGAGCTGAAGAGCTGAAGGATAGTGCTCAGACCCAGAGTTCGAGCTGAAGAGCTGAGGGATAGTGCTCAGACCCAGAGTTCAAGCTCCATGACAGACAAATAAATAAATAAATTCATCTGGTTAGGAAGCCAATAAATACTATTTTTTGAGTGTGCCAGTAAAGGAGTTTAAATTAGATAACAATATTCTTGCTGAGTGTCTTGTTCAAACTGATACCCTACCACTTGAATCATGGTTCCAGTATGGCATTTTGCATATTGATAGCAGATGAAGTTTCATGCATTTCTCTGCCCAAATTGGCTTAGAATCAAGATTCTGCAGGTCTTTGCCTCCTGAGTCGCCAAGATTATAGGCCTGAGTTTCTGGAGCCCAGAATACACATAATTTTTTACACCATTTATATTCATTGGAAAACGTTATTTATACATTCATTTAATATCTCTTGATGAATGCCTATTATGTGTCACAGAAATACTTGAAATTGGTGTTTCCTAAGATTTGACAAGTAACCATGACTTTCTTTTTCTAAAACAATTGTATTATTTTAAGGGTATCTAAAAAGAAAAACAATGTAGTTTAATGTTCATATTTAGTAGAGCTATAAATTCAGTGTCATTATCATGCCAATAATACTTTCTTTCTTGAGTATGTGTCTCCTGTACCACCAAGAAAAAAATTCTTGGCCAAATTAAAATATCTTCTGGGTGTTACTTTGTGCCTATAAAACTAACTATTCAGGAAACTGAAAATTGAGGATTGCAGTTAAGAAAGTAGCCTGGGGGCCTGGGAAGGTGGCTCAGTGGTAGAGTGCTTGCCTTGCATGCATGAGGCCCTGGGTTCGACTCCTCAGCACCACATAAACAGAAAAGGCCGGAAGTGGCGCTGTGGCTCAAGTGGTAGAGCCCTAGCCTTGAGCTGAAGAGCTGAGGGACAGCGCCCTGGCTGAGTTCAAGCCCCAGGACCGACACACAAGAAAAAAAAAAAAGAAACTAGCCTGGGCAGGAGAAAATTAATCCAAATCTTTTTGTTGTTGTTGTTTTAGTTGCCATTGCTGCAGTTTTTCTTTTCTTTTTTAAAAAAAATGTTTTTGTGAGATTTCTTATCAAGCCCTCTCTTTGTTTCCCCTTCCCATCCCTTCCCATACTCCCCACTTCCCCCCCATCCGATCTCCCCCCGCCACTCCCCCGACCAAAGTTGTAAAGTTCATTTTGTGACATAACGACTTGTAAATCTCATTGTTGCAATGGGTCCACCTGTATCCCTAGTTAAATGATTTGTTTTTTCCCTTCCCCTCCACAAATTATACCAACATCAAATACAGTGAAAGCATGGGTTATACTGTGGTGGAGGGACGTACAAAGCAACATAGAAATCATCTTATAAATATGTTAGAAACAATTGCATGAAAGGAAAAAAACTTCTCTCTTAATTTATCACCAAAAAGCCAGAAGTAGAGCTGTGGCTCAAATTGTAGAGCACTAGCCTTGAGTACAAAAGCTCAGGGACAGTGCCCAAGCCCAGAGTTCAATCCTGAGAATCATCACACACACACACACACACACACACACACACACACACACACACACACACAGGAAATCAAAATCAAAAACCAAAAAGAACAACAAATCAAATCAAAGAAAGGCAGAAAGGAAGGAGGCAGGGAGGGAGGAAAGGAATAAAAGAAGGAAGGAAAGAAGAAAATTAAAATACTTGGCCGAATACTTCTATAACTACTTTATGTTAGGCTAAATTTGAAACAAAATAACCTTAAAAGCTATTTTCCCAACCACAACAGCATACATCATTGTCATTAGTGCCTTCTATATTCAAACATATAGGATTATGGCGTTCCTCTAATTTGTAAACACTTAGTTGAACAAAATAGATATAACTTGAATCTCATTTTTGGAAAATGTATCATATTGCATAGTATAATTTTCTAGAGTATGGTTTGCCTTCTGTAGCCACATGTTATATTTCAGTGTCTCTTGCCCAGCTGGATATTTGGGTTTAGAACTATCCCATGCCTTGAACTAGTAAGGATATGAACAAGACATGAAAGGTTTCAGAGTTTTGAGTATAATTTTCTTGTCTCAAAACTACATATTACCCATAAGTATTCTGAAAAATGGCAGAGTAGGATAGAAAGAATCTCTTTCCTCACTTCAGAATTACATTGGTGGAATCTATCTGGTGAAGCTATCTGTGGTCTCCAGAGTCTACTGGTGTTTTGCTCCATCCAAGTGAAGGCTTTAGTAGTAAAATTTTGTCACTTTAATTAGATTCCAGCTTTTAACACAGTAGTAGCTACCCATTCTATTCCTCTCAATCGCAGAGCAGGCAACTGTGTACACAGTCCCGAGGCAGGTAATGTACAGTTTTTCACAGTCACAGAGAGCAAAAACCAGCCTGTTTTCCAAATGCAGAGAACCGGTGTTCTGATTATTGATTGTTGCTTCTGATATAAGAAGTACAGGAAAAGAGGTCAGAGCTATGGTTGTCCCTCTGATACCTTGTTGAAAGTCTCTCTCCTTCGGTGAAAGTGTCTTCTACAAGGTTAACATGGCCCATGTGCTGTTTGGCTGGGTTTCTCTACTTGTTTTCCTGTAGTTTTCCTTTGATATCCAGTCACTGAAGTCTAGGAAATTTGAAAGCAGCAATATTTAAGATGAAATTAGCACATTACTGCACATACCAAGGAAACGTCCCAGGCTTAGTATAGACCTGAAATACTTAAAATTTCCATCAGAAGTCTCTATAAATCAAAAGTATTACTATGAGAAAGAGAATACAATTTCAAGAAGTATCATCATATTGTTAGATTCAAAGATGCACCAATCAACAAAAGCAAGTGATTATAATGCATTAAATGGAAAAAAATAACAAAGCCCATAGAAACTGACACTGGGAATGTACTGCTGACAAATTTGGTAAACAAATACTATAAAATAACTCATCATAGTGGGGTGCTGGTGGCTCACACTTGGGATCCAAATTACTCAGGAGGCTTAGATCTGAGGATTGCAATTCAACCAGCAGGGGAAAGAAAGTCTATGAGATTCTTAGAAAAAGCCAGAGGTGGCATTGTGGCTTAAGAGGTAAAGTGCTAGCCTGGAGCAAAACAAATACTCAGGGACAGAGCTCAGGCCCTGAGTTCAACCCCTAAACTTGTACAAAAAAAAAGCCTCCTTATAATGTCCCCAAACTGAAGGAAGCTATATAAAGAGACAAAAATTATTCATAAATAAATTGAAAATACGAATTAAGGCACAAAAGCAAAAAAATTGTGGAATTGAAAATTATAAGTAAATGAAAATTTCACTAGTGAGATTTAAGCAAAGATTTAAGGAATCAAGAAAGAATTGGGAAATTCTTTCAGATACATAGACAGATAGATAGATAGATTTTTTAAAAAACGATTTAAGACTTGTTTTGAAATAATTGTAATTTTATTCTGATTTAAAATGCCAAGTTATGAGAAGATTATAATAGATAAATAAAAATAAAATTGCTTAGGACAGAAGTTTGCTTTGGGAGATTAGCAACTCAATGAACATTTAATGAATGTACAATAAATCTTGGAGCTGTATATGTGTGTGTTCTTGTTTGATGTATTATTTCAGAATTTTCTTAGGAATTCCATGCCTCTTAGAAGGGGTTGCTCTGGGAAGTTTGACCAAAAAGTACTTTAGCATCACATGTGTTATATGGTACTTAGTAGATGCACATATAATATACTTTAAGTTAATAACCATGGCTATTCTCCATTTCTGTTAGACCTGATGTTAAATTCTCATTTTGTATAGAAAAGGAACTTTAAGATTTTACTCCACTTTCCTATGGTTAAGGATGTAATGAGTTGGGTACATAATGCAGTCTAAATAAGCCTTCCACAATAAAGGGAAAAAAGCCGAGAGCTATTACTTTTCCTCTGTGACTCAGTTCTTTTCGGTGAGTTTGTTTATCTGTACTCAAAAGTGTCAATCTACATTGGGATTAACATCTGAAACCTTCAATTCTTCACAACAGATCTGACAAAATACACAGTAAAGCATTGCTTTCTATTTCTCTTTTGCTTCCTTAGGTGGAAAAATCACAGTATTGTGTTTCTTTTGTTACACATCACAAAATAGGTTACGTTGTTCTTCACACCAGTATAGGCTGTTAAAGATAAGTGAGAAATCCTGAGAAGAAAAGAAGGGGGTGTATTTTTACAGCTGATCCTGAAAGAAAAGACATTTTTCAAATTAAACACCAAAAATCTTAGAAGTATTTTCTTAAGCCCAGCTGAATTAAAGCCAGTCTCGTCTGAGCTTCTAGCTTACCATTTTCCTTCGTAAATTATGCTTAGGAAATTTGACAATATAAGGAAATTCTTTAACATTTCAGTTGTTTATTTCACACATGATTTGATTCAACATACGAATGTTTCCAAAAATAATGAAACCTAATTGCTTCATAACATAAAGAGCTAATTAATGAGAAATGAATTTCTCATATTCTCATGTCATGATCTAGATATGCCCTGAAAGCTTCTTTATAATTATGAAAATATTTACCATGAAATCTATCTTCTTTTAAAATGTAATAATGCATCATACAACATTAAGCATAGATAAAATATTGCACAACACTGCATTATTTTTCCAAATAATAAAAATATGTGAATAACATCAAATCTTTACAAATAGTTAAACCAATGTGGTGTGTGTATAATCTGATAATATAATGTTACTTTGCCTTCAAAAAGAAAAAATCCTACCATGGGCAATAAACAACATAGGATAACTTGAAGTACAGTTTGCAAAAATGAAATAATCCAATCACAAACAGAATAAATCATATTTTTATTTACATAGGGAGTGTAAAATAACCACGTATTGATCAATGGTAGACTTGTGCTTACCAACAGCTGGGGAGAAAGAAGCAGGGGGTGCTGTTAAACAGATATAAAGTTGTAGTTATACAAGATTAAGAATTTTGGGGTTTTGTTTTGAGAAGCATCTTGAATAAAATATGATGTGGAAAATTTTAACTTACTTGTAGTGTAAGAATAAAAAGTTAACATTTTATTAATTCCATTTTATTGATAACAAAACATTCAGTACTTTGAAATATATTCTCAAATTATCCATCTAAACACTTTGAAAGGGAATTTATGTAACATTTAATTAAGTCTGCCTACAGAATTATATATACTTTGTATCATTTTGAGGCTGTTTGCACACATATGATTCTACAGATGTGGCAGGACAGGTGTGTATTCACATGTGAATCTACAGATAATTGTTGAAAGGCATCTATCTACAGGAATGTATGGAACTCAAGGGCCCAAACTAATGCTCAGATTTTTTTTTCTCAAAGCTGGTACTCTGCCACTTGAGACACATCTATGTTCAGCATTTTACTGGTTAATTGGAAATAAGACTTAAATACGTCCTCCCAAGCTGATCCAATCCTCAATCCTCAGAGGAATGCATCTTGAGTAGTTAAGATTATAGGCATGAGCCACCAGCGCCAGACCACAGTTTTGAGTCTTGGAATGAAATCCAGTAAGTACAATTAAGATAATAATCACTCTTTTTTTTCCAGTCCAGGGCCTTGAACTCTGGGCCTGGGAGCTATCTCTAAGCTCCTCTTTGCCCAAGGCTTGTGGTTTTCCATTGGAGCCACTGACCATTTCTGCCTTTTTCTGAGATTAATTGGTTCACAGACTTTCCTTCCCAGGCTGGCTTTGAACCATAATCCTCAGATCTCTGCCTTCTGAGTAGCTAGGATTACAGGCATGAGCCACCAGTGCTCAGAAATACTATTCATCTATGTGGATGGGTATGTATGTATGTATGTATGCATGCATGCATCTACGTATGTGTGTATGTATTTGGTCATGAGACTTGAACTCATGACCTGGGCACTGTCCTGAGCACTTTTTGCTCAAAGTTAGTACACTACCACTTTGAGCCACAGTGTGGCTTCCATTTTTCTGGGGCTTAATTGGAGATTAACCTGCCTGGATCGGCTTCAAACCATGATACTCAGATTTCAGCCTCCTTAGTAGCTAGGAGGGCATGAGCCACCAGCGCCTGGCTTGTAGTAATTTTTTTGTTGTTGTTGATCATGGGGCCTGTATTCTGGGCCTCGGCGCTGTCCCTCAGCTCTTCAGCTCAAGGCTAGCACTCTACCACTTGAGCCACAGCACCACTTCCAGCTTTTTCTGTTTCTGTGGTGCTGAGGAATGGAACCCAGGGCCTTATGCATGTCAGGCAAGCACTCTATCACTGAGCCACCTTCCCAGCCCTGTAGTAAAATTTCAATGGCAGAAAACTAGACTCCAGAAGAAGGAACAAGATAGAAAAGCCTATGTGCCTGAAGTCAATCTTTTGACATACTCCATAACTATAGTAACAGAAATAGAACTTGCAGTTTATTATGTGAAAAGAAAGTAAACTAATAGACTCTCAAACTAAGTGCAAACCAGAATTTCTTGCTTTGTTGCTCACATTGCTAGATCAAATTTTGATTGTGGTCAAACAGAACTTTTCTCTTCAATTAGCATGTAAGAATCAATATCATTCTTTTCTAATAAAAGCTATCAAGGTCTAAGGAAAGTAGGCGAATTCATAGTTTGGGGCAGAAAATCATTAATGACTATGAAACACTTTGATGTTTTAAGAATCATACCTCTGAATCATATCTCAGGAGGAGTCTTACTATCTTAGAAGCACTAAAAATATTCAAATTCTTTACCTCCTTTGCATGACACTGAGCACTGAGATTTCCAAGTTTCTTGTCAGGTTGAACATAGCATTGAGGCTGACAATACTAGTTTATCATCCAGAAAACCTGTGTAGGTAAAAGAATCTGGTGAGATTGCTGGTGAACCAGGTGAGGTCAACATTATTTCCAGACCCACATTTTGTTTGCTTTCTTAGGATTTAAAATAACTTCGTATTAAGTAATGCAATACTTAATTTATTCATCATTTCAGTTTTAGGAGAAAGGGGTATTATGTATTAAAACTTAATACAACCTACCTTTGGCTTTGCTAGATAATTCTAATAATTGAGGACTAATGGTGTCTATGAAATGTTACCTTTTCCCCTTGTATCAGGGTCTTGCAGATAGCCATTCAATATTTTTTCTAAGTTAGCTTCTAGGGAAATGATGCAAAAGGTTGCAGCTTTTTTTCTACTTGTAAATTAAAAATCTTAAGGAATCCCAAAAAATATTTACTGAACTTTCTCTTGAGAGGTACTAATATACCACCTGAAATAAATATGACTGATCTCTTTTATTTTACTTGAAATAGTCAACTCACATAAAATCTGCAAGGAGGGAGTTCACCTTTCAAATGTCTGTGCATAGAAGGCACTTGATTAGCTTCTTCCAGAGTCATCTCTTGTAAAAAATTTTTTCATTTTGCTTAGGAAAGAAGATATTATATGGTTGCTTATTGCAAACTACTTTAAGGCAGTGAGGAAGTCACAAAAACAGAAGAAAATTAAAACTTCCTAAAAAACCAGATGATTGTTATCTCATGCTTGCAATACTTACTAATAAGGAGGCTAACAGCTGAGGATTGTGGCTTGAAGTCAGCCTGCGCAGAAAAAGCAATGATGTTCTTATCTCCAATAAACCACCAAAAAGGCAAAGTAGAGCTGTGGCTCTAGTAGTAGAGAACTAGTATAGAACACAAAGATCAGGAATAGTGCCCAGACTTTGAGTTCAAGTCCCAGTGCAGGCACAAGAAAAGTGCTCCCTAAAAAGAGCTTAGGCAAATATTGTACCTAAGACTAATTATGAGATGTTTGACATCTATTTGCTTATTATAATTTCCAAGGCAATGATGAATTAATTATTTTCAAGTTATAGAAGGTGAAGGTCATGTATAATGTTTTTTTTTTTTTTTTTGGTCAATCATGGGGCTTGAATTCTGGGCTTGGGTGCTATCCCTGAACATTTCAGCTCAAGGCAAGTGCTCTACTGCTGAGCCACAGCACCACTTCTGGTATTCTGGTGGTTAAATGGAGATAAGAGTCTCACAGACTTTCCTGTTCAGGTTGGCTTTGAACCACGATTCTCACATCTCAGACTCCTGAGTAGCTAGGATTATAGGAGTGAGCCACAGGTACCTGGTATGTATAATATTTTAGATAGAACAAAATTATTTCAAATTATACAACATCTTCATGGTCTTCTGGAAAATCTACTCTTTTTTTGTCTTTGAGAATAACAGAAATATGTGAATATATTTATCCAAAAATTTCCAAGGACTTGTTTATAATTACGACAAAGTACTTCTTTTAGGATATAATTAAACCTGGCATGGAAATAAACTTTGAGTTATTCTTCTAAATTTAACTGACTCAAGCCTTTCACATACATACACTAATTCATGTGTAAGTAATAAAACAATGTGCTCACTTTTAACAAAACCACTGAATCATGTGTTTGCAATAACATAATAAATCACATGTAGCATAAACTCCATGGAAAAGGCGAAGCTGGAGATACCTTCTACTTTCAGTTTTTAAAAAGAAAATCTAACATTTGTCATAAAGGAAATGAATGAGAAAGAATGAAATTAAGATTGTGGTATGAGAGGTATATTTGTGTTCATAAATGAACCATAATAAAACAACCAAAGGAAATTTTATTTTATTTGACAAAATATGCTCTTTCCAATGTAGCAATGCTAACTTGGACACAGTGTGTGGATGGTCTGAGAAGAGGTTGTGGAGTTCCCAAGGACCAAGTCTCTTAAGAATTACAGTGAATTCTTCCTTAATCCATTAATCCTCTCTTATTGTATTGTTGCTAGAACATTTGTAAGTAGCTCTGTATTAATTTTTGCTAGCTATATCTATGTTATAGCTGTATTTATATAAAATATCTGAACTGTTCCTGTTCCTATATATCTGTGTACCTATCACTGGCTGTACCTATTAGCATACTCTCAAGATCTAGTTAACTCACTTTGACTTTCATCTCTCCATTTATAAAAGAATAGCCTAAATATAATTACATGTGTTTTTCCCTTTAGCCCACAGTCTTAAAGAGTCAATAATATTGGAACAGAACACATTTCTCTTCTCTTTATATGTGGCTTGAGGCTGAGGTTAACCCCAACATTATACCCCACAACTTGAGGGATAGATTTGGACCTTTCTACAGTAATCACATCACTAAACCTTTTTTACTTTAGTTATTTTTCAGAGAGTTTATGGTGTTTTTGATCAAGACTAAGCTCCTCCTACCTAAGCCTCCTGAATAGCTGCAATCACACCATATGCACCACTGTGCCTAGATTATTGTTTGAGGAGGAGTCTCATAAACCATTTTTTTGTCCTGGTTGGTCTAGAGCTCTGATCCTCTCAAACTCTGCTGGGATTATAGGTGGTAATAATATTCCTCCTGTAAAGTTTTTACTTCCAACATCTACATTGTAAAACTCAAGATAAAATAATTTTAATAGTGTGAAAAATAATGTGAATATGGAAAAAATAAATTGCAGGTGGATAGATGATCAAAATTGGGGAATAGAAACTCTACTTGTCACAGAATTACAAGACACATAAATTTGCTTTCTATTTTAGACTATCAGCTTCCAGACATGAAAACCATATGGGTTCAGGCTATTTGGCCAAGTTTCACCCAAGCATAAACTGAATCAAACTTCCCAAGAGTTCTCTCTGAAGGAGATTAAATTTATCCATCTAAAATTCATGTACATTTTTCACACTTCACATGAAGTCTATATCCTACCTACGATTTTCTTCTGTTTTTTTTTTTACAGAAATTCCCTGAAGACATATATTTTACTTCATATTTTTGTGCTGGATTGGCTTTCAATCAAGTATAACTTCATACCTCAGTTTCTAATCAAGGAACAAACTAGAAACTCAGTACAAAGTAAACCCCTCCTGAGTTTTATCTTTACAGGGAACACCAACTCAGGGACGTATGTTGTCTAGTTTGTTGTAAAGCCTCTAAAGCTGTCCCGTGCTTCATGGGACACTTTAATTGTGTCTAAGTATATAATATTGAAGTATAAAAATTGCTTTAGGCATACACTGAACATTTTAACTGACTACTAGCAAGAATCATTTCAATGAATCAAGAAGATCCTGGCACTAAAATTTATTAGCTATTCATTGGCAGCTGCTTAATAAAGTACCAAATATTTGCTTACACTTCATAGCTGGATCCACTTCTCAATTCCTTAATTCCATTGGTGAGATCATTAATAAGCAATTTCTTCTAGTCAATACTAATTGCCTGTGCAAAAGAGATAGTTCATTAAATACTTTTTTTTTAACTCTAAGGAACGTCAAAGACCTCTTGTAAGCATAGGTTTACTAAAAGTTAATAGAAGCCAGGTGCTGGTGTCTCAGGCCTGTAATCCTAGCTACTCAGGAGGCTGAGATCTGAGGATCGAGGTTAAATGCCAACCCAGGCAAGAAAGTCCAGGGGAGTGGGGGGGAGAGGGGTGGGAGGGAGTGGAAGATGGGAAGGGATGGGAAGGGGAAACAAAGGAGGAGGCTACAATGCTTGATAAGAAATGTACTCATTATCTTGCCCATGTAATTGTTACCCCTCTTTATGGTATTTTCACAATAAAAAAAGAAGAAGAAAAAGAATGTTTTTTAGCAAGAGCAAAAATAAATAAATAAATAAAATAACAGTATTTGTATAAAAAAGGAAGTCCGTGAGACTATTTTTAAAGTTTTTATTTAATTTTTTAATTTTTTATTGTGAAAATACCATACAGAGGGGTTACAATTACATGGGCAAGGTAATGAGTACATTTCTTATCAACCATTGTTGCCTCCTCCTTTGTTCCCCCCGAAAAGTTGTAAAGTTCGTTTTTTGACATAACCTATTGTACATCTCATTGTTGCAATGGGTCTGCCTCTATCCCTATTTAAACAACTTGTTTTTTCCCTTCCCCTCCACAAATTATACCAACAGCAAATACAGTGAAAACAGGGGTTATACTGTGCAGGAGGGACATAAATAACAACAGATGGTGAAGGGGATGTGGACAGAAGGAAACCTTACTGCATTGTTGGTGGGAATGTAAACTTGTTCAACTACTTTGAAAAGTAGTATGGAGGTTCCTCAAATACTCCACATAGAGCTCCCTATGACCCAGCAATCCCACTTTCGGGCATTTACCCAAAGAGCACAAACAAGACCATACTAAAGCTACCAGCACAGCTATGTTTATTGCAGCATTATTTACCATAACTAAGATATGGAACCAACCTAGATGCCTCTCAGTAGATGAATGGATCAAGAAAATGTGGTATATATACACAATGGAATTCTATGCCTCAATCAGAAAGAATGACATTGCCCCATTTGTTAGGAAATGGAAAGGCTTAGAAAAAAAATTATTTTAAGTGAAGTAAGCCAGGCCCAAAGAAACATAGGTCCAATGGTTTTCCTTATTTGTGATTACTAGTATATGTCTGAGACAAGCAGAAATGGTCAGATAAGTTGATGTTAAATGAAATGAACCCCAAGATAAGGACTCAAATGGTTTTTCATTTTTGCTATTGTTTCCAACATATTTAAAAGTCCGTGAGATTCTTATCACCAATAAACTACCAGAAAATCAGGCGTGGCATTGTGGCTCATGTGGTAGAGTGCTAGCCTTGAGATGAAGAGTGCAGGACCAGCACCCAGGCCCAGAGTTCAAGTCCCCGAATGACAAAACAAAAACAAAAAGTTATTAGAAAGGAAAAATATACATCAAATTCAAACAAATATTGGTAGTATGCTCCTGAAAGAGAAAAATTCTATAAAGAAAGGTCTCTTTCCACTTAGTTATTTAATAAAATAATTTTGTTTACCTTTCCAATAATGGTTACTAATTAATAAACAAAATAATTTTATTTTAGAATATAAGAGACTCATTAGAAATTGTATGAATAAGGGTTTTGTGTTATTGTTGTTGTTGCTGTGTGTGTGTGTGTGTGTGTGTGTGTGTGTGTGTAAAGGTCCTGGAGCTTGAACTCAGACACTGGGCACTGTCTCTGAGATTCTTATGCTCAAAGCTATTACTCTACCACTTGATCCATAGTTCCACTTCTGGTTTCTTTTAGTAGTTTATTAGAGATAAGAGTCACATGAACTTTCCTGCCCAGGCTGATTTTGAATCTCAATCCTCTAATATCAGCCTCCTAAGCAGCTAGCATTATAGAAGAGAGCCACCAGACTTAGCTAAGAATAGTTCCTTACCTCTGGAAAATGTATTCTCTTTTGCAATTTTTGGGACATGTGACATTTTTTAAGGACAGAGAAAAGCAGAGACAAAATTCAGAGTAACAAAATGGTGCCAGATATTTAGTGACAGATAGTTTAGAAAAATTTCCCTTGTGCTCATTATTGTTATCTTAGCTGTCACTATTATGCATGGATAGATTGTGGGCACATACTTTTATAGCAATGTTCTTGAAGCCAATAGATTTATATTAAGTAAAATATGAAAAAGTAGCATTGCTAATGGATGATATTTACTCTTATTAATCAGATTTACATCCAGTAAAATGCTATTAAATGAATAAAATTATCAATATTTGATTTTTAATTTCTTATGCCCATTACATTCAAAGGAGAAGATATTTTCTCATATTATTTGGAAATTAAGCAAAATCTATCTTGGGTAAAATAGAGCATCAGAGAGCCAGGTTTGCTGTTTATTTGTCTGCTTGAATAAATATTACTATGTACGTGAGAGCTTTTGAGTTTAGGCTAAGAACACAGAGCATGTAAAAAAATTCAATAATTGGATATTTTGCAGCAAAGTTTAGAAAGATAAATAAGGATGAAGACTAGAACAGCTCATGGAAAAGCAAAACATGAGTAAAACTAGGATAAACCTTATGAAATTGATTGCATTATTACCTTAATGTTTTGGTAAAGGAGCAGGGCTTCATAGCATCAGGCAGTCAAACTTAAAAGTCAAAAAGCTTGTTATGTATCATGTGATAACTGATGTGGAGATGTAGCATTGACTTTTAAAAAATATTGTAAAGGTGATGTACAGAGGGATTACACTTACACAAGTCAAGTGATGAGTACATTTCCTTTTGAACTGTGTCACTCCCTCCCTCATTCTCTCTGTTTTTCCTCTCCTAACTTCCCTCCCTCCCTCCTACCCAAGTTGTATAGTTCATTTCCACCATAGTTTCTAGTGGGTTTCACTGTTGAATTGGTTCACCTTTTATGTACTAATGTAAACATATGTCCTTACTTCTCCACAGTTCTTGTGGTTATTCTATTATAAATAGAAAAATAATCCACCCAATTTTCTAATGTTAGATTCTAAACTACAGTTATAGTTCATCTCCCCAATAACCATTGATATCTGTTATTTATTTTGTCTGTTTAAACTCATATCCTATTTTTTTAAATCACAGATACCAATTATAAGTCCGGCATGCCCTGGGTGTTTCTAATACAGCAAACTTCAAGTCTGTCTTAAAATTCCTCATGTAATTTCTTAACATCATAATTATATCTGTGTCCCTAATGGTAACATTATATTATAAAATGTCTATCACATCTTTCACTCCTTTTTACCATGCCTGGCTCCATGCACAAAAATGAAGAACTCCATTTTTTTATATTCTAATAGGTAACTATTAGAATATAAATACATGAAGCAATGTACTCCCATCCCAAGTTCATGCTCAGTAAATGTTTGTAGGATGAATAAACAAAGGATTACTTTGTGAATAAATACTTGGAGAGGAATGAGAAAGCTATGCCTAGAAAATATAAGCTGCAGTAGAAAGATTAAACATATTAACCAAAGAGTTAGATTTAAACAGGTTATTTTATGAGTAAATAAATGGAAAATTATTGTGGAGATCAATAGGTCACTACATAAAGAAACTGAGACTCTAAAGAGCCATAATTTTTAAATAGTATAAAAGAAAATCTAATTATTTGATATTGTGATGTAATTCCTTGCTTTGTCATACTCAAAAGGCAATGTAATATTGATTGTTACAGAATTTTTAATATTTGTCACTGTTTAAATATATGCACTCATTTTAATTACCTAGTTTGGAATATATTTGAACATTGTGTGCTTTTTCATTTTTCTGGATTCATAACCATATAACCCCAAATAATGGGAAATTTGTGATAACCATAATTTAGGCATTAGCAATTTTCACCATTTAATTGTATTTATCTTTACAATAAGAATATGATTATAGGAACTAAATTCTCAACTTTGTACTATAATTGAAAATTGTATTACATTCTAGCTATTCTCTTTTATTCCTTTTCCTTCTCCAGGACAAATATTTATATGAGCTTTGAAGTGAAATAGGTTTCATTTAATTTAAAAAATGTAAAAAGAGTTATTTTCAAATTAAGGAAAAATAGATGTGGGATTAGTTCAGTTAAAAGTTAAGATCATGTCTTGGTCTTTTGATTTCCAGAATCTTATTCACATTTTGCCCCATGTTGCCATAAACACCAAGGTACAATTAATTAATAAGAAACTGAAATATTTATCTTTCTTTTCCAAAATCAGTATGTTTGAAGATGAAAATGAATACCTTATGACCTTGAGAATACATCATTACACCAATTTCCTCATACATATAGTAAGTTTACTAACTACAGTCCCCAGAGATATGATGCAAATCAAGGGAAAGCAAAGCAAGAACTGCTGGTATAAGTCATCCTCTAAGTCACAAACTCAGGCCTATCCTACATCTGTCCTCAGGAAGGACTTGAAAGCAAGGAATTCTGTAGGGCTGCATTGGTCTTGCCATTTCTGAAAAGGACAGCTGATTTTGAAGTTATGATAATGAAATGCCTATCGCATGTTTTGACCTGTAAGACAATAGGTGACATTTGTATTTCTTGCTATAAGGTTGCCTTAACAACATGGACAGTGGTGCTCTCTGCTCTCTCTCTATTCTCTCTCTGCTCTCTCTGCTCTCTCTGCTCTCTGCTCTGTCTCTGCTCTCTCTGCTCTTTTCTAGCTTTTTCTCAGCTCTTTCCTTCTCTTTCCCAGCTCTCTTCTCTTTCCTAGCTCTCTCTTTCCCACCTTTCCCAGACTCTCTCTCTGCTCTTTTCTAGCTCTTTTCTCTCTCTGCTCTCTTCTAGCTCAAGTTTCCTTCTCTTCTCTTTCCCAGCTCTCTCTTTCTCAGGCCTTTCCCCACCACGTGTAGGACCAAGATGGCCTGGTACCAGCCAGAATGATGAATAAACCTACCCCTTACCTGAAAAAAAATGCACAGTGGCTTAACCACTGCCTCATAGTTCATATATATATATACACATATATACGCACATCTATATACATATATATAATTGTTGTTGTAAAGGTGATG
This sequence comes from Dipodomys ordii, assembly GCF_000151885.1. Lineage (NCBI taxonomy): Eukaryota > Metazoa > Chordata > Mammalia > Rodentia > Heteromyidae > Dipodomys > Dipodomys ordii. The sequence goes on from NW_012267233.1 coordinate 24,166,494, forward strand.
TACAGAGGGTTTACAGTTCTATAAATCAGGTAATGAGTACATTTCTTTGTGAACAATGTCATCCTTTCCCTTACTTTCTTACAGTTTTTCTTTCCCAATCCTCCTCCCCCAAGTTGTATAGTTCATTTTCAACATCGTGTCTAGTATCACTGCTGCATTTGTTCACCCTTTACCCCACCATTTCTGTGCTTCCTCTTACCTTTTCCCAAGCAGATAAACTTACAGAAAAAAGGTACAGAAAACAAAAATAGTGACAAAGGAGGAAAAAAAACAAAATAACAAAAAAAATCTGTTTCCTTTTCTTGGAGATCATTTCAATAAACATCATTTTATATGATCATATGCACATAGCTGGTGAACCTTTGTGATCCTCTCCTAAGAATATTCTCTTTTGGTCTCATTTTATGAATATCTAGAGTCCTGTATAATTTTTCATGTCCAAGTATATTTTTCATCTTCTACCATCCGGTGTGTTGACTTCTAGACTTATAGACCCATTTTAATTACAACAAATGAGGAAAACTATGAAACATAGGTTGGGTCTGGCTTACTTTGCTTTATATATATATATATATATATATATATATATATATATATATATATATATATATATTCCAAATCTTTTCATTTCCTTATGAATAGGGCAATATCATTCTTTCTGATGGAAGTATAAAATTTCATTATATGCAATATATAATATATTCATGTATATACACCACATTTTCTTGATCCATTTTTGATCTACTGTTCTTTAGAATCAAAGTCACAAATTCCCATTCCAACAAGGTTGGATATCCTGGAGGCCTCTTTTGCTGGCTTACAGTCTTCTGCCTGCTTGCTGTCAACTCACAAGATTTCTCCTCAGAGCATGTCAAGCCTTGTGTTTCTCCCTTTTCTTAAGAGACACTGATCTTTGACTAGGACTTAATCCTTAGGCTCTTAGTTCAATTCTATTATCATTATAAGTACCCTATCTCCCAATTCAGTCAGATTGGGATATAGGAATTTATCAGCAGATTTGAGGGGCTTCACATTTCAGTCCATAAAACACTATTCAAATCATATATGAGAGTCTTTTAGAAAATAGCAATAGTGTGTAAATGCAAATGTGTACTTATGCTAAAGCTGAGAATTGTTATGATAAGACTACCTGGCAAAATGAATGTATAACATTGTAGTAATGAAACCCAGAAAACAAAAGAAACAAAAAATTAAAACTTTGCATTTTATCAGGTACAAAAGTTCTGTGAAAGCATTTTTTCTGTGATTAGAGTAATCCAATTTCCTGGGTTGTTAGAGTCTAAAATCTTATTCTTTTTCTGAGTTTACTCAGAAAGAAGTTTTTTATTGTCATCTCTCTTCTCTTGCAGACAATGCTTTAAAGGGCCTGTTAACTATATTTCCAAACTTCTGTATAAAATATATATTTTGTTCCAGGGTATTGAAATGTTTACTCAGGGCTTTAATTTGTTTTATGACTACATATTCATCATGCACAATGCATGCCTTTGAGGAGTACCTATTGTATTCCTTTATTACTATTGCAACAGATCAGTGACTAAACACTTCAAGTGCAGAATTACTGAACATAGGAAAGGATTATCCACTCAGAGAATAAATCCAAACCTGGAGGTCTTGATAAAGGGAATAAGTGTGCTCTCTGTGAATAGTTCCAATCAAATGTCAGAAAAGGTAGTGGATAACTTGTGTTTCTATAGGATTAAACATATTGTCGCTTGCTAGATTATGTTCAGTGGATTTTTGTTTTCCCCTTAAGCATGATCATCAATGTCGGATTTCATTATGTCAGTGACAGTAGAACCAAAGTGCATTATAATAAAGATGTACTTACAAATCTAGTTCTGCTAAACTCATTGCTGTAAATATGGTTCCAAAATACCATCCAAGAGACCAGAGATTCTAGTCTTGGAAAAAATCCTGATTTCCTGTGGTTGGGAATAAATTTTCTTGTGAGCTATCCTGTTTGTTTAAAAATCAGGTACTTCACAGGTAGGGCTCTGAGCAATTCATATACAATGTTGAGTAACAGAAAAACTGATTTCCTCAGAGACCACTATAAACAAATTAGAAAGAGTTGTCAAAATTATCTGCTGTCTGTCAGCAAATGAAGTTACTCAAAATCAGTTTTGTATCTCACATTATTATCTGTTGGAAACACTTGGTTGAAGGACAAGAAACTACATTGGCAAAAATAAGGAGTAATTCAGTGTTTGGAAAAGCTGAAGAGTTATCAAAGAGCTGATTTGAAATCACTGCTACAAGTCAGGAGTGACTTTCTCGCTTTTATCCCACTTTACTTTATATTACAGAGCCTTCAGGACCCCAAAACATAAGAAGATTCATACCTAGCTCCATGATTGGTTATGCTACAAAATCACCCAGGCGAATCTGAGAAATTTGAACAGGTAATTATCTAGAAAAATATATTTCTGTAAATAAATGTAATTTGAAAAAGAATAAAGGGACACCTTAATAAAAATAAATTAATGTAGTGCATATTTAATGAATTAGGAATTAGGCAGAGTGAAATAGCCGTTGGATGTCTATAGGAAGTGTCTATGTCCATGTTGAAGAAAGAGATGACATATACTTAGAATTTAATACGGTATCTTTAAATATGTAACACAGATTTCTGGTTTATTGTTTTTGCTTCTTCACAAGTAACATTGTGTAAATCGCATTTATGTTACTTACCAAGATTATGTCTAGTTCCTCTATTTTCCTGGAAATGGCATAACATCTTTATGACCTAATAATAATGCATTGTGTATATTTCCTTTGTGTTCTTTCCTTAAGGGTATCTTTTAGTCTATGTGAATGCATAGAATCCTGTATAAGTTATCATGTCCAAGTATATTTTAGATCTAACTTCCACATATGAGAGAATGTAAATGCCATTTGCCTTTCTAAGTTTGGCTTACCTAACTTATCATGTCTTGTTCTAGGTCTATCCATTTCCCTGCAAATGAGATAATCTTATTCTTTCTAATGGATGAGTAAAATTCTGTGTGTGTGTGTGTGTGTGTGTGTGTGTGTGTGTGAGAGAGAGAGAGAGAGAAAGAGAGAGAGAGAGAGAGAGAGAGAGCATGTCACATTTTTTTAATCCACTCCTCAGTAACATGGTATCTGGGCTGTTCTCATAACTTGGCCATTATGAATAGAATAGCAATAAACACAGATATACAAATTTCTTTACTTTATCCTGACTTGAAATGATCTGTGTAGATGCCCAGGAGAGGCCTGGTTGGGTTATAAAGAAGTTCAATGTTTAGTTGTTTACATTCCCACCAGCAGTGCAATGGGGTTCTTTTATTCCCATATCCCAGGTACAATTTATGGTCCTTCAACTTGGTGAGGTGGAATCTTAAAGTTGTTTTGATTTGCATTACCTTTATGATCAAGAATGTTGACCATTTCCTCATTTGTTTTATGTCCATTCTTACTTCTTATGACAAGTCCCTTTTAGGCTCCTTTTCTGGGAGTGTTTTTAAGAATGTTTTTGGGCCAGATTAACATTTAAATCTGCAGATTTCCCTCCTCAGAATTAGCTGACCACATCTCATCCAGTGGGACACTAAGTAGGGCAAAAACAAAACTCTTTTTGCAAGGGAAAACTTTTCTATCTCAGTTTAATAGGTTTTCTTTGGGACAGATCTTTTCCTACATTCAGACCAATTTACAATTTTCAGCATTGGATCTACTATGCAATGCAATTGTCTCCAACGTAATTTTTTCCTTATCTCATAACAGTATAATTTTCCCACATTATAGGTTTCTATTCATTCTTTTTCCCTAAATTTTTAATTTTTTTGGGTGAAGATACTGTAGAGAGGGGTTACAGTTACAAGAGTAAGGTAATAAGTACATTTCCAGTCCAGCATTGGTACTCCCTTCTTTGTTTTTCCGCTTCCCTCTCCACTTCCTGTACTTCTCCCTCTCCCCGAAGTTGTAAAGTTCATTTTCAACATAGTGTCTTGTACATCATCTATTCATCCTTCTTTTCTGCATTTTATTATTCTTCCCAACAAATCTAGATATCATTTAACATGTCTTAGTGTTTTAACTGTTGCTATTTATTAGAATCTTCTATATTTATTATAAGTTGGAATAGGTTTGAAATTCTGGATTTATTAAGAGATCTAAGGTTAAGAATGGTGTCTCCAAATGACTGAAAAGTAAGTTAGTTTTTAGAGCCATTGAAACTTTTAGCAAAATAGAAGGGGAAAGACAAATATCTTATGTAATTTGGCTAAAGTTTTCACCAAAGTCTGATGAGCCCTTTCTTTTTTTCATTGCTTATTTTTTTATTTATTAAAAAAGTACTTTTATTATCTTTAATTAGTTGTACAAAGGAGTCACCATATACAAAAGTAGTTTAGGAATACAGTGTATGATCACAGTTACTCTTTCACATTCTCATCCCTCCCAACCTACCTCTTCCCTTATCTTAATTGTAGGTTATGTATTTCATGTGTACAATGTATCTTGATGTGTGTCATCACTTCAGCATCTTACCCTCCTTTGACCCACCTCTTCCCTTATAATTCTTTTTTTAGTGTCCAATGAATATTTTTTAAAGTTAAGCGATGACAAAACCTATGCCAGATAAGAAGTCAAAGAGATTACACCTGTAATCCAAGGTACTTTTAAAGCTAAAATCCAGAGTATTAAAGATTGAGGCAACCTCAAACTTTGGCTCCAAAATAACAATCAAAAAGCATGGATGGATGCATAATTCAAGTGTTAGGGCACCAACTGCGCAAGCAAATCAAGCAAGCATGAAGCCTTGAGCCCCAGTATAGTAAAAACATGAAAAGGTAAACAGATGAGCAGAACAACATAAAATGTACAGCCCTTTCAAAGGTTCCAATCATCTGGAATATTAAGTGACCTTAGAAATGGAGAAAATCCAATATTGTTCTGTGAAGTCCTAGACAGCTCACATTGGAGGATGATTTCTTTTATCAAATGTGTTGCCACCTCCAAGGTCTTTTCAGTATAAATAAATTCTTCTATATGAAAATATGAATAAAGATAAAAAATACTTATAATTCTGACATGGAAGGCCCTGGGTAAAATCAACTCACCACCTTATGGAAATCTCCCTTTTCTTTGAACTATCTACACTGCAGGAGAAATTTCACAGAGGAACCCTGCACTTCAGTTTGCTGAATACAGTAGTCACTTGTATTGTGCTGGTCTATATTGCATGTCCTGGGAAACACAAACATACTTGCTAATTGAGAGAATGTGTCTTGGCCTAAGTGGTAAAAGCTATGGAATTTTTATGACTTTTATGAAGTGATTGAAGTCATAAGAGTCCCTTTTCCAACTAGTCTGCAAATTAACAGTGAATTTCCATTGCATAAACTGACTCTGCTCCTGAGAAGTATATAAAAGTTTATGTTGCAGGGCAAGTTTGGAAGGAAAAAGCACCATTACCTGGTGAGTGAGATCTATCAAGGGAGCAGCCAACTTGGCATTTTTATCAGCTGAATTATTTTCTCCAATTGTCTTTTCCCATTCTCCCTTTTAAACTGAAGTTTTGGGCAGTAACTTTGTGTGGATAATCTGATTTGAATTGGCTATCACATATCCCATACATCTCTGGCCATCCTTTACATAACTGGTCCCATCAGGAATTCATGTTAGTTCCAGATTGGCTCAAAGGCTGGGTACTAAAACTTGCCTACAAGAGTGTAGGAATGTATTGCAAAAGTCAAATCTGGTGATGGCAGAAAGATAGTTGGAATGAGTTTGCCACATCTTGCGAGTAATATCTTGTGTGGCACATGGGCAACAAAGAGAGGAAGTGGAGTGGGCAGAGCCCGAGTTGTTTATGTTAAAATCTGACTGGGTACCACAGCCAGGCAAAGTGATGTCAGTGTGTGAACAGCTCCTGGACAGCAGGGAAAGTATAGAAAGCTTAGGCGCATGAAAGGGTGACCTCTACAGTGATTGGTTGGTTCCTTTTCCTCCCCTTCCATGCCAGGCGGTGTTTTTGTTTTTTTTTTTGTTTGTTTGTTTTTTGCTTTAAAAAGTGCTTGCTGTGTGGTAATAAAGAGTTCCTGCTTGACTTGACACCTGCTGAGTCTGACTGTCTCCAACGCTGGGAAACAACCAGTGGTGCACTTACCTTTCCTCGGACCCCATCTGTCTTCCGCGGGAGGGAGGAAGACCCAACAATATCTGTGATAGCTTGTAACCATGTCTGATACTTAGTTAACTTTCTGCAATCATCAATTAATGTCCTTTAGCTTCTAATACAATTTAAACTTGATGTGAAGTTAAGACCTCTAGGATCTGATCCCAAAGTTACTTTAGTGGCTTCTCCAATTAAAGCATGGTGAATTACAATTCTTTAATAGCTAATCCATCCTTGTGCTGTGAAATCTAACTCTTTAGAAAAACATGGCACAGGCCTGGCTACAGCACACAGAGGTTAAAACCACTATACTTAATGCCACTCCCTGTCTTGATGATTCATATCAGAAGAAAGGATTTTATAAATCATTTTCTCCTGGAGCTGGAGCTGATCTTAGAAGAACCTTCATCTTAATGAACACAGACTACTGTATTTATTCCTAAATTAAAGGCTGCTGATCTCTTTTTTAGAGCCTGCAGTCATGGTCAAATGAAAGAATCTATCTGCTGCTCCAGAAGATGTCTTTGATTTCTTTATAGTTCATGAGGTTTAGATGTTAAGATTTCCTAGATCTAATCTTGAGAGAGGCTTCTCTTTCTTACTATAAAACAAAACTAACCAAAAGATAAACAAGCAATGTGTCTGTTGGTGGGTAATTTGGGTTTTGATAGGGGTAACTTTATATGCCTGAACAACCAAGAAATTTAATAATGAGATGGCATCACTTTGTAAAACTTCTTTTAGGCAATGATTATGAAAGGACCTTCTATACTTGGCAGTAGTGCTCAATCTTTAAGAGAGAGCTTCCTGAGTTTCTCTGCCCTAGCACTGACAGAAAGATGAAGAAAATGGATGGACAACTGCCCAACCATAGTTCTGAGGTCAGTTCCTTCACATGAAAAGAAATATTAGCAGTCGAAAGTAAGTGTAATGAAAACCAAAACACAAAGCACTCTTCATGTACATGACAATACACCCTTTGGTATTAGAGAATATGGATGAAAATAATTTTAGGATTAAGGAATGTAGAATACAAGGGAATATCTATCTCATTAGGTACCTGTGAATTTTAGGCTACTAGGTGATTAAAATTTTCTATGAGATTGATAGGAGTATTACATAGAAATATATTACATTCACATGATGTGATTAAACTATACTTGAAAAATTGAACAGTTAATTAGTGAAGCCTCATCTTTGCTTTTGTCCTGAAAGTAACCTACTTTTTTATAAAGGCAAATTATTCCTACCTTCAATACTAGGAATGAGAGGATGGTAGGGAAGGGATGGTAGGGGAAAAAGAAAGGAGGAGGTAACAATGCTCAATAGGAAATGTACTCATTACCTTGCTCGTGTAACTGTAACCCCTCTGTACAGTATTTTCACAATTAAAAATGTATTTAAAAAAAGATGTGGTAAAGACAACTGAAAACTTGGCAGGAATAAAAGAATTCTGGGAGCCGGGTGCCGGTGGCTAACACCTGTAATCCTAGCTACTCCGGAGGCTGAGATCAGAGGATCATGGTTCAAAGCCAGGCCCAGCAGGAAACTCTGTGAAAATCTTACCTCCAATAAACCATCAGAAAACTGGAAGTGGTGCTGTAGCTCAAGTGGTAGAGCACTAGTCTTGAGCTGAAGAGCTGAGGGACAGTGCTCAGGCCCAGAGTTCAAGCCCCACGACTGACAAAAAAAAAAAAAAAAAAAGAATTCTGGGTCCTCAGGGATTTTTCCCAAGGACAAATCTAGATATCTCCATTTAAATTATACAACTGATTTTGTGTATAATTTATCCTTTTTAATACAGTGAAATTGGGGCCTAAGACTTTTGACAAAGATAGACATCTACTTTTCAAAATAAATTTATGCTGAGCTAATGCTTCACATGTAAGGTCCTGAGGAATTAGATCAAGTAGTTTATGAGTTAACTTTATAGTATTTAGAGAAATATTCAAGTAATATTAACAATAAATTCAACATGTATTCCAATAGAAATTATAAAGGAAAGTGGTATAACTCTAATTTTGTTTCAATATTTGATTTCTTTTGTAAAAAGTAACTCTAGAGGGATAGCTAATATGTAGTAGTGGGTATAAGAAAGTGTATGATTGTAAAAAGACTGACTGATGAGAGATCATACAGTATTGTAACTTCAAATGTATCAAACCAGAGCTATATTTTCAAGGTTGGGAATTTGGACAATTAAGTGGGTTACATTTATGAGTTGATGAGAGTATACTTTTTCTGTTTTATCTACTTTGTGTTCTTTATAAGGTTTTAGGGCTCCTTTTTTTTTTGTTGCTTGAACTCTGGGCTTGAGCGCTGTCCCTTAGCTTTTCAGCTCAAGGCTAGTGCTCTACCATCTGAGCCACAGTGCCACCTCTGGTTTTCTGGTGGTTTATTGGAGATAAGAGTTCCACAGCTTTTCCTACCTGGGCTGGCTTTGAACTTTGACCCTCAGATCTCAGCCTCCTGTGTAGCTAGGATTACAGGTGTGAGCCACTGCCTCCCAGCTTAAGGAATCCTTTCTTAATAAACTTACATACAGCATGCAAGAGCCCAGGAATAAATTGCATGTAATACACTTTCTCTTCAAAATTACTTTAGTGGATATCCTAATATTTTATACTTTACAGTAAAAATAGTTCAGGAAATCTCACGACTTCAATAGCTTCACAAGTCAAGCATGTTGAATACTTTTGCCTGAAATAAATGGTTACTGATTTAGTTCTTGAAGAGAACCCAATTTAATTCTTTGAATATACACATGAACTCAGAAGAAGATGAATTTGATTCAAATAGAAATACACACTTAAATATACTTCACTGTGTAAATGTTGACACATTTCATCAGCAAACAAAGTAAATGACACCGTTCATGCTGAAAAAGATTTTTTTTACTGCAATCTACCATCTCTTTATTACTTACAGGTTAACTTGCCAGAGATAAAGGCATTTATTTTTTAAAATCTCATATTTCTTGTGTAAGGCAAGCTCAGAAAAGAAATATCTATTAATAAAATATTATTTGGAATAATTTGTTGAAGAAATCTTACAATGGATAATTTCATACTAGATAGAGGAAAAACAAATCTTAGCCATTGATATGTAAAAATGATGATATTTTATTAAAAAAGAAACTATAACATGTATTAATATATTTAAAGTATGAGATGAATATATCCTACCTAATTAGGAATTACATATGTCTTATCTTATAAAAACCTACATAGGTTTGAGTTCATGTTTTCATTTTAGAATATTTTAAATAGTTTTTGGAATTGAAAATAATGCAATTTATCTGCTGTTTAAAATGTTACACATCAGTTTTTTTTTATTAGCATATGGCTTGTTTTCTCAAGCCAGAGTTGTTTGGGATTCCTCAGTGGATATAATTTTAGGGAACATAAGTCTAATTGTCTTTAACTTAAGTACTTGAAAGATAGAATGAGGTCTCTAAGATGAATTCTTACTTTATCCTTAAATTTTTAATGCATGTTAGAAGTTTCTATGAAAATGTGTATTGTGAAAGTTTCCAGTCGACAGTTTAATGATTTTTTGTTGTTGTTGGTTGTCGGGGCTGAACTGCGGGCCTGGGTTCTGCTCCTCAGCTCAAGGCTAGTGCTCTACCACTTGAGACACAGTGCCACTTCCGGCTTTTTTCTGATTATGTGGTGCTGTGCCTCATGTATACAAGGCAAGCACTCTACCACTGAGCCACATTCCCAGCCCCAGTTTAATGATTAAAAGTACATTAAAACAACAGTTACATTTGTAAATTCATGATCTATTTATTTTCAGAATTATTTTCTAGAAGCTGTTTGAGCTACTAACATAAAATGTGATTTAATAGAACATGCATTGTATGTTGACAGAAATGAAAACATGATATAAGAAGTAAGACACCTACAAAAATAAAGCAAAGCAAACAATTCTGGAAGTATTCAGGAACCACCACTCTACCTAACATTTGAATGTCTGGATAACAAAAAGGTGCAAGATATGTGAGATCTTAAAAAAAAAAAAAAAGCCTAGGTAATTTGCATACACTGAGACTCAAAAACTTTTCAAATATTTGAAAAGCAACAGAAAATCTAAGTTATCTATGCCAAAAGATGGTGGCTATGGAGAGATAGGTACAGGTATAAGAGGCAGACATTTGGATAAATATAAAACTACACATACCTTACAGCCAAAAGTGGGAAGATATCCTGAGTAAGGTTAGAGCAGAAGGAAAAGAGGAATCAATAGTAGATTTTAGATTAGTTATTAGGTAAATATTAGGTTAATACAGTCACCCAGGCTAAAGATAGTGACTTCCAAGACTGAGAGTTGAAATGATTGAGGAGTCGAAATTATTATGTGTAAAGCAACAAGTTGTTGAGCTGAGATAAGCACAGGTAGGAAGACAGGTCTCCAGCCATTTTCCTTAAATATTTGGGTGAATCAAAAAGTGATAGTGGCTGAAGGAATGCTTTATGCTATGTAAAGGCTGAAGGTTATTTCAGATATCCTAATGAAGATAATTAAGGAGGCTTCTAATTATAAATCTTGATCTCAGTGAAGATGTTAGTCCTGAGATGGAAATCTGAGAATCATGTTTTCATAAAAAGCATTATAATTTGTGTAATATCATAATCTTTTCATGGAGTACAGAGTGCTGTAAGATTCCTTAGGAAATATTGACTCTGACAGGTAAATGAAAAGGAAGAGTTAGTGAAATAAGATGAAAATGACAGGGAAATTTTGCCAAATTTAAGTCCAGTTTTTTTAAAATAAAATTGAAAGATAAGGTGTGTGAAAGATGCTGTTAGAATCAGAGGCTTGATAATTGAAATGAAACGTTTATAGCTGAAGGTATTAATGACCTTGACAATTTATTGCAGAGAATTAAAATAGATCAAAAAGAAGGGAAAAATGATGGTATGTAGAAAGAATAGCAAACAGTTTGAGCAAAACTCTTAGGGGAGTTTGTCTAGAAAGTAATTGATAAAAATCAGATTATATAGGAGAATGAAGGCAAAGGGCTTTTTCTTTTCAACATAGGAAAAAATCAATTTTGCATAATAGATTGGAAGTTCTAGTAGAGAAGAAAGCCTTAGCAATGGATAGAAATTTTAAAACATAGTAGTGGAGTTAGAAGCATAGTAAAATAATATTATTGTATCTTTACTCAAGAATTAATTCAGTTTTTAACTTGGATTTTGAATCTCATAGATTTACATAGGATTATAGATGTAGGTAAGTACATGATTACAAATCTTGACCTCAATAAAGATGGCAGTATTTATGTATGAACAGTATTACATTTCTTTCTTATTAAAAAGTCCACAGATGTTTGCCTAACAAAGAACTTTGTATATATGTGAAAACAAAAGAATAAAATATATGTTTCTATTAAGATACCACATATATAATAAGGATAATAATCAAGAATATTCTATGTCAGCCATGGAGATCTGACTGAAAAAAGCCAGTATGAAATCACTGATTGATTACTAGTAGCAACCATATCCTAAAGAACAAGATTCATGAAAATTTCTCAATAATATTCATGAAAACATTCTTGAAAAATTATTTGAACTAATTTTAAAAGTTTTTCTTGTGCAAATTTTGTGAAATACCTGCTAAAAATAGACAATCAGAAAATAAAGATTTTGAAAAAGCACAAAAATATCTTTAGGTATAGTTCATGACCCCTAAGCAGTTTTCCACCTCAAAAGCTTCCATACTAAAACAAATTAGCATTTTAATTTATTACTGCTATACAAAACTCATTTGACTAATAATGCATTTATAATTGGATAATATAAACTTGAAAGTTTATTTTTATTTGAATATGACCTCATAAACTTTGGTAGTATATTTAATCAATATACCTAAACATGACTAAGAAATTCTATTTTGCTCTTTCTTGTTGTTAACAAGTTGGTTGTAATTATTAAATATCAAATTACTAAACAGGAAATCATTTTAGGTAGCCATCTTTATTATTGGCCTTGAAATGATAATAATGCATGTTTGTCATTTTCTTCTCTGTGCCTAGAATTTAAACTTTTATATTTCATATAATTATAACTACTATACAATGATACGCATAGTATTGGCACTCATATCATACAAATAAAGCAACTAGACATGGAATAATTTTAAATTGCCATGAACCTATAACTTAAACATGGTAAAATATAAGATAATGTCTCTGAATTTATCATTAAAACATTGTATAACAACCTTGTTGATTTAACATAATGATTCTCAGATTATACTTACAATGTGGTTCAACTAGAATTAGTTTTGTTCTTTTCCATTATTTTCTGATAAAACTGAATTTTTATTTTTCCAAGGAAAATCTGACATTTACTAATTTTAAAACAAAATATTGAGCCTCTAGTACCCTTAAAGATTAAGATAACATTTTGACAAAATGTGCATTTATGTAAGTTTGATATGTTGATAAAACTGAAGTTAGGTTTTTTCAAAGTTACACTTTCTTTAAGATTGAAGAGTCAGTCCTAAAACTTTCCAAAACTTTTACATAGTTAAGCACAGCAATTCTTGCTTAAAATAAATTTTGTCTGAGTTGCTTTATTTTTAAGGAATGAACCAGTCTGTTATCTTCCTTTTCCCCTAATAGCCACTTTCTTGATTTCTGATTTCTTTGGAGTTTTCACTATCAAAAAATAAATGTGATACCTTTCTGAAGAAACAAAAAAAGCATATAATTTCAGTAATACACAAATAATTGTTTAAAATAATACACATTGAAATCAAAATTGAAGCATTTTGTCATCATTAGAATGTGTTTGAAAATACTTTTAAAACCATTTTGCCTCATCCCTCCCTTCTATCTCAAGCTAACTGTCCACCGGAAATTACATATGTAATGGATAGCATTTGCAAAAATAAAATATAAAAAATAAAGTTTATTTTCAGTTACTCTTATGCTTCAGTAAAACATTAAAAATATTTATTACTTAATTTCTGATGAATCTTTAGTGGAATACATGCATGTTTTCTAATAGCGTTTGTCAAAATAAGGCATCTTGTAGTCATTTTCATAATGTGAAGAAGATTATAAAATATATTGACTACTATTCTAGGGAAGATACCCAAAGAAAAAGATTCTGAGATAATCTTTTAGTTTACATTCCTCGAGATTAAAAAAATAGATAAGAAACATAGGTAAGTATTATACAAAGATGATTAGCACTGAGCAAGGTATTGGTTCTTCATGCTTGCAATCATGGTTACTCAAGAGGATGAGATCTGAGATCAACCCAGCCCTGGCAGGGAAATCTATGATATTCTTAGCTACAATTAACCAGCAAAAAGCAGTAAGCATCGAATGGTGCCCAGGCCCAGTACTCTCTCCTCACTCCCTTTCCCTCTCCTTCCTCTCTCCTCACTCCCTCTTTCTCTCCTTCTCTCTCTACCCCCACCACCTCTCTCTTCACACACACATAAGATCTGAACTGAATGGATATTAATATATTGGTGGTAAGGTGACTTTAGGACTGTATTTAGGAATAGCAATTAAGAAAATGCCTTCCAATGATCTAGCTCTGTATAACAAATTTTGAAAAACATTTCATTGCAATTCACAATATTACAAAAATGTCAATTTGGTCAAGGAGGAAGCTTTTGGTTTACCTGGGAGACTTTTTGTTCCAGTTTAGACAAGCTGGTGTTTTGGGTGGTATTCAGCTCATGGGTGGAATGAATCTGGAGGGCTTGAAGGATCTTTGCTTTTATTTTTCATCGTTTGTGGAAGTGACCAGCAGGCTAGGTTTTGCAAGGCTTCACTAACATGTACTTGCTTCATGGTTGTACTTGTTACACTATGGCTCAGGGTTTTCAGATGGGGTTCCAGGAGACATGAGGAACTGCAAACTGCAAGTATCCTAAATCTTATACTAAGTGTATTCTGTGAAATTACTCTCAACATATTACATCAAATAAGCATCACTGGGTTTATCCAGACCCAAGAAAAGAGAAAAACGAACTCCTCTAACAACGGGAAGAATGCCAATGAATGGTTAGAATCTGTTGTAGTGATTGATATAGAGCTAGTGATAGGCTGACTCGAGCTCTTTTATTTTAGCAGACGGTACTTACTGTTGACTTTGTATATGTGGTAGCACATGTGTTCTTATTGTCAAACGTATGTTCTTTAGTGCTCATTGTGGTGTTATACATGGAATAAGCTTACATCCTCAGTTATTCATTAAAAATAACTTGAAGATTTGTAGTTAATTCAAAGTAAACTAAAACTATATTTGGGTATGTATTTTATGGTCCCCAAATTTTGCCCTTAATTTACATTTTTATTTTTTTGTGCCAGTCATGCATGGGCTTGAACTCAGGCCTGGGCACTATTCCTGAGCTCTTTTGCTCAAGACTAGAATTCTACCACTTTGAGCCACAGCTCCTCTTCTGGGCTTATAAGTAATTAATTGGAAATAAGAGTCCCATGGGGACTGGACTTTTCTGCCTGGGCTGGCTTGAAATGGTTATCCTCAGATCTCAGCTTCCTTAGTAGCTAGGATTATAGGCACCCTGCTTTTGCTTCTACTTTTATAATTCACTCTTCAGCCATAATTCTGGCTTCATGAATTTACAGTGTGTTCTTAAGTATTATGTTCACCACTGAGTCTTGGTATATAATAAAAAATATTTTGAGCCACGATTTTATTAAATAATTTGAGCTTGTCTCAAAATCAGTCAATGATTAAAAGTATTACTGCTCACCAATTTTTCTTTATTTGATTGAAATAAATCTAGTGTCTGTGGTCACTCAAGTTAAAAGTATTTAAGATGTTTATAAGCAAAATAGTATATTATAGTTTACGTATAAGGATTGGACAAGAAGCTATCTGTGTATAAAAGTACATAAACCAAGAGTTCTACTGATGTTTTATTTGCTAATAAATACTTCCATATGATTATTTCCCAGAAATTCATCTTCCTTACCATTGCTTGATTGAATCTGTCTCAGCTGAAGTAATTATGGACTAACACATATACTCTGCTATATCTATCTACTATTTCATTTGCCTATTCATTCAAAAATAATTTGGGGAAGTCATTGTGATTTGGGGGAAACACTGTATGTCAAATATGAGATTAAGTTTTGAAATGCTTGTGGTGACAAAGTATTTGCATAAATACTGATATACAACTAGATGACTCATTTTAGCATAATTTATTTTTACATTTCAAGTCCTACCTCATATTTCTTCATTTACATTGTATTATGGTATCAAATATATTCAGGTACAAACATATGAATTGCTATTGAATACACAAGTAGAGCTGTTATTCCAATGTGACTTTATTTAGTTTTCTCCAACAGGTTCCTAAGTGCACAACTATTTAAGAACCATTTAGGATTCTTGTTAACAGAATTTTTTTTAGCTCTACTAGATACAGTAAATGTTTAAAAACATCTAATTTAAAGCTTGAACATCTGCATTTTTTAAACTTTTTTATTATCTGTAAATAGTTGTACAAAGACGTTCCATTCAACAGAGCAGTTTATGAATATACCATATCTTAAAAAATGTCACTTCTTTCAACATTCTCACCTACCCATATTCCTATACAAAAAGAATTTGAGACCACATTGTTTGGTACTAAATTAATTCACAGACAATATTCCTTAAGCACAAAATAGAAATACAAATGAGAATGGGAATGTTTATGATCAAATATTATTATGGAAGTGTGTGCTTTTATTGTCTTAATGAAGTAAAAAGTATTTTTTCTTAAATGTTCTGAGATGCAGAGGTGTTGCCTGTACTCTATCTATTATAGAAGTTTGCTTCAAAAATCAACTATACAAATAAATACTGGGGGAAAAAAACACAAAAAGGCAAACAACAACAACAAAAAAGCCACAACAGCAACTCAAGAAACAAAACATACTTTGTCTGGACTGTGTATTATGAATAGAGACCTCTGGCCTCTGCTCTCTAGATCCAGTGACTTGTCTTCACACTTGCGCCATAGAAAAACCTCTCAGATAATGTCAAGTATACCTAAGGGTTGGTTCTGAGAAATTGCCTCAAGTCACAAACCATGGATCTATTAACATATCAGATAGCCAGAGCCACAGGAGCAGCCCAGTCCTCAGGGATTTTTCCTAAACCTCTTTCAGTTTTGTCAAGTAACATTATTAATGACTGGCCAACCAGTTCCCTCTGAGGGCAATTTATGGCCACAGGGCAAGCAAACTATTCCTGATAATACCTTTAGAGGAACATATATTTTTGTTCACATCATTAGGTGAAAAGATATCTATGTTTTTTAGAATAAAACATTCTTAAGATTTTTTTTTCTAAATCTGGTAATGTTATTCGTATCATTATGCTAGCACATGCACATATATTTGATTTTTTTAGTATCCATCCTGTAACTCTGATTTTAAATGACTGAAAATTACCATGATGCAAAAGGGAATTTTAATGAAGGGTATTTCCATGTATCATAGTTCATAGTTATAATAATACTGGGTCAAAGAACAAAGTAGAATACATGGCTCAGTTTGCTTATAAAACTGTCATTTGAATTACTATACTATTTAAAAAGGGCTCATTCTCTAAATCTCATAAAGCTATTGTTCCATACCAAAAGATAAAGTTCAATTTTAAGCTATTTTGGAAGTTAACTTAGAGTTTTCATCTTAAACCCAGAAATCCAATTTAAGACTTAATCCTTTCCTTCTATATGATAATAGATTATTCCAATTTCATTTAGTTTTGAAACAATTATAGCAGGATTTGAATAAATCAAACTTTCTCCAATGAAATAGTCCAGACTCACAATCCTTTGTGAACCCTTCTGATTATATGCTGGTTTCTTGCTGTATATTATTCTTCCATTTTATTGACCAAAGTCACTTATACTTTAAAAAAAAATGGGAGTTGAGCTTTAAAAATGATAAGGAAATCCGGGTGTGGGTGGCTTACCCCTGTAATCCTAGCTACTAAGCAGGCTGAGATCTAAGGATTGCTACTTAGATCCAGCACAGGCAAGACAGTCTCTGTGTCCCTTATTTACAATTAACCACCAGAAAATTGGAAGTGGCAGTGTGGCTTAAAGTGGTAGAGGCCTAACCTTCAGCAGAAAAGCTCAAGGACAGCACCCATGCCCTGAGTTCAAGCCCCATGACCAACCAAAATAAAATCCTAATTATGGAATAATTTGATTTAAAAGGTAAAACATGAGAGCTATGAGAAGGATGGGTTTTAAAGACAAAGCATATCTAATTTTTTTAATTTTAATTTTAATTTTTTGTGAACATACTGTACAGAGGGGTTACAATTACATGGGCAGGATAATGCATACATTTCTTATCAAGCATTGAAGCCTACTCCTTTGTTTACCCTTCACATCCCTTCTCAGCCAAGCATATCTAATTTTAAGCCTTTGCTTATATCCAAACTTGATGACACTTATTAACCTGGAAATGACTTTTTGTTTCCTTAGTCATACTTTGCTTTTAGGTTCACTATAAATACCTTCAACAGAGGCCTACATAAGGACTAGATAAGGTAAGACAATTCAAGTGCATGGCACAGTGAATTGCACAGAATGCTTATCCAAAATTGGAATATGTCTTTTCTTAAATTCCAAAATGGAATTATTTTCCAAAGTATTCAAAAGTAAATACCTTCTTGTATATGGAAATTATTGCCCAATCTAGCTTAAGTACCTCTAAAAAGAAAGCTCATAAACACATCTGAACTTTCCCTAATCACTCCACAGCTGCCTCCCTCATGAAGAGCTAACCCCAGTGAAACCTATGATGGTTGTTTTTCATTCAAAAGTTTGAATGAGAAATACTCACTTGGAGACAGAATTGGTTCTTAGGTTTCTATCTCTTTAATTCTGTAATATTTCCTCAGGCTAAAGCAATTTCCACTAGGATCACATTGCCTATAAAAACATATACATTAGTTATTTGTTCTTTCCTGAATTTTGTTGTTCTGCCTTGAAATGCTCATAAAAATGCAACATAGACCTAAGGAAATGATGGTATTAGTTTTAACTCTTCTCTTTATAGGTATAGGATACTAGTTTGTTAAATTAAGGGAGAAAGGGTGACATTACACCTATCATGGAACTGTGTAAAATGATTTAGTTCTCAGAAAAAAATTATAGTCCTTACATTTGTACCATATATTAGTATTTAAAAAATTCATTAGGAATTAAATTGTGAAACTTTTATCACTACCATAATTATTCACCTTTCATATGTTAAAAATACTCTTTGGGTTAATTTTTAATGTAGCTTTAGATGGAGAGGCTTAAAGTATATTTAATATTCTTATTAACCTAAAGAAAATTAAAAATATCAAAAATTTGTGCAACATAACTATTAAGTCAGGAAATAGGTTTGAGAATCCTTACCTATTATTTTTATTCTTGAATTAGAGGTTTTAAAGAAAAATATATGTATCTGTATCTTTATAAAGGCATATACAAATAAATGTATATACTAATGTATGTATATATACTTAGAGGAATTTAATAATTAACTTTTGAGGGATAACATCTTACTTTTATTTTCCATTCCTTTCTTCATTTTCTCCTTTCTGACCTTTTCCTCTTTCCCTTTCCCTCTTCATCATCCTTCTCCTCTACCTTCTTCTTTTTCCTATTTCTCTCCTTATCTGTCTCTCCCTTTTTCTAATTAAATTCATAGTTATTCTTGCAGAGGAAAAATTATGTCATTATTAATGTGTCAGAGTGTAAAAAACGATTTAACATGCTATCAGTTCTATCTATCTATGGATTGAAGCAAATGCATGTGCAATAAATTTGGAAAAATACTTGTATTTGTACTGAATACATACATCTTATTTTCCTAAGCAATACGGTGTAACAACCATTTATAAAATATTTTATATTGCATTTCATATCAAAGGTAATTCAAAACTGAGGTAAAGCCCATGGGAGATGAGGTGTGGTAGCAGCTGATCGTAATCATAATTACTCAAAAACAGTGAACCTAAGCCAGAAATATTGTGAGATTGTAACAAAAAGAAAACAAGTACGTGCCTGTAATCCCAGCTAATTAGGAAGGAAAGGAAGGAAGACTGAAAACTGACTCCGTCCCAGAGCAACTGCTTAAGACCCTGTTGAAAAAAAATATCTAAAGCAAAATGGAATAGAGGCATGACTCCATAGATAGATAGGTACTGAGAACTCCCAGTGATTACAAAGTATTACAACAATAACAATATTTTACACTGTTTGTTTATGAACCTACTTATATGCAATAGATTGGTTATGTCAATAGATACTATAGAAAATAATTGTACCCTTTTAAGAAATAGTATGAGATATACCAGAGGTGAAATAAAATGAAAGAGGTTAAGTTATATAGAAGGTAGCTTTGACAGAAAAAAACATCGAAATGACACATGGTTTGAATGTCTACAAATTTTAGCAACTTTAACATAAATTCCACAATATTTGTGTTTTCAGTCTCCAAGTAGAAGAAAAGTCTTACTCAGGACACATGCTTATAATCCTAGCACTTGAGAGCATGACCATGGGGAATTGCTTGTATCAGGCCAGATTCACTACATAAAGATACTGTTTCAAAAACAAAACTCAGATTTATTTGAAAAATGTATAAAATTTTTTTTTGGGGGGTCCGGTTATGGGGCCTGAACTCTGGGCCTGGGCACTGTCTTTTAGCTCTTCAGTTCAAGGCTAGCGCTCTACCACTTGAGCCATAATGCCACTTCTGTCTTTTTTTTCTGCATATGTGGTGCTGAGGAATTGAACCCAGGGCCTCATGCATGCAAGGCAAGCACTCTACCACTGAGCCACCTTCTCAGCCCAAAAATGTATAAAATTTGAGCTATTAAAATAAAAATGGGCATAAGCTATTTCTTGGCCTTCCAAAGAAAGTCAGAAAATTATTTCCTGAGGTAAATAAAATTTAACACTATTGTGAGTTTCTTTACTAGATGTTTTGGTATAAATTTCACTATTTTGCTTTATTTTTAATCATTAAAAAATATTCAAATTGCTGGGTGCCAGTGGCTCATGCCTGTAATCCTAGCTACTCGGGAGGTTGAGATCTGAGGATCACAGTTCAATACAAGCTGGGCAGGAAAGTCCATGAGACTCTTATCTCCAATAAACCACTAGAAAACCAGAAGTGGTGCTGTGGCACAAGTTGTAGAGTGCTAGCCTTGGGAAGGAGAGTGCATGGGACAGCACCCAAGCCCAGAATTCAAGTCCCACAACCAACAAAAAAATGAAAAATAAATCCAAACCATTGTCTGGATAGATATTGAAAGAATTTGTAGTTGATATATAAGCAAACTCTTAAAAGAGCCTGTAGGAGTGTGAATAAGTGTTTTTCTTTGAAAACTTTCAGAATGTCTGCTGTCCTTGAACCTTCAGTATGCCTTCTGTTCTGTTCTCTTCTGTTCTTCCAGCAAGAGAGTAAGCTCAAATGTCTGGATAAATGATCTGCCTTATTTAGTGTATGCATTCACCCTTTAAAACATGACACTCACCTATGGAGCAAAAATCATTTTAGTTTGTTTTTAATTGCTCTTATTTTAAAAATAGCATTAGAGAAAATTCACTAAAGGAATATTCATTGTCATAAATACTTAATTTGAATATATTTACAGAGTATATCTAGATATAATGTTCCTTTATAAAATATATGGAATTTATAAATACATATGGGTTTGTATGTATGTATGTATGTATGTATGCATGTATGTATGTATGTGACAGACATATGAAATCAGAAGATAAGATGATAGAGAAGTAGGTAGATAGATAGATACATACATACATACGTACATGCATACATACATACATAAATAGGTACGTAGATAACTGACAATTGATGTAACCATGTGTGCCTGTTTCTATTTTTCATTTTGACAGCTGCTGGAACCTTAACTGTCTGCAATTCTACCTTTCCTTTTGCCAAAGGCAATTTTGCTACTCTTCCTTGGTCTTTTCCTTGATGCAGTTCATAATCAATACTAGCCACTGTGGATTGTGATTGTATAGCCCTTGTACTTCACCTTCAAGCATCTCTATACGGTAATATCTACCCCAAAGTGTCCCGTAGGATTGTCTGAGTTCCATTTAAAAAATGCAACACAGTTTAAGTGTTCCTTTTCCCAATCTTTCTTCCACATCCCCTGCAGATTTTTTTCTACACACCACCACCAAATCTCTTCTGTGTAGAATTCTGAAACAGAGACTGTTTTCCTGTCATTTCAAATTGAAATAATAATTATCTCTCATTCTATTTTTAGATATTTTATAACATATGGCATAATTCTTCTCTTCAGTGAAGTGTGGTTATAGGCATGTGAGACTGAATATTTGCTCTTAGTATCTTCTCTAATGTGCATTTCCTTTATATACATCTTGACCCACAATCATTGTAATATGTATTGTACAGTTTGTCACACATGGATTGTAAACAACACTATTGTGTGGATGAATTACTACTATTTACAGTAGAAGAAAGTAAAGTTTTGTGAAGAAAGTTAAGTCATATATCCAGAGGTACATAAAAATGTCTCAGCTAAATATTTACACATATAGAATTTTAGCCATTTTTTCTACTTAATCTATGGAAGGCATTCAAAAGTGCCAATGTGACATATTCTGTGCATATCAATAATTGCGTGTACATTTGTAAAAGCAGGATGGGAGAAAAATATCAGACACAATAAATAAATACTAAAACTTGTTAGCCCATCCACAAGAATGATGGCATTTTATGAAACTTCCTTTTCTATATCATTGCCAATTATTTCAGTGAATTCTGTTCATATGTCTGAACAATGTTTGATTTTTGACATCCCTTTTTTCTAAATTTTGAAAGTAAACTAATATGACAACATACAGTTTGAATAAGAGAGAAGAAGCAGATGAGAACAAAGGAGGAATACGAAGATTGGACAACAAAGGGAATAAAATGTTGAAGATATGAGAGGCAGATTAAGGAAACCATTTGAATCTTGTAAATATTTCCACAAGTTTTACTCAAAAAATAACAATATTAGAATTGCTGTGTCACCATTATTAAGAACACTAATAGACTTGGAAAAAAATTAAATTAAGTGAAGGAAGCCATGGTTTCCTTTATTTGCAATAACTTGTCTGAGACAAGCAGAAAAGGTCAGATAAGCTGATGTTGGGTGAAATGAACCCCAAGATAAGGATTCAAATGTTTTTTTTTTCTTTCACCCGATTGTTTCTAACATATTTATAAAATGATTTCTTTGTTGCTTTGTATGTCCCTTCTCCACGGTATAACCCCTGCTTTCACTGTATTTAATGTTGGTATAATTTGTGGAGGGGAAGGGCAAAAACAAACCATTTCAATAGGGGTTCAGGTGGACCCATTGCAACAATGAGATGTACAAGTCGTTATGTCCAAAAACGAACTTTACAACTCTGGCAGGGAAGGTGTGGGGGGTGAGAGAAGGGGGTCGGGGGAGGGGTCTGGGAGATGGGAAGGGATGGGAAGGGGAAACAAAGGAGGAGGAAACAATGCTTGATAAATGTACTCATTATCTTGCTCATACAATTGTAACTCCTGTATACGGTATTTTCAGAATAAAAAAACACTAATGAACACTAATGTACTATCTTCAGTCAATAATTTTTAAAACATGTTTACCTAGTATTGCCAGAAGCAGTACATGCTATGCTAACATATGATAATATCTGGTATTCACAAGTCTAATATCTCAGACTTACTGTCACTGTGATAAATAAACAACTTAAGAGTGACAGGAATTACTTCGGCTCATAGAGAGATTTCAGTCCACAGTTCACGGTTCTGTGGATTTGGGGCCAACTCAACTTATGGAGTACAGGAACCAGAAAAAGAGACAGGAAGGGATCAGAGATGAGATGTCCTCCCCAATCCAAGAGCCTAGCCCCGTTCAATGACGTACTGCTCCCAGCAAGACCCCACTCACTAGGTTAACCATCACCCCCCCCCCAAGTGGCAGCACCAACTGGGGACCAAGAAATCACCACTTGAGTTTGTTCAGGACATTATATATCCAAATAATAAAACTGATCCGAGGTGGACATTGTTAAATTTATATTAACGAGTGGTAAATTGAAATTTCAAGAAATTAAATCACTTTTTGATATTATCTATTTGGTAAACAAGCTGAGATTTTGTCTAGTCTCCAGATGCTGTTTGTAAAGCTTTATATATTATCTTATAATTTGTTGCTAATTTCCATATAGGTCCCTCCATCATATCATAAAAAATTTATTCATGTTTCTCAAGGCAAGCTCTATTTTTATTAATGCTGCCTAAATGCTACCAAAACGTAAAAGCTGTTCTAATGTCTTTTTTTCACCAAAAACCTACAATTGACCTTTTCACTGGAAATTTTTATCATACTTTTAATTAAACCTCTTCACTAACTTTATTGGACAAGATTTTGAATTGCAAATGCCTAAATCAAACACCCCTTTGGTCTCTTCTTTGTTACAGTGATTCTACAATAATGACTAAATTCCTGAAAATGTTTCAATACTTCAGAGTAAATCTGATGAGTCTTTTATGTATTTGACTAATAAATTATAGTTGCATAAATGTAGATACCCTGAAATTAATTAAATTGTAATCTGATTACTAAAGCTACATTTCCCATACCCTCTAGCAGACTTAAAAATCAATCCCTTGAATTGATCTGTTTGTTCTTTGAAGTCTGGGAGGATGTATCACAAGTAGACAACATAGGGAAGACAGAAAAAGAATATCATCTATGTGAGGATTTGCTGAAACTTCGCTCTGTCACCCAAATGATAGCCTATTCACAGTTTCTAAATAGTTAAGACACAGCATAAAATCATTCATTGTATTAGGATAACCCAGAGAGCTGCAAAGAGAGTTTGGGATTAATTACTTCAAAGTATACTGTACATATCTATGGAATTATAACTGTGAAACACTCTTATCCTATTTAAGTAAGCAAATAAAATGCATTTAATTTTTTCCCCTCATTGGGAGGTTCGAATGAGTCATCCTTAAAATTCTAGTTACTCAGAAAGTGAAGATAGGGATCACTGATGTTTGAAGCTTGCCCAGAAAAAAAACATTCACAAGACCAATCTCAACTAATGTGGTGTTTATGTGCCTATCTATTCCAACCACATGGAAGTCAGAAATGAGGAGGAGCACGAATTTAAGTGTTTGAAAAAGCAATGAGGAAAATTATGGCAGAATTCTCTGGATTTTATTAAGAATTCTAAAGAAAATCCATCTCAAAAGGTTGTGGTTAGCTGTCATTCTTCAGAAAGGTAGCTTTCTATATCTAAGCATATCTTAGTTGTGTTTAGCATATTCATGATCATGATATCTTCAAAAGTATATGCTGCAGTCAAATGTCTCTAAATGTGCATATTCTGCAAACTATTATAAGACAAAGGCATTTCCACAATTCTATACTTGTGTATGAATGTGATCAATGAAAGTTTGAATGTCATCAGATTGCCTCTGTAATTTAGTATGATAATTCCAGGGAAAACTGTTAGTACAGTGTTAATGAATTTTAAGGTTTATTCTTGTGTGGTTCTGGTTTAGGTCATTTATAACTGACGTATTTCTGCCTGAAGAGAAAACGTTAAACTACCGAAAATCAATTTGTGTAATATTAATGTATTGTGTTCCAAAATATTATGCTGTTGTATGAGATATCCATAGATAATATTGTCCGTATTATCCAGAGATAATATCCAAAATGCCCCAGTATTAAAAGCTTGGTCTTTAGCTTCATTTTTATTGAGAAGAGAAACTTTAAGAGGTAGGGCCAAGTTAAAGGAAATTAGGTCATGGAGAGAATGATATTGAATGAGGGTATCAGTATCTCCATCTCTTTCTGTCTCTCTGCTTCCTGACTAGCATAAGATAGCATCCTCTGCCATTTTCTGTGATCTACCTGTTCACAGGTTCCAATCACCAGGGCCACCTAACCATGGCACAATGTACTAAGTACCATATACATACAAAGTACAATGCCTCTCTCCTAGTGACTTAATTCAATTCCATGGACTTTTTCATTGACTTCTGATTTTGTGTCAGAGCTACCATGGGGGTCATGATTTTAAAAAATACATCTTTAAAATGTAAGCCCACTTATGTGGTTTGGATACGTCATCATATGTTAATAGCTTGATCCCAGGGAGCATTTTTGGGACATGGTGGACACTTTGAGGGGTAAATTGTAAAGGAGCTCTTTTGGCCATTGGAAGATGTGTCCTTGAAGGTCACACTCTTCTTTCCTAACTTGTGTTACACTTGGTTTGGCAATTATATGATGATCTTCCCTAACAATCTGCCAAACAATGAGACAAGTTGATCATACTGGAACTTGTACAACAGTAAGCTGAAATAACATTTTCTCTATGTTCATTGTATCTGACTTTTGTACTATAGAGATGGAATGTTAGCTAATATTATATTTCAGTATACAAAGTAAGATTTTTTTTTTTGTCAATGGTGGGGCTTGAACTCTGTGTCTGAGCTCTGTCCCTCAGCTGTGTCAGCTCAAGGCCAGTGCTCTACCACTTGAGCTACAGTGCCACTTCGGGTTTTCTGGTGGCTTATTGGAGATAAGAATTTCATGGACTTTCCTGCCTGGGCTGTCTTTGAACCATGATCCTCAGATCTCAGCCTCCTGAGTAGCTAGGATTACAGGCGTGAGCCACCGGCGCCAGGCTATTAAGGGCCTTGTCAGGTACAAATCTGACTCAAAATTTTGACTCAAGACATTCTTGTTCACATATGAAGCAAGTGTTGTCACTGCCAAGCCCTTTAACCTTCACAATTTCATTTTGCTGCTTCCTTTTAAAAATATTGTACAGAAGAGGCAATCCAAAAATTCATATGGAACAATAAAAGACCCCGAATAGCAAAAACGCTCCTCAACAGAAAGAACACTGCTGGAGGAATATCAATACCAAATTTCAAACTGTACTATAAAGCCATAGTAATCAAAACAGCTTGGTACTGGCATAAGAACAGACCTCAGGACCAATGGATTAGAATTGAAAACCCAGAAATGAACCTACAGACCTATAGCCAACTAATCTTCTACAAGGGAGCTAAAATAATAGAATGGAAGAAAGACAGCCTCTTCAGTAAATGGTGCTGGCAAAATTGGTTAACTACTTGTAGAAAAATAAAGCTAGATGCTTATATATCACCCTGCACCAGAATCCACTCCAAATGGATCAAAGACCTCGGAGTCAAAGCAGACACTCTGAAAACATTACAGGATGAAATAGGAGAAACCCTAGGCCTCGTTGGCTCAGGCTGAAATTTTCTTAATAGAGACCCAGAAACCCAACAAATCAAAGAAAGGTTGACAAATGGGATTGCATGAAGTTGCAGAGCTTCTGCATGGCAAAGGACATAGCTAACAAGATCAATAGAAAGCCCACAGATTGGGAAAAGATCTTCACTAACCATACAACAGACAAGGGTCTCATATCTAAAATATACTTGGAACTCAAAAAATTAAATCCCCCAACAACAAATCCTCAAAGAAACAACTGCCCAATAAA
>NW_012267233.1:24193819-24225015 GCF_000151885.1 Dipodomys ordii
AGCAGGAAAGGTCAGATAATGTGATGTTAAGAAAATGAACCCTTAGATAAGCATTTAAATATTTTTTTTCTTTCAAGTATTTGTTTCTAACTCATTTATAAGATTATTTCTTTGTAGCTTTGCATGTCCCTCCCCAACAGTACAATCCCTGCTTTCACTATATTTGATGTCGGTATAATTTGTGGAGGAGATGGGGAAAAACAAGTCGGTTAAGGATACAGGTGGACCCGATGCAACTATGAGAAATACAAGTTGTCATGTCAAAAACGAACTTTACAACTTTGGTGGGGGGCGGGTGGAGGCTGGGAAGGGATGGGAAAGGTAAACAAAGGAGGAGGCTGCAATGCTTGATAAGAAATGTACTCATTATCTTGCCCATGTAATTGTAACCCCTCTGTACAATATATTCACAAAAAAATAAAAATAAAATTAAAAAAAGAAGTAATTTCAAGAGCATTAAAGATATAAATGTGAAAAATGAGAAAAAATAAAAACATTTTACAGGTGATGTACAGAGGGGTTACAATTACATGAGTATATTTCCTTTTGAACAGTGTCACCCCTTCCTTCATTCTCTACCAGTTTTTCCCCCTCCCAATTTCCTCTCCCGCAAAGTCGTATAGTTCATTTTCAGTGCAGTCTCTAATGTTTATCACTGTTGAATTGGCTCACCCTTTGTCCCACCATTTCTGTGTTTCACCTTACCCTCTCCAAATCAGATAAACTTACATATAAGACAAAGTGTGTAGAAATTTAAAAAAAAAACAGCAACAGAAGGGAATAAACCAAAGGAAAAAAAAGAGAAGAAAAAAATGTAAACTGTACCAAAAAAACCCTCTTAGTTCTATGTTTTGGAGTTCATTTAGGTAAGCATCCTCTTATATCATATCCTCTTATATCCTCTTATATCGTATGCACATAGCTATTGAGCCCTTGAGATCTCCTGAGAATATCCTCCTTTGTTCTCACTGTGTGAATGTTAAGACTGCTGTTTAATTAATCATGTCCAGGTGAAATTATTTGCCTTTTACTATCATAGGGTTTACTAGTAGATTTATAGGAACATTATAGTTATTCAAATGAGAAAAACCATGCAGCCGACATTTCTTTAGGTCTGGCTTACTTTGCTTAGTATAATTATCTAAAATATACTCAGAGCTCAAAAGATTAAATCTCCCCAAAACAAATTCTCAAAGAACAATAACCCCATTAATACACATGGGTTAAAGACTTAAAGAGAGATTTCTCCAAAGAAGATATAAAAATGGCCAATACACACATGAAGAGATGTTTGACATTTCTAAATATAAAAGAAATGCAAAACAACATTGAGATTTCACCACACCCTAGTTTGAATGGCCATTATCAGGAAAACTAATAATAACAGATGTTGGCAAGTCCATCGCCAAAAGAGAATGCTACCACACTGTTGGGGGGGGGGGGCTGAATGCAAACTTGTCCAACCACTCTGGAAAGACTAAACCTAGAGATCCCTACGGAGCAGTCCCACTTCTGGGAATCTGGGAATCTGTCCAACCAGGCTACATACACTAAAGCCAACAGTACGGACCTGTACATGGCAACATCGTTTCCCATAGCCAAGATATAAAATTAACACAGATGCCCCTTAGTGGATGAATGGGTCAAGAAAATGTGGTATATACACACAATGGACTTCTATGCTTCCATCAGAAAGAATGACATTGCCCCTTTCCTTTTTTTCATATATTTTGCCGATTTTTCTCCACCTAAAGGATTTTGTGCAGACCCAGAGCACAGTAGTGTCTGAGAACTGAAGCTAGCCCTTCATTCTAATAAGAGCCCTCACAGCTGGGTGCCAATGGCTCATACCCATAAACCTAGCTACTCAAGCGGCTAAGATTGAGGGTAGTGATTATGAGAGATACTTATTTCCAATTAACTAGCAAAATGCCAGAAGTCGGCATGTAGCTCAACTGATAGAGGGTCAGCCTTCAGCAAAAAACGCCAAGGGAGAATGGGAAACCCTGTGTTCAATCAGTTCAGTCTCCAGTTTCAGCACAAAAACCAAAGCAAACAAACAAAATGCATCCTCAAAAAAAGAGCTGATAAAGCTGGCATTTAAATATAACAAGTCTCTTGTTCATGAAGCTAAAAAGAAAAAGAACGGAGGCACATTTATTTAAACTGTACCTCAGAGATCCTAGCGGGATTAAGTTTTAATTAACCACTGTGGAAACTTGCCTGATAATGCACTATTTGGGATTTCCTTTTTCATTTGGAAATGCAGCTTTTCTTTATATCTCTATCACAGTTTAAATTACTAGTATTTGATTGAGGTTTCTTTATGCCTATATACTTTAAATTACTATGTGGCATGTCCAATTGAATCCTATAAGGCTGACCTGGCTGACTTGAAGGGTTTTCTTTGTTTGTTTGTATTTTGTTTCTTTTTAAAAATATTATTGTCAAGGTGATGTACAGATGGGTTACAGTTACATAGGTAAGGTAGTGAGTACATTTCTTATCAAACTTGGTACCCTCTACCTCATTTTCCTCACACTTTTCTTCCCTCCCCCCACAAGTTACATGGTTCATTTCCAACATATTGTCTTCTGAGTATTGCTGTTGCATTCATTCATTCTTTTTCCTTTGTCACACTACTTTGTTGTTCACCTTTCCTTCTCTAACTCAGATAAACAGATATACAATACCCAGTGTACCAAAATAAAATACAGTCCAAACAATTTAAACTGTAGGGAAAAGAAAAGAAAAAAAAACACAAAAGTTAAAAAAAATCACATAGTACTTTAAGAACAACAACAACTTGGGAAAAATCATATTAAATGAAGGAAACCAGACCCAAAGAAACATAGGTCTCATGGTTTCCCTTATTTGCAATAATTAGTATATGTCTAGGATAATCTTACGAGGAGAAAAGTTCAAAAGCTATGTACATATGAACATATAAGATGATACTAAACAAAATGAGCCATAAGATATGGATGCAAGAGTTCTTTCTTTGTTGTTGTTGATTTTAATGTACTATGCAATTGTCTTTTGTTTCTTTTGTATGTTCTTCCCCCTGCCCTATTGTCACTGTATTTGATTTTGGTACCCTGCACCTTGTATATACATTTATCTAACTTGGGGAGAGAAAGGGAAATAACAAAATGCTGAAACAAGGACACAGGACCCATTGCAACAATGATACTCACAAGATGCTATGTTGGAAATGAACTTTATAACTTGGGGAGGGGGACAGGAAGGATTAGTAGGAGAACAAAGGAGGTTCAACAAGAAATGCACTCATTACCTTACTCACATAACCTGTACCCCCTCTGTATAGCATCTTTACAATAAAATTAAAAGATAAGGAAACTAGAAAACAATGTAGTCATTATGTTATTCATGTTACTGTAAACCCTCTGCACAGCATCTTTGCAATAAAATAAAATTTAAAAAAGAAAGCAAAAAAAAAAAAAAAACAAAAGGCCCTGTAAGCTGGGATGACTTGAAAGTTGACAGAAAGAAAAACAGAAAATAACTACAACGGGGCTGGAAAGGTGGCTCAGTGGTGGAGTGCTTGCCTTGCATGCATGAGGCCCTGGGTTCGATTCCTCAGCACCACAAGCAGAAAAAGCCAAATGGCGCTGTGGCTCAAGTGGTAGAACAGTAGCCTTTAACTAAAGAGCTGAGGGACAGTGCCCAGGCCCAGAGTTCAGGCCCCATGACCAGCAGAAAAAAAAAAGAAAGAAAACAATAACAAAGTAAAACCTCTTGCTTCCCTGTCTTGGAGTTTATTTCACTTAGCATCATTTGATATTGACCTGAAGTTTTAATTGCATTTTTCATGATTCTTCATATAGGAATTCTTTTGGAGACATTCACCTCAATATAGTACTTCTGAATTAGCAATGACATAAGTAATAAATAGAATTTCTAATAGAACATAAAAGTACTAATCAAAATTTCTAGATGTTGATGAAAATGAAAGATAAATATAAGACAGATTTATAAAGTATCTATGTCAAAAATGGAAGTATATTTCGTAAACCTTGATGATCAATCTGTTCTGGATTAATTTGAATCTCTAAGACACTGTCAATTGGTTCCCACATGGAAGCACAGAAGAGTGTGCTTTATTGTTTCTTAAATATCATGCCCATTCTTAAAACACTGAGTAGAGATGAGCAGAGATAAATTGTGACTATACAATTCTGATGTGACTAACAGATAACTGCATTCCAATATCTCACAGCTTTTTCTTGGATTTAATAAGTCAGTCTGAAAATGTAGACAGCAGGGCATCTTGGGGCAAAGCATAAAGCTACCAACAATCCCATTAAACTGGTCGATTGCTCTTGCATTTTGTTTGCAGAATTCAATTTCAATATAATTGATTCTTTTTCTTTTAACAAAGGACTTTCAGCAATGTGTTTACAGTAAGCTTCTAAAATTTCAATTATGGAGAAGGGAAAGGTACAGACATCTCTAAATTTTAATAAAAGCATAAGCTATTGCAAACACTAAATAGATTTGATAGGGAAAATACATACATCTAAGAGTTTGATGCTTTTTAAAAAAAAATCACCTCAGTAAATCAATAAATCTGTACTTAGGATACTGAATAAAGTCACTGATATTCTTGATAGCTTTTATAGGAAGGCTTAAGGTCAAATGAAAGCCTCAAATCACTGCTTACTATTCATAAACTGGGCTTCTCTGTGTACATGGTAGACATTTCTCATAATGTTGATTTACTGGTGCACTTAAAAAGAGCATTTGGACAGAGTGCTCTTTGGGGTATTTGGACAGAGTGCTCTATGGGGTGACTATTGGCTGTGGAGAAACATCCACAGAAAAATTATTCAACTCAGCTTTCTAGCATCAGAAAATGCAGCTTCATCAAATTCAGTGTTTGGAGACATAGATTTCAATGTAAGAACTGCTACATTTAATGTGTTTTCTCTATTCTGTTTCTTTCAGACTTTAAACATTTCTCTGAAGAATAGTTTTAAATACATAACCATTTCAGATTATATGTGTGTGAGTGAGTGTGTGTATGTTCCAATGACAATGGATTATTTAATGGGAATAGTATTGTTCTTGTGGTCTTCCATAGAAAGGTAAATGTCTTTAGCTATAATAAAAGAAAATATTGTCTTGGTAGCTTTAGTGTTGCTTTGTTTGTGAACATTTGGGTAAATGCCCAGAAGTGGGATTGCTGCGTCATAGGGGAGCTCTATGTGGAGTCTTTTGAGGAACCTCCATCCTTCTTTCCAGATTAGTTGAAAAAGTTTACACTCCCATCAACGGTGCAATTCCATTCGCTTTTGGCCACATCCCTCCTGCATCTGTTGTTATTAGATTTCTTGATTATGCCTTTTGGTCAAATGTTAACATAAATAGATAAATATTTATAACAAATTAAAGGACTTTTTCTACCCTAAGTTTGGTTGAAAATTTGGGTTTATAAGAATTGTTACTAAATTCAGTAAGAGAACTCTCATCAGATTTAAACTATTAATACCTAGTAAAATATGGCCATCCTCTTATGTATAAGCTGTTTACATTTAACATATATGAATGCTATTTCTGAAAATGTTAATAGAGTGAATTAGCAAAGTAAAAGTCCTAGGACTAATATATCACTTTTCTTTGTGAATTGGCCACTTATGCCTCAAAGAACAATTTTGCTCTCTGACAGGTCTGAATGGGATTTTCCTGAGAGAATGGTATATATTATCATTTACAAAATGATGTGAGGAAAAATATAGAAAAACTAGGAATAGAAAGAAAAAAGAAACAATAATTTGCAAGACAGCCATGTACAAATTAATGATGTCACTGCCATATTGTCATTATTCCATAAAAGTCGCTTAGAATCATTATTATGATTAGTTTTTTGTTGTTGTTGTTGGCCGTGGGGTTTGAACTCTGGGCCTGGGCACTCTCCCTGAGCTCTTCAGCTAAAGGCTAGCACTCTACCACTTGAACCACAGCCACTTGTGGTTTTCTGGTGGTTTATTGGAGATCAGAGTCTCAAGGACTTTCCTGCCTGGACTGGCTTTGAACTGTGATCCTCAGATCTCAGTCTTCTGAGTAACTAGGATTACAGGTATGAGCCACCAGCACCCGGCTGACACTTAAAATTATTATCTTGTGGCATGGCTAATCAGCAGCATGCATGTATGAGTTGCCTTATTTTTTGCTCTATGATAGATTGTTTGTTTAGGCCTTTAGATAAAAGTGGAATGTTTTATCCTTTGCAGTTTATTGCACTGTGTGATAGTCAGTAGATGGGAATTCTCACTCTATATTGAAACTTTAATAACATATGAAAGTAAGAAGCATATTGTCTGTATATCCACAGAAAGCTCTTGAACTTTGAAGTAACAAAATAAACTTCCTTGGGAAAATTTAAATTATGAATGGCCATGGAAATTACTTGTATTCTTTAACTGCAATTTTAGGAATTAACTGAAATTATAAAAAGAGGAGGCAAGAAAAGATTTAATTAAATGTTTTTCCTGTATTATAATAACACTTAAAAATTCTGAGATAAATTCATAGGTTCTTTTGGAGAGTTATGGTGATACAAACCTGTCCTAAACTGAAGAAAACTTAGATTAAGATGAATCAATATTCATAAAGACAAGAACATGTCTATTTAAAACCACTGTGTGGCTATTAAAACTAAACTAGGCTAAATTAAGTATAGTAAAGGATATTTTCTTTGGATGGATAGTACAGAGAATTACTAAAAAAAACCAAAGGCTATAAAGCAAATAAAATATTATTTTATCTGAAAATGTATCATCAATATCACAAGAATTATTAAAACACTATATATTTCTTATTTTATGCATTTAATTTCACGGTACATATTTCATTCAGTAGCAATAGCTATTTCCATTACACTTTGGAAATAAAACTAGTATAGTTTAAGCTATTGATGCTGAAAATGGTTGGTAAGAACTCCATGACCATATGGAGTAGTGTTCTCTACGTACATATAAAAATGGTATACTAGCTAGTTGATACTAAATAAAATAATATTCAATGTCTCTATTATATAGGAATATTTCTGAGAAGAGATAAGAATGCACAGACTGTTCAAATGATAAAAAGGAAAGTTGTTCCAAGAGTTTATATGGATAGATTTTAAGAAGGGTTACATAGTTTTATGGTCAATAAAACCTACAGTTATATATAATGAAAGAAAGGCAAAGGCTATGAAATATTATGCTTTGATATTTTAATAGTGTGGGGTCAGGTAAGTAGTTCATTTCATTCCCATATTTTCATATTCAGTTATGTAGTTTCCTTAGAAGAAAATATGTTCATTTTATTCACGTATTTTTATAATCTGTTAAATAACTTCCATAGAAAGGAACTTTTCAAAGAAATTTCCTTAGAGAAAATTCTCTTTATTTCTACATATACCATGTGTCAGGATGAATTCTGAAATTGTTGTGCTTTTACATTTCTTTCATACCTACAAAATGAATGTATTTTTATAATGAGGTTTCTATGTTAAAACTGGAAAAAACACTGGATTTAAAAATATGCATATGTAAGAGAAAGGAGTATTACTAAGAACATTAAAGTAAGCATTAGTATTACAATTAGAGGTATTAGTGAGAGATTTTAAACTTTTATTTCATCATTGGGTTTCATAATCATATGTGCACACATGTATCACACAAGGGTGAAGTAGGGATTTCAAAAATCTCTAGCTAAGTCTATCATTGCCATAGTCAAAAAATGAATTATAATCAGTTTTCTGTTATGGTTTATGAACTCTGTTTTATACGATGTAAGCAAGGAATAAATATATTTCACAATTTTCAATTACACTTGTATTTTAAGATATAATGAATGTGAAACACTAATGAATAATACCTCCCTCCAGGGAATTCAGTGACTGTGTATAATATATATATATATATGTGGATACACACATACATGATTATATGTATCTATGATCTACATCTATCTATCTATCTATATCTATATCTATATCTATATCTATATATATGTTTCTCCATGAAGCCTCAATGTAGTAACATTATTTTGCAACCTGATAGTTGTCAAGTTATTTTATCATTATTTTGGTTTTAATATTCAAAAAATTGCTATGTACAGTGCTCTGCTGTGTAGTCATGCATGGACGAATTCACAGCGTCATCAAGAATTGTAAGATGGTTTTACAGCAAGCCAATTTATTGTTCAGATTCTAATAAGTTAAGATAATAAATCATCTACAATGTGACATAAAATATAGGAAAAATCCCCCTCCAAAATCTCATAAGAAAATAACCCATATATTACAAGATATACTATGCATAGAATTACTTATTATTCACATAAAATATATATGGAGATATAGATTTTTAGTAAGCATTTTATGTAATCCAACATGTAAGGTAAGGGACAAGAACTAATACCATCTTGTCCCAAAAGTCTGCATTAAAAACAAGGAAAAATTATAAATGTACAAATATTGTCGGAGAACATAGTTGTGAAGCATACTATCCCACAATGGATGATTATTAAAAGTTTCAATAATCAGCACTCACAACACAAAACATCCTGAGTTTAATTATGATAGTGTTCAATGACATTTTTATTATTATGAGTACAGGAAATATAGAAAAGCAAAATTATAATTACCATTTTCAATAAATTACATTATTAGTGATTTATTATAGATACTTATTTAGAAAATACCTAAATTTAAAATGTCATATTCTAAGATCCTGTTAAAAGAATAATGGATATATGCTTAGTAACTTCATTAAATACAATTAGTTTTGGCAGTTAGTATATTCACATATATAATTATGTATTGTTTTAATGAACCTCTGCCAGCATCTGATCCCCATCTATTTTAAAATGCAAGCAGAATGTGTTTTGCTGCAAATCATAAAGGCCATATGATGACCTGGAAACAAAGTGTTATCTTCTGATGTTCTGATAATCCATCTTGACCATTTTCCTTCCAGAGAAAACATTCTTCTGAAGTTTCCAATACTATTACTACATAAATGTACATCAAATAGTTACATTAGATTCATAAATATCTCAGAGATAAAAGAATAAAGAGGGAGAAAATTTATCATCATCGAACAAAGCACTAGAGGATGTTTCTTGAATGCATAAACAGTGATGGTTGATCAGCAGCTTATTCTGTAGGTGAAATTTACATTTTACCTTATTTCTGTTTATTCATCTATTAATACACCTACACTAATATCATGCTCACCAATTGTAGAATTACAAGGAGAACCGTGTACTGGGATTTCAAACTCACGACCTGTGCTTGGCAGATCGGTGCTCTACCACTAGAACTATGACCATAATCTCTCTTAAAAATGCATTTCTGGAATCAAATACAGTGAAAACAGAGGTTATACCATGGAGGAAGAACATACAAAAGAAACAAAATAAATCACAGAGTATATTTTAAGTACATTAAAAACAATAGCAAGAAAGAAAAAAAAACACTTGTGTCCCTGTCTTGGGGTTCATTTCACTTAATATCGTCTTATATGGTCGTATGTACATAGTTTTCTGCTTGTCCTATACATATACTAGTTATTGCAAATAATTGAAACCATGGGACCCCTTTTTCTGGTGCCCTGCATCTTGTGTATGTATGTATATATATTTCTAATTTGGGGAGGGGAAGAGAAAAACAAAATGCTTAAATAGGAATACAGGTTCATTCATTGTAACAATGAGATGTACAAGACACTATGTTGAAAGCAATCTTTACAAAAACAAAAACACTGAACTCCTGTGGACCAGATTCTGTAATTCATTTTTCTACTCCCAGTTACTTAGAATGCAGAGATCTAGAGGAATAAGTTGCAAGGCCAACCCAAGCTAAACGATAGGACAGGCTCATCGTCAGTCAAGAAAATGGGAATGGGTATGGGAGGACATAGGCAGCAGGATAATGATCCAAGGCTAGCTCCATGCAGAAATACATTTTTGGGGTGTCTGTCATGGGTCCTGAACTCTGGACCTGTGCACTGTCCATCAGCTCTTCAGCTCAAGGCTAGTGCTCTACCACTTGAGCCACAGCACCATTTCCAGCTTTTTCTGCTTATGTGGTGCTGAAGAATCAAATCCAGGGCCTCATGGATACAAGGCAAGCATTCTACTACTAAGCCACCTTCCCAGCCCCCAGAAATACATTTTTGTTTTTTGGTCAGCTTGAATTCTGGACTTAGGCACTCTCCCTGAGCTCTTCAGCTCAAGACAAGCTCTCACCACTTCAGTCACAACACCACTTCCAGTTATCTGGTTATTAATTGGAAATAAGGGTCTCAGAGTCTTTCCTGCTGGCTTTAAATCCTGATCCTCAGCTCTCAGCCTCCTGAGTAGCTATGATTTCAGGCATGAGCCACCTGTGTCCAGCTCCAGAAATACATTTTAATATGTTTTTACTGTAAAAATAATGTACAGAGGGGTTACAGTTACATGAGTAAGGTAAGGAGTACATTTCCAATTGAGCATTGTTGCCTCCTCCTTTGTTTTTCCCCTACCATCTCTTCCCTTCCTCCCTCCCTAACTTCTCCCTCCCTCCCGCCCCCCCCTCCCAGAACACCTGAAGTGGTAAAGATCGTTTTCAACAAAGTGTCTTGTACATATGGCTAGAAAAAGCAGAAAAGGTAAAAAGCTATGCACATATGACCATATAAGATGATGTTAAGCGAAATCAATCCCAAGACAGGGACACAAGTTTGTTCTATCTTGTTATTGTTTTTAATGTATTTATAAAGTACTATGTGATTTTTTTGTTGTTTCTTTGTATGTTCCTCCCCCACAGTATAACCCCCGTTTTCACTGCATTTGATTCTCCTGCCCTGCATCTTGTATATACATTTTTCTAATTTGGGGAGGGAAAGGGAAAAAAACAAATTGCTTAATTAGGGATAGAGGTTGATCCATTGTTTTTGTTTTTCAAAACAGCTTCCATGCTTTTCAAAATGAACCGGGAAAGATCCATGTTTGTCTCATATTGCTGTGAGCTACATAAGCTAGTATACATAGGCACACACATATCTGTGAAACAAATGAACAGATGAATAAAAGTTTCACACACTTAGAATGAAAAAGCAAACAAGAGTATGTTAAAAAAAGATATGGTGTTTGTCTCAATGAATACTACAGCTAAGAATACATTAATAAAATGAGAAAATAAATTAAGAACAACTGAGAAACACACTGTGAATAATAAAATGTCACTGCCCTTCCAGAGCTCAGAACACAGCATGTTATTTCTGATACATTATTTTCTTCCAAATTAAAACATACCTCTATCAACTGTCTCAGCAGTAGTTGAAACAAGGATTCTCTAATACCAAGTTTTTAAAAAAAACTATTTTTAGTACTTGTGAAATTCACAGGAAGAAATATGATCTTAAATGGTAATTCTAAAACATTAAAATGAGTTATCTTTATTCATCATCCTCAAATCATCCAACACATGTGCTGATATTGATACATATACCAGTACCAACACATATGCTTGTACACATACAAAACATGTTTGTAACATACTCTCCTTTACAAGTAGAAAGATATTTACATATAAAACTTGAATATAAATTTTCAAATCTTTCTTTTTTGCTTTTTGCATCTTACTCTAAATATGTCAGGATAAAAGCAACCAGCAATACCTACAGCAATATATACTGCTTTGGAATTTTCTCATCCAGACTAATTAGTCAATCTGCCTCCCATTGACTCAGGGAATGGATAGAAAGCATAAAAGGATTTCTTTCAAAAAGCACATAAATGGCCTCTCTTCTAATTTCCAAGAGTCCTCATTTGCATTTGAACCTGGAGAGTAGGTCCTCTCCTTGCTGCATTCCTGTTGTCATTCTGGTCCTGTTGGGCCCCCACCAGACTTGCTCACTAAATTCTGCTCACAGAATTCTACACTTGCCTCTGGGATGCTTGTGGAAACTTCCCATGAACTAATTCCACAGGCGCCCGAACAACAATAACAGGTGTAGTCACAGCAAATACCTCACTTCTTGGTACCAATTTTCTATGTTGGTTATATTTTGGCTGCAGTAGCAAATACTGTGCATCAGCTCCATGGGAGGAAAGAGTTATTGAAGCTACATTATTTCAGGGTATTTTAGCTCATGGTCAGTGGCTATATTGCTTCTAGGCCTGGCACATACCCAAATATGATAGTGATAGTGATGGCTAGACT
This sequence comes from Dipodomys ordii, assembly GCF_000151885.1. Taxonomy (NCBI): domain Eukaryota; kingdom Metazoa; phylum Chordata; class Mammalia; order Rodentia; family Heteromyidae; genus Dipodomys; species Dipodomys ordii. Next base: position 24,206,040 of record NW_012267233.1, read on the forward strand.
TAGCATAGTAATCAGGAAGCAAGAACAGAGACATAACTTCCTTACATTAGGCCCAACCTCTTGAAGTTTCCAGCAATTCTCAGTAATACTCCCTGCAGATTAGCAAGCCTTCAGCATGTGGATTTGGACACATTTTAGATACAAACTGTCATACTGTGTTGTCTTTCTAACTGTGATTATTTATTCATTATAAATACAAGAAATAGAACCTACGCTACTTTTTCTCTATAAAAATACAAGAATGTTCTGTGTCTATAAAAGTGCTAATTATTTTCACACTGTTTTTCTGATTTCCTTTCCAAGTATGATAGAAAATAGGGTTTTATGAACTTTACAACTTTGGTTGGGGGGGTGATTGGGTGGAGAGGTGGGGGGAGGATGGGAAGGGATGGGAAGGGGAAACAAAGGAGGAGGCTACAATGCTTGATAAGAAATGTACTCATTATCTTGCCCATGTAATTGTAACCCCTCTGTACAGTATTTTCACAATAAAAAAAGAAAATAGGGTTTACATTTTTTTCTGAGTTATATTATATTACTGAAGTCTAAGTATTATTTATTCATGATAGTAAAGGTCAAAATAACTGAACATTTTCCCAAAATGAAACAGAGACTTTATATAAATATATTTTTTCAGAGCAATGAACATTCACATTAACACTAATGGAACTGTCAGACAAATTGCTAAAAAGCTAGCCTGGGATTAGTGTTCTTTTTATTGTAAAATCTTGTTATCTAAACAATTATATCTTTTCTAGCCTTAGTTTTTTTTCTTCAGAAAATAGATTATATGCTGGCATTTGGAGAACACTGTAGTTTGACCAACCCTAATCTACAAGGCCTCATTGGGAAGACCGCTGAGGTACAAGTAAAAGCTCTGTAGAAGTTATATAACTTTTCATGAAACAATCTTGCCTCCACAAACATAGAAACTCTAGATGCAAATTCATCATCTGCTCTCCTGGTGAAACGAATGCCCAGATAAATTAGTTTTCTAAAGTTGTATGTAGGACTATTTTCCAAGAAATGGTCAGGAAATTACAGAGTTTACTACCTGAGATCTTAGTAAGTCCTTCTGTGGGAGAGATGTTTACTCTCTAGTTAAATAGCTAATACCGTTTTATCTAAGAGGAGATCACAATCTAACTATTCCCACTCTTTATCAGTTTGAGGAAATGAAAGAAGGCAAAATATAAATATAGTTATGATGTTAAATCTCTCCTTTTTATTTAAGATCATATGTCACAGAAATTTAAATGGCAATTTTATGTATTTTCATTATTTTTCCTTTTTAATAGTTTTGCAGCAAAAATTGAATTTCCAAACAACTTTCCAGAGAACAAATTTTGTAAATGGAACTTTCGACTTTCATCTTCTCATAAAAGTAAAAAAAAATAGATTGAATGCAGTATTAGTATGCACATTTTCATTGAGATATATAGGTAACCATTTATAGAAACTGCAAACTTAACTGGCAGTGGGGATACAGCCTTGCTGGCATTTTGAGTTTGCTCTGCTACATAGTAACTTGATAGCTTTTCTTTTGGAAAATTGGTTTTGTAACAATTTATTTCTGGTTGTTTTCTCTCAATAAGGTTATTGAGCTTCACACTGACTTCAATGTAAAATGTCTAAATTCTAACTGCAAGCTGTGTTGGCCTATTCTTCAGAATTGAGAGAAAAAGAAAAATAGCAGGTATTACTCCAGGGGAGATAAAAAGAAAGGTAGCCTCATAGCTTTTGCCCTACCAGCTTATTTTATGATACATGATAATTTATCAAAGCATTTAAAAGTGACCTATTATGATATAGGACATTATTTTCCTGTTTGTTTATTTTTATATGTATCTTGTAAGAAATAATAACTCAGTAAAATGTTTTAAAATCTACCCTATTCCTCTACAGTGAAACATGTCTAAAGTGATGACCAGTATACTACCCTGTCAAATTAAATGTTTCATATTGCGTATTTAACCTAAAACAATACATTTATTTCGAACACTTACCCAGATTTTTGAGTTGCGGTTATTTTAGAGATTCCATCATTCAATTCTTTACTAAGGTTACAATCTCCTCTAAAATATGTCTGTGTTTTCTCCTCCCAGCGGCAGAGATTTGATCATATCAAATGATGATAAATTCAGTAGCAATAACACTTAACCACTTGTACACTGTACACGTAGTAAATATTTTTACTAATGTCATAAGAACATTATCTCATCTGGATCTTAATCCTGTTTTTCAATTTGGAAAACAAAGGAATGTGAAGAAATGTGGCTGTTTCAGCTTAATAAATCAAAGTGGAATTCACTCCCTAGCACTATAGTCTTGAAGCACCAAACCAATCAGATGCATCAATTGTTGAATAATTCTTTTTCTGTGGTTGTTTTGTATTTAGTGTTAAAAAGACGCTTTACTCCACACGCCTGTTTGCAACTACTGTAGCTCCCAATCCTGTTCTACAACATAAACCTTCGATGTTAGAAGACAGTTGTATTGTTCTATGTCCCCTGTCACAGAGTTACACCCCATCATATTCTGCCATTTCACACGTTCTTGCCTGCACTGATCAGAGGCCCCTATCATCCAAGTGTGCAATTCCATATTACCTCATTTCATATACAGCACAGTAAACAAGAACTCCATTTATTGCTTAGACAAAATATGAGTACTGAAACACACGATGTCAAATTATTCATTTGCTTTCTAGACATAGAATAAAGTTTTAGGAAGCACACTTTAGAGAATTCAGCTGATATATAACATATCAGATATAAGGCAGGAGAGATTTTTTTTTCTAACTAGAATTATTTTTATTTCTTTTGTAACAAACTAGAAAAATCTCAAAAATTGGATTAAAATGGATAGTCTAAGCACTTAATATTCTTGGTTTAAACTTTGCTATATTTATATAATTTAACATGAATGTCATTTCTACTACAATGTATGACAATAATATGACTTAATATTTTAAGTTTTGAGTAATTGAAGTATTATTTTCTGTGACTAAAAGTTAATAAAATACATTTAAAATATTTTCTTTTATCATTAGGAGAATTTAACTAAATATACTTTATTAAACATTGAGTGGAAAAAATAACGTAAAACTACAGTTTTAAATTTATACATATAGTTTTATATTATTATTATTATTATAACTTTTTCTGAGAATGTGGCCATCATTGTTGTGATTTCTGAAACTGTTTACCAATATCATATTATAAAACTATCTCTTAACACACAAGAAAGCAATTAAAACTTCTCCGTTTACTAGGTTTCAACAAATATGTAGAGAAATGTAGAGAATTTTATGTAGAGAATTGTAACTGTGTTTTATTACTCACATGTTGAAATTTTTAATTTTACTTTATGAAATTTTTTAGTAAGACATGCATTAAAGCTGTTAAATCTATGGCCAAAACTGTTATATAATCTTTATCAAGAGGATTTATTAATCCCCAAATCATGGATGTGGGAAAAGCCTGACAGGTTGGGTAAGTTACACAGGTAGCTTTTCTCTTGTCTGTGTAATCCAGCCACACTTCCCAGGTGGAGTTCATTGCTAATCCCTCTGCCAATTTTGCTTTGCTCCAGTAGAGAATAATTCTTTTCCTACTGAAAAAGCCATATTTTTATAGATTTGAGTTCATTTTTAATCTTTGTTTCAGAGAAAAACTGTCAAGAAGAAAATACCTTCCATTACTGATAATTTTGGATTCTGTGATCCTTATTTTAATTGCCTATTCATATTAATTTTCTGTGACATCCTTTCAGAATTTTTGGCAGAGAATAGGCAATATGACTTGTCATTGGAGTTAGGCATTTACTACACTTTGGCTACCTAATCTTCATCTTAATGTGTATAATATGCCAGACATTTACTAAATGATAGGTTCCTTCATGAAAACCGGTCTTTTTGGAAAAGATACATAATAAATCAACAATTTTATTACTATAATACACATAAAATTGATTTCCAAGGAAAGATATTTGAAAAGTATAATCAGCATCCGGGGAGAAGTTCAGAAGACAGGTTCCATGAGTAAAAGCATGGCCTTTTTAAACACATGCCAAGAAATAGAAAGTCTTATCTACCCAATGAACTGTAATCTAGCTTATTAAAAAGTATAAAACAACTTGTGCATTTTATCTATTTTAAGAATTCTGAACTTTCACTCCAAAGTAAAGAAAAAATCACTATAAGCCATAATACTAAGCAAAATTTTGAAATAAAATAAATTGGCCCACATCAGGAGATAAGTTACATGGCAATTTTATCAATCTAGTCAAGTAATAATATAAAGAACCAGAGGGTTGGGATGTTGTGCTAATGGTAGGGTTCTTACCGAGAAAGCTTATAAATCAAAAAAAAAAGTAAGACAATCTGACCTGAAGAAGCAGTAGTTCATTGGTATGACTGACCATGTCCCTTCAAATTCTAAATTGTGCTGTTTAGATAAAAGACTCAGTTCTGCTTTTGTAATCAAAAGAGCATTTACCTTAGTTGGCAAAATGTGCAGTAATATCTAATTATGAATTATTTGCTGAATTGTGGTGGTTAAATATAATAAAGTCTAATGATTTATTTTTAAAAATGAACAGAGATAGATACAATGGTTCCAAGTGAAGGAAGTATCTAGAATAGCCTAACTTGGTAAGCTGGACAGCAAAAGTAGTCATTTTGGCTTGTGATGTTTGACACTAGAATTACATATGATATATTATTTACATTGTTTATTCTATATTTTAACATTGTATAAGAGGGACAATATACCTAGGCCTCACATAAATTGATAATATGCTTGATATTTGGAATGATTTAAATGCTTCAAATGTAAGACATTATATTTTTATTTTACAGGAATTAGTGGTGCCTGAGGGCATCATTTTCTGATATTTCCACATATTTCTCCATAATATCTGGTAGCCAAAGACAGAATAGATTTTCTTTCACAATCTTGAATTAACTAAATTATATGAAATACAGAATGAACAAAAGTTAATGAGATGATTTCACTATCTGGACATAATAGATTTTATAAAATGTGCTCACACACTTATTTGTTTTTCCTGCTTTCAAATTTCTTCTTTATGGGCATACATTTGCTTTACTTTATATTCATTAATTATGCTTCAGCCTCTATGCACATCATGAAACTGTTATTCTTTGTCTTTCGTTAGTTTGTGGTAAATTGTTGATTATTATTTCTGAACATGTTTTTTTTAGGACCTGTTCTTATTTCTGTGAATCTTATCAGTTCTACACTGTACTTTAACATTGTTTTAGTGCTCATAGACCAGCTTTCCCTATCTTTTCCCTGTTTATCCACATTTTTATGCTTATCATCCTTGTGGTATGTATGTATCATCACAAGATTTGGATCTGGTTTCTTGACAAAAAATTAAATTCCTTTATTTTTTATCAAAACCAACATAAACATAGATTTTTAGTAACAAAATTCTTTACATGTTATTTCTATTACTTCATTTTTCATCAATTTACAGGTTGGTTGCTTTCATTGCCTTTTAGATCTATGTTTTTTAATAAGTCATAGTTAGAATCTGATTTTGAACCCACTTTCAAGATGTTTTCTATAAGTTCATTCCACAGATTTATGACTGTAATAGATCCATGTATTTCTAATATTCTTGTGTAGGGAACTGAAAATGTAATCAATACTCAACATAAACTGAATAACCTTCAAATACTTCACTAACCAACCTAAATAATACAACAAAGGCCCCAAAGTGATAGATGGATAATAATATAGCATCTTTAAGATCCTATAATGTCTATAAGCTGACTTTGCTTCCTATGAGCTACTAGTTTTTCTGTGAGAGTGAGCAGCTTACAAGGAAGCTGGGAAAGGAAAGACATCCTCATGGACAAGGCTATGTTCTTTTTTCTCATTACAGCTACGTAGGGACCAAATTGGCTAATTTTTTTAACACCTACACTGCATTCATAGGAAATAATCATGAATTTTCAGAACAAATAGGCAAGCAAAATGCATCCATAATACACAGAGATAAAAAGAAGAAGCTATGGACAAAACTTTAAAAGTATTAAAAATACTTCTAAAAGTAGTAAATCCACATGCTCTAAATGATTTTTAATTAAATACTTCAAAAATATCTTCAAAAAAATTGAAGAACGTAAGGCCATTTAATTAACTATTTCTCCAAGTTATTTTGTAAAAAGTGTTTAAATTCATAGTGCAAATGGCTTTTCAAATAAGAGTGAATAGCAACTCATATAAGTAGTCAAGGCCAACAGCACCAGTGGCTCACACCCATAATCCTAGCTACTCAGGAGGCTGAGATCTGAGGACTGCAGTTCAAAGCCAGCCCAGGCAGAAAAGTCTGTGAAACTCTTATCTCCAATAAATCACCAGAAAACCAGAAGTGGCACTGTACCTCAAGTGGCAGAGCACTTACCTTAAGCTGAAGAGCTGAGGGACAGAGCTCAGGCCCAGAGTTCAAGCCCCACAACTGACAAAAAAAATAAGTCCTAATATAGACCACCAGCTTTGTTAATGTTCAGTACTGGTTTTAGTAGCAAGAGAGTAAATGAGCACTAAGATCATTGATGTCTGCAGAAAACTTTAAGATCTGCCTTTTACTCAATGAGTCACTATAGTTTTTACTTTTTATTAGATTCAGTTCGTATTGAAAGCAGTTCTTCTATAAAGTGAAATCCATCTTCTTTTCTGTTTTTTCTCTTTCCTCCATCTCTCCATTTACCAAGAAACTCATGAGTTGAAACAACACATGGTAGGTAATGGGCTGTGACCCCAGTGTGCTGTGAGAAGGAACAAATCAGAAGGAATATGGCTGGAGGTCAGCATCTAATAGTTCATTGCTTTTAGATCTGTGAGGTGAGCTGACAGGCAGAATTGTTTGCTTTATAGAATGCTGAGTGAACCTTTCTAAGATGGACAAATAAAAGAGTATTTTAATCTAAATCTTACTATTATAAGGCATGATTCATTTTTTTAACATAGCAAAGGTAGAGTAGAGACAGTACAGATCTTTAAGGTGAGCATACATGACACTTACTTTTAAAAATAGGCTAGCGCTCTACTACTTGAGCCACAGTGCCACATCTGGCTGTTTCTGTTTATGTGGTATTGCGGAATCGAACTCAGGGCCTAATGGATGCAAGGCAAGCACTCTACCACTGAGCCACCTTCCCAGCCTGTACATCATCTTTACAACAAAATTTAAAATACAATAAAATGAAACATAATGCACAAAATTTTCACATCAGGGTTGCCAGCTTGAATAACAATTATTTTTATGATAACTTTGGAATTTGAATTTAAAGCCTTGTGCTGGCTCTGCTGATACTCTATCACCTGAAGCATACCTACAGCCAAGTTTTTGGCTAAATCTTTGGAAATAACATTTCAAGAAATTTACTGTCAGGACTAATCCTGAGCTGTTATCCTCTAGTTATCACTTTCCTGAGTATATAAGACTAATGATATTTTTTCTATTTCCATTTATTTTATTGTGAAAATTCTGTACAGAGGGGTAACAACTACATGAGCAAGGTTATGAGTGCATTTCTTATCAAGCATTGTTGCCTCCTCCTTTGTTTCCCCTTACCATCCCTTCCCATCTTCTACCCCCCAACCCCTCCTATGCTCCATAGTTGTAAAGTTCATTTTTCCACATAATGTCTTGTACATCTCATTGTTGCAATGGGTCCACCTGTATCCCTATTTAAACAATTTTCCCTTCCCTTCCCCAAATTATACCAACATCAAATACAGTGATCAAATACAATATAACAGGGGTTATATTGTGGGGGAGTGACATACAAAGCAACAAAGAAATCATCTTATAAATATGTTAGAAACAATAGCAAGAAAGAAAAACCGTTTTGGTTCTTATCTTGGGGTTCACTTCGCGTAACATTAACTTATCTGTCCATTTCTGCTTGTCTCAGACATATACTAGTTATTGCAAATGAGGGAAACTAATGATAATTTAATGAAATAATTTTTAGTCTCAGCATATTTACATTGGGTGGTATAGCTACATAATTCAGTTCTAAGCAGAAATTAAATATTTTCACTACAAAAAAAGATTTTTTTCTGAGAGCCAATGGTTAGTAAGTTTGTTAAATGTGGAATCTGTGTGGACTTAGAAACAAACATCACATATTTTCCATGTGTGATTTGAGAAATTTCTTTAAAACACCAAAATATTATAAGATGCGAATATATCCTTATCATATCATTTTCTACAGGAATCAAGTTTTAAAAGAAAATAAAATGTGAAAATAATAAATTCTTTGGAAATTACTGTGGCAAACTTGTGTGTCACAATACGCAGGGCAATGAAAAACTTGGCATGTTCAGTTAATTAATTGAGAGGCATTAGGATTTATTATCAGAAACATGAAAGTACACAATGTCCTACCTACGTTTTTGATTGGTTTCCTGTGAAAATGTTGCATTGACAGTTCTCTAGAACTGTGCCTAAACAAAATTATTTCTGCTATCAAACTCTAATTCCTGTCCCTAGGTGCCAACATAAATCCTTACACCTTTGCTGAGATTCCTTACGAATTGTTCTTCTTTTAATGTTCATAATTCCCCTACTTGTAATCCTTTTCCCTTTAATTATGTTCATTTGTTTTTGCTCCTCACAATAAACTTTTTATTTGATCAGAATATTCCTAAATCACTGAAGTAGAATTTTTTTACATTGTTGATTTCATTAGATCCCAATGAGAAAATAGTTCAGATCTTATAGGAAATAGAAAAATAAAGATGAAATCAAATGAGTCGTGGTCTCAGCCCACCCACATCCCAGTTTAGTTTGATAGACTGTTTATTTAGCTCTCCTTGGATTACTTACTGATTATCTTGACAATGACATTATAAACTAAATAGAAGCCTTACTACTTTTCATTTCTATTTATGTCTGGATTTTTTTTCATGAAGGGACTTATTTTCTCATTTCTAATCAAATCTGAAATTTATGATTGCTTTCTTCAGTCTATACTCCATTCACATGACTACTTGGATCAAAATCTTTTTTTTTCTTCAAACTTTAAGTATATAATAGGTCCATTTAACATTTGGAAAAACTATATATTTGCCATTCATATTAAACTCTATCTAGAATATAAATTACATTTGATGAGAAATCAAACATACAGAAACACACATGTATTTTAAAACCCATAAATAAATAAAATTTTTTATTCCAATAAAATTTCAAAATACATTCAAAATTCAAAAATCATTATACATCTTTCATGTCTTGGTATTAATTCTCCCTATGGTTACTCTATTCTATGAAGTAAAAGCTTCTTTTGTTAACCACAGTTTCCATTAAGCTCATAATTGACTTTGGTAATATCCAGATTTGATTCAAAATACCAAATGGTGACTAACCACACAGTGTAGCATTTCTTTTAAGAGAACAAAAATATGCACACAATGTGTGATATTTTTAGTGCAGTAGATAAATAGCAATGTATGCATCTGGTCTGTATCAACAAAGAAACAAATCTGAGATTATCAGTAACATTTGAGAATTTTACTTTCAAATGCAGTTATTAAGTTTATTTCCTAAATTTTGTTTTACTGAGAATCATATTAAATAAACTTATGAATGGATATTTATGATATTAAAATCACAGAACTTTAATATGAACAAATGTATGTATGAATTTATAAAAGGTAATGTTCAGTGCCTCAGTGAGATATATATGATTTTTTTCAATATTGTCTGTGTAATATTTTCATACAAGGGCTTTCAAATCAGGGTTTTGAATTTTCTCTGCTTGTACATGACTGGTGTTGTTTCATTTAAACTAAAATTTCAGTCTATGCTTTTGCTAATTCAGTAGAGACAACGTCTTGTAGACTTTCCTACTTGAGCTGACTTAGAACAAATATCTTCAAATCTCAGCTTCTGGATCAGCTTGCGTGAGCCACTGACATCTGGTATTTATTTTAATTTTTAAAGTTTTTAAACTTCTATGAGTGGAGAGAAGGGCTGATAGGGGGAAAACAAAGGAGGAGGCAACAATGCTCAATAGGAAATATACTCATTACCTTGCTCATGTAACTGTAACCCCTCTCTACAGCATTTTTACAATAAAAAATGTACAAAAATAACTTGTATGAGTTCAAATCATATTAAGTGAAGTAAGACACCCCCCCCCAAAAAAAACACAGGTCCCATGGTCTGACTTATTTGCAATAATTAGTATATATTTAGGTTAATCTTAGCAGATAAGCATAATAGTTAAATAGCTATGTACATATGACCATATAAGATGATGCTAAGTGAAATGAACTTCAAGAAATGGACACAGGAAGTTTTTCTTTGTTGTTATTTTTGTTTTTAATATACTATGTGACATTTTTGTTTCTTTTTTATGTTCTTTCCCCTATGATATATCTCTTGTTGTCATTGTATTTGATTCTGGTACCCTGGTGCTGTATATATGTTTATTTGAATTAGGGAAGGGAAGTGGAACAACAGAATGGTGAAACAAGGGACAAGTGGGTAACAAATGCAACAGTAGTACACACAAGACAATAGGTTGGAAATGATCTACTCAACTTGGGGTGTTGGGGATGGGAAAATAGGAGAAAAATGAGGGAGAGGGTAACAAGTTTGACAAGAAACATATTTATTACCTTACTTATGTAACTGTAACCCTTATGTACATCACTTGGACAATAAAAAATGAAAGAAAAATATATATTTACATGGAACATAAAGATGACAGTGATGTATCATTTATAATAGTCAACCTATATAATTAACAATGGACAAATAAAGAAAACACTGAATACAAAGAGTTAAATAGCATTTAGTCATCAGGGGAATGAAGTTCTGCCATTTGTCACAATACTATGAAATTGGAAGAACTCACACTAAGTGAATTAAGCCCAACACAGTAAGGTAAATATCGTATCAAATTTACTGAAGATCTATGTTATCCATTCATCAAGTGAATATTATGTAAAATTATGGAGAATAGTATTCACAACCCATGGAGACTAGTTTGCAAATATGCATGTAGCACGTGTCTGAGAACTGCAGTCATGTTTGTATCAGAAAGTGACCAGCATCCAAAATGGGGAGTATGACGAAGATAACTGCCACTGGAGGCATTTTCCAGCAGCAGCCAAAGATGTAAAAGTTTGTCACCTTAGCTTTCTTGTTATGTACCACTTCTCTTGAGGAGATGTTATTGTAATTCTCTAGGAACAGTTCCAAGACCTTATTTGAGGAAGGAAAGCACATAACTGCTTGATGTGACTACTATAGTCTATCTAAACCAAGATTACTTGAATTTTAAATATAGGTCAACTCAACCTTCTTAACTGAAGTCAAGAATTTAACATTGTATTGTTTGTTATTAATTTTGGTTGCTTTTCTACTAGGCTGTAAAGGGAGTTTCAAAAAAAAGGGATACAACACTGATTCTTAGATTATTAAACACTAAAGAATTTTGACTAATCTTAGTAAAGAATCTTGACTAATAAATGACTACATTTTAATAAATGGAAGCATACATTTTAAATTTATAGAAGGTTATTGAATTAAGAGAATGGTGTTTCTTATTCCCCATGGAAGACACTAATCACAGGTCTAAAACCTATGCTCATTTGACTGATGGAAACTGTCTCTCAGAGAAAGAAGTAAATAAAAATCTCTCATATTTCCCAACAGTAGAACACTTGAACAAAACACTGCTGAATGTTTCTTACCTATAGCATCTTCAGCAGGACTGAAGAATTCACAGTTCTATCCTGAGTTTGCTTTTCGCACACATTCGAAACTATAGGCATTGAGACCTAGCTCCTCAGAAAAACAATGTGGATGCTATATAATTATTCTCACATAAAAATTAGATAGTTCAAAGTGGGACTAGTTCACTGATATGTAGCCACTTAATGACCTCAGGTTGTAAAATATAAGTGCAAGCAGAAGCAATGGTAGTCCCAAATTACCTAATGTTCTTCCTGTCTCCTTTGTTTATCTGTATCAATGGAAATATGAGTAAATTTTAGTAGTGGTAATGCATTTCATTTGTGGTTCTGACTTGACAGTCTTTTAAGTTCACATGTAGAACATTGTAGTCTGTATGCAAATTTCTCTGGAAACAAATATTGATATGTTCTTAAATAGTTAGTTGTGCACAATATAATGAAGTATATAGAAAACTGAAGAAAATGAAGCAAAGTGCTATCATAATATATACAGTTCTATTAATACTATCTATGTATCTGTGTTTGCAAACTTATTTATGATCATAGAGGAATGAGTTTCATAGCAAAATATTAATCTTTTCATTAGAATAATATCAAGGAAGGAGATAAATAAAAATTATACTCTTTCAAATTTCTCAAGTTTGATATAGGTTTTGATTCTTATAATCAGTAGGTATTACAGTTCTTAATAAAATATAATAAGCAAAATCATGAGAAGAAAAATAAGTTACATCCTTCATATATGAAATGACTTGGCAAAATATATATGTATATAATAGAGTTATATGTTTAATATATTATAACAAACATATACTAAATTTAGATATTATATATTAATGATTATTATAATAAATGATTATTAAAATTAATTGATTATTATATATTAATGATATTACAACTAACTTTATACTTTTTTAACTTTTTATCTTTTTTATTGTAAAAATGCTGTACAGAGGTCTTACAGTAACATAAGTAAGGTAATGAGTACATTTCCTATCCAGCATTTTTACCTCCTCCTTTTTTATCCCTTACCATTCCTTCCCTCCCCTGCTCCCCACCTCTTCCCTCTGCCCGACAAGTTGTATAGTTAGTTTTCAACATAGTGTCTTGTATATCTCATTGTTACAATGGTCAACCTGTATCCTTATTTCAGCATTTTGTTATTTCCCTTCCCCTCCCCAAATTAGAAAAATGTATATACAAGATGCAGGGCACTGACATCAAATGCAGTGAAAACAGGAGTTATACAGTGCGGGAAGAACATACAAAAGAAACAAAAATACATAATACATTTTAAATATGTTAAAACAATAGCAAGAACAAAAAATAGTTGTGTTCTTATCTTGGGATTCATTTCACTTAACATCATCTTGTCTGGTCATATGTACATAGCTTTTGACCTTTTCTGCTTATCCTAGACTTATACTAGTTATTGCAAATAAGGGAAACCATGGGACCTGAATTTCTTTGGGCTTGGCTTATTTCACTTAATATATTTTTTCCAAGTCTTTCCATTTCCTAACAAATAAATTAATAAAGTAAGCTTTTCTGTAACCATGAGGCAAAGTATTTCCCACTATCATTTATATTAATTAGGCTATCCAACTAATATAGGAATGGTCTGTCTTTAAAACACCTAAACTTTTTATTAACCATAATCTCTATCTCCTCTTACAAACAACAAACGCAGGAATGATGGTACCTCTTTACTATTTTCCACACAGATTTCCTCATCCATCTTACTTTCCATCAAGATTTCCCACAGAGCTGTGTTCAATATCTCAGCATTAACTCAGGCTTTTCTCCTACCTTCCTTTCCATCAGTATATCGGTGCACACTTCTTTCTCACCAGGAGCTCATACATTTGTCTTTATGGGGAATAAGAGTTATTTCATTTTCATCTCTGTGTTACTAGTAGGTATCAGAGTGCTAAAAATTGTATACTTCCATAGTTATCGTTATATGCTGGAGCTATCTTAAGTGGTTTTCATGTATTTCCATTGACTAGCAACCACCCAGTTACATAATGTTACCCCATACTTCAGATATGAAAACAGGCACACAGAAAGTTAATAAATTTTAAATTACACTGAATTATATGGGGGCAAGACAGAATGCAGAAAATTTAATATAGGATCCTATGCTACAATCTTACTTGAATTTTATTAGGTGTATAATTGATGATAAAGAACAAAACAGAGAACCAAATTATAAGGGATGATAGAGTAATGTTCAATAAAATCAAAAACTTCATCTAAAATATAAAATTTGCCATTTATTTATAAACTCCAAAGATATAAAGAGACTTCCATTCAGATATTATATCAGATTTGTATAGTGCTCACTACCCTTTGAGAAAAATCAAACTGCACTGTTCCTTTATCTGAATTTTTTTTTTAGAATTGGTTGGTATTGGTAACTTTCCCATATTTTTGTTTGGGAGCATACATGCTCGTTATGGCATAATATGTAAAAACCAACTAAACTATTTCTACTTCAAAATACTTTGAATTAGAATGTTTATTCTCTTCTCCAATTGCACTTTTATTTACTTATGAACTTGAGATTTCAACATGTAATTTTAGAATGATGACTATTACCTATTGTCCTCATTTCACATTTTGTTTCCCAGTCAAATAAACTCATATATAGGTATGAGTTCATAAGATAAATGTGCATAGACATATAGGTGAATGTATACATACATATTAAACATACAAATATCTTACAATGATATGAGTAAAAACTGTTTCCTTAAGTACTTAATTTGGTACAGTGTTAAGTGGAGACCTGCACTATTGGCAAGTTACCGGAAGAAAACAGAAATGGTTACACCATGATTTATTTTGCAATCTCAGGATGAAGAGATCATAAATGAATTGCCCTTTTTGAGCAGCAAAGAACAAACATATAAAATTATCTTTTAAATGCTGCATTCAATTCTGTTCCATTCTAATTATCACAGAGTATAGAAGAGCAGAGAGGGTTTAGGTGCTGAAACAGGCTGTTTAGCATGCTTCATGACCATTCTTGTCCTTTTTCCACTGAAAATGTTTATTTCTACAGAGAAACATAAAGTATCCTACCTGTATTATACTATGACAATTCATTAAATTACCAGTTGAAACCTCAGTCACTATACTTATACATAAACACCTGAAAAAAAGGGTGGAAGATTATGGGTTAACTGAAATGCAATCTCATGTGATCAGACTGATTCTTAACAGTTGGAAAATTTTGAGAATCTGCAACCTATACTATGAGAGAAGAGCCCCATTGAAATATTGTTAAGTGACGACAAAACAATGGAAATACATTGCAATCTTTAACATAGTAAAGCAACCCAAGCATTTCTGGTTATTTTTGCTGGTAGGAATTGAGAAGAGTTTACCTACTAAAATAATATTTTTCTGAAAGTGGTTCTTTCAATTTGCTTCAGTAATGACACAAAGTTTAGCATGGGAATTGAGAGAAGTATAACTTATTAATAAAGAGTTACAATAATCTATAGGCATTCTATAGTAATTTGTAGATTTGAATAATCAAGTTAATTTAGGAAATAGCACCTGTCATTGGTTGGTACTGAATTGTCTCAGAGGCTTTTCCTTTTTCTTTTGAATCATGGTCGTCTTGAATCTGTAAATGATCATTTCCAAAGAAGTTTCAGTGCTCACACTTGTAATCATGATTACTTAGGAGACTGAGATCTGAGAGTCTTGGCTCAAAGCCAGCCCAGGCAAGGAAAGTCCATGAGAATCTTATCTCCAATTAACCTCCAGAAAACCAGAAGTGGTGCTGTGGATCAAGTGGTAGAGTGCTAACCTTGAGCTGAAGAGCTGAGGGACAATGGACAGAACCGGAGCTCAAGTCCCACAACCAACAAAAAGAACAAAAGGAAGAAAGGAAGAAGAAAGAAAGAAAGAAAGAAAGAGAGAGAGAGAGAGAGAAAGAAAGAAAGAAAAAAGAAAGAAAAA
The DNA here is from genome assembly GCF_000151885.1 of Dipodomys ordii. NCBI lineage: Eukaryota > Metazoa > Chordata > Mammalia > Rodentia > Heteromyidae > Dipodomys > Dipodomys ordii. The sequence continues at coordinate 24,221,768 of NW_012267233.1, forward strand.
AAGAAAGAAAGAAAGAAAAAAGAAAGAAAGAAAAGAAAGTAGGTGCATATCTTGCTGAGAAATAACAAAGGGATGAGGATTATTTTGATATTATTTACATAAGAACCATTATTTTAAAGTAGTATGTGTTCCAGACCTTGTATTTTGCCTTATTCTTTTCGAGATTATCATTTTTGTTATGTTATACTCGGCACAATATCCATGCCTGCGTAGGATACACTCAGGTTAAATTGGTTCATCTCTTTATTACTCTGTTTTCAGGTAAATATTACCTGTGCACTTCCCACACAGTTGTAGGCCAGGAATGTCTAAACTATTAGCTAATTAGCTCATATTGTCATAGGCCATCAATACTTTTTAATTTTTATTTTATTGTAAAGATGCTGTACAGAGGAGTTACAGTTATATGAGTAAGGCAATGAGTCCATTGCTTGTCTATCATTGTTAACCCAACCCTTGTTGTTGTCCCACTATCCCATCCCCCATTTCCCCATCCCTTCCACCCCCCTCCCCTGCCCAAGTTCTAATATACTGTCCTGTGGGTCTGGGTATCATTGCTACAGTGGGTCATTCTGTGTCCTTGTTTTAATAAGGTTATAGGTGGAGTCTAAGCCTTTTGGTTGATTGAATGAAGTAACTGAAGTGTTGTCTGCCAAGTAGTATAATCTGTGCATCAAGATACTATTTAATTATCAGTAAGACCTGCAGATTGGTTCCATGTCTTCGAATGTCCCTTTTCAAATTTCAGGTTCTTAAATTTCATGTCCAATGTGAGAATTTTCAGAAGTGTGGCACTTAAGGGGGAATTTATATAAGAAATAATATTACCTTTTAACTTCCTTTCTTTTTTCTCCCCTGCCCTTCTCTTCCCTTCTCTCCCTTTTTCGTCTTTCCTTCCATTCTTTTCATTTTTACGTTTGACCTCAAGGTTTTCCTTTTGCCAGACAAGCACTCAATCAATTGATTTCTACCCCTACTTCTTTTTTTGGTAAGAGGAGTAGATTTTCACCCCACTTCTCCCCCTTTATTCCTTTGCTGACCTGAACCGCAGTCCTCTTAATTAGGCTTCTCAGGTAACTGGGATACAGCTATGTGTCAACAACAGTCATTTTATATTCATTAACAAAACATCTATGAAATTTTCATGAAGACTGACTTAGAATTAAAATGCTACCACTCTTTTACTTTTTTTAATTGTGAAAATAACTTATAGAGGAGTTACAATTACATGGGCAAGATAATGAGTACATTTCTTATCAAGCATTGTTGCCCCCTCTTTTTTTCCCCTTCCCATCCCTTCCCATTTCCCCCTACACCCTCCCACCCTCCCTCACTCTTTGATTTTTGATAGCTAGGATTACAGATATTATCCGCTCTGTCTGTTTTTCTACTATGTAAAATCACTGTGTTTTTCCTTTCCAGAGTTTTCAGAAGGAAGTAACTTACAAACAAAGAGAAGCTTTCCCAAGGCAGGCAAATCTGTCAATACTTTGACCTTTAACACTACAACCCTGTGAACTGGGTGAAATGAACTTTTATTTTATATAAATTACCCAATGTCTGGTATTTTGTTATTGCATCACAGTCTAAGGCAATGGGATTTATCTTAGACTGTAAGGAAAAAGCAACACTAAGAAGAGACATCATTAAGATTTAGCAAAGGAGCTCTGGCTTTCATGATGATGTAAAGTGGAAATAAAATTTTAAGGTCAGTTACTATCTCATTGCCTTCTCTTCTGAAGAGGATTCATGGTATCCTGATATTATCACTTGGAAACTAACCTCAGTGGCTGCGCGCACACACACACACACACACACACACACACACACACACACACTTAGAGGGAACTAATGAATAGCTCAAATAAATGTGGAAAGGCCAGGAGACAAGAATTTTAAGATTTTTCTTTGACCTAGATACTATAGGAACAACCTCAATCCTTATATCCATTAAAATCTTTCTTTTTTCTCCCTAGAAATTCACCCCAATGTAGGATAATTACTCCAAAAAGATCATTGCAATAGAATTTGATTTTTTTGAAAAAGAATAGGAGCAATAAACACAGGATTCCGTGGGTCCATAGACCAAAGACGTCTTGGGTTGACCAGAAAATCAAGGAATAGTATTGTCACTAAGAAATCAATAACTGAGACCTAAGAAGTATATAAAATCAAAAACTAGACCTAAATAATACAGGATTTGCTTCTTGCAGCCATGCTATATTCAAACAGTCCTCTTTCCTGTCCAGCACATGAATTAAGATTGATTTTTTTCAGCACAATAAAAACTTTAAATTGGTAGCTTCTGCTTAGGTTGAAACTACCCCCCAAAAGTTTACAGCTTGCAAATCATCCTGGCTCTCTGTTCACCAAAATTTTTCTCCTGGCCCCTATAACAAATATATTTGTAAACATACAGTGTATTTTCAACAGATTACAATTCACTTTTCATCAAATATTTGTTTTATTTTATTAACTTTAGAATTTTTTTAAATTTATTCTTATATAAAACAGGCATAAAAATAAAAGAATTGGTTTATTTTTTTCTGTAGTTTCTGTTGTTTTCCCTTACTTGTCAGATTTTTTTTAAACCAACCCTGTCTTTAATCTAGACTGCTACATCCATGCAATATATTATTGCTACATTTTTTTAGTATTGTGAAAATACCGTACAGAGGGGTTAAAATTACATGGGCAAGATAATGAGTACATTTCTTATCAAGTATTGTTGCCTCCTCCTTTGTTTCCCCTTCCCATCCCTTTCCATCCTCCCTCTGCCCCCTACCCATCCTCCCACAAAAGTTGTAAAGTTCATTTTCGACATAACGACATGTACATCTTATCGTTGCAATGGATACACCTGTATCCCTATTTAAATGATTTGTTTTTCCCCTTCCCCTCCACAAATTATACCAACATCAAATACAGTGAAAGCAGGGGTTATACCGTGGGGGAGGGACATACAAAGCAACAATAAATTATCTTATAAATATGTTAGAAACAATCTCATGAAAGAAAAAAAAACATTTGGATACTTATCTTGGGGTTCATTTCCCTAACAGCAACTTATCTGAACTTTTCTGCAGATATATACTAGTTATTGCCAATAAGGGAAACCATGGGACCTATGTTTCTTTGGGCCTGGCTTACTTCACCATTTCCTAACAAATGGGGCAATGTCATTCTTTCTGATGGAGGCATAGAATTCCATTGTGTATATATACCACATTTTCTTGATCCATTCATCT
>NW_012267233.1:24225675-24274769 GCF_000151885.1 Dipodomys ordii
GTTGTTTTGATTTGCATTTCTTTTATGGCTAGGGAGGTTGAGCATTTCTTCATGTGTCTATTGGCCATCCTTCTTTCCTCTTCAGAGAAGTTTCTCTTAAAGTCTTTAGCTCACTTATTTATTGGGTAGTTGTTTCTTTGAAGATTTGTTGTTGGGGGATTTAATTGTTTGAGTTGCAGGTATATTTTAGATATGAGACCATTGTTGGTTGTATGGCTAGTAAACCTCTTCTCCCAATCCGTGGGCTTTCTATTGGTACTTCTTATCTTCTTAAGCATGAATTTCAAGATTACTTTTAGTAGTACAATACTAACAATTCTGTCAAACCTGCCTCATTGTTTCTATTGCATCCCGAAAGGCATATATAAACCTAGGCTAAACCAAGCTATACTATATTTTGTTATGGCAAAGCATCCTAGTTAGTAATAATTAATAATAAATGTGTGTTCTATTTATAACAATTTCCTCCATTTAAGTCTTGAGAATGTTATCATATCATTGTTGATTGTTGAAATCTCATCTTCTGATGCTATATGTCTGCCCTCCCTGTCATTGTAAAGTCTCAATAATGAGAATGGCTAGAAATTAATCTACTGGTTCACATCATAACTAGGAAGCAGAGTATACATAACATTCAATCTATTCCATTCCATATTTCTGAAAGCAATACAATTTACTTAACTAGCTATTTACAAATACCTAGTTTATCTTAAAAGCAACACTATGTAGTTGGATCATAATATGATGGCTTTGTCAAGCTATGGTTTATACTGAATCACATTTTCACACTTTTGAGGATTAGTAGACATTATGGAGCAGTTTAAAATTAATCATAGTTGGAGTGCTTACAGCAACATGGTGAGTCAGACATCCTCTGAGTAGTTGTCAATGAGATGTATAAGACACTATGTTGAAAAATGAACATTACAATTTAGTGGGGAGTGGTTGTGGAGGTGGGAAGGAAGGGATGGTAGGTGAAAAACAAAGGAGAAGGCAACAATGCTCAATAGGAAATGTGCTCATTACCTTGCTCATGTAACTGTAACCCCTCTGTACAGTATTTTCACAATAAAAAACTTATTAAAATATTTTTGAGATGTTACTATAAGTGTGTGTGGAGGAGAGTTGTATATATGTCTCTGGATATTCACATATACAAGCATACACAGAGATACACAAATAATTGTTTCTTGGTAAATGTACAATATCAAACTTTCCAAAAATGTGTATGTAAGTGTATTTGTGTTGTGCTCCTTAACAATAAGGATACATTCTGAGATAATCATTGTAAGGCAATTTTATCATTGTAACAATATCATCAAGTATGCTTGCATAAAGTAAAACAGAGTGCAAGTATGGGCTTTGTTCACACACAGTGACATAATTTGAGATTCAGTGTTACACATCCAGTCTGTCATTCGATGAAACATGGTTGTTTCACATCACTCTCTATAGATGTATTAGTTATAGAGACATTTATAAATGCATTATATAATTTATGTGTACATATGTGCAGATATGCATATATATGAAAATGCTAATTTACTCCACATTATGCAATTCACAATATATTATTAACAAAAAGTCTTAAGAGACTTATGGAAAAATTATTACCTCATCTCAATGATGTAAAATGCAAATCAAAATTAAATTGCAGAAGATTTTAAATACTGATAGTAATATTATCCCTGGATTTATGTTGTTCGTGTTCCTTGAGGACCAAAATTGTAATAGCTTTCCTCTGTTCCTACTTTACAATCCAACATCACATTTAAAACTTGGGTAGTCAGTAAATGTTGGTTAAATTGATTCATGGATTCAACTTTAAATGTAGATTTTCAATCCATCTAAAAATTTTATTAAGTTCTCTCTGAAACATGCTCCTGGAGGGTAACCCAGAGAAAATAGAATGTTTTGTAGTTGGCAATGTTTTCTTAAGTGATGAATAGTGTTAGAAAAGATTACAGTCACTGCTATTTTCAATCTCCTCAGCAGTTACCAAAATCCTTGGAGAAATGTGATACTGATGGACATTAACAAATGGCGGGACCTTTTTGACTCCAACTGGGAAATCAAAAATGATCATTCTCAACACAAACATTAATGAATTCACAGAGACTAACCTTGAAATAATGTTACTAGAGTGCAGGCAAATGGAATGATACAAATAATTCAAGACATCATCATAAATAACTTAGAAGCCAGGTTAAAACAACATAAAATGGCAAATCTGAAGAAAAATTGCAAACCAATAAATTACCTCTTAATTCTTTTTGTCTGGATAGAGCTATGAGGAAATTTCGAAGAAACTGGATTTGAGATTTCAGAGGTTACCATTCCTTTCTTGGCAATTTCTATTAGAGTATTTTGCCTATTTCTTGAATGTAGAAAGGTATTTGAATGCCATCATTGCTTGGCTTAAGAGATATAAACTCCTTTTTCCTGCTTGCCCCAGATAATTGTGAGCATTTTATCCAAGGAAAACCTACCCATAGTTAGTGAATCCATCCAATGAAGGAAAGGATCACCATGTTTTTCACCCTGAACTAAGTTTGAATAGATCCCAGCACCCTGTTATATTTGGAGAGTGAGGTTTAACATCATTTACAACTGGTAAATATTCCAACGAAATAAAGCACATTTATTCCACATCAAAGACTACTGAAATGGTGAGTTGAATCTGGTAACAGAATGAATGTCTATTAATACTGATAGTTACGATTTCTGTAACAGATAATTCATTTGAAAAAGAGATAATGTACTCATTTGCTAAAGTTACTGTAAAATATACTACAAGATTGTGGTGGCTTAGGCAATTTTTTTTAATAATTTTTTTTCATTTAACTGTAAAACTTATTTCAATTGTACAAATTTATTGAGTAAAATTCAATACCTTAACAGCTTACTTAATGAACAAATTGGGGCCTTTATTTTTTATATCTCATTAATCATTTAAATGTTTTTGATTAGTAAATAATTTTGCATCTCTATGAGAGACATTGTGATATTTTAATATAGCTATACAGTATATATTCATAAACTCAGGATAATTATATCTCCATCTCTGTGTCATTACTTTGTAATGGGAAACTTCACACTCTCCTCTTCTCCATTTCATAACTATATGATGAATTACTGTGAATTTTACTATACCTGTGAGAGTACTGGAGTTTATGATAGGGTGGAGCTCTTTCTGAGGCCTCTTTCTTTGGCTCATAGATAGAACTCTCTTTCTATGTCTCCCACACTCCATGTGAGCATTAATGTCCCCTTTATATATGATACCAATTTTTTGTATTAAACTACCCATATAGTCTCAGTTAAGAAAGAGGTTCTAAGAATGATTTGTGGAGTTAGGAAATTATATTAATCCCAACTCTAGTAATTGTCCTCAGAACATTTGTATTAGATGATCACAAATCTTTCTTGATTGAAAGAATTTTAACCTATATTTCTTTTTCTTTTCAAAGGCACTACTTACATTAATTTTTTTTCTTTAAAAAATTTTTATTGTAAAGGCGATGTGCAGAGGGGTTATCGAGTTACATAAGTCAGATAATTAGCAGATTTCTTTTCAAATATGTCACCCTGTCCCTCTTTTCCTCCTAATTTTTTACCTCCCCAATCCCCTCCCTGCCAAGTTGTATAGTTCATTTCCAACATAGTGTCTAATGAGTAGGTTTTACTATTCAATTTCTAATTTTATGATTAACACATGCAATCTAAGTGTTACTATTTTTTAAATTATATAATCTTCTCTTTTTCAGACAATAATTCCAGAGCCTTCCTTTCCAATTCTTGTCCCTTATATCCTGACATTTGTGAGTCAGGGATTTCTCATCATGTTGTTCTTATAAGCAGTGACCTTCCTCCATAATCCACATCATAAACCATCATTCTCATTATGTAATACACTTAGTGTTAATGATAAATTATTCCATATCAACACATTTTAACAAGAATATACTTGCTATGATCAAGATGAAAATCACTCAGAAATGTATTCTCATACAATGAAATTTTGTGCAATCTGTCACTATCCAGATGACTTTCATGAAATAAAGGTTTTTATTGTGATGAAAGAAAACAAGAAAAAAATTAAAAAATGCAATTTACAAGAAGAAACTGGAGATTTCTGTACTACTGGTACTTTATTTAGAACAATAACTACCAATTTCATGGAGGCAAAGGTATATATTCAGTTAAAGCAGCAATTTTGCAGCTCATTATATAGAACAATTTTCATTGCAAAATCAAAGGAAAAACTTGAAACTATACCTTCAATGAAATGTTAGTGTAATAGTAATAGTGTAGACAAGAACAAGTTTATTGTTTACTTGGTACATTCAAGTTATAAATGAAATACTTCTTTGTCCCATTGAGAAACTTTTTTTCTAACTTCCACCATTAATTACTACATGACTCCTAGGTAGCAACTTTCCACTTTTGGACTTGAATATCTACTTCAAAATAAATCCTTGCTTGTAATCCTAGCTACTCAGGAAGCTGTGATCTGAGGATTGCGGTTGAAAGCCAGTTCAGGCAGGAAATTCCATGAAACTTTTATCTTCGATAAACCACCAGAAAACCGGAAGTGGCGTGGTACCTCAAGTGGTAGAGCACTAGCCTTGAGGTGAAGAGTTGAGGGACAGCTCTCAGGAGTAGAGTTCAAGCCCCATGAGCAACAACAACAAAAAAAATAAAGAAAAGAAAAAAAATCCTTGATATACTCTTCAAACCCAATAAGCATGATCTTATTGTAATCAGCAAGTGATTCTGTGCATCATATGTAGTTATTTTATTTTTATCTCAACAATGGTAGAATTCAATTCCATTTTAAAATATACTGTATTATAAGTTATTTCTAATTTGAAAGAGAAACATAACAAAATCCATGTAAAGAAAAAGAAATCAACTTCACTTTCAACCTAATGACAATGATGCTTTGATTACTTATTCAGTTTTGACCTAAGAAATGCTGACATTTACACAACTTAGGTCAAGGACTGTTAGAGCTCATTTAGTTTTGGGTTTGAAATGGGACCAGTAGGAAACTTTTGAATTTTAAGTAACAGTTCAAGGTACCACCAGAAAACCCAGAAATGAAAGCATTTTGACATAATTTGGTTTTTCTTTACAAAAATTTTTCCTCTGTTTTTATGAGGATAAATTAAAACAAATGTGAAGAACCACAACCACAAATTAGTTTAAACTGCAAGGAAACTATTATCTAGAAAAATCTACAAATTGAATTATTTTTATTATAATTAAAACAAACCTTCTTAAATGAGACAAAATGGCACAATTTCAGATGCTATATTGAAATAAACTTTTATAATTTTTATTTCCTTTCAAATCTTGAAGAAAATCATTCTTACACACGTGAACCATGCAGTTTTAATTTCTAAACCACAATATTCTATTGCAGTTTGCCAGTTCTTTCTGTAATCCACAGTGACTTGAATGTCATGCTAAAATAGACACAGACAATGAGACCCAGTATGGCATTGATTATAAAGTGTCCTTCCATTTATCATTTTCCACTCATAATTATATTCTTTTGCCATTACAATAAGAGTTGTAAGTGTTCTTTTCCTCTCAACACCATTATTCTGCAATTTAGTATACAATACACATTTTAAAGTCCTGCATAAATTTTAATCTTCATAAAGAAGCTCATCATAGAGAGTTTGGAAAGGAAATGATGATATTTTATATTGTCTTTTTGTCAATGAAGAAATGAAATTTTAATATAGTTGACCTATTTGTTAAAAAGTTTGCATAATAGCATATCAATACCCCAAACACTCAGTCTGTCTGATAATGAACTCTAGTGTCACAAATGTTCACTTTGCTTCCTCCAGACGTCTAAAATCATAATGGAATATTGTATTGTACATTAGATCCTAGGATAAACAAGTGTATTTGTGAAAATTATGTCTTTAAGCACTGTAATTTAGATAATAATGTATCAATTTTACTTCTTTAGATTGACAAAGGTTGACAGAACATCTATGATATATGAGACTGTCTTGTACTATTTCAACATCATTTCAGTAGATCTAAAATCATTTCTGAAATTATAAAACCTTGGAGGAGCTGGGCATGGTGTCTCATATTTATAATCTCAGCTACTCAGATAGCTAAAAATCTGAGTGAGGATTGTGGATCAAAGACAGCCCAGTGCAGTAAAGTTAATGAGATTCTTATATCCAGTAAAGCAGCAAAAAACAGGAAGTAAAGCTGTTACACAAGTGGCCCAACATTAGCTATTAGCCTAAAAGCCTTAAGTCTAGCAAATAATAATTATTATTATAATTATAACTTAAGAGAAAAAAATGATTCAACTACAACCATCTTGTATTTAAGGAAGCCCACGAACTCCACTCCCAAATTATTCGAGCTGATTCAGAACTTTGGCAAAGTAGCAGGGTATAAAATTAACCCTCAAAAAATCAATGGCTTTTCTGTATGCCAGCAATGAGAAGAGCAGGGCTGAAATCAGGAAAGCAACTCCTTTTGTAATAGTCCCACAAAAAATAAAATACCTAGGATTTAACTTAAGAAGTGAAAGACCTCTACAGTGAAAACTTTATAAACCTGAAAAAGGAAATCAAAGCAGAACTTAGGAAAAACCTTCCTTTCATGATTCATTATTAAAAAGTAAAATTGAAGGGTGTTTTTTCCTATTTCTTAAATGTCTTTATACTGAGTAACAATTTTTCCCATTGTGTTTCATAGAAATTGATATTTCACTCATAATCTAATGCCTTAATTCCTAATAAATAGCAGTTCTTCAAAAACTGTGTTGATCTGTGGGTCATACTTAAATTTCTATGTATTCAAGAGGCTCAGATTTGAGTACTGCAATTTGAAAGAAGGCTTGGCACGAAAACCCCTCAAGTCTCAAATCTCAAATTTTTAAGCAGAAAGAAGGCCAAATTGGGAGACATGGCTTATATGGTAAAACAACAGCATCAGTGAAAAACTGAGCAAGAGCTTGAAGCTTTGAATTCAATCATCATAAAAAGAAAACAACAGAAATTATGAATATATTTTAAAAGTAAAACCAAAAAAGATGAAGTAGCAGAGACTTTCATACTCATAATGTTATTTTACTTTCAGTAATTCCTCTAACAAAGATGTTTTCTTAATTAAGCCATAATTTTATATCTGTAAAAATAACACTTCCAATAAACTTTTGTTTGTTAATATTATACTTTTGAACAATAGCAACTTTTTTCTTCTACTAGTTTAATTTTTGAGGACCATTAACACAGCCATGCATATCTATTTTTATCAAGAAGGCAACTATTGTTATGAAAATTAAAACCACTTAGTTATTCTTACAGAGTTCATTTTATTTTTTCTAATGCTACCTCTTAATTGCTGCCAACTTTTGCTAATTATTTTTGCCTTTTTTGTTCATTGCTGGATCCCCAGCCTCTATAAAAAAATTATCTGGAAAATAATAGGAAATAAAAGAATTTTGAATTATTAAAACATCACACTGAGGAAAAACATGTTTGTACTGCAATTAAGAAACATTTTAAACTTAATACTTTTATATTTATTTAGGTAAACCACTCTATATTCTAGGATAAATTAAGGTAATAAACACAAATATGTGTATAGCCATACATATACATACCTGCACACAAACAAGCATAAATGCACACAAAGGCACATGCAAAAATGATAAAAGAACTGGCAACTGAAATTTTGAGGGCAAAATAAGCAAGAAAGCAGAAAATAAAGGATAGAATAAAGTCACAAGACAAAATCATTCATTAATATTTTAAAAATGTATTTGCTAGCATTGGAACAAAATCATATCTCTAAATTTTCTAATAGATAAAAAGAATAATTATTATAAACATCTATGATCAACCTATGTTAAGCAAGAAAAGCCAAACTTAAAGGCCAAATACCCTTTTCATTTCCTTAAAACATAGTATCTAGATCTAAAATACATACCTATTCATGGATATTTTGGAGTTGATTATTATATCATGAGAATTTAAACAAGATGAATCAAGATAGGTCAGTATAATTCAACAAATGTAATACATCACAATAAAACCAAATTCAAAAACTCATACAGCCATCTTAACTGACATGGTATAAAGCCTTTGACATATGTTCACAATAAAAACTCTAAAGAAACTAGGAACAGAAGCAACATATTGAGCTTAAAAAATGCTATATTTGAAAAGCCTATAGCCAAAGACATACTGAATAGAAAAAACCAGAAGTCATTTCCCCTAACATTAGGAATAAGGCAAGAGTTTTTTGCACTCTCTACTCTTCTTACTCAATATGGTAACAGACTTCTTTGCCAGAATAAAGAAATACAAATGATTTAAAGGCAGGGTGCAGGTGGCTCACGCCTGTACTCCTAGCTACTCAGGAGGCTGAGATCTGAGGATCTCGGTTCAAAGCTAGCTTGGGCATGAAAGACCATGAGACTCTTATCTGCAGTAAACCACTCAGTCAACTGGAAGTTGCGCTGTGGCTCAAGTGGTAGAGCGCTAGCCTTGAGCTGAAGAGCTGAGGGACAGTGCCCAGGCCCAGAGTACAAGCTCCACGACCCACAAAAAAAAAAAAAAAGGATTTAAATAGGAAAGGAAAACACGTCAAATTATTCCTATTTTCATATGATATAATTATATATTTAATAGGCGCTACAGATCCACAGGCAAAAGAAAGATCCTTCTAGGTCTACTACTTTCAGAAATTTAACATGATATAAAAATCAATACTCAAAACAATCACTAGGTTTTCTATTTCAACACCAAGAATATTGAGAAACTAGGAAAATAATTTCATATGGAGGGACAAAAGGTGAACAAATGCAGCAATGATACTCACTGTACACTAAGTTGAAAATGAGCTATTCAACTTGTAGATGAGAGAGGAGAGGAAAAACTGGAAAAAAGCAAGGGAAGGGATGACATTGTCCAAAAAGATATATACTTTTCACCTGATTTATATAACTGTAAACCCTCTGTTATCACCTTCATAATAACAATAAAAAATAACAAAAAAGGGTTAGGTATTAACTTCATTACTGAGGTGAAAAATCTTTGCAATACAAACTATAAAAGTTAGATAAAAGATATTGGAGAACACACCTGAATATTAAAAGGGCACCCATGCCCAGAGATTAGCAAAATCAATATCATGAAATGGTCATATTTCCCAAAGCAAACTGCAAGTTCAATGCATAAGCTATCAAAGTCCCAAAGTCATTCCTCACAAAAACTGAAAAACAAATCCAAAATGTATATGGGAGTATATAAGACTTTGAATGTCAAAAGAAATGTTGATTTAAAAAGAGCACTGGGAGGCTGGGAAGGTGGCTCAGTGGTAGAGCACTTGCCTTGCATGCATGAGACCCTGGGTTCGATTCCTCAGCACCACATAAGCAAAAAGAAAAAAGCCAGAAGTGGCGCTGTGGCTCAAGTGGTAGAGCGCTAGTCTTGAGGTGAAGACTGCGCCCAGGCCCAGAGTTCAGGCCCCACGACCGGACCCACAAATAAAAAAATAAAAAGAGCACTGTGGGATAGGTGAGACGGGTGGTGGAAAAGTGGGAGAAAATGAGGAAAGGTAACACTGTTCAAAAAGAGATGTACTCATTACCTGAATGTATTCATTACCTGAATATGTAACTGTAACCCCTATGCATATCACTTTTACAATAAAATTACAAGGATAGAGCTTGATCCATTGTAACAATGAGATGTACAAGACACTATGTTGAAAACGAACTTCACAGGACAGGGAGGAGTTGGGGGGGTGGGGAGAGAAGGGATGTTAGGGAAAAGACAAAGGAGGAGGAAACTGCTCAATAGGAAATGTACTCATTACCTTACTCATATAACTGTAACCCCTCTGTACAGTATATGTACAATAAAAACATAAAAAAAGAAAAACTGAATATATCACAGTATCAGATTTTAACTTATATTACAGAACCATATTGGCCCCAAAATAGATCTTGCGGCCAATATACAGATTAGAATATCCATGAATAAAATCACACAGCTATGAATACGGTTGCTATGGTCCTTTAGTGTAGCCTTGTTTGTGATCTATTGGTTAAATGTCCAGGAGTGGAATTTCTGGTTCACAGGGAAGCTCTATGTCTTTTGGGGAATCTCCATATTGCTTTCCAGAGTGGTAAAACAAGTTTACACTCCCATCAACAGTGTAGTACAATTCCCTTTTGGCCACAACCTCAGAAGCATTTTTTATTGTTAGGTTTCTAAATAATGACTATTCTAACTGGAGTGGGGCAGGTATCGTTTTGACTTGAATTTCTTTTATGGTCAGAAATGTTGAACATTTCTCATGTGTCTATTGGTCATTCATCTTCTGATGTCTCTCTTTAAGTCTTTAGCCCAGTTTTTAATTGGATTGTTGTTTCTTTGAGGATTTATCTTTTGAGGAGGAGGTAATTTTTGAGCTCATGTCCATTGCAGCATTGTTTACCATAGCCAAGATATGGAATCAACTCAGATGCCCCTCAGTGATCAATGGATCAAGAAATGAAGTATATATGCACAATGGAATTCTACTCATCCATCAGAAAGAATGATATTGTACCATTCATATGGAAAAGTCTTGGAAAATTTATGTTAAGTGAAGCAAACCAGACCCAAGGAAACATAGATTGTCTGAATTCCCTCATTCGTGATAACTAAATGTGCCCATTAATCTATGAGTAAATATATTGGATAGTAAAAGACCAAAAAGTATACACTAGGAACTTGTAAATTAGACACATGTCTCTAAGCATTCACACACAGTAAAACCAAAGGAGGATATTGTTAGGAGAGGATCCAATACCTATGTACATCTGATCATATAAAATAATATTTATCAAATGAACTCGAAGAAATAGAAACTGCTGTTTTTGTTTTCTTTTTCTCTTGTTTGTTCATTTATCTGTCCTTGGGAGGGTAAGTGGGGGGACAGAAATGGTGGGGAGAAAAGGTGAACAAATGCAGCAGTGATCCTCACTAGACAGTATATTGAAAATTAACCATTCCACTTGGAGGGAAAAACTGGGAAAGAACAAGGGATGACATTGTTGAAAATAAATGTACTCTTCATCTAACTTTTGTAACTGTAACTCCTCTGTGCATCACCTTTACAATAACAATAATTTTTTGAAAACTCACACAGCTAAAACCATCTCAATTTTCTTTGCCAAATACCTGGTTTTCTTCAACAACAACAACAAAACAAAACACTGCAGAAAAGACTGATTCTTTAACAAATAGTGCTAAGAAAACTTGTTATTCCTTTGCAAGCAGCTGAAATTTGCCTCCATTTCTCACCCTGTATTATTTCTATTTAATTTTGTGAAACTACTAATCAGTATCAAGTAGCAATGAATGTAAGGCTATAAGAATTATTGAGGATATCATCTGTATCCATATGAGTGGAAACGTAGGATTAAGTATTCATGGCATCATGGTAAAAAAATAATTTTCATGGAAATTTTACTTCATAAAAAACATTATGACATATCTGTTTTTCCTATTTTATTCTTTACAATAACTTTAAAAATAGTTTCTAACACCATCTAAAGATGACAACAGAGGACTAAAGCAAGTTCCAACATATGAGATAGTCTTATATAGATTATGTGTCAGACAAAGTCTGATATTTACTCAAATAAGTGGTGAACCCAGTTACTGGAAGGAACACCACTTATACTCTGGAAGAGAATAAGTTGCTACAAAAGATGGCTCAGGGTGCATCTCCCAAGCAAGGAAAAACAAACCAACAAGAATTTGGGATTTATATTTTACACACACACACACAAACACACACACACACACACACACACACATACACACATACACTATATATATATGTGTGTATATATATATATATATATATATACTAGTAAAGATGAAGAGCAAAACTGACGGTATCACAATTCATATACACATATACAATGCACATATAGAGAGAATATGCACATATATCTATGCATTCTATATATTTATACAAGTATATGTGTATAATATTATAGTATCTAGTATAATTGCATATACCATATATGTACATATGTATGCATACTTATATGTACATACTAATGTACATAGTCATATACATATATCTATATAGTATATGTTCATAACTATACATATACACTATTTCATGCAAATTCATTGTAGTATATATGTATGTTGTACAAATATGTATATGCCCTGTAGTAATCACTTATGTATGCATAGGTATGATTCAAACCTTTTTGTTTAATGTAAAGGAACAAAGACCATTACCTTAACATTGAAAGCAAATTACAATAAATGTTAGAAGACAAGGTCTCTATATTTAAAAAGGAATAAATATCCAGATATATTCTGGAGCCTTCTTAAATTACCAGTGTCTAGATAATGTATGTCTAGATAATGTAGTATATCAACTTACTATATACATTATTTTTTAAAGTATTTTTTATCATTTCATTTTTGGTACTGGGGACCAAACTCAGGACGTTGCATTTACTAGGTAAAATGCTTAAATTGCTGAAGAAGCAATGTTTATCCTAGTGATAAATACAGAAAAGTTGTCTACAGTTTTGGAGTACAGATATATGAGAAATCAAAATTTGAGTTTTACACAAGTAGTTTATCATCGCAAAAAACAAGAGCAAGCCAACTATTTCGAAAAAAATTCATTGTGGGGATAAATTAGGCAATCACTCCCTGACTTATAAAACATTCTTTGAAGCCCTGAGAGCAGGATAATTAGACTTGAAAGGTGTCTGAGGTGCTGCCATATAAAGTACCAGCTTGTAGGATTCTTTAAAAAATAATGGTTGACTATGAATCTAGTCATATCTTTAGAGATAAGTTTAATTATCTAGAAATATAAAAGCAGAGGAAAAGGTCAAGTAAAAAGACATCTGCAGAAAGTCAATACACTAAACCAGATCAAAGGTTAGTATTCCATGGACACAATTACTTTAGTAAAAGAATAGAAAAGGGTAAAATGAAGCCACAAATTAGATAGATTTGAAATATAAAAATCAATGCAATGGTGACATTGGTTTGGACCTGATAATCATGAAACAATTTTAAAAGTACCTTTCTTGACAGTTTAGGCATTTGATACGGATTTTGTTTTAGATAGCAATTAAAATATATTGTTGACTCTATTAATAACTGTAATTATGCAAGAAAACAGCTGTTACAGAGATACAAATCAAAATAGCCAGTTCTGTAATTGCTCCACCAAAAGGAAAACAGTAAAGTAAATGTAGTAAAACTATGATATGTTTAATGTCAGTGAAAGATGCAAGTGAACTCACACTATTCGTCTTCTTTTTCAACAAAGGAATATCTTAGGAAAAGCCAATAATCAAATATTCCTTTAGTTTAAGAACAATGTCGATGCATCATCTTCTACAAAAATGTTTACCATCATTTATGTATAACCCCCATGAGATGTGTGTGTGTGTATTCATTTATTTCTCTATACTTCCCTTAGAAAGTATATAAAATGCCCAGTGTAATAAATGAGTTAGAAACTTAGCTTGTAAGTGATTTTGATTAAGCTTACAAAGAAATAAGCAAAATCTACTACAGAACCAAGGGCAACTAAATTGGGCTGATCAGTTTTCTGGACAGTCTTGACAAAGTTTTATTTTACCTAAAATAATGTTTTTGCAATAGTGTCTTAAGTGTTCATGGATGTGTAAGAATATTGCAACATACTCTCTGTTTTAAAGAAAAGACATAAGAGGAAAGGAATCGTAGTGAATCTGAGTAATGTTATTTTTTACTTTAATTCACATTACAGCACTTGCTGAGGGAGATAAAGCTTTAATTTATGCATATTATACATGATTTGTATCATCCTACTCTTAGGTAATGTAGTTAATGTTATCATTATGGTCACTGAAACATCCAATTCACAAGGTTCAGACAAGGGGCAGAATCTATCCTGTCCTTGGTGGTGACCTTTATATTTTTTTTTCCTTTTTATTTTTTTTAAATCACGTGTCTGGCAAGGCATAGCAAGGCACATCTGTAATCCCAGCCCTTTGGAGGCTGAATCACGAGGAAACCAAAAAAGATAAACAAAACAAAACAACAGCAACAAACCCAGAAATCAAGGATCTAGGTAAAAATAAATCTCAACTCTTCTGTATTACAAAGAGTACTTAGTGGATTCATAACTAATACCAATTTCAGGAGTAGATGGATTAATAACTGAAGTAATTTCGAAAAGTATTCATAAGTCCCAGTAAGCAGAGGGGAGCTTTAGTGGAAGAGTGTTCAAGATTTACTTTGTACCTTCTTAACACCAGGTTGGTGCCACATTACTAAGTGCCTATCAGTAAACAGGCTTTACGGTCTTTGTATGTGAGTAGATGTGTGTATGTGTGTGTCTGTGCACACGTGTGTGCTCATGGCCATGTACACATGCTAATATTGGGGCTTGAAGTTGGAGCTTTTATTTCTCACTTAGCCTTATCTCTCAAGCCTGGTGATCTACCAGGTGAGCCTCAGCTCCACTTATGACTTCTTGATAGTTAAAATTGGAGATAAGAGTCTCTTGGCTTTGTCTGCTCAGGATGACTTCAACCTACAGTCTTCAAATTTCAGTCTTCTGCACAGCTAGGATTACAGGCTGGGCCAGCAAATAATACAAGGCTTTTGTTTGGTCTTTAATAGCTGAGATGGAACCCCTGTTTTCACTGTATTTGATGTCGGTATAATTTGTGAAGGGGAAGGGAAAAAACAAATTGTTTAAATAGAGATACAGGTGGACCCATTGCAACAATGACATGTACAAGTCGTTTTGTCGAAAAAAGGAACTTTACAACTTTGGCCTGGGGCAGGGGAGGGAAGGAAGGGGAAGATATGGGTGGGGGGTGGGATATGGGAAGTGATAGGAAGGGGAAACAAAGGAGGAAGCAACAATGTTTGATAAGAAATGTACTCATTATCTTGCCCATGTAATTGTAACCCCTCTGTACAGTATTTTCATAATACATTTAAAAAAAATAGCTGAGATGGGAAGAAATACCAGCCACGTGCATTTTGGAACTCTGTGTAGTTCTTCTTTTTCCCCGGTATTCTCTAATGGGAAAAATGAGTCATCTTAGTGTGAGAAAATGTGCCAACACCCTGTCTCCAAAGATCCAGAAAGTGAGGTAAACATCCTAGGAAAAAGACAAGTGAGTTGAAGAGGAAGTGCCAGTCCTGGCATTACTCCTCAGAGGGGCCAGGGGATGTACTGGTCAGTACTTTTATATATTTTTAATTAAAGTTTGCAATCATGATTCAAATACAAGCTATACTAATTGAACCCTACAGACATTCACTTTTGATTGAGGAGCCAACATATTTTCCTTCCCAAAGCAAACACTTTCTACACCAGTTGTACCTCTGTGTATTTCAACCTATGCCACATACCTATGCCTATGTAATATATGGTTTTGTAAGTCTCGTGTGTACTTACCATGTATTATTAAAAAGTATAATTTGTATATTAAAGCCTAATTAAAAGTATATTATAATTATATGTAAGTATAAGTATATTAAAAGTATAGTCAATGTATAATTACTTTGTAGGGTTGAAAATATTACACTAGTACTAATTAGTTGCTAGTGTAGAAACTGTTAAATGTAACAAATTCAGCAAGCATATGGCTTAACTCCTTTTTCGTTCTTTCTTTCTTTCTTTCTTTCTTTTCTTTTCTTTTCTTCCTTTTATTTTACTGAGGATCAAACCCAGGACATTATCTTTCTAGGCAAGTGCCTTGTCACTGATCTACATCCCAGCATGAAAATGCTTTTTAAAATAAATGTTTAAATGGTGGTACGCATTCTAGTGTTTCAGGCTGCTCAAAAATGACAAAAATGATTGAGTGACATTACAGAGTATCCTACTTAAAAAAATTAATTGTATCTGTTTACTAGTTTGTCTACACAACAGTTTATATTTGTGAACATTTCAAGGTCCATAATAAAATTCTCAAAAGATAATAAATAAAAATACTAAATGATACACTATAAATACAGAAATGAGATAGATATCTATAAACTCAAGTGTTATTTTCCAGTTTTGAATGTTTAACAGGTTTGTTGAAAATTCATACTTCTACTATATATGTAAAGTAGACAAATTATAGACAACCATATTAGGATTGGAATGTGTAGATTTAGCCAAGTATGCTGTTAAGTTCTACAACTAGTAAACCAAAACAATTAGCAATCTTTATATCTCTATGAATGTTATTAAACTCTCAAATAAATTATTAAGACTTGGAAAAGCAAAATAGGAACACCTGCCACTCTGACAACAGAACAGATGGCCATGTAAACTTTGAGTCATTTCCTAAATTGACAAGAAGAGTCAGTTTGACACTTGGAACACCAATTATGGGTCCCTTGTACAAAAAGACCTGAATGTGGTGTGGTGGCAAAGATCCACTTTCCTGTCTTTCTTTAAATAAGTCAAAATAACCAATTAATTATTAGGCAGTAATGTGCAATTTTTTAATATCAGAAATTTTGTAAATGTCAGAAATGTCATCGCAATTAATAGGAATTGTGATAACACATTTGATGGATGAAAAATTCATTGCTATATTATATTGCTATATTCATTGCTATATTATATTATATTGCTATATTATTATATATTTCCAAACTCTGTATGTTTTTAAAATTCATGCAACAAATCATATCTCAATCATAACATAGTTATATTCATGCAACAAATCATATCTCAATCATAACATAGTTATATTCCCAGAACAAAATATTTCCAAAATTTTACTATAAATATATCAACAGAGATATTTTTCCCAAAGACTACACTTATTTAAACCAGAACTATATAATTAGGAGCCATCTTGTAGAATCTGAATAGGGTGAATTTTAACAAAATTCTTCAACAAAACTCACTCTTGCTGTATAACTCACTCAGTTGTATAACTGAGTATATGAGAATATCACAAACATGAAATTCAGTAACTTACAAACTGATACTTGTTTTCCCTGTTAAATTCAGTTACTACAAAGTTTGTGAGGCTCCATTTTCTTGGAAGTAAAATCGCTAGGTATCACACATATCCAAAATGTCTAGACCACAAACAAAACACTGGCTTAAAACCAAACATACAAAATCAGTGACTCAGATCAAAAATTACAAAATTTCTTCCATTCTTATATATGCAGCATTAAATTAAGTTGCTTGCTGACCTAGTCTAAAACTATTTGTATTCTGTGGATGAATTAGAGTCAGTCATTTTATTGATGCTAGTCTTATCTGAATTCTAAGAAGATGAGGATATACATTTCAATCCTGCCTGTGGTTAAATTGATGACACCTCAGTACATTTTCAGTGTACAAACTTCAACTTCTTCAAAACCAAGTCACAAGTAAAAACAAGAAAACAGTATTACTTCCCTCACAGAGCTATTATGACATGAAAATTAAATGATGTATACTATAATTAATACCCTTAACACTAAAGGGCAGCTTACTTCTTTTTATTCTCTGAAACCATAACTGATAGCAAAGAGTGTTTAGAATCCATAAAATAATCAAAGTTCTGTACTATTGTTTGGAAAACCATATGATTGAAAAATCTGAACTTCATATCACTTTATATAATGCCATTCTATTGGCATTTATATCTATAATGGTATGGAACTGTGGATCCAAAATATTCTGGGATGCAGAATTGTGAATCATACCAATCTCTTTCTCCAGGGAAAGAAAATCTAAGAAGGAATGGGTACAGAAAAATGAAAAGCCAACAAGGGCATCAACACTATGTTTGATAGCTAAGGAAACAGTACCAGCAGAAGAAACAACCGTGTTAATATGTACAGTTTACACAGAAGTTAATCAAGTAAATGGATGAAGTAGGGCGATGGAGGAAAATTGTCAGTATTGTCCCAAACCCAAGGAAGTTAATATCTAACTACACACTTCATTTTGTGGTAGTTTCCTCTTCTTGAAACTAAAATGTCATCTTTCCCCTCAGGATGCTAGTGAAGAATGTCTTCCCCTCTTTCCTTCCTCCGTTAGTCTTTTGCCAGTCTTTATAATTCTCAACTTCCTTACTTTCTTGTTCCCTTTCCATTCCTCCAATCTCTGCTACTTAGAAAAAATAAATTAAATTACTATTAAGTAGCTTCCAAAGAGGTTACAATTCCATGAAGCAGGTTATAAATGTCATTCATCTTGATCAATGTCACTCTTTCCATTGTTCTCAACCATTACCCCCTCACATTTCTACTCAAGTGTTTGATTTTTACATAATGTTCCTTGAATTTAATGACTGCACTCTGTCCTCCAATCTTTCCTGTGTGCTTCTCCTGCATCTCATTGCCATCTCCTCCCAAACACATTTCCATTATTCAACTTCTGTTATTCCCTGAGTTGCCTAGGTTTTTGCCTACAGGAGGTATACCTTAGACTCAACCCTGCATGTGTTATCATTCATGTTTTCATTTTAAATCTAGCTTCCACATATGAGAGAAAACATACTCCTCTGTCTTTTTGAACCTAGATCCTGCATTTTCCTGAAAATGGCATAGTATTCTTTCTAATAGATGAATAAAATATTATTGCATATACACATCATGTTTTCTTGATCCATTCCTCCATTGCCTGCTACTCTTTCTTACTAACCTTTTTATTCTCCTGTTCCCTACCCTTCCATTTCCTCCTTTTTTATGACTTCTCTTCATACTTAAGACACACAGTCAAGAAGATACAGACTAATGTTACTAGTTAATATTTTACCAGCCTCTTCACCTGATTAGAATCAAGCAATGTGCTATTTCCTTGTCAAGTACTCAAACAGCCTCTGTCTTCATTCTGCTTGTCTCATGACAAATAATATAGAGGGCCAAAAGTATAAATAAATTGACATCTAAAGTTCAAAAAGCAAATACATGTGGTTATAAGAGGATTTTCTTTCTTATTGAGCAACTTATTCCACCTTTATTTTATTTTATTTTTTTGTGTCCGGTCGTGGGGCCTGAACTCTGGGCCTGCGCGCTGTCCCTCAGCTCTTCAGCTCAAGGCTAGTGCTCTACCACTTGAGCTACAGCGCCACTTCCGGCTTTTTTCTTTTTGCTTACGTGGTGCTGAGGAATCGAACCCAGGGCCTCAGGCATGCAAGGCAAGCGCTCTACCACTGAGCCACCTTCCCAGCCCCTTATTCCACCTTTTATTCCATTAAGTGGTTGCAAAATGACCCTACCATGTGGCCTTTTCATAGCTGCACTTAGAATTCCTTAACCAAAGTTACTCCCTTGCTGTAAGGGAGATACTGCTGGAAGATATTTTCATTCATCCCTTCCCCAAATGGCTGTTTGGCTCACTGGCAATCACGCAATTTTCACAACTCAATTCTTTACCTAGGGCATAATATAATTTATTACTTCCTTGTACTAAGTAATCGGATACCCTGTTGATCATTTTGATTGAAAACAACTTTCCAAACTTCTTAGTTTACAGGAGGTTCTACTTGCAGCTTTGTTAGAATCTGGGCCATTTTCCATGCTGTGTGTCCAGCGAAGGATGGAGCTCTACATGTGCACTCTCACCTACTGCCGTACTCGGCCACTCAGCATGAAGACAAGAAAGAAGAAATGCCATGATTAATTCTGAGAACTGTGGGAGTCTCTGAGAGAAGATACTTTTCATGTTTATTACACTGTTTCACCTTGTGGATAATTTAATATTCAAGCTGTGTAAGCCTAAATAGCTCAGCACAGCTGGTGAGGTGTCTTGTTATTTCTCACTTTTCCTCTTATCTGTGCAATTTTAATAATTGGGAACCTAAAAACGGTATGGTAAATGGATGAAATTATTCAAGGAATCCACATATTTGGCTCATAGTTAGAGAGCAACTCAAATGAATTTCCTTGAACTGTCAGCCAGGATGATGTCTGTTTAAATGGAGAGCTCAGGTTTAGTCACATTTGTGGTTGTTATTGGCCTCTGTAATTATAAAACAGGAGGGTATGGTTAGGCTTCATCTATGTTTGTTTGTTTGTTTGGTATTACAGTTTGAATGGCTCGGCTAATTTATGCATATTTTCTATTTAATCATAGAAACAGTATCTCTTTTACCCCCTTAAGGAAGTAAATACTTGAAGGAAATATATTTCTGCTTTGGGTTTGGAAAGGAACAGTAAGTTAAGAAAAAATATACCTGTTACCTTGACCTCTAAGAGTCAGAAATGTATTTTCTCATATTTTATTCAACAAAACATAATGTCTGTACAGCTTCAGATTCAAAACATAAAGGTCAGATTTCTTCTGTAATTCTATGCTCCTTTTGTACTAAAACTGTACAAAACAGTGGCTTATTTAGCTAGATTATCTTTTATAATCTATTTGTGATAAAGAATTAAAACATTTGATATAGATGAATGTGTCTGTAAAAAATAGGCATATTAAAATATTAAGAATTTGCACTAAATAAATTTTAGTTACATCTATTAGAAAATATTCCAAAGACTGTTTATGTTAAATTGCAGACAATTGACAGTTTTCTTCTTAAATTGTATTTGAAAGCTAAGATAGGCTCAGTACTGTTGTCCTCAGCAACAACGCATCAGTTAGATATTTGTCCTTTGGGATTAGTTTACATTTTAGAGAAATAAGTTATGATTATGTGGCACATCTCCTCATCAAATCCTCACAGAGGAAATGACGCTATCTGGGTCAGTCTCTTGGATATAACTTAAGTAGCTGAGGCTGAGCAACTTAGAGTGGTATTATTTCAAGAGCATGAATCCATGTGGAACCTCAGACAAAAGTGATTTTGTAATTTAACTTTCTCCTTCTGTTCTTCATGTTGAGAGCAAAACCAACATGCCTTACAGGAACGTGCTCCATGTACTCTAGCTAACCATTTTCAGCATTTTCTGTCTAGCTTCTAAATAATGCATAGACATGATTCTGTTTGTGAAGTTTTAAAACTGGTATATAGTAATTCCTTTCTGCGAAAATGATTTCAAAAGTATAAATCTTACTTTTGTGAACAAAGTTTCTCTGAAATTCCCTTTTTACAATCCAGACAGCTTTCCTGACCCAATCTATTGCAGTGGACATTTTATCAGATATTTTCTCCATTCTTTGGAAACATTTTTTTCCCTTATAGGCATATGATATCCATATTCTCTATCTCTCTTCCCTTGACTTTCTGAAAAAAAATTCTGTTGAATTTTTAAAAGACTTATTAAACAATGACTTATTTTTGCTCTCTCAAGTACCACACTTTCTGGGGTCACCTGTAATGGACCCTTTCTCCATTTTCACAGGTACTTTTGCACTCAAACTTGCTCAACAGTCTTCCAATTTTATATTTTAACTTACTACTAAACCATTGTGCTTCCATGCTAAGTAAAAGAAGAAATCCTTACGAGACTCAATGACATTCAAATGTATTCTCTTCTGATCTTTTGCCATTTATTGACCCTCAGTCCCCAAACAGAAAACGTTGGTTTCTAAATCTGTGCAAAATATGTTGTTTGGTAACTATCCTGTGTGCCTTGGATTGATTTGGGAAGTATCCAGCACTATACCTGTGTGATCTTCTGCGTAACTCCAGTTCCATGATATGGTTACCCTTCAGAGAGATTTATTTCCATGTAAGGCATGGTCTTACCACAGAGGATAACTAAACCTTGAGAGTTTTAAACTCAAGTACCCAACAACCTGGCCAAAAGAATAAAGACTCATCATAATAGATTGAGCCCTTTTTATATTTTCTCTAGATAGAACTCTCTCTTTTTGTCTATGCTTATCCAATAAAACTTCATCCCCAAATGGACTCTATCTACAAAACTTTCAGCAATATTTTCTACGGACCATGCTTCATTAATATACAAAACAAATCTACATAGCCTTTTACAGAACACTATGATTTCCTCTTTCTTTTTCTCCAACAGAAAATCATACTATTATATAACAATATCATCATCTTGCTTCAAAGTCAAGTTCAACTAATACTTTAAACTGCCACGCTAATGTGGATGATTTGAGAGCTAAATATTAACAGATACTGGAGGAAAGGAAAAAATTTCTCAATTCATAAAGAAAAATAAAAACTAATTTTATTTTTTAACTTTTATTTGACCCTATTGGGAATAACTTTTAAAAGAATGAACACTGGTTAAGTTTATTTTTCAATTTCATCATTTTTTATCATGAAAATGCCATACAGTGGGGTTACAATAACATGAGCAAGGTAATGAGTACATTTCTTTTTTTATGGTGAAAATGAGCAGAAATGGTCAGATAAGTTGATGTCAAGAGAAATGAGTACATTTCTTATCAAGCATTATTGCCTCCTCCTTTTTTTCCCCTTACAATCCCTTCCCATCTCCCCATTCCATTTCAGTCCTTATCTTGGGGTTCATTTCGCCTAACATCAACTTATCGGATCATTTCTGCTTGTCTCAGACATATGCTAGTTATTGCAAATAAGGGAAACCATGGGACCTACGCTTCTTTGGGCCTGGCTTACTTCACTTAATATAATTTTTTCCAAGTCTTTCCATTTCCTAAAAAATGGGAAAATGTCATTCTTTCTGACAGAGACATAGAATTCCATTGTGTATGTAGACCACATTTTCTTGATCCATTCATCTACTGAGGGCATCTGGGTTGGTTCCATTATCTTAGCTATGATAAATAATGCTGCAATAAACATAGTTGTGCTGGTAGCTTTAGTGGGGTCTTGTTTGTGATCATTTGGGTAAATGCCCAAAAGTGGGATTGCTGGGTCATAGGAAGCTTTATGTGGAGTCTTTGTATGCACCTTTGAAATATATAAAATTAGCCTTTTACGTCCACTTTGTATTTTCTTTGGGTCATTCAACTTTTTTTTCCTTCTTTCAATAGGAATAAGTTCAAAACATCCATGAGTACATACCCTTTATATTAACTTACATAGGAGGATGTGATTATGCTCCAAACATGAAATTAGGAGTATGCTTGTTTATTAAGAAACAAGAAGATAATTGAAATGAATTCCATCTATTTTTAAGACATTCATTGGTAGATAATTTCAAGGGCAGTGTTTTCTTTATGTTAATTCTCTAATTTCAATGGCCTCCTTTTTGGCTCAATGATTGACAAAACTAAAACTAGTCATTTTGCTTGTTAGTTCTTTTTACATTTGTTTCCTTTTTTCACATTCTGATGTCAGATATTGATTAAATATATTTATGTTGATAAAAAAAGTTCAAGGCAAATTAGCTACAGTGGCTCATACACACTATAATCCTAATCAAGAGGGTGAGATTGAGAGGATTATGCTTTATAGCCAATCTGATAAAGGTTCAGGAGACATCCTTTCCCATCAAAAGAACAGCAGGGAACAAATGTTACACACTCTGATCAGCATTGCCACGTGGGAAACTGAGATTGGAGGGAAGACTAGTATTGAAAGGATTGCAATTCCAGGCTAATCTGGGCAAAAAAATTGGAAGACCCAATGTTAACAACTAAACATGGTTTTGCTCTGATAAAAAGTTATGACCTGTAAGTCTCATTGTTGCAATGGGTCCACCTGTATCCCTATTTAAATGCTTTTTTGCCCTTCCCCTCCATAAATTATATACCAACATCAAATACAGTGAAAGCAGGGGTTATACCGTGGGAGTGGGACATAATAAGCAACAAGGAAATCATCTAATACATATGTTAGAAACAATTGCATGAAAGAAAAAAACATTTAAAAATGAACTTTACAACTTTGGGGGGCAAAGATCAGGCAGGCGGGTGGGGGGGAAGGAGTATGAAAAGGAATGGGAAGGGGAAACAAAAGAGGAAGCTACAATGCTTGATAAGAAATGTACTCGCTATCTTGCCCAGGTAATTGTAACCCCTCTGTACGGTATTTTCACAATTAAAAAAAAATAATGACCATGGAACCTGAAGGAAAAAAAGCTAGACTCTATATTAAAAAGTAACCAGAGAAAAAAAGGACTGGCCAAGTGACCTGACAATAGAGCACCTGCCTTGTAAATTCAAAGGCCTGAGTTCAAAATCTAGTATGGCTAGAGAAGAAAGATGTTCAAGGACAATGAGTTGTAAAATTCATTTTAGTGATTCTTCAAAATGTATGATGCTCCTTTCTTTTCTAATATATCATTAAAAGACTCAATTATCAATCTTTCAGTTATTAGGCCTAATTCTCACAGATTTATGAATTAAGGAATGTACCAAATTTATCATCCATCTCTTTCATGAAAATAATCACAGAAGACACAAAATTAAAGTTTCATTTCTCATTTATATATACATGTAGAGGATGAGAATGTTTCCTAACTATACATATTCTATCACTACCTGTAATCTTCTTCTAGCTTCTTATTTTTATTATTGAATATTCATAGCTATCTTTAAAGCCCATTAGTTGAATTATGGGCAGTGATTTCACATTGAACCCCTGACATTTCTAGCCTGTGTATGATGCCAGAAATTTTGTTATTAAACTCGCCATTAGGTAAACTTAGGAACAAATTTCATCCTGTCTGAACACTAAAGTTCTTTATAACTTATTATTCTATCAGCTTACAATAGTTAGTCTGGATGCTGATAATCACAGACATCAGCTTCAGGTCACTGATTTATTGCATAATCCTTGCTGCCAAGGCAGGAAGTAGCTACAGACCTGCTCCATCTGGTCCAGATGCCATGTTGACACTCTAGAGGACCTTGGACTCATTATAATTTTATTCTAATGAAAACAGACACACCCATTGGCACCATGACAGATTCAACTAAGCCCAAATTAGGGAGGAAAAGAAATTGCACTCTGATCCTTGGAAGTGTTTTCTCCTCCTTATAAATAGCTCTGATGACAACATACCTCCCATACCACAATCCTATGACCTATTGCTGGTGAAAAATATGACCTCAGATTTGCTTTGGAAGAAAGTGCCATCACCTGGAGATTGAATGAAATTTCCTGATGCACCTAAGCATATGTATAATTATTAGCAAATGGTATTGAGTGGAAAAATAATCTGCAGATTTAATAACAAATCAATTCAGAATAAGCTCACTCCTAAGTAAAAATAGCAGGCTTTTTGCTAGATTCTAAATATTATTCAGTTGTCATTCAGAATGTCTGATATAATTTCTGTAGAAGTATCCAGGTGTCCAAATTTTCCAGGATTGATTTTTTTCAATTGATTACAAATTCTGTGTTGTATCATCACAAACCCCCCTTTCCATAAATCTCATTACTTCAATACATAGAACTGGTTATAACTGTCTCATACACCAGACTTGTTGAAGGATACTTTGGAATAGTACTGTCTCATACACCAGACTTGTTGAAGGATACTTTGGAATAGTACTGAGTTTGAAATCCTGAGAGCCATGAACTTGGGAACTGTGGCTGGTGTATCCATATAGCTAATCAAGGCTTAAAACTCATCTTAGATTCATTTAATTAAAATTCCTTATATGCATTTTGGAACTAAAAAATATAGTTGTTGAGATTGCAAATGGACAGACAAACGAGATGCCATCAAAATGTTTGTTCAATAGGAACTGTATTCATTACCTTTCTCATGTAACTGTAATCCTTCTGTACAGCATTTTTACAATAAAAAACATACAAAAATAAATGCAAAAATGTTTTCGTTTGGCTTAGTGGAGACATTTAAGGTCAGGGAAGTTATAGAAGAGAAGATTCCTCTGAGCAGCTCCAGTCTGTAGAAAGAGGAGTGAATTAAGAGAAACTGCTCAACTTAACTATAGACCATCTCAAGTGAAATGGTGCTCCTGTTAGGACATTTTTCTATCATTGGCATGAAATTCTCTTTAAAGTTAACAAGTGCCTCAACATTAAATATTATATGGAATGTACCAAACCCACAATTTGTTGATGGCAATTTGTAGTTAACATACTAAACATTGTTTGCCATATGTGAATCAGCAGAATCTTATTTTTTTCTGCAATGATTCATTATCCTCCAAATCCTCCATATTTGGTATGGTTCAAACTACAACTATGCTTAGAAAGAATTATGAAGGGAGCACCTCCCACTGAGAAAACTACCGAAGGAGAGCCACTTTCCAATTAAGTAGGGTAAAGCAAGGTACTGTTTGGACTTAAGAATTGTTCATACTGGCCTGGGAAGGTGGCTCAGTGGTAGAGTGCTTGCTTCAAATACATGAGGCCCTGGGTTCGGTTCCTCAGAACCACATAAGCAGAAAAAGCTGGAAGTGGCACTGTGGCTGAAGTGTCGCTAGCCTTGAGCTGAAGAGCTGAGGGACAGCGACTAAACCCACAGTTCAAGCCCCATGACCAGCAAAAAAAAAAAAAAAAAGAATTGTTCATACTAGTACGAAACATACTAGATATAGCAGTGGGAACTGAGACACTAACAAGGGATAGAAAATCAACTGCTATGTTTTTGCCTATCAGTGATGTACATTTCATCTGATTTCTGCTATCCTTTAACTCAAATATATATATATATATATATATATTTAAATGTATGTATATATATATGTATATATAATATGTATGTATATATATATTTAAATGTTGTATGTGGATATATATATATATATGTACATATACATATATATATATCCACATACAACTTTTAAATATCCAAATATAACTCAAATATATATATATATGTATAATTTGGATATTTATATGTTGCAAGTGGATATATATATATATATATATATATATATATATATATATATATGGTTGCATGTGAATAGTTTCATGTAAGGCTTTATAAATAAAATGTCCACAGGACAATATTTAGAACTTTCTCAGATAAGCCACACAATGCGTTTTTTTAGGCAGCAGCAGAGTTGAGATATGAATTCAGAGCTTAGTGCTTCCTGGAAAGATGGTCTGCCACTTGAATGACACAGCTAGCCTTTTTTCTGCTTTACTTGTTTTTAAAGTGGGACAGGCGTCATGCTTTTGCCCATGGCTGGCCTTCCATGATGCTCTTATTCTTTGAATCATGAGTATTTTAGAATACAGGTGTCAGCTACCACACTTTACCCCAAATGCTTTTCTTTCTAAATTTTGTCACAATCGTGGCTCCATCTATCTGGAATCTCTTGTCAAAACACTATTTCCTTAATTTTTCTACTTTTTTTCTGTCTATAACCCATTAACAATAGCTGTGTTTCTTTATCTATCTTTTTCTACTGAATCCATTCACTTTTTTCATCTTTTTATTTAATTAGAATAAGACAAATGAAACTGAGTATAGATTGTATTTTAGAATCCTCTCTACATCCTTTAAGGCTGTGTTCACATGTCATGATGTAAAAATCATCATTTTACTCGGTCTATAGACATTTTGTTGTCTTCTAATTTCTGGTAGTTAGTTTGTGGTTAAAGAATATATTTAATTTAATTTCTTTCTTTTTAAAGTTGTTTACAATGATTTTATGGCCTAGGACATAGATGATTTAGGAGAACTGTCAATGAGTATTTGATAATAATGCTGTTTGTTTTTTTTTTCCTTCTGATCTTGCAGGGTGGAGGGCTCTGTGTGTACCTGTTTAGGTCCATTTGTTTTGGAAATGTAGATTTCTATTTGATAATCAACTTTGGTCTTCTGTGTACATGTCTTGTTAATTTTCATAGGTGAGGTATTTAGATACATAAGGAGACTAGAAACAAGTATCTACCACTCTGGCTCTAAAATAATAATAATAATATGCTTACTCCAATTGATCAATAGAAGTGATGTGAATTTGTTTAGCTACTGGAGAAATTTATTTTTAACATTAAAATTTTGATACTTTTACTTGATTTTTCCTAAAATAATAGAAATAAAAATAATTCTTAGTAACTCTTCTCATACTATATTCTCATTTAATTCTCATTTAATATTGATTTTAAGATGAAGAAATATTTTCTGAAATGTGTCTATTATATATACATGTGTGTGTGTGTGTGTGTGTGTGTGTGTGTCTATTTAAATGTATTCTTTTTTTGGAAAAAGATGACTAGTGTTCTGGATATAGCATCATTTCAGAATATCAAATATTATGTCTCAAAAGAATGCCAGGATCTACAATGTTTAGACACAATATCTTTATAAAGCTAGATATTTGGGAAAATGAATAAACATATAAAAGCTTTCCTTCCAAAATAATCACATATGCTATCCTCAAGATGGCTTAGTTTATAACATTTTAATAAATTCTCATCTCATGTGCCAAGACCTCTCACAAAATTGAGAATTCACATTTGGCTGAATTCAGCTGAAATTAGCTACATGCTAAACCCCTAAATGAAATTTCTCTGTGTAAGTGCTTTTGTCTTAAGAAAAAATACATTTCATTTAAATATAAAATGTTTTAACATAAAATAAAAGGCTAAGATGTATGTTTATTTTTTGAAAGTTTTAGCACTTCTTTTAGCATAACGGGGCAAAAGTAGGAGAAACAGAGGAGAGAAAAATATTTTCTGCTCACCATGTAGGAAATGAAAGCTAAAGACTATATTGTTTTGGATTAAGTAAAGGTTTATAGAGTAATTTTCCTCCCAGCTATCACTAATCGAATGATAGATATAATATTTTATAAGAAGTCTTTCATACTGAGAAAGTATTGTAAATTTGCTATTTTATCTATCTAAATGAAGTATAGTTAATTCAGAAATAATTCTAAATAACATATGATCCATGTTCAATGCCAGTGGCTCACACATATAATATCATCCATTAAGGAAGCTCTGTTCCGAAGGATTTCAGTTCAAATTAAGCTCAGGCAGAAAGGTCTATGACAGGCTCCATCTCCAAATTGACTTACCAACTGAAGGGTAGAGGCATAACTCAAGTGGTTAAGCAAGTTCCTTTTTTTTAATTTTTTTTAATTGTGAAAATACTGTACAGAGGAGTTACAATCATGTGGGCAAGATAATGAGTACATTTCTTATCCAGCATTGTTGGCTCCTCCTTTGTTTCCCCTTCCCATCCCTTCCCATCTCCCCACACCAGCCCCGGTCTTCCCCCTCCTCCCCACCGCCAAAGTTGTAAAGTTCATTTTTTGACATAACACTTATACATCTCATTGTTGTAAGGGTCCACCTGTATCCCTACTTAAATGATTTGTTTTTTTCTCTTCCCCTCCATAAATTATACCAACATCAAATACAGTGAAAGCAGGGGTTATATCGTGGGGGAGGGACATACAAAGCAACAAAGAAATCATCTTATAAATATGTTAGAAACAATCACTTGAAAGAAAAAACATTTGAATACTTATCTTGGGGTTGATTTCACCTAACATCAACTTATCTGACCTTTTCTGCTTGTCTCAGACATATAGTAGTTATTGCAAATAAGGGAAACCATCGGGCCTATGTTTCATTGTGCCTGGCTTACTTCACTTAATATAATTTTTTCCAAGTCTTTCCATTTCCTAACAAAAAATAATTTTTTCCAAGTCTTTCCATTTCCTAACGAATAGGGCAATGTCATTTTTTCTGATGGAGGCATAGAATTCCATTGTGTATATGTACCATATTCTTGATCCATTCATCTAATGAGGGGCATCTGGGTTGGTTCCATATCTTAGCTATGGTAAATAATGCTGCAATAAACATAGTTGTGCTGGTAGCTTTAGTGTGGTCTTGTGATCATTTGGGTAAATGCCCAAAAGTGGAGTTGCTGGATCATAGGGGTGGAGTCTTTTGAGGAACCTCCATACTGCTTTCCAAAGTGGTTGAACAAGTTTACACTCCCACCAACAATGCAGTAAGGTTCCCTTCTGTTCACATCCTCTCCCTCCAGCATCTGTTGTTATTAGAGTTCTTGATTATAGCCATTCTAAGTAGGGTGAGGTGGTATCTCAATGTTGTTTTGCTTTTCATTTCTTTTATGGCTAGAGAGGTTGAGTATTTCTTCATGTGTCTATTGGCCATCCTTCTTTCCTCTTCAGAGAAGTTCCTGAGACCTTAATTTCAAATCTTGTTTATGACAACAACCAACGTATTAAAAACAAGTACTCTATTAGACCAGTACTCCAATCTGCATGGTGTAAAAAAGAACCTATGGTTTGTAATATTGTCTGAGACATTTTAAACAAGATTTGCATTGATAACTTTCTGCTCAAAATTTATTCCTCAGTTTGTAATATTGTTGTCATCCACATATCTCAGAGAAAGTTTTATTTTTCTTTTTGCATTTAAGAATGTTCCTATTTGGTCAGTTTTTTAAAAAAGGCAATAGATTATACGGAAATCTTTTTTAGACACTACTTGGTGATTTCTATCTTCAGTGAAAGGATTTGGAAGGCTACTATTCACTTTCTGAGCAAGGAAAAGACCTAATTGCTGTGAATGTACTCCATTGTTCCTTTTCTGAGCAAGTCTAAGATGAAGTTAGTAGTATTATGTGAGAGAAAAAATATATAAAGTCATGATATTTGATAACACATAGAATAACTAGTTCAAGATTATGGAACTCAGCCTGTCTCTCAACACTTCATTAGATGTCAATGAATTAACTTTATATTCAGTACGGTACCTATTTCTATTTTTGAAACATAGGCAATGCAAAGCAACTACTATTATACATTTATGTGTCATACATTTAGCAGTGAGCTCTACAACAAAAAGTTATCTTTTTCATTTATTCTATATGTACCAATTGGCTATGAATGACCTCTGTTTCAAAACATTGAATATATTAGCATAGTGGGCTACTTGCATGCAAAATTTCAATTAAACAACAAAAGATCTGGAGAGTTCAGTTCCCCCTGGTTCCTATATTTGCAATACAATTTCTCATAGAGTACTACATTGATACCTGTGCTTTTAATAATTATCCAAATGTGAATAGGAAAACAATGCCCTCTCAGTCTGAGTCTTTTTGAAATTTTGTAATTACTTTTGCTTGAAACATTTTAATGGCATTAACAATTGGTCGATTCTTGATGATTCATTGTTTCTGTTTTGTTAGCTTAAGTAGATAAATTTTTTAGAAATAAAACTAATTTCTAGAAAACAAGTGATCTTCAAGCATAATCTGAAACTCAAGTAATGTAATTTTTCTAAGGAATTAATCTGTATTTGTTATTGCAATGTGATAGCTATAAACTTTTAATACTGTTTTTGCATAGCTAAATGTAATGATCTTGGTCCATTTCACCTATGAAGACTTAAACCAGTAATATTTATGTAGAAGTAATTCTAGTTCTTTAAGAAGTTTTCAGAGGTTTGAAAGAAAATTTAAGTACACATGAAACTACAAGTCAGTTGGTATATAAATAGACAGTAACAAGTGAATGGAAACTGTAAAGCTCACCAGCAATTCTGTGTGTGTGAGAGAGAGAGAGAGACTGTGTTTATACATATTTCTAAAAAATTAAATCTGATAACCAACAACCTAACTTAAACTCAAATTTATACCATCCTAATATTTGTGATTATTGTCAAGTGAGCACTGACAGTGGTAAATCTAGTAGGATTGTTTCTAGAGTTAGACTTCAGTAGGAAGCACTGACACTTTAGCTCAGTGTTTAAAGGTGAACAAAAATAACCTTTAGAGAGCTGTATTTTATCAGAGGATCAGTAACTGTGATGGTGATGGATTATAGCAAATTAGCTTTCCCTTACCTGAACAGAACCAACAAATATAGTTTACTATTACATATCCATGGTAGCGTATTCAAAATTCTTTACACTTACAAACATACCTATAGAAACTGTTTCTACCACTGCATTCCACAAGCAGGATATCTAGAGAAGTTTTAAGTATTTAACACAAGAAAAATACATAAGTGATGCGATAAATCTGTGTACACAAAAATAGCTAAATGCTGGTTGCTAATATCTGTAATCCTAACTACTCAACTCAAGAGGATGAGAGAAGTTGCGAGGTTCTAGCCCAGTTGGGGAGTACAGTTCACGAAAGGATATCAACTCCGTAATGGTCTGGAGTGTAGAATAAGTGGGAGTGCCAGCCCAGCAAGCATGAGGCTCCAAGTTCAAAGTCTAGTACTACCAAGAAGAAAAGAAAGAAAAAGAAAAGGAAGGAAAGGATGGAGGGAGGGATAAAGAAATAAACAAACAATTGAAAGTAATTTATGTATTAAGCTTGGTACAAAATCCCAATCATCGGAACAGCTCATGGCAAGCTCAGTGAAAGACATGAGCTAGTAAATATGACAAATACACAGTAGATGTGATTTCACCTGTTTTTTTTTTTCTGATAACAGAAGCTGACAGTCTCTTCAGTGTAAAATGGTGGTTCATTTGCAGAGTTGAAAACTGTGTTTCTATGAAACAGGAGTATAGGGAATCTTTCCCAATAACTTTGTTTTATTTTAGGTAAATCTTTTCTTCAAAGTCAAAATAGCTTACTATATTATAATTGGTAAAACTTGCTTCTGCTTTTCTTTAAAATAATTCATAAAATTGTGCATTTATGTATATATATTGCATAGAATTGTGTATAAATCATGTACTATCCTAGTTATTATCTTCTATATGGATTAAAATGGAAGTGGATCACATTCAAAATATGTTTAAATACAACTAAAAGGTGACTGAACTATCATTCAATAGGGTTAACCACACTTGCTTTTACATTTTGTCTAACAAAAATTTATTATGAACTTAGTATGTAGTTGTGACAATTCCCTTCCCCATAAAGTTTATTTTCTAGTCAGAACCTAGTGTCCATTCAATTCCTGGAATATATATAAACATCAAAAATATTTCTTTTGTTTCCTATAAATTTCTTTACTCAGTTCTATCAACTGTCCCTTATTCCAAATATTACTTCTTTTTAATGAGATTTCTAATTATATCAATGAACATATGTACAAATTCATATAGCTTAAGAATATTTGATGCTTTCCTTATATAAGTACCAATCATATCTCATTAAAATTAACAATATTTTAATGAAATTTATATATATATAAATAGTTAATGGCTCCTAACCATTGCTTAAATAAAATAATG
This sequence comes from Dipodomys ordii, assembly GCF_000151885.1. Lineage (NCBI taxonomy): Eukaryota > Metazoa > Chordata > Mammalia > Rodentia > Heteromyidae > Dipodomys > Dipodomys ordii. Next base: position 24,258,668 of record NW_012267233.1, read on the forward strand.
CAAATAAAAATAATTCTAAATAAAATATAATTTTGAGAGTAACATGATAAATATGTTCTTTAATTTATTATGAAATGACATGAGTAAGTGGGAAATATTTTTGTGTAAGGAAAACAGACTATGAATCTGTTCACTTTTGTTATTTTTAATTGTGTTTTTAAACTTTTTTTTGCTTTGGTGTGGAATCATATCTAACAAGCAAAGGAATTAGTGACTAGTTAAACATGCATATAGAGCATGAAAACTATAATAATCAAAATACCTTATTACTATATAATAATGAGCAAAAGATCATTCTGTTTGAGTTAATGCAATAATATGTATAAATTCACCCGAAAGTCACTTAAATATTTAAAATGTATTCATTAAGTAGACTATCAAATAACTATTTTCTTTATATAAGGTCTCAGAAGTGAAAAATTGATAAAACATTATTTTATAATTTATACCTTTTTCATTATGACAAGTCTCTTGCTTTTAGCATTTATATTGCTTAAAAAATCCAATTTTCTTATCATCAGGTTGGGAAATGATACAGTTTTAAATATTTCCAGTATATTATAATAAGTTTAATATTACAAAAGCAATAATGTGTAATATTCTAACTATATTATATAATAACAGATACCTCTACTATAATTTAATTTTCATTTTAGAAATATACCATTAACCTTGATCAAATCATTGAAATAAAGCATACAAGCAAACAGTGTTGGTTTTACTTACACTTTTATATATACTACATTTGAATGCAAAGTGGTATTTGCGTTAAAAATAATCTTGACATACCACAAAAACTTTGAAATAACATTATAAGGTAGGGTTAATTTAATTTGGTAAATTAAATTTTTTATTGTGAAAATACTGTACAGAGGGAAATTAAATTTTTTATATATGTAACACATGTGATGTAAATGTTCCTAATGAGTCCCTGTATATATTTTTTCTTGCTATATTTTATATATATAGCAAAATTGTCTGCAAAACTTGGCACTCAGGGAACAATATACTGTACCTTTTTTCTGAGATAAAAATAATTCTTCATCTAACACAAAATGTTTCATTTTGTAATAGTTTGAACAGCTTAACTTTCACAACATAAAATAATGTTTATTGAAAAAATAAATGTTCAACATAATTTATTCCTATTTTTCAACATTTAGCACAACTTTAGCTATCATATACTATTGCAAAACTCACATGTCACTTAAATGATAAACATACTTCAATCAAATGAGAAGCATGGTTGAAAATGCCTTTTGTTCGAAGCATGATTATATCCTGAATTTCAGAAAGAGAAGCTAAAGCTCTTTGTTCAGATACCATACAGCAACTGATAACTGGTAACACCAAAGATACATTGCCATTAGCAATCTTAAGTATTTCCTAATTAGTGTTCTATACATTAGGTGTAAATGATGTGGTTGGTTTAAATCACAGTATTTTAAATTTATATAATCAAGTAAGTTAAAATAAAAACAGTTCAAATTAATAATGGGCAAAGTAATTATTCCACAGAAACCCTGTGTCTGCACTAAAGTCATTCAAACCAGATTTCTTTGCTTTTTAGTCTCTTTCCTCCAGGAGGCTTTCTAATTTTTCACTGGGTGTGAATTACAGAAGTGATTTGCCTCTTTTCATTTCTTAACAAACCTGGTGCCTGAAAAATGTTTACAGAAAACCTTGTGCTCTGGAGAACTTAGATCAGTATATATTAATCACAACATAGATAATTATTTTTCCTTTATTCTGTTCTTTGTCAAAACTTGGGCTGATATATGGACAAAGAAGAATGCAATACCTTAGTTCTCCATTAATTCATATAACAGGAGCTAAACATTTTGTCCTTAGAATTTCCTTTTGCTACTTGTGTTTTTGTGTTTTGAAGAGGTTTTAAATCTTCCAATTTTTCTTTCTTGTCTTTGCTGTCTGCTTTTACAGTTTTTTGGGCAGCTTCCTTACCATTCGTTCTGCTCATCTTTAGAAAAGAAAGAAAGAAAACTTTGTGTTATAGATAGCTTTTCCACATCCTTCCCTGTTCGGTTTTCTCCTTTTTTTCCCTCATTTTTTCTGCCTCTCTCTGCCTGTCAAATCTCCATTTCAAATGGCTCCTTATATTGACACTAGATTACTCTTCTGGAAGTTCACTTCGATGAAGCCACTATTTGAAAACAAGGCCCAAAGAAACTTAGGTCCCATGGTTTCCCTTATTTGCAATAACTAGTATATGTCTGAGAGAAGCAGAAACGGTCAGATAAGCTGATGTTAGGCAAGATGAACCCCAAGATAAGGACTCAAATGGTTATTCTTGTTTGCTATTGTTTCTAACATATTTATAAGATGATTTCTTTGTTGCTTTGTATGTCCTCCCCCCACGGTATAACCCCGGTTTTCACTGTATTTGATGTTGGTATCATTTGTGGAGGGAAATGGAAAAAACAAATTGTTTAAATTGGGATACAGGTAGACCCCTTACACCAATCAGATGTACAAGACGTTATGTTGAAAATGAACTTTACAACTTTGGCGTGGGCTGGGCAGGTGGATAATAGGAAGGGATGGGAAGGGGAAACAAAGGAGGAGGCAACAATGCTTGATAAGAAATGCACTCATTACCTTGCCCATGTAATTGTAACCCCTCTTTATGGTTTTTTCACAATAAATAAATATAATAAAACAATATTTCATTTTAAGTAGATAAATAGATGAAGGTCAAGTATTGCAGAAAACAACAAAACATGTCACAAAAATGTAATGTCCATACCCTATTCATGTTGGCAAAACAGAAAGAAATCCACCTGATTAGGTCCTATTACCTTCTTATTTGTTCAAGGGTTTTTTTTTTAAGACTCATAACACTTGGATAATAGCCAGCATATTTTGCATAGATTTTTCAAATGATTTTCATTTGAAAACCTATTTCTTCATCAGAAAATACATAGAAAGGGCAAATGGAAAAGTCCAGGTTGCTATGCAGTCAAGTAGGGTGAAGATGTATTTCTTTGGAAGCTTGTCCTGAGGGCCCACTTTAATTGAGCCCCTACTTGTTTCTCAATTGTCCTCTGTTGTAGTCTGATAGCTTTCATCCTCACACTTTTGTTTCTCCCCTATTCTCATTTATAGTGTCAACTTACATTTAGGGCAGTGAGAGTGAACTAGTTCACACAGACATGGCAATCAATTAATCACCTTTAGCTTTCCTTCACACCTTCCTATTGGTTGCATGGTGATTGAACCACAGGGCAAAAGCCATTTCCAATCACATAGCCTTGTCAGCTTGTTCAGCAGTTCATTTGTTAGTTTGATAAGATAACCTTTTCACAGCAACATCTGATCAAAAGCACCAAGTATCACATACAGTAGAATGATTCAGAAATTCATGTCTAGACTCTATGTGGCTCAGTCAAAATGTACATAAAATTAGTCTTTGGGAATAGATACTCAGTATGTAGCCCTTGATCATTAAGTTCTGGGTTAAGATGTTGCTGAAGACCCTAGGTTATGAGGGAGTTTATAGTCATGATACAGACCTAATTTTGAATTTTATTACCTAGTACATTAGTATTTTTCATAAAGCAATAGAATGATTCTATCTTGTTTTGTATTTTAGAATGTTTTATCTGTAGCAATATATATTGCTATCAAGGTTTCTCTCTTTTAATATATTCAAAATAGCATATCTGAAAAATGTCTCATCTTCTATAACTACTATAATTTTTCCTATAATATTAGTTAATTTTATTGGGAGGAGGTGTAGTCTCACAGATCACAAGGTATATATTATCATTATGCAAAACTCACTCCCAGTGCTGATAAGCTACAACCAATGAGGTGGATACCAGACTCTTTTTTAAAAATAAGTTTTTTTTATTGTGAAAATACGGTACAGAGGGGGTTACAGTTACATGAGCAAGGTAATGAGTACATTTCTTATCTAGCATTGTTGCCTCCTCCTTTGTTTTTCCCTACCATCCCTTCCCTTCCATCTCCACAACTACACTCCCCTTCCACCCCCCCACCCCCTCCACCCCCCCTAAATTGTAACATTTGTTTTTCAACATAGTGTCTTGTCTTGTACATCTCATTGTTAAAATGGGTCCACCTGTATCCTTATTTAAACATTTTGTTTTTCCCTTGCCCTCCCCAAATAATACTGACATCAAATACAGTGAAAACAAGGGTTATACCATGGGGAGGAACATACAAAGCAACAACAAAAGCACATGGTACCTTAAAAATACCTCAGAAAAACCAGTTGTGCACCAGACTCTTCCTGAACAGAGAGTGACCACATATTCTTAGAAGCCTGAGCTCTCACCGCCGGTACAGGAAGGCTATAGCTCCTTTTCTTTATGCTAATAAAACTGTTGCTTATTTTGATACCCGCAGGATTTAACTGCAAAAAAATATTTTTACTATTATTGTTCACATTTCATTTGTTTTTCTCCCTTCACCGAATTGTAATAAAGCATATTGGATTTTTTGTTAATAATCAGAAACTCTTGCTATGGTTTCTAACAAATTTATAAGGTGATTTCTTTGTTGCTTTGTATGTCCCTCCCCCACGGTATAACCCCTGTTTTCACTGTATTTGATGTAAGTATAATTTGTAGAAGGGAAGGGAAAAAAAACAAATCATTTAAATAGGAATACAGGTGGACCCATTGCAACAATGAGATGTACAAGTCGTTAGGTCGAAAAACGAACTTTAAAACTTTTGCATGGGGGTGGGAGGGAAATGGGAAGGGATGGGAAAGGGAAGCAAAGGAGGAGGCAACAATGCTTGATAAGAAATGTACTCATTACCTTGCCCATGTAATTGTAACCGCATCTTGTATGATGAATATCAAAGAGAAATTATGGATCGGAAATGCTTTGAAATATAATTGCTGTCAGGTCATCTTAATAAAAAGATGGTCTTAGAAGTGGTGCTCTGGCTTAAAGTGGTAGAGTGCTAGCCTTGAGTGAAAAAATTCAGGGTGGACAGCTCCCAGGCCCTGATTTAAAGCCCCACAATTGAAAAAAATATTGTCTCTGTTGTCATGAATGCTGCTAGTAAACAAGGACCCTGTGGCAGTACCTCAGATGTGGTGACAGGCTCAGAAAATTTCTGTACTAGGGTTTTGCTCCTCTGAACTATCCAAATCAAATGAGTAATGAAGGAGGTTTCAGAAACGTCCAGCAAATTCGCTTCAAAACATGATTGATTTAACAGGTGTTCTTCACCCATAGCTTACGCCTGAGTTTGTAGTGCAGGTTGTGGTTCAACCACCAGAACTCGGTCCTCTTGCCAGATCCTACAAGATCTATCCACAGTGTTAGTAAGTCTAAGGGTCCATTCAGTCTCTTTCCAAGCAGCAATAATTATTTTAGATTCACTTATATTGAATTCTTTTATGCCCTTTTATTATTCACAATCATATATGATTGAAATGTTAGAAATCTTGTTTGAGCATGTACTTAATCTATTAGATGCTCACAAAGAATATACTTGGGAAATTTAAATGCTGTTATACTTTTTGCATATTTACTGTGTGAGAGACTTTGTTGTAATTATTCTTCTGGTAGAAATTATTATAACTCTCAAAAGTATGGAAGAAATAAACATAGAGCATTTAGATTACCTTAAACAAAGCTAGATGGCCATTGGAATGTTCCTGAGTTGATACATTGTACATTAAGTATTCTGATCTCAGAGTTTCTATTTGTAGGTTAACTTGAAATAGTTTAATCCAATAGTTCTTGAATATGAGCATAGAAATGAATGAGAATCACTTAAAAACATTGTTACAAAAGATTCCTCGACCACATGCCCAGAAATTTCCCATTAGTAAAGTGAGGATATAGTCAAAGAAATGTGCATATATCCCAGATCATCAGGTGGAACGGATGTATCTATTTCAATTGCACACTTTCAGAACCATTGGTTTAAACACTTCCATGGATATCTTTTCAGTTTTTCAGAATTTGCCACTATTTTCACACCCTGGATCTACATTGTTTATATGCCTTTTGGAAAAATGAAGTAATACACAGGTATATGTCTCTATTTCTTTATAGTTGCTGATGGTATTACTACTGATATGGTCTATTTCTGAGCATTGTTCTTTACAGCTGGATTGACAATCAATACATGTTGATTTCAAAGTGGTAATTTAAAATTAGCATTGATAGACAGCCAATCATCTGAGCATAGGCTATGGGTAGAGTGTTGCCTTCTGTCTTCTAAACTTTTCTCTCCTTTTAGATAATTCATTTTCATTAGAATATTTTTGGACAAGCATATCAATTCTTTGGTTAAGGAGGAAGAGAAAAGGTACGAAAGGAGAATGGGGAAAAATCAAAAAGCAGCTCAGCCATTTTGGTGGAACATAGAGAATGTTCTGCGGTAATGTGACAAATACTATTTGAAAAATAGACTTACTTGGAAAAATTACCATTCAAAACCACAGAGAAGAGAGAAGTGTGGTTAAGAATAATATCAAGAACTCGGTTTTTGAAAGATAGCAGTTTCATAATGTCAACACAGTTTTACATAGGCTAACTGTTATAGAAATGCATGATTACAACAACTAATATATTGGACTGCCATTAAATTTCACACTTCCCTCTGTGAGTATTAATGTCAGGAAGCTTTGGAGTTACTCTCACCTATGTAGTGCTTCACCTCCATCGACAGTACTTCATTCTGACTGTAAAAAGTTGTTCCTGAAATTTGTTGTTCTTCCAACATATTCTGTAAATATATTCCTCCCACCACCCATCCCTTCTTTAGACCATGTTAACGCAACTTGGTAGTACTTCAACTATGTATGTGTGTAACTGATTCTGATGTTCTGCAATTGAGATTTCTTTATATCTGTACAAAGCGATGACATACTATGTTCTTCCCTCCAAACTACTTTGCTATTTCAATCTCTGTCATATCTAAAGATTTCATTTTCATGTACTGTTTTGGTGCTCTCAGACCAAAAGGATTATGAATATTTTAAATGCTGAAAAATATGTTTGTAATAGCGTATACCATATTAGTAAATCTAATGCCAATGAACAGCAAAGCACTCCGTAGTTGAATAACAATACCTGGCGTGACACAGAGGTAGGTGGCAGATGTTTGGCATCTGTGCCTGTGTGTCTTTATGAATTCCTGCACAGCTCATTTCAGTTGGCTGCAGTAATCTATGTTCATTTTGTCATTCTGCTGAGAAACAAAATCCTAAATAAGCAGATATAAAATTTTCATTATATTCAACTTGTTGAATTAAATGGATTTTTGTGCAAACAAACATGATAATATAATTATTAATATATGCTTATAAATACAAAGTCTTTCTTTGGTGAGTTCCAATTAAAGGTGTGCCTTTCCAGGGTTATATAGAACTGTATATTTTGTTCTATGTTTAATTCATTTCAATTGATTTGCATCCAAGTTTTTTTCCTAAATGGCTAAATTAAAGACGTGTGTATTTCTCTTCTTTCTGTGGTATATGCCACTGATTCACAGCAAATAGGAATAACAGTTGAAGAAATATTTAATATCTATTTACATTTTTATGTTTAATTTCATATTCAGTATTTTATTATAAAGAATATTTTGTTCCACTTGCTTCTTGGATTTCACATATTACTGGAGATCACTGTTACCTTCAAACTGTTACCTTCTCCCCACTTCATACCTACAGAAACTGAGGTTTATAGACAAGAAGAATTCTTTTCATTGACAGACTTGTTCAGAGGTGCAGCAAGACTTTAACACAGAGCATTCAAATCACATCAGTTTGATTACTGGTTTTAAGTACAGTTTTGTTCCTTATTAGTTTTTAATTTTAATCTACATGATTGCTCTGCAAAGTAGAATATGTTGCCTAAAACTCTGAAACAAAGAAAATCCTTTGTAAAACTCTTTATCAATTTAGCAGATATGGTTTAACACAAAATCAGCATATTCTCAATGACCCAACCATCCTTAACAGACAAGGAAAGTATCACAGCACACTGAAGTGCAATAGCAAAAGGAAAAAACAGCAATCTTTTCTAGATTGAAAGAAAAAGGACAACAGATTTAGAATAATAACATGCAACTAAAAACCTACCTTGTGATGTTTCACATTGGCCTTCTTCAGATCATATTTCCCAGGTAAAGTTCCTTAAGCTACAATTTACACAGATGAAAATTCTTCATTCATCACAAATGAAATAAATAGACATCTTTCCTAGAAGGTAAGAGATTGTGAATGAATTAGGAATTTTACATGTGGGTAATAATGGGGTTTGGTGCTCTTTATGGGGATCTAAGTTTAAAAGAGAGACAGAGATACTCCTTGATGATTGTAAAGTTGAAGATAATATATTGCAAGTGGTTGTCCATAGTAGTTCTCTGAAGTCAGCTTGATATAATCATTACTCTGGTACATATGAGCCCCAGGGACTGTGATCTGAGTTTATCCTAAGATTCAAACTTGTTGAATGTACTTTACTTAATAAAAATCAGAGTCATTATTCTAGCATTTATCCTACTGAGATGTAAATATTTAACAAAATACACCCTCCACTGACCCACCATGAAAAATCCTTAAGTGACTATGTTTTTCTAATGGTTCAGATAACATAGTCATCACAAAAACAAATCATAAAAAGAACCCAGTGCAAACATCTTTGGTTATCAACTACTTTTACTGCTGGTTCTTTTCCTTCATAGTTAAATCCTAATCTTATTTTATGACAGAGTATGGTTTTTCTAGGTGCTATAAATAAAGCGTAGGTTTCTTCCATGCAAAATCTTGACTATATAATTTATAAATGGATTACATGCCTCACTGACAAAATATGCCTCATACAAACAATTGTATTCCAGCACCTAGAGAATTTTAGGGGAAAAAAGAAAATTAGAACATAAAGGATACTGAGAGCATCGTGGTGAAAGTGTGGGTGCATAAAGCTCATTTTCAGAGCGGGCAGCAGCTTTATGTCTGCAGTTAAAATTTAATCTACCATTATAACTCAAACTCAAGGTCTAATAGGAGAGAGGAGGCACTGCTTGGTGAACAGGAGACTTTTATTCATACACAAATGGCAGGCAGACTGGAAATACAATGCAATTGTACAGAGCATTCCAGGCACAATAAATAAATGCAGTCTGTTGTTGTATGTGCCTCAATGTGAAGGCAATATTTTAACATTCTGCTCTCAGCTTTTTAAATTGATTTCCTTTACTCATAGTACATTAAAACAAACAAACAAACAACTGTATTAAAAATAAGTCGTTTCAATTGTCGAGCAGTCTGTACGAGTATCTACCTTATGTGAAGGAGTCAAAACAAGGTTAATGCAGGTGTATTGACATCTTAATGGTCCCTGACACGGTAATAGCTCCTTAAGAAAAGTAAAGAGGAAAAAGGAGGATACTATGGCAGGATCCAACAATAAGGTAAAATTATAGTAAGTACATGTTTCTCTGTGTTATGAATTCAAGTGCTAGAGGATAAACTGTTTGTAAATATCATGATCTAACCAGAATTTTTCAATGCTTTAACTTACACAAGAAGCTTTATGTAACTTTTTAAAATAAAGTTTTCTACAATGATAACATAAATCTTAGAATTAATTACTACACACTTAGTATGTCAGTCAGTGTTCTAAAAAGTTACACATAATTCTTTTAGTACAGTAGCCTTGGTGATTGGTATAACTTTTATTCCAACTTAATATATAAGTCAAGATACCAAGAACCTCTGACTAGCTAAATGTTGGTAGCTCATGCTTATAATCATGGTAGTGATCCAGAGTATATCTGTTCTGGGCAAAATAATTCTATGAGATTCTATCTCAATAGAAAATGTTGGGTACAGTGGTACATATTTATCATTTCAGTCATGGAACAAATACCAAATAGGAGGAATGTAGTCTGGGATGGAATATAGCATAAGCAGTGAGCAATTATTTCTAAAATAACCAGAAATAAAATGATGGGGATATGGTTCAAGTTATAGAAAACCTGCCAAGTCTGTGAGAAGCCCTGAGTTAAAAACCACACACACACACACACACACACACACACACACATGCACATGCACACACACACACACACACACACACACACACAAAGAAAACAACAATAAACAACTCTGAGCAAGGTTTCAGGGCCCAGCAGAAAAACACTGATGAAAGAATTCACTCAACCTTCTTGAATTTCTCATAAATCACAATTGAATGCATCAGGAAATCCTTCTGCAATGATTTTTTTTGTTCATATGTGATTAAGTTATTTTTATCAATATAAGTATCAGTTTCCAGAAGGCCATTGATAAACCTATTTTCATATTACATTAAAAAATCTTATTTCTGTTTTGGATTCCATTTTTTTTCTTGGTAGTACTGTCTTGAACTTACTAGGCAGAAACTGTAACTACTTGATCCATGATCCCCACTCTTTTTGTCTTCATTTTGTTTTGAATTGGATCTCTCAGCTTTTGTTCAGGCTGGCCTGAACTATGTTCTTCCTATTTGCAATTTTCCAATAATATGACAAGCATGCCCACCTTGCTCGGGATATTTTTTAGCAAGTTTGGGTTGTGTGAATGTTTTGCCTAGGATAGCCTTAAACCCAGACCCTCCCAAATTTAGTCTCTAACATGCTTATAGGCATGAACCATAACCCCTTGCCTATTTTCATTTTCTTTTGATGTAGTATTTTAAACAACTGACTTTAAACTTCTATAGCTTCCACTTGATGTAGCAATTAAATATAAACTGTTAGATATAATGTACAAATCTCTGCAGTATTTGAATAGCTTTAGTAAGACTGGTTCTTCTTGATAATCAATGTAAGCCTAATCATCACTCTAAATTCTCAAGATAAGTTTGGACTTGAGTTCTGATCTAACCCAAGAAAACTTTCACACCTTATTCTCTAGTTTATAGTGACCATCTTCAATTTCCCTTGCTATGCTTTGTCTGAAAATTCCAGTGATGTTCTGCCTATATTGTTTCTGGATATAACTGAGGAATGTGTAGACAGAAAATCTGAGTTTTGAATTTAATCTAGAATATGTTATGTGTATAATTGTGGCTATTTACCTAGCTTTTAAAACTCCATGTTTGAAATGGATTCAAAAGTCTTTACACTAAAAAGCTGGTGGAAGTATGCAATGATGTGTCTTAAGCACACTGTCACTTTTCCTTCACTTTCATAAAGTCCCCAGTTAGCTAACTGGGTAACTGATTGACCAAACAGTGTGACATTGTCACAGTCATAGCCACACAGCCAGAGAACATACTCTATGACAAACTATATTAATAATGGAAACATTCAGATGAATATTTTCCAGTCAGTACAAATTTTGTTATTTATCAGCCACAGCCTTCAATTTGGTTTCACAATAATGGAGGTGTTCTGAATAATGTGTAAAACTATTGTTTTCAAAGAAGGTCATGCCAGTTTTGAGCCTCCTTAGAGTTTAATACTCTTATACAAGAAATGCCTACATAATGCTCTCCCTTTATGTAACCAAAAAAGTTGCATAAATCCCAATTTTTAATTTAATTAAATAAGCAATAAGTGTCCATTGACCTTATTACTAAAAAAGTGCTTTTAGCTGCATGCTGGTGGCTCATGCCTATAATCCTAGTTAACTTAAGAGGGTGAGGTCTGAGGATCATGGTTCAAAGCCAGCCAGGGCAGGAAAGTCTTGTGTGACTCTTATCTCCAATAAACCATCAGAAAACTGGAAGTGGCACTTTGAGTCAAGAGGTAGAGCGCTGGCCTTGAGCTAAAGAATGCAGGACAGCACCTAGGACCAGAGTTCAAGATGCACAACCGACAAATAAATAAGTACTTTTTAGAAATTCACTTGTTAATGTACCACAATTAATACTCCTATCATTTGTCCAAGGTAATCTAATTGGTTAGTCGTTTCCTTTTGCAATGCTCCATTCAGTAGGGAAGAAGGGAGTTACATCAGTCAATTCCCTGACTTATTTTTCCGTTTCCAACCCAACTCCTGGGAATTGGCAGATTCCTAAAGACAGTTTCCACATCTCTAAAAAATTATCTCAAATGTTATTGTAAGTGCTCTGCTAGTACTTAAAACTCAGTTTCTTTTCCAGATTCTGTGTCATTTTCTTTCCACTTCAATTTTTTTATATGTGCAACAGTATTAAGGTATCTCCATGTCACTTTAGTCATTCAATCTTGTCCAAAGTGCAGGTCTTCAAAGATGTACTGGTCAGCCTCCTCTCACAGTTCAAATATACCTTCTAGTATTCCACCTTGTTATTCCAAAAGAAATTTCTATATTTTTTGTTTTTTTTTAAAAACTCTATTCAAAATTTCTTTCTTCCTTAAGAATATTTATGGTCTATCTCTGCTTCAAATTCATATAAATAATTTCTTTTGCTTATTTCTCATTAACAGTCTAACTTTCTGGTAACATGAAAAAGTGTATGTATATTTAAATATATAAAATAAATAAACATATATGTAAATAAATATACATATGTCTTATTTATATAAAATTATATATAACAGATTTACACATTATACATACCATAAATCTATATATGTATAATATGTTACATTTTATTAGTTTGTATTTCTATTATAGCAAGATTCCCAGGGTATTATCTTATATAGCCTTGGTAGATGTAATTTTGAAGAAAAATAATCAGCTATTGTGGATCTAAATCCAAGCATACATATATATATATGTATATATACATATACATATATATATATGTATGAGTCATTATCATCTTCCAATCTGACATTTGTTTACCCACATTAGCATATGGTAAAATATGCTGGCTTATGCATAGTCTCAAATGACCATGCTTTTTTATGTTTCCCCAGTATCCATGTGTTTATTTACTTCTTATCCTTCTTTATTGCTAGCCCAATTGACTATTAATGAGGCATCAGAAAAAATATAATGTGTGTCCTTAAAATATTGTACCTGAATTTCTTTGTGTGAATTTAATCTTTCCTGCATATTTACATGTTTTTATTATAGAGTGTTGGATATGACTTTGAAGTCAGAAATATTGAGCACCCTATGTTATCTGGGACTTATGGAAAAGTTATACAATAAAAATGTATTTTGGACAAGAATTATCATTTCCAATATTTAAAGATTTCTCAGAGCCAGGCATCGGTGGCTCCTGCCTGTAACCCAGGCTACTGAGGAGTCTGAGATCTGAGGATAATGGTTCAAAGCCAGCTCAGGCAGAAAAGTCCGTGAGACTCTTATCTCTAATAAACCACCAGAAAACCAGAAGTAGTGCTGTAGCTCAAGTGGTAGAGCGCTCGCCTTGAGCTGAAGAGTTGAGGGGCAGTGCCCAGGCCCAGAATTCACATCCCACAACTGACCAAAAAAAAAAGTTTCTCAATTTTTTGAGATATTATAATGACTATGTGAGGTGAATGCTTAGCATATGGTTGCACACCCTTAATAACTCTTCATCTCTCTGTTCTTTAATAATTTCCTCTGTGGAGACATAGCTCAGGCTTTCTCACTTATAACTCTCAGTAAAAAAGCTCCATAAACCTAAATGTCTCATTTGGGTTCTGCTTCATTTAGTTATTAAATATAATGGTAACTTTCACTTCTGACTTTCCAAATTATTTCATTATCTTCTAATTTTGTGTGAAAAAGGAGAAAAAGAAGAACAAATTGTGAAGGAAGAGGGTAATGAGGAAAAGGAAGAAGAGAAGGTAAAGAAAAAGTTTTAATATAAAGGAAATGTGTTTTATAAAGGAAATATATTTTTTCAATGTCAAGGAAAATTATACTTTTGTATTTTTGTATGATAGATTCATAATTGCATGTGTATTTCACAGAATAAAAATATGCTTAATTTCACATCTGTTTAACCTACAGCATATCCCCTGTGAGTGCTTAATCACTTTTGATCAAAGATGAGTAAGTTTGAGTTTCATAGCTTCAAATTTCATTTTGAATATTATCTCTGAAAAATATAGAAGCTTCAAAATCTATCTTATTAATTATACTACATCATTGTCTTTATTGGATGAAATTAATACATGAAAATTTCTGACTACTTAGTGTGTCACACTATAGAGATCACTTTTCAGAATCATTCCTGTATTTTCTATAGTAATCAAGTAAACAAAGTAAAAAAAGAAAGTTGTATACACATGTATTTATTTAAAACTATAACATAGTCTACAAAATAAGACAATGTTAACAACAATTTAAACAGCCTTCCACCTCTGATTAATTACCTGTTTTTGAGGGAGGCTCTTAGTAAGTAGCCCAGGCTACCTTGAACAGAAAATCCTCCTGCCTTTGCCTCCTGTGTACTGGGATTACAGTGCTTCCTCTGTGCTCTGCTCTCATTAGTAATCTTAGTTATCCATTACTTCCATGAAATTAGAGTCTACTTGTATCTAAATGTAAAGACTCTCTGCAAGAAAATTAGCAAAAGTCTGTTTGATAGTTAAAAAGAAAATATATTGTATTAGGTAGGTATGATTATTTTTTTATTTTCACCTGTTTATGTTTTTCTCTTTTAAGTTTATTTTTTATCTTTATTGAAAAGGTGATGAGCAGGGGGTTACAGTTACCTGAGTAAGGTAAAAATTACATTTGTTTTTAAACTGTTACTCCATCCATTTTCTCCCACTTATCCCTCGTTCCTCCCATCCCCCCGACAAGTTGTAAGGTTCATATCACCTCTCATTTCCATATCTTGGAATTCATGTTGAAATGTTTCATTATATATGGTCCTATGCACTAAGCACTTGGATTGCTGAGATCCCTTGTTAAAAATATCATGGGCATATTCTAGTTCTTACAAATGAGGGAAACCATGCAACCTACTTTTCTTTGGGTTTGGCTTATTTCACTTAATGTAATTTCTTCCAGGTCTTTCCGTTTCCTTACAAATGCAGCAATGCTATTTTTTTCTGATGGAGGCATAGAACTCTATTGTGTATATAAGGTATGATTTTTTTAAGGTGCTTTGTGTTTGACAATATTTTCTCTATTTCAACATCTTCTGGAAAGTCTATCTTTATAAATGAAATGCGAGAATGACAGCAGAGCATCTACAAGTGACTCTACAGCTGAAATTAGCTGAAACCTGAAAAAATCATATGAACCAACATTTCCCTGTACTTAGTTCTCAATACGTGACATTTAAAAGTATGACAGAATCTCACTGCACTTTTTTTTTTTTTAATCGGTCATGGGTCGTGAACTCTGGGCTTGAGCGCTGACCCTCTTCAGCTCAAGGCGAGTGCTCTCCCACTTTAGACATAGCACCACTTCCATTTTCTGGTGGTTTATTTGAGATGAGTCTCTCTGAACAGTATTTCTACAATAAAAAACACAATTTTAAAAAAAGAGTCTCAAGGACTTTCCTGCTGGGTGGCTTTAAATGGCCATCCTCAGATCTCAGCCTCCTGAGTAGCTAGGACATTTTTTTTTAAAGCCATGTTCTGCGTATATCTCATAGGAATTAGGAAGTGAACCAAAATGATACATTTAATCAGAATGAGTCATTGGGGAAAAATGAACCTGGTAATTGTCTGCTTTTTTTGTATTTTGTTTTTTGTTTTTTGGGTTCTTTTACATATTTAAAATGTTCTATATCACATTAATCGGAAATTGAATGAAATTGTATCCCAAAGTAGCAAATTCTTTGTTTACATTGAGAATTTCACTGACATTTTAGGATTTTTCTTCTTGGGAAAGCTTTTCCATATATGAAAACAAGCTAGCTCAATTTCTACTGTATTCAAGAAATATTAGAAGGCAAGTTATTATCTGAAGCAAAACATCCTTATATCTTACTTAAAGTTGTATGGCAACAATGTACATATATTAAAGTAGGACTAACCTTCTCCACCACCACCATAGAAAGGGTGAGACAATTCAAATGCTATTAGGAAGCTTTTCTTTTTTAATAAGTTTTTTATTGTGGAAATACTGTACAGAGGGGTTACAATCACATAAATAAGGTAATGAGTACATCAAGCATTTTGCCTCCTCCTTTGTTTTTCCCCTATCATCCCTTCCCTCCCATCTCCACAACAATATCCCCCCCCCCCCCCCCCCCCCCTTACCCCTCCTAAACTGTAAAG
>NW_012267233.1:24277260-24333328 GCF_000151885.1 Dipodomys ordii
TTGTCTTCTTTTAATTTCTATTATTGGTAAGGGGTATTCTTTCTGTCTTTTATCTCACATTTTTCCTTATTTCCTTTGTCTCTTCTCTCTCTTTACCTCCTTTCTTCTTTCCCTTCCTCCCTCTCTACCTCTTTCTCTGCTTTCTGGCAAGAATCTAACAATAGTGACAGTTTTTCCAGAACACAAACTTCAAGATTGTTTATTTTCTCTAGAGTTTTCTATAAAATTGTTATTGCTTCCATTCTTCTGTATTTTAACAACTTTCAGACTATTAAATAAATCCTCTTTTAGAAGATGTTTTAAAATTGTTTTTGCCTTTACAACTTTAGACATATTTTGTATGCAAATGATATTCTATAAAGGTACTTCAATAATTTAAAAGAAAGAAATATTTCAATTTCACTATTACAGTATGATATACTGTTTTAATATTGTCCAATTAAATAATTTCTAATTCCCTTTATTATTTATTTTTAATCTCATTGATAATTCATAGTGCATTGTTTGTAACTTACTACCTCAGAATTTTGTGTGTGTATATATATATATATATATATTATTGATTCATAAAATTGTTATCAGAGAACATCAACTGAATTTGTGTTGCAAGTGCTGTTCTTTTCTATCAGCTTATTTGGTCATGCTAGCGTGAAAGTTTAGTGTACAGAGTTCCAGATACATACTTATTTGATGTAATTTTTTGTAAATTTTAATTGGTGGAGGTGCTCAATAAGATCATTCAATTTTTCTATATGCAGATATTTTTCTACTTACACATAGGTGTCTATGGACAGATATTTTGTGTATTACTTTTATTGTTTTATATAAGTAGAGCATTACATCAACTTTCCTAACTGCAGTTGTGGTACTGGGTTTTGAACTCAGTATTGTACTTACTAGACAGTCCTCTAACATTTATTGGTTGAGATGGAATCTCATAAATACTTATGTTCAAGATGACTTCTAAACACAAACTCTCCAGTGTCTGTGTCCCACGTAACCAAATACAGGCATGAATCACCATATTTCCAGTTATATATGTTAGCATTTCTTTTGCTTCTATAAATTTGGGCTTTACATAATTTTTGTTCTTTCAGTTATAACGACTAGTCTTGCTGACTATCCTCAACCTTTCATCTCTTCCTCTTCATTTCCAAGAAGAAACAGCAAACACAAATTATAAGAAAATTCAGTGTATTTTTCAGCTGTATCCCTAATACTAGAGTTACAAAAGATATTTGTTGTACATTTACAATTATAGACTTTTAGAAAGTCTTCTTATAACTTTTTAAAATTACATATTTTAAGATTTTGTTATAATACGGCGATTATATTAAAATTGGGGTCAGAGGTCAGAGTATGGAAGATTCCTTGAAGGCATTTTATGAGTAGTAAATTTTAGTTAGAACATATTTTCCTAAAGAGAAAGAGAAAGACACAAAGAGAGAGAGAGAGAGAGAGAGAGAGAGAGAGAGAGGAGTTTTGGGATTGCACTTTATTCTGGAAAAGGAACTTAGAGGTGCTATAAAAATAAGTAGAATTGATAATGTGAGAAAAAGGAGGAAGTACAACACAGCATTGGGTATGAGAAAGAATTAAACTTGGAGAAATAAGTAGTTAAAAACAAGGCTGAAATAAAGAGAACTTCCAATTTGAATGTGGAAATTATAAAGAATAAGATCTTTTCGAGCTAAGAGAAAGGATTTAAATGATTAGAGTTGAGGGACCTGTAAGATCTGTATACAACATGGGATAGAGCTACTAGCTGATATTTATTGTAAATACCTTGCCAGTCTTAGTGTTGAATCACCAGGTTGTTATTCAATAATATGAATGGACTGAAGGCTTATTATCCCTCTCCCCTACCATTTTAAAGGCTAGAAACATATTTTGTGTAGGTGCTAATGATTTTAGAAATACTTAATGGACACCTGTTGTATCTTGAAACCAGTAAAGTTCTACAGCAATAATAGCTGAAGTTTTATGAAGTATTAATTAAATATGAGCAATCTGTGCTTGAATTTCTTCCATAATTTAGTTGTGTAATTCTTTCTGATGCAAGTTTATATGTTATCACTTTTATATACATCAAGTGGAGTAATCATGTAGTATGCCATTCAAAGAGATGTTAAAAAACTCTTGAGAAGGAAGGAAAAATAATTGATATGAAAGAGGATTTGATTACTTCAGAAAAAGAAAAAATAAGCCAAAAAAAAATTAAGGAAGAAATAAAAAAGCCCAAAAGAAAGCCAAGGTTTTCCGGAAACTTCCTAAAAGTGGCCGGTGGTCAAAAATTTCCAAAAAAATTTTTTTCCCACCCGCATGGCTTATGTAGCTGATTTCAATTTATACATCAAGGTGGAGGATGAGAAGAAAGTGGTTTTAATCATTGTGTTAACATGCTGATAATTAGGATGATTCTGGCCAAATATATCTATATAAAACATCACATTCCAACCAGACATATTTTCATATGTTATTCACTATTTTTATATGTTAGGTAAAGTAATATTTCATATTAATTTCTTAGGACTGTTTCATGTTAGAGAAGAAAGTCTTCATAAAAGTAAATCAAATTCACAATGAAGATGGTAGATGTATTGATATTTCTCCTTGAGCTTTTTTGAGTGGTTTTTTATCTGGCCACATTAAATGAAGTATAATTAATTATCCCCTCCATGGCTAACAATACTTGTGCTTTATAGTTTCAGTAGATGACTTTTTCCTTCTGCATTGGTCTTTGTTTGCTTTATTTCTTTCAACATGTTATTGAATTATTCAATCAGGAACAAAGCACAGATCAGAAGCATTTCCATAAAATGATCACATACTGCTAACCAGAATTTAAATCAACATTTTCTTTACATAATTTGAAGCTATATTGTTAAGTATAAATGCACTTAGCATTGTTAAAACTCTTTATGAACTCACCCTTTCATCTGATGTTGTAGATCAAACATATTGTTGAGAACAAACCATCAATAATATATCATGTAATCATATTATGTATGCTATTATAGTTGTGTGTGTGTGTGTGTGTGTGTGTGTGTGTGTGTATACTAAGAATTTTTTTGTGTGTGTGTCGGTCATGAGGCTTGAACTCCAGGCCTGGGTGCTGTACATCAGCTCTCCAGGTCAAGGTGAATGCTCTACCACAAGACCACTTCTGGTTTTCTGGTAGTTTATTAGAGTTAAGAGTCTCATGGACTTTCCTGCCCGGGCTAGCTTTGAACAGTGGTCCTCAGATCTCAGACTCCTTAATAGCTAGGATTATAGACATGAGCCACTGGCGCTCAGCTTATACTAACGATTTTCATAAAGTTTTCTGAATTGAGTCTTTAGAAACACTCTTTTCTTATCACAGCCTCCTTGTCCTTAGTGTTTATAGGATTTACCTTCTTACACATAATTTTCATACTGTTTTGTTGTTTTACTTTTAAACATTTCATAAATATTAAATTGGTTTTCTTCCATTTTCTTTTGAATATAGGCTGCCAACACTGTCTTTAACTTGAATGTTTGCTTCATGTTCATTTACTCTAATTTATTGTGCTTGTATCTACCAGTTAAATTTATTTTTTATTCCTATGTTTGCCCTTCCCATATTTATTTGAGTGATTCAAATGTTTTTGTCTAGTCTGCTTTGGTTGTATATATTTGTGTCTGTTTTGATTTGCTCAATACGCTGGTCTATGGCTTTAAAATTATCAAGAGTACATCCAATTGAGATGATACTGTCTGACAAATAATAAGAGAACACAATAGTTCACAATAATAGGAAAGCATTCTGAGCAGGGTGAGAAACCCTGCTTTATCTCCCATTTTTCAGCCTCTTTTGCTCTCAACTCCCAGCTGTTGGCTTTCTGCTCATAAGGAAAAGGTGACATTTCAGTCTCCTCACTATTTACAGTGTAGCTACATAGTGCTGAACAGACACAGATTGCTTCCATGGGCAACTAAGAGCTGTAAATTCTCAGTCATAGTGTGCCTTGGAATGGTCCTCTTTTTCTTCAATTTCTCTAGCCTTCAGTAATCTCAGTGTCTTATCTTGAAAAGAAGTGCTGGATGATTTTTAGCATACATATTACTCTAATCTCAAATGCTATCTCCAATCATAAGCATGCTACGCTTTTCCAACCAATGAAAAATTCGTTGGAAAAAAATGAACAGGTAATTACACATTCATGCTTTGTTATGCATTCCTTGGGTTTCTAACCCATTATACAAATCCACATGTGGCTGTCTATTAAAGGCACACCTGCTTTCTTCTTAAACCTATCCATCACAGTTGGATCTATGCTTATTACCTTGCTTCTCCACTGGAACAGATACACCAGCTGTGGATCTCTACTGGAAAGAACTTGTCAGCATTTAGAATTTGGGTCATGTGGACTTGTTTGTGCTTCAACTGTGTGGTTTTCTTGATGTTAAAATTCTTTAGTTGAGGTGATTTGCTCTTTTCATTCAAGTAATGAGTTTCAGTTCCTTGTACAAACAATGCATTGGGCAATCGTGTTTCATTTTTGTACTTTTATAGCATTGTTGGTGGTGGACATAAGGCTTGAACTTGGGACTTGGACGCTAGTCCTGAGCTCTTTTTGCCCAGGGCTAGTACGCTATCATTTTGAACCACAGATCCATTTCTGGTTTACAGATGGTTAATTGGAGATAAGAGTTTTGTAGACTTTCCTGCTTGGGATGACATTGAACCACAGTCTTCAGATCTCAGCCTTCTGAGCAGCTAGGTTTACAGGAATGAGCCACCAGTGCCTGGATCATTTTATTTTGGTTCTTAATGCTATAATTTTAGATTCTCTAAGTGAACTTACAATAAATAAAATAATCCTTGTTCTGCATTTTGGTCCTGTTAACTGACTTAAAGTCTGTGCTATTGCCATAATGCTCTTCTGACTTTCCTGACTTCAGTCTCCTTGCTTATGCTTAGTTTAATTAAGGACATTGCAATAATTATCTCTATGATTAGTGTGAAAGATAGAAACTAAGATTGTCTTCCTTATATTTCCTCTACAATATTCTTTATGGTTATATATATACTTTAGGTAGTTGTAAGATCTTGAAGCTTACTCCTCTGGGAAGGATCCTGTCTATTTTCAAAATTAGGGCAGCAGAGATTCTCCATATAGAGCTTCCCATTTCCTCCACCTGGTATAATAAAAGATAAACAACAAAACCAACACAAAACAAGACCCATTCTTTGCCTCTTTGATCCAATTCCTGTTTCCAATAAGGAGCCGTGAACAATACCCATGACTTCACATTTACTCAAAAGTTGTAATGAAGAAATATCCAGAACAAAATAACAAATGAAGAAGAACCAACAAACATAGGGATTCCCTATGACCCAACAATCCCATTCTGGATATTTACCTAAATGACTATAAACAAGGCCACACTAAAAGTACCAGCATGTCCATATTCATTGCAGCATTATTTACCATAGCTAAGATATGGAACCAACTCAAATGCCCCTCAGTAGATTAATGAATGAAAAAAATGTGGTACATATCCATAATGAATTCTATGTTTCCATCAGAAGGAATAACATTGATCCATTTGTAAGGAAATGGAAAGACTTGGATAAAATTATATAAAGTGAAGTAATCCAGACCCAAAGAAAAGTAGATTGTATGATCTCCCTCATTTGTAAGAACTAGAATATGTATATGATATTCTTAACAGGGGATCTCAATAATGCAGTTGCCTAGTGAATAAAACAGTGTATAATGAAATTTATCAACATGAACTCCAATATATGGAAACAAGAGGCTCTGATTAGACCCTGTATGTAGTTTGTTCTTTTTTTCTATCGTTTTATTTTTTTCTTCACTTCCTCTTAGTTTTTTGTTCCTTGTGTTTTGCATATAAGATAGTGCAATATATGTTTATTTCATTTTTTTGTTTTTATCTTTTTTTTTAATCAGTCCTGGGGCTTGAACTCTGGGCTTGTGCTGTGTCCTTCAGGTCTTCAGCTCAAGGCAAGCACTCTACCACTTGAGCCACAGCACCACTTCCAGTTTTCTGGTGGTTAATTGGTGATAGGCGTCTCAAAGACTTTCCTTCCTTTGGCTTTGAAACACAATCTTCAGATATCAGCTTCCTGAGTAAGATTACAGGCGTGAGTCAATGGCACCTGGCTTGATAGTGCAATATGTGGAAAGGAAAGGGAATCAAAGAAACAGCAGGACAACGAATGAACCAAAGCAACATAGATACTCACTTGACACTATATTGGACATGAACAGTACAACATGGAGGGAAGGTAATAGGAAGTGATAAGTGGAAGATAATGAGGGATGGGGTAACAATGATTAAAAACAAATGTACTCATTGCCTTACTTATGTAACTGTAACCCCTTGCTCATCATCTTTTCAATAAAAAGAGAAAAAAGACATGCTACTTATGATCCTTGAATTGTTTTGTTTGTAGATTTGATGTGTGCCATATATGAAAACATCTTTAAAACTGAGCCTACTGAACTCAAGCCTTTTCTACTAAGAGGTATATTATGAAAAAATGGCCAGAATTCCAACATAACACCAGGTGTTTGCCCAGTATTCTCTGACATTGTTTTTCTTCTTCCCTCTCACCGTCCAAGATTCTCTGCCCCAAATTAAGCTCCAGCATGCATTCCTGGCTTCCATGTCACGTCTATTTTTTTAATAAACTGAAGAAATAGAGTAGTTAATTGTAGAACTGGCTTACCCTATCACTGCCATTTCCAAATGTTAGGATAAAGATCACCTCATTTATGTGCTCATTATATTTTTATTCTGTATAAAGATGATATTATTGAATATGTTTATGATTATATAAGTGTAGGTAGAAAACATAGATAGGAAATAATTAATGCAGGCTGACTGGCTTGCCTTTAAGTTTCCACATCACATCCTTTCTCATAACAGATGGAGGCAGGCTGGAGGAGAGGTCATGCCTTAGGCTGGATGGGACAGGAGTATTAAGCCAGATTGCAGCAGTACTGCTCTGATACAGCCAGCCTAAAGGAGGAGAAAGGGGATAGAGGAGAGATGGAAAAAGAAGCAGACAAGTAGGAAAAAGATGTAGCTACGTGAAATCATGTGATGCAAATGATACTTGACATGACTGTTGATGATTGTGATTTATGGCTTCAGTAAGAATCAGCCATTACAGCCTCATTTTCCAAAGACATACCTCTTTCTTAAAGCAATTTGCAGAAGCTTTCCATTATTTTCAATAGGAAATTAAATTATGTTTTCTAACATCCTTTCCTATCTTAACTTCTTATCATGCACTGATTTAATTAATCAACATTTATTTTCTTGAGACTGGTTTCTCTAAAACAAAACTTTATCTACATTTTAAGAGTAAAGTTGTTCATACACATGTGCATTTGTATATATGTTTATATAGTGACAGATTATTACCATGGTCTGTAGCCAAAGACCTATTATATTTGCATAGAACTATTCTTGTCATCTATAAGCACAAGACATGGCCTAGTTCTATGATTGAGGAATATTAATACAATTGAATTGAATAGCTATTCAAATATTAATCTAGCTCACAACACTCAGTGTATAATTAATATATTTAGCAAGCATATCATTGACAGATATATAGAGGAAAATACTCTTATGGAAATCTAATAAATCTACATTGGGTAACAATTTTGCCTAAGGCTTGGAAAAATCCTTAAAACCTGAAAAAATATCAGAAAAATGTTATGATAAACTTTACATTAACAAGAAATAAAAACATTCATCTTTCTTTCTCCTAACGATCAATAATCTGAAAGGTTAGCATGTACTTCTTTGCATAGTAACAAAAGCCAAAAACACTGGCAATGCTTCAAAATCAATACACATATTGGAGAACTGCTGAAACTCAAGGCTACAAGAGACAAAATTGAAGAAATGACATAAAATACAATCATAGCTATCAGGTTAAACAAGATAATGCGAATGAAAACAAAATTTATTTTAACTTTATGACTTAAAATATGTCATGTATTTCATATGAGAGCATGTAGTGTGACAAGTGTTATTGTTTTTCTCTTCTCTGTCATTATTCTTAAACAGGAATATAAATGCCATCTAACTGATTGTATGATGCTTGTCAATATGTAATTCATAAGCTACTGTAAATGTTACCATTACCAATTCTAAGTATTTTATTTTATATTTTGTTTATTACTATAGTGCTACCAACTATTAAGTTTTTTACACATACAGAAACAAATAATAGCAAATGTTAGTATACTTTCCTCCTAACCTGATTCCTTTTTATCTTTTTTTTCTTATTTTTGCTTTCTGTTTCTATGTATTTGTCTGATCTTTTTGTCTGCCTGTAGGTATGTACAAATATATATCAAATAAACTGCTTCCATTATTCATTTTTACTATTGTATACAAAAATGTTCACTAGTTAATTCATGGTCTCATATTAAGTAATTCCAAGTCATTATTTTTTAAATACTATCACCTTTTTAATTGTGTAATTGAAAATTATAAATATTTGCAATGAGAGAAACAAAAACAACTGCAAAATCATTCATGTTCTTTTTTTTTTTTTTTTTTTGTCAGTCATGGGGTTGAACTCTGGGCCTGGGTGCTGTTCCTGAGCTCTTTGGTTCAAGGTGAGCATTCTACCAAACGAGCCACAGTGTCACTTCTGAGTTTCTGGTGGTTAATTAGAGATAAGAGTCTCACAAACTTTCCTGCCTGGGCTGGATTTGAACCATGATCTTCAGATCTCAGGCTCCTGAGTTAACTAGTATTAAAGACATGAGCCACCAGTGGCCATGTATAATCTGAAACTGGAAAATGATGGGTAATTTCTGTATTGTAGTTGCCCTCAGTTGAATGAGTAGATTAATATGGGATAAAAATCTGAAAAAAATGAATAAGAAAAATATATCGAGGCATTTCACATATCAGGAATCTGGTACATAAATGCTTCAATATTAAAGAATGATTGAATTAGTGAATTAGTGGTGGAAATGAATAGATGAGTTAAAGAATTATACACCATATTAAAGCTATCTAGGAGGGATCATTTCAGGGCATTGGCTTGCATGAAAAATACTGTATATCCCTTGTTGTCACTGTATTTGATTTTGGTGCCCTGGTATTGTATGTATGTTTATTTGAATTAGGGAAGGGAAGAGGAACAACAGAATGGTGAGACAAAGAAGAGGGTAACCAATGCAACAGCAACACACACAAGGCAAAATGTTGGAAATGATCTGTACAACTTGATGAGGGGCCATTGGAGGGAAGGAACATAGGAGAAAAATGAGGAAAGAGGTAATAAGTTTGACAAGCAATGTACTTATTACTTTATTTATGTAAACTGTAGCCCCTCTATACATCACCTTGACAATGAAAAAGCACTGTATACCTTTACATAAAAATTTCTTGGTAAGAAAGGAATTCATCACACTAAAAGAAGAAAGTGCTCTTTTTACTTTGTGAGAAGTTTTTCTGATCTTCTCAAAGAGTACTTACATTAAAATTGGGAAAACTAAGCAAAATATCTCAGTAAAATATGGAATTTAGTATGATGGAATCAATTTATTTATTCAGCAAGAATTTAGAATAAGATTGACTTGATACTGTGTCACAAGAATATTGAGATGTATGAATATGGCTATATTTTCATAACCATGATAATTCATGTTTTTAAAAAAAAGACCTGCAAAAATCAGGCACCAGTTGCTCATGCTTGTAATCATTGTTACTTAGAAGATGAGATCTGAGGATCATGGTTCAAAGCCAGGCAATTTCCCAGTTAGAAAGTTCATTAGAATTTTATGTCAAATTAATCACCAAAAAAGCTGGAAGTTGCTCATGTAACTGTAACACCTCTACAGAGTATCATATATATATATATATATATATATATATATATGAAAAAGCTGGAAATGGAAATGTGGCACAAAGTGATAGAGCACTACTGTTCAGTAAAAACACAGGGACAGTGCCCAGGTCCTGAGTTAAAGCCTCAGGACTGGCAAAGTTAAACACACACACACACACACACACACACACACACACACACAACTTGTTCAAAATCACTAGCAAGCTATTAAGCAAAGTATGAAATTATGGCTTCATGTTGCAGTAAGAAGATACAGTACACATTACAATAATTTAATGAGTCTGGGTATAAAAATCTATGCATGGGATATTATGAGGAAGGAAGATGTTAGGAAAATGAGCACTATAATAGCATGGAAATATTAAACATGACTAAATAAGAAGAGCAAATTTGCCAGGCGCCAGTGGCCGGTGACACACACCTGTAATCCTATCTACTCAAGAGGGTGAGATCTGAGGATTGAGGTTCAAAGCCAGCCCAGGCAGGAAAGTCTGTGGGACCCTTATTTCTAATTAACCACCAAAAAAATCAGAAGTGACTGTGTGGTTCAAGTGGTAGAGCGCTCACCTTGAGCTGAAGAGCTGAGGGTCAGCACCCTAGGCCCAGCACCGACAAAAAAAAAAAAAAAGAAAGAAAAAAATGAAAAAGAGAAATTCAAATTTATAATGGTCTCCAGATAAGAAAAAAACTAATAAGGGGAAAGAAAATAGCTGAATATTAAAAATGAAAATATTATGCATTCCTAGAATTCTTAACCTATAAGATAGAACATTATTGCTAAATTACACATCTTAGAAAAATATAGAACTATTTTTACCAACTTAAGACAATTTTAAATGACACAAATTCTCAGAATTACCCTTTAGGAGTTTCAAATAACCAGATTTAAACCAATACTAAACCAATAGTTTATTTATTCTGAATATAAAATAGAACTAGAGAAGCAGAAAGCAAATGTTGATCAAAAGTCTTCAATATAATAAATTTCCATTTTTTTTAAATTTTATTTTATTTGTGAACATGCTGTACAGAGGAGTTACAATTACATGGGCAGGAAAACACGTACATTTCTTACCAAGCATTGCATCCTCCTCCTTTGTTTACCCTTCACATCCCTTCCCAGCCTCCCCGCTCCCCCCCAATCCCAATCCTTCTCCTTCCTCCCCCCCTTCCCCCGCCCCACCGACAGTTGTAAAGCTCGTTTTGGACATGACAACTTGTACTTCTCATTGTTGCAACAGGTCCACCTGTATCCTTAAACAACTGGTTTTTCCCCATCTCCTCCACAAGTTATACTGACATCAAATATAGTGAAAGCCTAAATTTCCAGGGACGTTTACAAGTTAGAAAGATTTTCACTTACCCATCGTTTTGGTAGCATAAATCTTAACATGGCCAGACCATAATAATCTATCAGTAACTTAAAATTTTATGTCAGTTTGAAATAGTTGAATAATGTTTATCAAATCTTTAATTTGACAGAAACATATATATGTATATATAGGTATATATATGTATGTATGTATGTATATATATATATATATATATTACCTAGAAAATATGAAGTGGGAATGATGGGTCTAACCTGCACTGTTTTGGCCACATGGTCGCTAGGGAATTGGGTTTAACTGGTGCCATCTTGTCTTCATGGTGGGGAAAGAGGAAGTCCCAGTTCTCATATAATGGGCATCCCTGAATTCCTAGAAGAAGGGGTAGGGACCTGGATATTATGTTTCTGGACCTGCCGTTCCTGTGCCTTGAAATTGGGAGACTCTTACACCTCCTGTGGCTCTGTCCCTGATCCTGACACTATTTAGGCCCATACCATCTCAGGCAACATTACACCATGGCTGTGTGCTTTGTGTACAGTGTCCTCTGGCCAACATGACGCCTCAGTTTAGCTCTTCATTGGGGTTGATCTGGTTTGTTGGTATTGTTTTTCTGCTCTTTCTTTCCTCTCCCTCTTTGTGACAAGAGCCTACCTGCAGATGCAGGCTTTCTAATAAAGACTCCCAATTCTATCTTTCAAAATGTTGTTTCTCTGTTTCGTGCCAACCTACCTTACAACCATATATTAAAAAAATTAGAAATAAGGATTTCAATTAGAATTTTAGTATGAAGGAATTGGATGCTTATAGAAGTGAAAAATTGTCTACAGGTCCGAGAGGATGCTGAAACAAACATCAATTTCACAGCAAGAAGGAATGAACACCAACTGAGAATAGAAGATGCTATTAAAAAGAAGCAAAAACTTAAGTCTAGGATAATCTAGCTTGATATGGACCAGCTAAATAGGCTGAGACTGTTATCTAATGCAAATGGCAGGGATAAATATATTATTTTACCTGACAGCTCCTTTCCCACCCATTTTTGCCTGTTTTCCTATGACATTTGAAATCTTACTAATACTTTCCACTGCACAAACACAGAAGCCAGCCAGAAGGGTGCAAAATGAAGCATTAGGAGGTAGCTGTGTTTAGGGTGGTACAGCAAAGAGTGTAAATGATATTAGGAACTCACAGAATCAGTGATAAACTATGAGAGATACATATGTATACTAATTTCTCAGTGATGGTGAAATAATGATAGAAATAACAAATCAAGAAATAATAAAGCAAGAAAAAATGCTAGAAATAATAATCTAGAAACAATGCAACAAAAATAATGCTAGAAACAAAGCCCATTAGATTGGATTATCTTTCTTTATAGCTGCATGTCTATTCTATCAACATAAACAAACTATATGACATTTGCATAGGTAATATCAGTGTTATCAGTCAGCATCCTGGAGATAATCAGATAGCAGTCTCAGGTAAGTAATTTGAGAGACAATTTTCAAGCCATAAGCAGGGTTCAGCCCAATCAGTAAATCGAAATACAAAAAGTGCAGAGCAAGCAATAGCTAGAAACTGTTTTTATTTCAAAGCTCAAAAGACAAGTGGAGAGAGCAATTGCTGATGCCCCAAAAAGTAACACACTGAGTCACTGACCTAATAAGTGCTTTGGTCTTTAGGCAAAGAAAACAATAATCCAACATGAATCTATGGGAGGGGGAGGAAGAACATGCCCTGCGCTGATCCTCCCCTCTTCACTTATCTACAGCTAATGTTTCCTACTGGTGAAGCCAATTTCAGGAAAGAAGCTAGAAGATTCTGGAGTCAAGTATACAAAGCCAGGTGGGAGGTAAGTATTGACTAACAAAGGAGAGAGTAACAATGCTCAATACGAAATGGACTCATTGCCTTGTTCATATAACTGTAACTCCTCTGTACAGTATCTTTACAATAAAAATATATTTAAAAAAGAAAAAAAGGAGAAATGGAACAGTTTTGCAGCAAGCAATGTGTGGATAACCTGAAGTATGTGGATCACATGGATGTGGAGGAAGATCATCATCTGCAAAAAAGCACAACTGAATTGTAAAGATCAGCCTCCTTTGCCAGAAAGGAGATATATAAAATGTGTTCAGCATTGTGAATCAAAATCATCACACCTTAGAATTCTGAATAACCAAATATATTCTTAAACATGAATATTGTTTTATATTAAAATTAATCAATTATTATAATCAAGAGTCTTATAATATATTCCATACATAGTTATGAATTGATGTATGAAGATTAATATATAATTTTATATATGTATGTTTCTAAAGCTTGCACATATACTAATATTATCTTAATTTTGTAACTTAAATAACCTAAGATTTCAATTACTAATTATTATATATAACATATACATAATTATATATAAAACTATATATACACTAATTATTATATAAGATTTCAATTACTAATTGATGATATCTCAATTTAAGAAGGATGAAGTATAGAGATAATTAATGAATGGAAAGTATATTTACCTTTAATTAAATTTTCTCATTAAGTCAAAATGGAAAAGAAACCTACAACTAAGTGGAAAGCTAAATAACTTAAGTAGTTCAGTTGTTTTTCATTTTTATTTTTCACGACTTATCATTACACAACTTTGACACATTTGGTTTACTTGGACTAAAATGAGAGGTATCATGGATCTGTTTCCTTATATCTATGTATCATGGATCTGTTTCCTTATATCTATGTCACTTTAGGTATAGGAAGAAGACTGAAGAGAACATAGAAATTGGCAGTGTATGCCACTTTGTCCATGTGTATTTCAGCCAGATTTTAGCACTTTTACTACATAATACAGAATGTTATAATGTGTATGTGGAATGTAGAGGAGTGGCTATAATTTACTTTCCTAAGTACATACTTCCTCCCATTTCAATAGTAATGAAGACAGTATTGAGGGACCAATGTATGACCTGGCAAACAATATCTTTTTTAAAAGCATGGTTAGTGGAAGTTCACCTGTAGGGATTTGAGAATTAGAGCTGATTCTTAAAAAAAAAAAAAACGAAATCACAGTTTACCATCTATATATAGTGAGAAAACAGTGTAAGAAAATTAATTCTGGAAAAGGAAAACTTTGTAATGTTAAATCACTCACATTTAGTTTTGCAAGCATAGGGGAAGTGAAGAAAACATCCCCCAAGCAATTACACAGTTAAAGTATATTATATACAAGTACAAAATATCAAAATATAGATATTGATCAAAATGCATTGTACTCATAAACAGACATTTTTTTAAAATTGTAGTCCCTTTGGACAAGTACTTAAAGACAAGTATTTATCCTATTTTCCTTATTGTACTTTTATCCTTTATTTATCTATGTATCCTTATAAAGGCAACAAGACTTACTTCATAACATAGTTATTGTGAATAACACCATAATAAGCAAGGGCATGGAGGTATTATTTCCAGTGTATACTGGCTTTAATTACTTCAGGAGTAGTACAGTTGGATCATTTTTAGTTCTGTTTTTAGTAATTTTGAAGAAATTTCATGCTGATTGCTAAATTATGTATCTGCCAACATTGTATTAAAATTTATTTTTCTCTTTATCTTGTAAAAAACTATCAAAATATAACTTGTAATTTTGAATGGCTAGTACATGCTTATAAAAGTTTTGAAAATATTATTATTAATAAAAAGTAAAAGTATATACAAGGAAATACATCAAATGCCTAAAGAATATTAGTAGACAATCAGCATCTTTATTTTGGCTGCTCAAGAAACACTATATTTTCTCTAAGGAAGCTATGTGGGTAATTTTATATTTTGCTGCCCAATATTCAGAATCCTCTAGCAATTTAAAGCATCACTGAATTCACAATTATTAAAGGAAAAAATGAGAAAGTTCATTGTAAACAATATAATCTACTGAGACATGTAATGTGGCTATTGCTATGGATTGGCTCTTTAATGAGAGTTAAAGTTCTTCCATTCATGCATTAATTTTCCATTCATTTACTGAACAAACATTATGGAAAAGTTATTGCACAGTATAGTGAATGCAAGCAATGTATGATAACTTCTCTAGTTTTTAGAAATATACAGCTCACCAGAGAATAATTATATTCTGGGGAAAAAAATCATTTGAGGGTATGGAATAATATCCTATATGCTGGCCTAGGACAATAATTCATAATATCAACCATTAGTGTATTATTATTTTATAATTAGTGCCATATTTAAGTATATTTATATATTTTTTTCTTTTTCCTTTTTTTATTGTGAAAATACCTTACAGAGGGTTTACAATTACATGGGCAAGATAACGAGTACATTTCTTATCAAGCATTGTTGCATCCTCCTTTGTTTTCCCTTCCCATCCCTTCCCATACCATCCCCAACCCCCCTACCCAATCCTCCCCCTCAAAGTTGTAAAGTTCGTTTTGTGACATAACGACTTGTACATCTCATTTATATTTTAATTTTCATAACTTCAAAAATGACTGATAACTGTATACATTTTTCCTACCATAGATAAATCTATTTGTCTTAATTCAGTACTTATAATCATACAATGTTCTAGATTTTAAATAACATAATATTTGATGGTGAAGAAATTCATCCAGTTGAAATGATATTCAGAATTATATTGAAATCAGAATATAAAGATGATTCTTGCACAAACATAAAGAAAATACATTTAAGGAAACATACAAGGGAAGAGTGAATGTGCATAGGCAAGTTTTGATGGGAAAACTGCAAGAAGATAGAATATTTCTATTTGCTGATTTTATGTTCATCAAGAATTTGTATATGACTTTCTCATGACATCAGCCAACGTTTGTGCATGGACAGAAGACAAAGTTTGGCTCAAGAGGAATCATTCCTAAGAATTCAGGTAAGACTGGTTCTGACAATCTCTGCAAGGAGGGAAGATATGGCCCAGTCCTTAAAAATCATATTTTTTAATTCTTTTGACCATGCCATTTGGTTCAAAAATACAAAGAAGAATCAAATCATATTATGCTATTCTACTGTGTCAAACATACAATAATTATTTTCCTGTCAACATTACTCTTCATATATATGCATAATTTTGTTTTTTTAATACAAGTAACTTATGGAGTTTGAATGCTACTTAATATATGTTACTATATCAAGCTAACAGTTTTGGTATTAGGGTAAACATTAAAATTGATATATGTGATAGTTTTCTATATAGAGATCAGAGGGATGACAGATAAATGGACTTGTATGTTAATTCGGTCTGAAATGTAGGGTACAGTGTATAGCTTTTTATATATACATCTCATATATAAACTATACATACACATATATAAATATTTACCTATACATCATGTTTACTAATACATATACCATAATAATACTTACATAGAACATAATGTGGTATGCTAAATATTTAATTTTAAATTGTAGAGAAATCTGTACAAATAATTCATAGTTTATAAGTCAAACTCAATAAGCTAGATCTACCAAGACAAATAATACTAGGGAGTCTTTAACAAAATAAGCAGAACAAAAATTGAACTTATTTTTACTGTGATTAAACTTTAACATTCTGAGACTCAGAAGAAAATACAATTTCTTTTTCAGAAACTGAAGCCTCCTCTAAAGAGTGGTTCAAGTTTCAAAAGAGTGACTTTGTAGGAACTTTTCCTAAGTTTCTCTTAGAAATATATTAATGCATAATTCTCAACCACTAGTTCCCTCCATCACCTTTTCCCTATGATCAGAAGCAAGTACTGTTTAGTTAACTTTTTACTAAAGTAATATATTCTCACCACTACCAAATCAAGATCTCTGAAAAAACTTTCTGTTTCAAAATCTTAGTCTCCTTTCCCAGATTCAAACATGAAAACACAAAGACTTGATTATATTAGTTTAAATGAATAAGTACATATTTGTCTTTACTAGAAATTCTTGTTTCTAGATGTGCTTTTAATGTATTCAGCAAAATATATTTCCTAAATTAGAAGTACATACATTGAACATCAAGAGGGATGTATAACAATTTCCTCTATATTATTAATATAATTTTAATAATTATATTAAGTGAAGTAAGCCAGGCCCAAAGAAACATGGGTCCCATGGTTTCCCTTACATGCAATAACTAGTACATGTGTAGGACAAACAAAAAAGGCCAAAATCTATGTACATATGACCATGTAAGATGATGTTAAACAAAGTGAACCCCAAGATAGGGACACAAACATCTTTTTTCTTTCTTGCTACTGTTTCTATTGTATTTATAATGTGCCATGTGATTTTTTGTTGCTTTGTATGTTCCTCCCCCATGGTATTACTCCTGTTTTCACTGTATTTGATGTCCGTGCCCTTCATCTTGTATATACAGTTCTCTAATTTGGGGAGGGGAAGGCAAAAAACAAAATGCTTAAATAAGGATACAGGTTGACCCATTGTAACAATGAGATGTGCAAGACACTATGTTGAAAATAAACTTTGCAACTTCAGTGGGAGGGGTAGTTGTGGAGTTGGGAGTGAAGGGATGGTAGGGGGAAAACAAAGGAGGAGGCAACAATGCTCAATAGGAAATATACTCATTCCCTTGCTCATGTACCTGTAACCCCTCTCTACAGCATTTTTCCAATAAAATGTACAAAAATAATAATTTATGTAATAAAATAAAATTATCTATATAAATATGATCTAGAAATAAGCTTTTTTCTCTACAGAAAACATGCTGAAATAAGTTGTATATAATTTCACTTAATCTCAGTTTTTCTATGGAATTTTACAAATGAGAAACATGCACAATTTTATTAGTAACTTGTTTGTAGCTATTCTGCTTAAGTTTATGAGACTTACAAAATTGAAGCCATTTATTTATATTCATTTGTGTTTCTCCATGATACCCCTATCTTATGATGAGCATGAGGAAATAACATATCCATAAAAATTTTATGACATTTGTTTCCCCTTACCATGGGGGAGGAACACACAAAGAAAAGAAGAAATAATCTTATAAATATGTTAGAAACAATTACAAGAAAGAAAAACCATTTGAGTCCTTATCTTGGGGTTCATTTCACCTAACATCAACTTATCTGATCGTTTCTGCTTGTCTCAGAGATATATGTGGTTACATAAGATAGATATTAGGTATCTGGTCAGTTTGCACAATTATAATATTTTCATTAAGGAAATAATTTTTCTCCAATAAAAAGAAAAACTGTAATATATACCTATCATGATCTGTTTAGATGTTCCCATATTTCTAGAGAAAGAAATGATTAACTACTTTCATGTTAATTAACTACTTTCATGATTAACTAATTTCATGTTATTTGGTCACCTGTGGGGCTTGAACTCAGAATCTCAGCACTAGTGTTCTACCACTTTGAGCCATAGATCCTCTGCCAGTTTTCTGGTGGTTTATTGGACATGAGTCTCACAGACTTTGCTATTGGGCTGGCTTTGAACCATAATCCTCAGATCTCAGTAGCTAGGATTACAGGCATGAGCCACCAGCAACGGGCTAATAATACTTTTATTAAATAAAAATATGAAGAAATGGAAATTCTAAGAATTCTGAAACTTGACCTTTAGCCTGGTCAAACAATAGAACAAAAAAATTTTAATTTTTAAGGAAGAGGCTACAATGCTTGATAAGAAATGTACTCATTATCTTGCCCATCTAATTGTAACCCTTCTGTACAGCATTTTCACAATAAAAAATAAATAAAAATTTAAAAAATTTCTGGAGGTAAATGTTTTAAGTAGAAAATCACTATTTTTATCTATAGCCTGTGTAATCCTTCCTCATTTTTTGGGGGGGGGTCCGGTTGTGGAGCCTGATCTCTGGGCCTGGGCGTTGTCCCTCAGCTCTTCAGCTCAAGGCTAGTGCTCTACCACTTGAGCCACCGCACCACTTCCGGGTGTTTTCTTTTTGCTTATGTGGTGCTGAGGAATCGAACCCAGGGCCTTGAGCATACAAGGCAAGCGCTCTACCACTGAGCCACCTTCCCAGCTCATTTATTTTTAATACAGATGGTAAAATATCATTATTTTCATTGTAAAAATTGCATTGTGTCTATGTACCCCATTGTCTTGATCCATTCATCCATTGAGAGACATTTCGGCTTGTTCCATACCTTGGCTATGGTGAACAGCGCTGTAAAAGCATGGCTGTGATGATGGCTTTACTGTATCTTGATTTGTAATCTCTTGGGTAAATAAATACCCAGGAGTGGAATCCTGGATCTTAGGGAAGTTTTGTTTAATATTAAGAATCTCTATACTGTTTTCAGACCACAGAAACAAAGTATGTAGGTCTTCCTTTATATATGGATGCAAGATTTAGCTAATAAACTTAGAAGCAGACACATTGGAAGGCATGTAAGTGCATACAAATGTATTCATTGAAATAGAGTAAATTCAAAGGAGAACTCAAATTGTTTAATTTGTTACAAAGGCAAAGGCAAAGTTCAGTAAAATAAAACATCAAGAATCAATACTAGCAAGCAGTGGGGTGGAGCCAAGGGAAAAGTGGTAGACAAATGAAGAGGAGTGAGAGAATGAAGTCCAGAATCCAATGTATATTCTAAACAGTTAAGTAAATTGAGGGAAAGGGTGAGTAAAGGAAGGATGGATGAAAATGTTGAAAGGGGTGTCATTCATAACATTCTTGGTTAAATGACAACTCCCTTTTACAGCTAACAATATTACAAATAAATTTTAAAAAGTAAATACAAAAATGACTTTGTAGAGGTATTCCTCAAACAGAGATTATATAATTTCAAAATATATTCTATGTCTATATAGAAACAAATTTAGTTGAATGTTTACTAGTAATATCAACTGATTTACTTAACATTATATAATGTATCACAGTTTAGTATGTGTTATGATACATCATTCAGTGTTAACATTTAATTTTCTAATTAAATTTTATGGTCAGGCCTTAGTAGCTCACATGTATAATCTCAAGTACTCAGGAAGAGTCAATGCTGGCCAAAAAAGTCTGTGAGATATTATAACCAAAATAACCAGCAAGATTGAGGATTAGTGGTATGGGTCAAGTCTTAAAAGTGCCAGCTTATCAAGTCTGAGGCCCTGACTACTAGTCCTCACCATATAAATACCGATAAGTTACATTTCAGTGTAACATTCATTCTCACACTAATCTATATCATATTCTAAATATACATACTCTTACACACAAAAGGTACAAATTTGCTCTCAGCATCTAAGCCCAATACAGAGACAAGGGAAATCTGTTTCATGTGATATTAATGCAGATTTCATGAGGACTTAAATCCCTTTTATACTTTTTTTTATAGACCATACTGTGTTACTTATATTTCCATATAAATAAGCACTACTTCATAGAAACCAGAATCGACAGGTTTTACAGAATTACGTACAAAGACATGTACATGAGAAATAGAATAATCCAAAGATCGATATCCATACAGAGAAAATAACAAATTGGGCATTTAGCTCTTTAATTTTAGAAAAAAATAAATCACATGTAAAGTATCTTCAATTTTTTTTTGCCATGAAGTTCTTTTAGCTGAGATCTTTCCAAAGAAGATTTATCATGTTTCCATGTTATTGCTCTTGTTTCTTATTATTCCTGAACAACTGAAACATTACATTTTCTTTTACTATTTTTTCTTAAAATATTCTTCTGTTCTTTGCCTCCATTAATTACAGGTAAATATTTTAAATATTTTTCATGTTCTGACTGAAAACAGTGAATGATGACAAAAATTTACAATTATATTGAGATAGTGTTAAGTTCTTGCTGTTCTGAATTACAAGCCCCATTGTTTCTTAATTTGCACTGATTATCTTTCCTTCCTAAGACTAGAAAACTCTATGAGATTTTTTTCATTAATTTTTATAGAAAATATATCACTATTGATCACTTAAGTATTTGAAAAAATATTTCTTTCTAATATTTCGGGCTTTATGCTTGCATGGCTCCTAATCTGCTTTCTGATAGTTATTTTGGAGGTGGAGACTAGTTGATGTTTGGGTTTTTCTGCAGTGACCACTTCTAGGTCTTCTTTTCTTCCAAGTAACTAGGATTGCAAGCATGCAATCAGTTCCTGGTTGTCTCTTTTTTTTTTTCCAAGAGTTAAAGTTTCTGTTGTGTTTGTATTCTTTTTCCTGTCCTGTATGGACATAGGTCTAAATGAGATAATATTCATGTGCATCTTCAGCCAATTAAAAGTAGTAGAAATTTTGATGGTTGATGTCTTAACAACCTTTACTAACACCTTTTAGATCATTTGTTCACTTGTTCTATGTACTCCAGAGATTTGACAGCAGTAAGAATATAAACTGAGCTGATTATATGTCTTCTGCCAAGTTCCCACTGCCCAGATCATAAAAACATAAGCTATAAAACTTTCAAATTGATAAATCTGTAACAGCTTTGAACCTTGACTCTCAGAATAAAATGACTTCATCTTTATTTATTTCATCCATGGAATGAATCATCTGTATAAAATTGCTTTTTAGAACAGATTTTGAAATAATATCTAATCTCAGGTCTTTTTATCTAGCTTGAATATGTTAATAAGTTAACTGAAAATTATTATAATAGAATTAATAACTCATGCTTCAAATTATTTTAGTAACATATTAAAAAACCAAATCATATACATGAAACTTCATGTATATCAGATTAATGTGTAACTCCATGTTAATTTAGTACTGTCTACATGAACTTGAGATGTTACTAATAATTGTCAAAAGATCACAAGGTGTTAAAGAGGCTGTTAAAGAAAAGAGTATGATAATAAAAGTCACCTACATTTACATATATGTGAAAGGTTTTCTTCACTTAGAGAATCACATGAATCATATACAGAAATCATATAGTAATTAAACTTCACTACATTAGAGTGTACAATCTATCAAGGAAGCAAGTTGAGAGAAGAGAACTGGAGACACTCTGTGAATCCAAAAGTAGATTATATTACATATCAAACAACAGAGACACAAACAGATTTTGTAAGTAGAGCTTTTACTTCACCTCAGAGATGGGCAATGAGG
This sequence comes from Dipodomys ordii, assembly GCF_000151885.1. Lineage (NCBI taxonomy): Eukaryota > Metazoa > Chordata > Mammalia > Rodentia > Heteromyidae > Dipodomys > Dipodomys ordii. The sequence goes on from NW_012267233.1 coordinate 24,299,527, forward strand.
AGACTATGGATTATCTCCATTTTATGTAGTAAACTAGAGTCATAAACTGTCGGGTCTTCCCCCGTCCCAGGAAAGATGGACGAGGTCCAGGAAATGTAAGTGCGGCAGCTGGCCAGTTCCTCAGCCTCCCTTAGCCAGGGAGACAATCAGACGCAGCCTGGAGTCAAGTCAAGCAAGAAAACTCTTTCATTAACACAGAGCAGCCCTTTTTAAAGCAAAAATTAGCGGGTGGCTTGGGAGGGGAGGAAAAGGAACCAATCACTGTCAAGTTCACACCCTATCATGCACCTATCATGCACCTATCATGCACCCTATCATGCACCACAGGCTGGTTACACACTGACATAAAGCAAGTTGGGCTCTGCCCACTCAACTCCCTCTCAGCGCCATCTTTGCTAACCATGTGCCCTACAATAAATTTACTGGGAGACATGCCCCATAAAGTGATGGGATATTTATTTATTTATTTATTCATTTATTTTACTTATTTTTATTTATTTTGAATCAAGATGCCCCTCAGTAGATGAATGGATCAAGAAAATGTGGTATATATACACAATGGAATTCTATGCCTCCATCAGAAAGAATGACATTGCCCCATTTGTTAGGAAATGGAAAAACTTGGAAAAAATTATATTAAGTGAAGTAAGCCAGGCCCAAAGAAACATAGGTCCCATGGTTTCCCTTATTTGCAATATTTAGTATATGTATGAGTCAAGCGGAAAAGGTCACATAATGTGATGTCAGGAAAATGAACCCTTAGATATGTATCTTAATGTTTTCTTCTTTCGTGCATGTGTTTCTAATGCATTTATAAGATTATCTCTTTGTTGCTTTGTATGTCCCTCCCCCACAGTATAACCCCTGCATTCACTATATTTGATGTCAGTATAACTTGAGGAGGAGATGGGGAAAAACCAGTTGTTTAAAGATACAGGTGGACCTAAAACGAGCTTTACAACGTTGGGGGGGGGGAAGGGGGGGTGAAGGAGAAAGATTGGGATTGGGGGGGAGGGGGGAGGCTGGGAAGGGATGTGAAGGGTAAACAAAAGGAGGAAGCTGCAATGCTTGTTAAGGAATGTACGCATTATCCTGCCCATGTAATTGTAACCCCTCTGTACAGTATGTTCACAAATAAAATAAAATAAAAATAATAAAAAAAAGAACTTTTCTTTTAAATATGACATAACAGAATTGACTTCTATAAAGTACTGTTAGTTCACTTACCTAAAGATTGTTTGTCAGTATTCTACAAGTTTGTAAACCAATTCCTTTTTTTTTCTTTTCCACAGACATTTCTTTCTCCCATAAACCAAGAAAAATGACTAGAGACCCATTTCTCTAGCTTCTTCCTCCATAAGACCACATTGTGCATAACCTTGGTATTTTTCCTCAAGTATGTTTTCAAAATTCATTCTAAGACAGCTTGAAAAAAAGAATGATTGCATACCGATAAAAGCTAGGCTTTTCCCCCTATTTTGTCTGTTTCACCACTAACATTCATCATTTCACAAAGCATAGTCCTTCTGTGGGACATTAGTCGTGTCACTATCCAACTTCCAAATGATTTTCAAGGTTATTGGAAATTCTTTTTACCAGCCCAATTACCATAATCTTCTTCATCATATGTTCTTAAATGATTCTTCATACATGTTAGTGAAGGGAAGTAATCGAGTATAGAGCTTCCTTACATGTGTATATGGCTCTGGGATTCCCCACGGGCCTTGCACATACCAAGCTGAGGCTCCCCACTTACTTACAATTCCAGATAGAGTATATAATATTTGTCAGGCCAAATTTCTTTGCCTTCCTGGCCAGTCATTTGATACACACACATACACACACACACACACACACACACACTATGCCAGGAGGAACTCCAACTCAGCTGCCCAAACATGTTTTTTCCCTTGTTTGTTCAGTCTCAAAAAATCCTTTCGGGGAGCAAGGAAGAAAGTGAGTTCAATGTACTTTGTATTAAGAGAAACACTGTTAGGAAAGCAAAACAAAAATCAGAATTCCTTGTTGTCACTATTTGTCACTTTGTCTTGTATATAAGTTTATCTGGCTTGGGAAAGGGAAGGGGAATCACAGGAATTGGAGCAAAGGGTGAACTAACGCAACTTCCATGATGTCTAGTGACACTCACTAGACATGATGTTTTAAATGAACCTTCCAACTTGGGGGGGAAGCTAATATGGAGGGTGACAAGTGGAAAAAATGAAGGAGTGGGTCACAATGTTCAAATATAAATATATTCATTACTTGACTGATATAACTGTAACCCCTCTGCATATCACCTTTACAATAAAATGTAAATTTAAAATAAAATAACGAAACATTTATATATCATATGTGGGATCAAGAATGTAGAGTCATCTAAAAATGATGAGACAAATTAAGAAGAGGTCTTTTGTTTTTCTTGAGTCCTGTTTACTTTGTCATATATAATTGCATTTTGAATTTAACATCTGTAGTGGGGCATCAGAGTTGTTTCTGTATCTTGGCTATTGTAAACAGTGCAGCAATGAGCATGGAGGTGCATGTGTCCTTGCATCCCAGTAAGTGGGATGGCCAAGCCTTATAGACCATGATAATGACAATTTGCCTTGTGAAGTTTAAAACGTGTTTGTATCACTATCTCACAATACTGTGAAATTTATGTAATCTCAATAAAGACATTTAAGAAAAAGAAACAGTAACACGATAGTAGGTAAGTGGGGAGAAAGATTTTCTTATATGATTTTATCTGCTAGAAACCACTTGGTAGAACATAAATATACTCAGACATGAGAAGAAATTTCCAAGCAGAGGTATAACAAGCAGAAAGTTATGATTATTATGTTGGCAAAACTATGAAAGATAAGTAAGTGAAGTAAGTGGCAACTCACTGCCTGAGAGATGAGAGGAAGGTAAACAAGAGTCTTGTTGGATGGGAACCAAACTTGAACAAGTCTTGAGTTTTGTGATCTAGGTGAGAGTAAAATTTTGAGGTTCTTTAAAGCTCAGAAATGGTATGATTGAAGATTGCTTTTAATAATCACCCTGGGACCTGCAACAGGTTATATTAGAAAAAGAAAAAAATATATATAGCTGGGTGGTAGGAACTCACACCTGTAATCCTAGCTACTCAGGAGCCTGGGATCTGAGGATCGCTGTTCAAAGTCAGCCCAGGCAAGGAAAGTCCAAGGGACTCTTACTTCCAATTAACCACCAGAAAAACGGAAGTGTTACTGTAGCTTAAGTGGAAGAGTGCTCACTTTGAGCTGAAGAGCTTAGGGACAGCGCCCAGGCACTGAGTTCAAGCCTCACAATCGGAAAAAAAAAAAAGTTAGAAAAACTAAGTGTATTATCAGAAAAAAATAATTAGGTATGGTGAATTCCAGAATCAAACATTGTGGGGAAATCTGTGGGGAACACAAGTAGCAAAGATGGCCCTGAGAGGAAGTTGAGTGGGCAGAGCTGGATTTGTTTATGTTCAGTGTGTAAACAACTCATGGAAGCTTAGGTGCTTGATAGGTATGGCCTTTCAGTGATTGGTTGGTTCCATTTCCTCCCCTCCCACACAGTCTTTTGCTTTAAAAAGGGGATGCTCCCTGTTAATAAAGGAGTTCCTGCTTGACTTGACTCCCCGGCTGCTTCTGATTGTCTCCTGGGCTAAGGGAGGCTGGGGAATGGGCGAGCAGCCTACCCAACAAAACATATGCTTTCTTTTGACATTGACAAATTTTCTTACATGAGCATGACATGAAAAGCAATGATCTAATAGTTACCAACAGTACATTGTGCATACTAAAATGTGAGCCATCCTTGTTTATGTAAACTAAAAAGAATACACTTCTTTTAGATATTTTTGGGAGCTACAGATGTACACTGAATTACATCTCATTTAAAATTGTATTACCTTCGCAACATAAATTATCTTAAATTTATTTTCCTTTACTTATAGAATATCTTTCAGGTTTATTTTAAGTATCAAATTGTTCTTTTGAGAGCCAAGTGATTTCAGTTCAAAGGGATTATTGGTTTTCCCCAGAGTGAAGTGAAATGATCACTTTGTTCACAGAATTCAGTACAGGAAAGCTCCTAGTTAATTCTTTCTCTATTTCTGTGTTGCTAGGCTCCATAAGCCATTCTCTAGGTTGAGTTTAATGAAAATGAATTGCTGTATTATGTTCCATTCACAAGACAAAGCAATTGGAATCCCTTTGATTCAAGAAAAGTAAATAAGAAAATCTAGTGAGAAATACAAATATATTGTTAAGTTGGAAAGGAATAAATGCTTAGTTACTGTAACTGTTTTCACACTGTGAAGAACATGGCAATTACTTGGAAATTGCATCTTTTGGCATAACCTTCCTCATATTTTTTTCGCTGAAAATTTAATTACTCATTTCAATACCTGGAGTTCACTGGAAAAACACAAAGTCCAATAAACACAAGACAATAAATGCTAGTGCACTGTCTTATTTTCCTGTAATGGTCGCGGATGAAAAGAAAAATTAAGCCAAATTTTAAAATGAAGTGATAGCAATGGACATTTCAACTATTGTCTAACTACATTTTTATGTGGCAAAACATATGCCTTATCAGGAATTATACTAACAACATATATGTAATTTCAATTTCTGCATGAGAGTGTGCTTCAGATTTCAGCTTATTTTTCTCAAGTTCACAGTAATCAGAATAAAGCAACCACTTTGGAAAGTTATGTATGCATTTGTGGAGGCCATGGATCTGAGAGTATTCAACTTCCCAACATAGCTGACACCTTCACAGGAAAGCAAAATGCCAGGTGGTCAATTAAAAAAAATACTTTCAGGTTCATGGAATTTCCTAAAAATAACTCATTCAATTTAACTCACAAGAGCAATATATTATTTCAATATTTTTACCAGTCTCCATAAAAACTAATGACTGTTAGTTGAAGGAAAGAAAAAAAAATCTCCAACTGAAGAAAATCTTCAATGTCAATAAGAAATGTGGAGAAATTTGACTGAAAATCTTGTCTCCACTTAACTTCTGAAACCAAATACGAAACTAACCTATACAATTACAAGTGGTATAAAAGATAAGAAAATGTTAGGAAAATGGGATAAACCAGCCAATGTTTCTTCTTACAAACAATGCAGTGCCAAACATTATGTGCTAATAGGAGAGGAGCTTTTATTTATTTGTTTATTATTTGAACATTTGAAATCTGTGGTACCTAAGTGGGTTGCAGAAAATTAGTTCTAAAAGCAGATAAGGAACTTGGAGTGGCTATGAGATTAAGAACAAAGTAGTCAGAAGGATGGGAAAGAGAGATACAAATGGCTTAAAGACAATCATGGTACTCTAGAAGATATTAATCTATGAGAAATCTTCAGAGATAAAATGTTAAAAAAAAGATTCCAATAATGGAAATATTTGATTAGATTAGAAAAATTCAATTTGGAAAGCATTTTTATTTTGATCTCTTGGAAGGACTGAGCAAGGTCAGAATTAAGGGGAAAATAAACTATAAATAAGGAAACTTTGCTTGAGATTATGAAAGGTATCTGACAGAAACAAGAAGAGGACAGAAATAAATTCAGAAAATTGATGAGATGGGAGATAAACATGTCAAGTATAAGTCTACAGACTTCTTTAAGTAAATAATTTTAAGACAATTAGCATCAATTGGAATATGATTAGTATTTGAAATATTAAAGGCTACTTATTCTCCATAGTTAAAAATATGAGACAGATTCTGCCTATATGCCTCGAACTTTCCTAGTGACATTTACCTGGATTATTCTATTTGCAGTTCATAAAGTCAATGTGAAACTAAATATTCATACACATGCATGTATGGCTATTAAAATAGTACCTCTCCCAATAAAATTGCAGAGTAAAAATTAAAAACTCTGCTGGGCATAAGTGGCTCACGCTGACAATCCTAGCTACTCAAGTGGCTTAATCCAGAAAATTAAGATTTGAAAAGATCTTCAAAGTTCTGGAGATTTTTTTTTTTTTTGTCGGTCATGGGGCTTGAACTCTGAACCTGGGCTCTGTCCCTCAGCTCTTCAGCTCAAGGCTAGTGCTCTACTACTTGAGCCACAGTGCCACTTTCGGTTTTCTGAGTGGTTTATTGGAGATCAGAGTCTCACAGACTTTTCCTGACCAGGCTGGCTTTGAACTGTGATCCCCAGATCTCAGCCTCCTGAGTAGCTAGAATTACAGGCGTGACCCACCGGCGCCTGGCTAAGTTTTGGAGATTCTATAACCCAAAGAACCAACAAAAAGTCACAAGGAAGTGATGCAAGTGTGTAGCACTATTGCTGGCCAAGTGTGAAGTGCTGAGTCCAAATCCCAGTATCACTAAAACAACAAATAAATAGTAAAGAGCTGCACAGTGAGCCCAACAACTAAAACTCTTACACTATTTTTGGTTGACAGAGTCATTTTGGAAAACATTTGGGAGGTTTCTTAGATATTCACAATCAGTGTATTTTGCTCCTACTTATTTATTCCAAGGAAATGAAAACATATTTATGCAAACCTTACATGACTTATTCATTTAATGAGTGATTCTCAGGCATATTAAGGAAGTCTTAGAACATTACTGACCAATAAAAAAGAGAAATATAAATAAATGAAAAAAGTATGCATCTCAGATGATTTTTTATATGAAAGGGCTATGTTCAAAACATTGTTGTTTTAAATCATAATTTAATTAATTAATTAAAACATATTGTTTTAATCCATCAATAGTATACCTGCTAAAAGCAAATAATGCAATAGACCCACAGTGGTGATAAGGATAAACTCCCAAGGTGCCATAAAGAGGATATCTTAATTGGTGGAAGTTTGTGTGTGTGTGTGTGTGTGTGTGTGTGTGTGTGTGTGTGTGTTGTGTGTGTGTCTGCTGTTTTTTAATGTGTTGGTCTTGGAGTTTGAACTCTTCAGCTCAAGGGAGCACCCTGCCACTTGAGCCACAGCACCACTTTCGCTTTCTGGTAGTTTATTGGAGATAGGGTTTTCATGGACTTTCCTGCCCAAGCTGGCTTTTAACTGTGATCCTCAGATCTCAGCCTCCTGGGTAGCTAGGATTACAGGTGTGAGCCACCAGCACCCGGCCTGGTGGAAGATCTCTACCACTAATTTTGGAGACGAGTATGTTGATGTAAACTTGCATTCTGTATATTGTTAATACAAAATAGTGACAATAAAATTCTATTTTGTGAAGTTCCAGGTACTAGGCATGCATCACAAAGTTATTTTCTACGTTATAGTAAAACACAAAGATTTAGAAAGAAAAAGAAATGTGTATTCTGTATATTATCTAGTTTATAAGATTTGAAGAAGGCATTCAAACTCAGATCCAATTCTGAATCCAGTTTTATTTTACTTACATCAAGTTAAGTAGCTCATATAATTAAAGGAAGCATATTCTATGGTATAATTCTTATCTGTAAAATTTTATATTTGTCAACTTGATAAATATTTGGTGCATAACCAAATACTTGTAGAGTAGAAGGGGCAGTTCATAGACTATTGGCTCACAAATGGCTTGAAGTTTTAGCATCTAGTTTAGCATGCACAACACATATTTTTAGGTAAGTATCATTAAATTATTTATCAGACTGTAGTAGTCAAATGACTTTTACCATATTACTAAAAGCAGGCTGTGACATGATGATGTTACATTTAATCATTTAGAAGGGTAAGCTGATGAAAGCATTTTCCTTCCATAAAAATGAATTATTTAATGCCATATGCATTAAAAATAAATCATTGTTTTTCTCATTTTTTACTGGAATTTATTTCCACACAACTTAACTACTGTATTCCATACCTAATGTTCAGGATATTGTCTTTTGTATTACTCTATTCTTTTTTCATATATGTCTTAATATATAACATCAACTCACAATTTTGATAAATAGCAAAAAAATAATTCACTTTAAAGAGCTTACTAGGCAAAGGACAGGAAATTTTTTAAAAATATATGCTTTAGATTCATATCCTTTACAATAACTGATTTTTAGGGCCACTTTGAAAACAAACCTCCAGTATTTATGAGTTTTATTATTTATTTCCATAACTACCTATTGTAGGTTCATTGAGGGAAGTTATATGTTTGGCATAAATAATAATGGGTCTACTACTTTTACAAATATAAATTCGCATCTTACTGATTCCTTCCTACTGAGGACAAAATTCAACCATGAACAGAACAGAGAGAATGAGATTTTTATAAAGTATTCAATTTCCCATGGGAATCTTTTTGTATGTAAATAAAGAGAGAAAATGAGAGCAATTGGCCAAGTATTAAAGGAAAACATAAGCAGTAACTGAAACAAAAGTTGATGCTTGTTCTTGTTCAAATATCTCTATCATTCTTCCATTTTATGACAACACACGCAAGCAAAAATGATGAAATGCTGATCATTTAAATGGTAAGTTGAAAAAGTCATTCAAGAAATCACTATGCTATGAGTGTAAATATTGTGAGGTTAGTATAAAAATGCAAGAAGGTTTACTCAGCATAAATGCTACTTACACTTAACAAATTCTGGTTCTACTTTTATTGTTCAATGTAGACATTGCCAATAAACTTTCACAGTAACATCTTGAGACACAGAAGTTGACGTTTCTGGAAATGAGCACAGACAAGGAAAGGACAAGGGATGCATTTTCCTGTGCTGTAAGTCTGGAGGATTTTGCAGTACCTCTTCTATGAATATTAACAATGCCGATTACTGATTCAGTGGACGGTGACTGCTCATTCTTAGCAGTCACAATCCATCAAGTATAGTCACATTTAGGGACTGTACCATTGCAAGTTATAGTTCGTGGGTACCTTTAGCTTACAGGTTCTTGGCACAAAAGGCAGTTACAGCGTGTTTATAGACTTTAAAGTCCCTGATCATTGATATGATGGACCATTATGTTTCAGAATATGTTAGAACTAGCGGTCTACTAAAAGAATCTCTTCTATGCTATCAAAATTATACTGTGAGGCTCTCTAACTACCCAAAAATACTTGTGAAAGAATGACAAGAAGCTGTCTGTATGCTCATGCTAAAGAAATCGTAGTTGATACAAAGGTGAATCTGTATTTCTGTCTTGCACATGCTTGAAAGGCATTGAAGGTCTTTGCCAGCTTTCTTATGCATGGTGTGCAAATTTCTAGTGAATTATATAATAGGGAGTGATTTAACCAGTCAAAAGCAATGTTTATCTATCTGTTTATTTTATACAATGTTTATTAATCTTCATTTAGACTCTCTAACAATTTTTATAAAACACGTTATTTGAGTCAGGTCATTTTTTTTAAATATCTCTGCAGAAAATCTTTTGGAAAAAATGAAGTACGTATTTACAAGAGAACCTTGTTGACAAACTTTTTCCAGAGAATTTTTATTGATATACAATTACACAAAAATCATCATTTTATTGCTTAATGATCAATTTTAACTCTTCCTTTTATATTTGACATACTTTTAGCCATGTAGCTAAAATGTAACTATAGTACACAGAGTATTTATATACCTTCCTCTCAACTTTATTTAGATATCTTATGTAAAATAAAATATTATGAATTTTGACACTATATTCACTAATATATAGGCAGATTTAGATTTCAGGGTTTTGTCATAATTTTCCCTTTCAGCGCTATAATCGAAAATAGAATATTTCATTCCTTTACGTCTTAAGACCCTTCAGTGAAATAGTTACTAAACTGGACCACTATATAATGTTGGTATTGTGATATTGTTGTCTTTTACTTCCAGTAAGTTATTTTCATTTTCACCAGTAGAAACATTGAAAGCAATCAGGCTTATTTTATTCAAAGTCTTCCTCCAGTCTGTCTAGCTTCTCAACTCTTCAATCCTAAATCCAATATCACTTAGTTAAAGCTTCTGTTATATAAATGCCTATCATGGTGCCAACTTATTTGCAGTATATTTATTGTTGCTAAGTAATTATCTCCAAACTCTAAAACTTGGATAGAGAAAAAAATTAGTGGGTGAAGAAAGAGACAGAAACATAAACAGAGACATTGTTTTTACCTTGCTCTCCTTTTAAATCCAGATCTATCCATCTATCTATCTATCTATCTATCTATCCATCCATCTATCTATAAAGGCCTCCAGCTCCAAATAAAAGTTGGGAGTTGGAGATTTATCCAGTGTTCATTTTGAAGAAATAGAACTCAAGCAATCAAGTTTAAGCTTGAAGATGGACAGCCATTTGTAAATGTTTAATTTTCCTTTTCTGATTTCCTCATTGAGAGTTGAACATGAATTTTTCCTGGTTGAAGGGGTTAACTTCTAATGTTTTTTTAAAAAAAGAGTTATGTAAATTGTGTATAACAATATCAGTCTCTAAATAGCACTTATTTCCCATTTAGAACTTGAATTCCTTGAGATTAAAAATGTGTAATTAACAGATAAATATATAGATGCACATAAAAACTCTGCAAAGGATTAGCTAGGCCAAATTTAATGATAGAAGGGGTGACACTGACCAAGATGAATTACACTCATAAATCAATGTGTTGAATTGAATCCCTTTGTACAATTACTAAAAGATAATAAAATTAATTTTAAAAATCTATTTAGTGATCCTTCCTTCATATTTATATTTACTTTACTCAAATACAAAAGCATACTCTTATAATGTCTATATTTAATGCTAAAAAGGTAGCTATTCATTTAATTTTATTTATACACACCAATAAAGTTTGTCCATATAAATTACATTTATATCCTCTTGGTTATCTTACCAAAATATGCACTTAAAGTTTTTTTCTGTACATGTTTCTAACATAATTCCTTAAGTAGCATCTCAGTATATTAATTTTCCTTCTTCAATTACATAGTTCATTTACTATGTATATATTTTAAATGCCCCTAAGCCAATCCACAATTGCTAGTTTCTTTAATCATATCATCAATCCACTTTTACATTCTGCTGTTGCTACATTTTATTTTTAGCTGTTCATTCCTGATTTACATTTGCATTAATTATGCAATAATTGCTCTAAGGGTTCAGTTGTTGAAAGAACACAAAGAGATTTTACTTTACAAAAAAGAGCTTCATAATAATAATATTTAATAGTTATTAAATAGTAACATCAAGCAAAAAATTCTGCATTGGAAAACTTGCTGATAGCAAATGTTGGCAATTTCTCCTCATTGAATTGGACTAATGGATCAATTTTACAGCCAGTCTTATAATGCTTAGTTATCAATGAATCAGAGTAATCTTATATTGGTGATTTCTTGTAGTAAACTGGCTTCACAGCTAACCTTATTAATAGTGGAATTATACTCAGCTCTAGTTCTAGTAAAAATCTCATTATTATCAAACAAATAATACTAACATAGTAATGAATTCTATTTCCAATTCATGTCCCAAATTTATTACTATGTAACATCATTTACCACTACTTGGCTTATTGTGTGGCCTTGATTTTAGGTCATCATCAAATATACATTAAGCATATTGTTAACCCAGTGTACTAGAAATCATACTATAATAGTTTAACAAATGTGTTTCAGGTAAAAATATACTATATATTGAATTATATCTCTAGAGAGCAACATTTTATTAAATAAATCTATAAAGTTTTACACATTTTATAAATATATAAGCATTTTATTTAAAACACGAGAATACCCAGGACCCAGTAACTCAGGACTATACTCCTGTTACTCTGGAAGCCAAGATCTGAGAATTAAGGCTCATAGCCTACCAGGCAATACTCTTCTCAACAAGTAACCAGCAAAAAAAAAAAATATTAAGAAAGAAGTATAGGTGTAGATCAAATGTTAGAGCATCAGCCATGAATGAGAAAGGCTAAGCAAAAGTGTTGGACTCTTATTTCAAGTCCAACTACCAGAAAACAAATAGTATCAGTATTTTCTCATTGCAATACCATATAAAATTAGATTACTTTGGGAAAATATGTTTATTTTCTTTAACCCATAATATATTAACTATTCCATTTATATATTCCTTCATGATATATATATATATATTGTTTCATAAAATGTATTTCAGAGATTTTGACAAACACATAATGGTGCAAAAAATTTACACAAATATTCATAGAGTCTTAAGAGCTGTTAAAATCAAGAAAAATAACAGAAGGAAACAAATAAACTGCAAAGATTACACATGAAAATCTGTGAAGCTGAATCCTGTAAACAAGTCAACAGAGAATGTCCTGAGTATGTCTATGTATCTATGGTTTTAATTTAGTATGACTTATAGCTATTTCTCATAAAAGTTCCTCATTGTATTAGTTCCTTGTCTGTTTAACAAAATACTTCACATAACTTATTTAGGAGAAGAAGCATTTTTTTGGCTCACAGTTTCAGAGATTTTTATCCACAATAGCAGGGATAGAAAGACTAAAATACATCATAGATTCCAGGGAAGCAGAGAGAATTTATACTTGTAGTAATGTAACACGTCCTCTTTCCCTTCATTCTGCACAATTCTTAATCTTAATAGGCACCTGTGTGGTGGCCTTTCCCTATTAGCTTATTCTCTCTGGGCACAACCTCACAACATTTAGAATTCTGTTTTACCAATCTCCAGGGCTATTAACTCAATTTGACATTCAAATTCAGAACTGGCTTTCTCCAATTTCCAAGGTTCCTGATCCAATCAATTTAACATTCAAAATTAGCCATTGCAAAGATTAAAAATAATCTTGTATAGCTATCCTACTTATTGTTACTCTGGCTGGGTAAAGGTAATTTCAGCTGGCAACATAGTATTAAGCATACTTTTATCCAGTTCAATAGACACCATAAAACTATACCAGTATTTATACTTGCTATTGTCTGAATGTGTTAAAATCTTGAAACCTTATGGCCAAGGTAATGGTATCAGCAAATGAAAACTCTGGGAAATGCTTCTATCATAAAACTAATGGCCAAATACACGTTCACTATACATTCCAATGAAAAAGTACAGCTACAAGGCACCTATTATGAATTGGTCCTTGAAATTTAGGGCTCTTGGGTCTTAACTTCCCAGAGGCCTAAGTTTGCAAAATACATTTATCTTATTTGTTAGCTACTTAGTTATTTACTATTGTACTCTACATAAACTAAGCCATGTCTCATGAAGCGCTCTTATTAATACTTATCATATCACATTCCATATATTATTTTTTTATTTTGTCTGGTGATGTAAGCCTCCACTTGCCTCATTGATTACATTAGTTTTTCTCTTTTTTTTTTTAGTTTTTCTTTTTTATAAAACAGAATGCATACATATTATCTGAAAATATAGTGAGCTTTCTATTACAAAAGATAGACATACAGAACTAATAATAGTTACTGGGCTTTCTTTAAGCAAAAAACATTTTTTTCTTCTTTCAGAAATTCAGTTACTTTCTTGTGCAGATGGAAAATAAAGTCCTCCTGCCCTACATTGTTCAAAGCATTATATCCTGTTATTTAGATTTAAAAAGTGTTGGATGATGGTGGCTCACACCTGTAATCTCAGCAAATCAGGATGCTGAGATCTGAGGATTGCATTTCAAAGCCAGCTCAGGCAGGAAAATCAAGGAGCAAAATTGCAAAAAGACAGTGCTCAGGCCCCTAATTAAAGCTTCAAAACTGAAACAGAATAGATAACTAGGGAGAGAAAGAAGGAGAAATACAGAGAGAGAGATAAGTAGTTATATATGCATATATATATATATAGCATATAATATATATTTCAGCTATATATTGGTAACCTGGCTTTTGAGAAGCCCCTATTTGGAGAGGCTGAGATTTGAAGTTGGAGGTTCAAAGCCAGCTTGGGAAAGAAAGTCTATGACAAACTTATCTCCAATTAACCACCAATAAAAGCCAGAACTGAAGCTGTGGCTGAAGTGGTAGAACACTATAAAAATTCAGGGACAATACCCAGGCCCTGAGTGAAAGCCCCAGTCAAGCACCACTCCACATTTTTTAAAGCCTAACTTTCAATGGAAGCAGAAGAATAATTAACAATTACACTCAATAAAATAAGAAGTCTTGTCCCTCTGATTAAACGAATGTAAGATAAGATTTAAGGGCAATAGTTAATATTCACTTTCACAACTTTTAAAAATGCAGATGAGAATGATAATTCCTCCAAAAGTCACTGTTCTGACCTTATAGGAGGACCTAAACCTCAATGGATTCAAAATTTGCTTTCACTATTTGCCATGTCTTATTGAGGACTCAAAGATCAGTTAATGTGCTTAGCTTTATTTTTAGCAACTACCAACACATCCATCTTAACGAAAGTCTACGTCAGCAAACAAAGCATTTTAGTTATTATATATATATAATAACTAAGCATTTAGTTATTATATATAATAACTAAACAAAAGCATATTGAGGTATCTTATACCTTTTATGGACAATCAAATGTCACATGGCAATAAATATGAAGCTGATAGCCACAAAATTAAGAATGACTATTCTGTCTCATAGAAATATTGATTTTTCCCTTCATTATACATCAACAAAATCCTTTTCTCATCACAAAATTTTTGGGAAGCCTTGGTGTAATCCTAGCTACTCAGGAGACTGAGATATGAGGATCATGATTCAATGCCAGCAGGGGCAGAAATCTCCATGAGACTCTTATCTCCAATAAGCCATTCAGAAAACCAGAAGTGGTTCTGTGACTCAGGTGGTAGAGTGCTCCCCTTGATCTGAAGAGTTGAAGGATAAGACCCAGCCCCAGAATTCAAGCCCCAAGGGGGGAAAATTCAAATGTAGTTAAAAAATAATATGTCGACACCTTACCATATAAACATCCTTCATTATGAAAGAAATAACATTATTTAAAATAAACATACAACTCTTAAGTGCCATGTATGTTTCTACATCATGAACATCTAACTGTATAAATTCAATTCACCACCTCTGTAGGCAGAAATTCGCATTGTACATGTAATGAGCAAAAAGAAAACCAATATTAAAACAATTTTGTCGAACACTGTTACCCCCTCTTTTGCTTTTTCCTACTATTCCTTCCTTTCCCTACCTCTTCCCCCACTCCTCCACCCCTCCTCCTGCTGAAGTTGTAAAGATCATTTCCAACATAGTGTCTTGTGAGTATCCTTGTTGCAATGCTTGACAAGAAATGAACTCATTACCTTACTCATGTAAGTGTAATCCCTCTGTACAACATCTTTACAATAAAATAATTTTTAAAAAGAATTTTGTATATTTTCAACTGGCAACATGCACACTTTCTCCAATATTCTGTGCCATGCTCACAATTTTAAAAGTATGCCATTTTGTATTTATCCAAATTATACAATATTAGTTACTTATCCCATATTGATTTATTATTTCTTCACTGGGTAGAGTTGAGACTTCTTTGGTTATTGCTATAGTGATACGTTTTCCCCTTTGGGCACTGAGTTAGCAATTTTTGGTGCAGAGTACAATCTAGTATATCACATTACAATTTAGGTTCTATTTTGTCAGTTTTGTAACTATATTTTGAGTTCTGCTGGGGGAATACGATATCTCAAGACAATTCTATACATTTCCAAGCTCTCTTGCCACTCAAAAAGTGTTGTCAGAGTAAGTATTATTTGAAGAAGTCAATCTGAATTATGCTTCTGCAAATCCATGCCTCACAGCTAAGACAAATTGATTTACTGGAAAGCCTCCTGCATTCCTAAGACATAGAGCTACCAGAACAGCTTTAAAGAAATCATTGTTCACGAGTGATAGATTCAGATATAGCATGAGAAATTCTGAAAATAAAAGCCTAATAACAGTTCAGTACATTTAAGATGTATTTTTATTACTAATTTGGAAAGAAAAGAAATGCTCTCTGTTTAAGTACTGTGTGTGATGTTATTAAAACTATAAATTATTTACAGCAATGGCTATGGCAGTGAAAAAAGAATGAGTGCTGGGAAATATATATGGCTCTCTAGAAAAGCTAAGGATTAGACCAAGGACATTTTCCCATCAAGAAATAAAGGTAGGTTTGACAAGTAAAGAAAATTCTGTTCAGGCATTATCTTTATTTGGTATGTTTTTAATTCTGTGGTTATCTCTTAGTTTCTCTGTATTTTAGCTCTACATGTCTTCATCAAACACAGATGTAAACTATTTAAAATACGGTAGGAGCATGTTGATAAGTCATTTGGCAATCTACAGTAGTGCCAAAAGCAAGCGGGCATGGCTCCTTTCCAGGGCTTTCATCAATCTATCTTTCTGATACTTTTACACACTAGAAAAGAATACAGGAATGGATGCACTGAATGCATGAAACTAAACCTTCCCCTCATTTCCATTTTACTTTAACTCTTTTCCTTGGGGACTTGTTTTTCCTTGCTAAAGAGTAGCAATATGTAAAAAGAGTTTTTGGAAAAAATGCTCAAGTGATACTCTTAGATGTTAGTGTTAGCATTAAGCTAACTTATTCTAGAAAATAATGGAAAGCACACTGCTCTAAGCAGATTAGTAATTATTGTTTTCATGTCTAATTTATAATATTTTATTGTCAAGGTGATGTACAGAGGGTTACAGTTACATATGTGAGGAAAAAGTACATTTCTTGTTAAATTGTTACCCCGCCCTAATTTTTCTCCCACTTTCCCTTCTCCCAATTCCCCCACCCTGAGTTATACAGATTATTCCGAGCATGTTGTCTTGTGTATATCCCTGTTGCATGATTCCCACTTTGTTCTGACCATTCTATTGTAACAGGTGCTAATTACCATAGTGTCAAGAAGCCTACCATGCCTTTTCAAGTGACTAACTCAGTATCACTGAAAGTGTTTCTAATAAAATATGGCACATTTGGTCTGCTTTGCCTGAGAGGAAGTATGTCTTGTCATGAGACATGGTCCTCACTGGTTCCCTACAAGTGCAACCTTTTCACAAAGAATGTGTTTGACCAGTATATTAAATGATAAATTTGAATTAATATGAATGATAGAAAGTACTCTTGGCAGATAAGAAGGAAAATATTTTTACTTATTTGAATGAATTCCTAACAAAAATATCCATAGTCGTGTGCAATGAAAAAGAATTCTATATTGCAAATAAGGGGAACCATGGGACCTAGGTTTCTTTGGGCCTGGCTTACTTCACTTAATATAATTTTTTCTAAGCCTTTCCATTTCCTAACAAATGGGGCAATGTTATTATTTCTGGTGGAGGCATAGAATTCCATTGTGTCCCTTATCTGCAATATCTGGTATATGTCTGAATCAAGCAGAAAAGGTCAGATAAGGTGATGTTAGGGAAATGAACCCTAAGATATGTATTCAAATGTTTTTTTTCTTTCATGCAATTGTTTCTAATGCATTTATAAGATTATTTCTTTGTTGCTTTGTATGTCCCTCCCCCACAGTCTAACCCCTGCTTTCACTGTATTTGATGTCAGTATAATTTGTGGAGGGGAAGGGGAAAAACAAGGATACAGGTGGACCCATTGCAACAATGATATGTACAAGTCCTTATGTGGAAAACGATGTTTATAACTTTGGTGAGGGGGGGGGAAGTTGGAGGAGGATTTGGTGGGGAATAGGGGGAGGATGGGAAGGGATGGGAAGGGGAAACAAAGGAGGAGGCAACAATGCTTGATAAGAATTGTACTAATTATCCTTCCCATGTAATTGTAATCCCTCAGGAAAGTATTTTCACAATTAAAAAATAATAATAATGTACTCATTACCTTGCCCATGTAATTGTAATCCCTCTGTATGGCATTTTCACAATAAAAAAGAAAAAAAAAGATTCTGAGCTAAATGTAAATGTTTTCATAAATATAGGTTTTGTAAACCTTAGTGTAAAATTTAAACCATAATTACTACAAACACTTTCCTTATAAATGAAATTCTTTATTTGCCTTCCAAAAGGTTGTCTTATGCCTCTTTCCATTCATTCTCCATGAAAAGAGTGCAAACTCATCAGAGCTTCATTTAGTGCCATGAAGAACCTTGTATATGTTTTATTTAATAAGTAATTGAAAAATATTTGGAACACTTACAATTTAGGGGCATTATAAACAAGGATGAAAATTTTTGTATGCAATGTGTCAATGCATTTTAATTTCCCCTGGATAAGCATCTAACTATAGGATTGGTGAATAGTGAATGCTTGTAAAACATCATAAGAAAATACTCTCTTAGGAGTTACATTGATTTGAATTAATAATAAATATAAGTAAGAATAAATGAAATATTTGTTACATTACACTTATGCCCATACTTGTTTTGGGTACTCGTTTACATTTTAGTCATTCTAACCAGTGTATAATAGAAATTTATTGTGACTTTTATCTAATAGATTTTTCTAATAACTAATGATGTTCAGGAACCTTGATGAGGATTTAAAGGGTTTTTATTTCTTCTACGTTGAGGTGTCCAGTTCAATATTTTATCTGTGTTTTATTGAATTTACTTCATCTTCAGATTGGCCTTGGGAGCTCTAAGTGCATGAAAGCAACGATATTCAAAACAGAAGATTTGATTAGAGAGAACAATGATCTTCCCATCTCTAGCATAAAACTTCCTGTTTGTAATTTATCTGAGTGAGAAGTAAATAGCTATTGTTTGGGCAAAATTCAGTAGTTAATGCTGAGTTTTGCTTTTCACTTATTTTGGAAACACATGCATATATCTACCACTGTGTTCTTTAATTTTAAAAAACTTTCAAAATAAATATATTTTATCATTAGTTGGTGAATTTATTTCTATTTTTGCAGAATGTCTAGAACTTAAAAGGGATTACAATATATCTCAAGAATCTCTGACCCATAAATGTGGTACATGAATACCTTAATTGTTGTTGGACAAGATTTCATCATGCAGTCCAGGCTCACTTGAACTCACTACGTTGCTTGGGCTGGCCTCAAACTTGAGAACATCTTGCCTCAACCCCCTCTTTGCTGGTATTATAGGTATGGAATACTATGCTTGGATATGATATGTCTTTTTTCTTTTTTTTTATTGTGAAAATACAGAGAGGTTGTATTTGTATTGTGAACGTACAGAGGGGTTACAATTACATGAGCAAAGTACTGAGTACATTTCTTATCAAGCATTGTTGCCTTTGTTTCCCTTTCCTATCCCTTCCCATCTCCCAGCCACCTACCCCGTCCCCCTCCCCCCCGCCCCCACTGGCCAAAGTTGTAAAGTTCCTTTCTGGAGATAACGTCTTGTATATCTCATTGTTGCAATGGGTACACCTGTATGCATATTTAAACAATTTGTTTTCCCCTTCCCCTCCACAAAGTACACCAACATCAAATTCAGTGAAAACAGGGGTTATACCATGGGGGAGGAACATACAAAGCAACAAAGAAATAATCTTATAAATATGTTAGAAACCATCGCAAGAAAGAAAAACACATTTGGATCCTTATCTTGGGGTTCATTTCGCCTAACATCAACTTACCTGACTGTTTCTGCTTGTCTCAGACATAAAGTAGTTATTGCTAACAAGGGAAACCATTGGGACCTATGTTTCTTTGGCCCTGGCTTACTGCACTTAATATAATTTTTTCCAAGTCTTTCCATTTCCTAACAAATGGGGCAATGTCATTCTTTCTGATGGAGGCATAGAATTCCATTGAGATACCACCTCACCCCAGTTAGAATGGCTATAATCAAGAACTCTAATAACAGCAGATGCTTTAGGGGATGTGGACAGGGGGAATCTTACTATATTGTTGGTGAGAGTGTAAACTTGTTCAACCACTTTGGAAAGCAGTATGGAGGTTCCTCAAAAGATTCCACATAGAGCACCCTATGACCCAGAAATCCCACTTTTAATCATTTACCCAAATGATCACAAACAAGACCATACTAAAGCTACCAGGATATGTCTTTTTTTCTAAAAAAAATCAGACCTTTTTAGTTCTTTTAGAATAATACATAGGTGCATTTTACTTCAATATTTATATTTTATTAAATATAGCTCTAGAAATTGCATTTTTATTCTATTGCATTGGTTTTATTACATATATTTGTATTTATATTTATGCTTATAATATTTATATTTGAATTATTGAGCCTGGTTGCTTTTGAATTAGACTTTGTATTTTCTGATGTGCTAAATCTTTCTATTACCACCAGAAGTTATTCTGATTCTTTAACATTCTTTACATAAATATTTCGGGTATATGTGAATATAATACTGTTAATATTAATTTTACAATAGAAATTATGTTTATTAACTTGGCATGTACTGATACTTTTACATTCATAATTTACAATTTTTCAACTTAACTTCCTTTATTTTTCTATCCCTCCTCAATGATTTGTTTTTAAAAATTTTTCATGCATTTTATGTAATCTTCATACAGATACACAATGCATTTCATTATTACCTATTTTACAATGCATATAAAAGCTAAAGTAAAGGGTAATCATAACTCACTTCCACTCTTTAAGGGGAAAATACATTCTTTTACAATAAGTCGGATAATAGCTGATAATGTTTAATAGATACTTAACATTAAGGAAAGTAAATTTCTCCTGGAAAATCTTAGTATAACCTACATTTAAACATGATGTAATAAATTGCTTAAAGCTAAAGTGATTGCTATTATTAATAAGTTTTATCTCCTTCCAATTTTTCATAAACCAATGGACTCCAAATTTTAACCATGCCATAATTCTCCAAATGTGAATGTGTTAACTTTTTTGACAAATGAGCTTTGTACATGTTATTAATGTCATAAAATTAGAAATGTGAAAATTATTCTGCATTATCTGTTACATGAGTCCTAAAAGACAGAAAATCTTTACAAAAGAGTAAAAGAAAATCTGGCCTGAAGTATAATAGCATCAAGTATTCTGTAGACACACACACACACACACAAACACACACACACAAAAGAAGGCTGAGAGTCGTGACTGCTTTTCAAAGCTGGAGAGACATAGAGACATTTGCAAGGAGCAGAATTCTAACAAGAAAGGAGAAAATAAACTTTTCCAGAACCTTTTTGGTTTAAGGAATAATTAATCATTTTACCACAGAAGGATTCCAACTTGTAACATAAGCTTAAAAATGATAGAGTCAAACTATCTTAATTTTCATCTCAATTTAATTAATATTTGTACATCAATTGATGTTAACATCACAAAAGAAAAATTATCTGCCTGCTAATTGATTAATCTTATTATGCTTATAAAATAGTCTTTCAAAGATAAAAGATAAAATCTGTATGTGATTAAAATGTACATTGCAATTTCCAATAAATAACATATAGAGACAGACATTTTTATAAATTATCATAGGATGTACTTAGTAATATATAGAATATACACAACAAACAAATTTTTTCTTAATAAAATAAATTGACGGTTTAGCCAACAGAGAAGGAGGTGACATCTACAATTTGAAACAAAATTTGGGTTAATATTAGCTGCTCAATGGTAGTTTATTTGTATTCAGAGTTGAACAATCAAGTAAGCTCTTATGACATTAATTAGACAATTAGAGAGATGATGAATGGATAGACATTTGAGCAAATTGAGCTGTTATTTTTAAATGCTCAGTCAATATGAGTAATGGCTTTGTAATTATTAAAAACACAATAAATTTTAAAATTAATTGAAAGTAAAGATAACTATGGAAATAAAAAGTGAGAAAGAAAATATGTTTTAATTATCCTTGTGTAAGATAGAGGATCCAAGGAAAAATATTACGTTCAAAGGAAAAGGATGAAAAATGGGAAGTATAAATAGTCAAATAAGTATAATTAAATAATGACTTCTTGGGAAGCAAATAGTAATATTATATATGAATATCTCTATCTCTGTCTCTGTCAAATCTCTATATAGCCAGATCTTTGCTAGATAATAGTCACACACATATATGTATAACACCTCTCTCATATATGTATGCGTATATATATATATATATATATATATATATATATATATATATATATATAAGCAGCAACAGATAAAAGAGAAAGACAGTAAAACAAAAAAAAGTCATACCAGAGATTCAGGAGTCTCTATGACATGTACCTGGGAGCTTCTAGGAAGAATTACAGTCACTATTTTTATGCAGAATTTATGTCAGATATACATATTTTATTTACAAATTCACCTCTTATGTTTTCATTAAACCTGCTTAAAAGTAAATGAAATATTAGAAAACACAAAATTAAACAAATGAACAAATCTGTCTTGCCCATGTAATTGTAACCCCTCTGTACAGTATTTCACAATAGAAATAATAATAATAAATAAAAATAAAAAACAAATCTGGAAACATAAAGCTGGAAGAGCAGGCAACAAACAATTAGTATGTTTGTACTCTTAAGCCAAGTCTACTCATAATTGTATTTAAAAATGGAAAAAATAAACTCTAAAATCTAACAGCTCCTTTCCATTATACCACAAAACGAAGGAGGGGGTAATAATGCCCGACAAGAAATGTATTCATCACCTTACTCATGTAACTGTAACTGCTCTGTATGGAATCTTTACAATAAAATAAAAATAAAATAAAATGCATGGCATCTACCACAGTTTTATTTTTAGTTCCAAGTTATTTATAATAGACAAAGTTTATCTGCAACTGCTCAAAAGAAATTTAGAAGCAAAATGATGGAAAACCCAAAAGCAATTCAGACACCCCAACAAGAGGGAATATTTTTGTAAAATGAATGTGAAGGTGAGTGCCTGACAGAAGGCCTGATATCCCTGACCATGACAAAATTTGCACATGATATAGAGATAAAATTAAAATAAGAAAATTTGTGTGCAGCTAACAATCTAGCCACAAAATAAAGCACTATAACTCCAAGAAATAAAAGAAGAGAAATCCACAATCATATTGAGATTCTTTTACAACTCTAAAACCAATTTGACAGGACCAAGTAGAAAAAAAAATTAGAGATATGAAAGAATTGAAAGTGTTCAATATTATTGATTTTATATACTAACGTGGAAGAACATTGAATCTAGCTGTCAGGAAAGACCAACAACAGGTTCTTGCACCTATCAAAGAGAAATTCAGTGGCAGACACACAGATGAGTTTTAACAGAGAACGATTTAGTCAAGCGAAAGGTAAGTTTTATTGAAGCAGAAGCTAGTATAAGAGCCATGTACACTTTCACGTGACATTGAGATGGGGCAGTTTTGCCATGCTGTCAGGATCTAGCCTGTTCAATATAATGACATTACCTCATATAGATTCAGATTCAGATATAGATATAGATGTGTGTATGAATAAAATCAAATAAATAAAACCAAATCAATAGAATTAGACAAATATCTATTTGTTTTATAAAAATTTGTATGTCTCTACATGCCAAGTGCTAAAGAAGTGTGGCGAAAGTACCAAAATGAGTTATAAAGAAGGAAAATGCAGTGCCCACTACGCACAGTCATTGGCTGCGTCACTGCTGTTCCTGATAATGTATAGTCTTAAATGCCCACTTGAAAGCAAGCACAAAGCTTAAGATTTAACCATCTGTCTCCATATAAAAAGTCAATTTTACTCATAAAGTAAAAAACAATAATCCTATAATAACAATTGTTTTTTGTTGTAAAATTATATATGTATATGATGTATTACATATTTTTAGAAACACATATATAATAGAATGTTGTCTAAATCAAGCTAATTCACATTTCCATTACCTAACATTTAACATATCTTTTGTGGGGAGGACATTAAAATCTACTCCCTTCACAATTTTCAAGTATAAAACAGACAAACATTCTAGAAAGAATCTCACTCCTTGAGAAAGTCGATAAAAGTAATAAACTTCAGTCTGAGAGGAGAGATTGAAGATTTTTCTAGCATTAAAAAGAATATGAAGTCAGTCATGGTGGAAAGCAGCTCTCATTCCAGCTACTTGGGAAGTGTAAATAGGAGGATTCTTGTCCAGGCTAGCCTGGAGACAAAGGCAAGACCCTACTGAAAAACAACTAAAAATGGAGGGGAGGGAGGAAATGACAGATTATTTCTGAAGTCTTCTAGTATTTACCTAGAAAAGAGGCGATGTCCAAATACTAGAATTATTCAAAAATATTAAAAATAAGAAATAGTAAAATATAGAATCTGTGAGCTGATACAGGAGTGGAGGAGTATGGGAAGGGATGGGAAGGGCAAACAATGAGGAGGCAACAATGCTTGATAAGAAATGTACTCATTATCTTGCCTGTGTAATTGTAATTCCTCTGTATGATATTCTCACAATAAAAATTAAAAAAAAGAAATTTAGGCAAAACACACAAATTTTCAGAAAACTTCATTACTAAAGTAATAATAAATAGGAACTTCTGTCTATTTCAAGCGATTTTAATCTTTTCTTCTTTGTTTAATTCACTTTCCAAGTAAATTTCCATATCACATAAATGTCTTTAGTGAGTTACTCTAAGCATATAATGGGAGAATAGAAACCACATTCCAGTTCAGAAACATTTCTGAACTGGAAACTGAAAAGAATAAGTTGATTTTTATTCATTCACATATATGTAGAAATTGTGAATAGACTGTCCAGCGAATTAAGTCTATGTTAGGTAAATGAATAATAAAACATAACCAAACTGGTATCTCCTGTTAATATCTGTTTAGCTTAATTTCCAAAACTCAATTGAATTGAATTGTATTGAATCTATAAAATGTGTATGGTTCAGTCCTCTGTATAGACATATCACTGATGAAACTCAAACTCTATAGTATCGACAAACTCATAGTAATAATTCATTTGTGAGAGGTAAGAAAATTCTTTAACACTTAAAATTGGTCTAGCAAAGGAAGCTAATAGGAAACATAACAGACAAGGGTGACATAATATAATCCCCTTTCTTCAGTTAGGGAATAATATAATACAATTGCACTATTTTCATTCAATATTATATTTCTTTTGTATATTATTTTATAATATATGTACCATATAAGGAGAAATTATAAATAGCAATCGACTGAGTAGTATATTTTGTATTTGAGCACTAATGCAAAAGACATTAAAGTAATCTGTAGATTTACTTATGATTTGAATTTTCTCTGTATTTTTTTAAATGAAAACTGATACTCTAAATACATATTCCAGGAAAACAGAGTAGCAGATTCATTGTTATAAACGATCATGGTTATGTCATCATTCCCTTTCTACACTCAATAATATAACTTATAATGAAATATTCTACCTAAAATTATCCAAAAGTGTCTTCATGAAGAAAAAAATAGATTATTTGGATAGGAATTGAGATTTGTCCTAAGCCTCTGGGCTTTCTTGCCTATAATCCTAACTGCTTAGAATATGTAAACCAATGCAACAGTGATACTCACAGACACTATGGTGGAAATAAACCTTATAACTTGGGTTGGGGAGGGCCGGAGGTAGATAAATTGGGAGAAAAATGAGGGAGTGTGTCACAATGTTTGACACGAAATGTATTCATTACCTTACTTATGTAACTGTAAGCGCTCTGTACATCACCTTTACAATTAAATTAAATTAAAAAATAAAAATATGGACATTTGTAAGAATGTAGGCTGACCTAAGCAAAATAAAACAAGAAACCATGGCTTCTGCTCAATAAGCAGAATTCTCTACCTTCAACTCACAGGAATGCCAAAGTAAAAGGCTGTGTGGGAGGCTTCCTATAAGCTATAGACGTTAAGATGACATGGTATTAATTTAGATACTAATAAAGAAATCTTTTCATCTCTTTTCCAATGATTGTGAAAAACAAACAGTCTGAAAAAGGTATAAAGAATATAATATGGCTTAAGTTGTGGATCACCTGCTTACAAAGTGGGAAGCCTGAAGATCAAACACCTGTAAAATAGAAACAAGGAATAAGTGAATTAAAAAGAAATAGAGTTTTATCAGGAATTTAATCTGGAATTTCAACAACATGATGGCCTTGGTTTCATGTGAGAGAGGGCCTTCCCACTACATTACATGGTCACACCAAGCAAATGCACTAGGCTTTATAGACACTAATCCCATCCAATGAAATTCACTCTTGTGATCTCTTCTAACCCAGCTACTTCCAAAGAAGTTCCATCTTTAAATGACATTAATATGTGAATTTGGCAATTCAGACCATGGGTCTTGAAGAACTCACTGAATGTGTAGCAGAAGCCAGTAAAAGAAAATAGCTCATCAAAAGACACAACCAGGGTGATGTTGCATGTGAAAAAGCATAAAATTAGCATATAGGGAAATGACAACATTTTCAATGATCACAGATTCTAGTATATTAATATAAAGCTGACAATTTTGAATCCATTTCAAACTAGCCAAATTTCATATCTAAGAGAAAAGACAAACAAGGAAACATATCAATATTATAACACAGATAAAAAGGATTATATATTTGTGTTCTTGGGGCAGGAAGTACTTCAAAGAAATAAGTATAAAAGCACATATAATTTTTAAAGCTTATGTTAAATTTAGACTACATTAAAATTAAGAGACTATTAAAGTAAAATTTGCAAAAGTCAAAACTTCAACTTCAAAATAGAAAAATATTTCTGGTAATAAAGAATGCATACACACACATCAAAAATTTATGTATTCATAACAGACACTTTATCTTTTATAAGTGAACAAGATTGCCTCAATCTTAAACTATGTTTCCTCTTGTATTCTAAATACCAATTCTTTTATGAGATTCATTCTTAAAATTTCTTCTTTTTCTTCCTAAAGTCTACCTTTGGGATGACCACCAATGATACATTAATTTCATCCATTCGTATGTAACTTTCTTCAATATTGCCAATTCATAGTTTGCTTTTATTCATCTAACTATTATTCAGATTCAGTCGGTCCTGGGGCGTGAACTCTGAGCCTGGGCTACTCTTCAGCTCAAGGTGAGTGCTCTATCACTTGAGCCACAGCACCACTTCTGATTTTCTGGTGGTTTATTGGAGATGAGAATCTCATAGATTATCTTGCCAGTGTAATTGTAACCCCTCTGTCCGGTATTTTCACAATAAAAAATAAATTAATTAATTAAAAAAAAAGAATCTCATGGACTTTCCTGCCTGGGCTGGCTTTGAACCAAGATCGTTAGATTTCAGCCTCCTGAGTAACTAGGATTACAGACGTGAGCCACCAGCACCCAGCCAGATTCAGTTTTTTCTTTGAAAGCTCTGGCTCTCAAAGATTTTACTCCTAGACTCCTTAATTATTTTCACTTCTTAAGAGATAATGTTTAAAACTATAGCTACAATTATTACCTGTTCAACAGTTAGTACAACTTTTGTATATCCTTAATTCCTGGAAGAGTCATACATCCAACTACATTCTTAGTATCTACAGTACAGGCATCTCAATTTTATTACAGTAAATAAAAGTACTGTTGAATCACCCATTAAATACTACCCCTCCGTACTTAACTCCAGCCAAACACAGCACCATCACTAAGTCTAAAAGGATTTAATTTTTAATTAAATTTTAATTAATTTTAATTTTAATTAAGTTTAATTTAATTCTCTTTCTTTTATTCTCCATACTCACCAAATGATTCTTGGTTGCTCTGTCTCAGTTTTGTTCTTTTTTTAACCTTCAGTTCAAGTACTTGTTGATACTTTCAGTGTTAAAACAAATCCAAAAAAATGTTTTTTACCTAGGTCATCTTCTAATATGTCTATTATATTGTCTAGTTCTTCTTTTACCCAAATACTTTGTGAACTCGTTTTTTTTTAATTGTAAAAATACCGTACAGAGAGGTTACAATTACATGGGCAAGATAATGAGTACATTTCTTATCAAGCATTGTTGCCTCCTCCTTTGTTTCCCCTTCCCATCCCTTCCCATCTCCCCCGCCACACACACTCCCACCCCTCCACCGAGCTTGCCTCTTTCCCCTCACCCCATAGAGCTTCCCTATGGCCCAGCAATCCCACTTTTGGGCTACACCCAAATGATAACAAACAAGACGATACTAAAGCTACCAGCACAGCTATGTTTATTGCGGCATTATTCACCATAGCTAAGATATGGAAACAACCCAGATGCCCCTCAGTAGATGAATGGATCAAGAAAACATGGTATATATTCATAGTGGAATTCTATGCCTCCATCAGAAAGAATGACATTGCCCCATTTGTTAGGAAATGGAAAGACTTGGAAAAAAAATATATTGTGAAGTAAGCCAGGCCCAAAGAAGCATAGGTCCCATGGTTTCCCTTATTTGCAATAACTAGTTTATGTCTGAGACAAGTAGAAATGGTCGGATAAGTTGATGTTAGGCAAAATGAACCCCAAGATAAGGAGTCAAACGATTTTTCTTTCCTCCGATTGTTTCTAACATATTTATAAGATGATTTCTTTGTTGCTTTTTATGTCCCTCCCCCCATGGTATGACCACTGTTTTCACTGTATTTGATGTTGGTATAATTTGTGGAGGGGAAGGGCAAAAGCAAATTGTTTAAATAGGGACACAAGTGGACCCATTGCAACAATGAGATGTACAGGACATTTTGTGAACTAGTTTAACATAATCTTTTTATCTTTGGACATACAAATCCTGTTTCCATATCGGAAATTTAAATTTTCTCTAAGTTGTGTGAGGTCATTCCCTTAGAAATTAGTCTCTGTCATTTTATTTTACTTCTTTTCAGATTTGGAAATTAGCACCAGAATAATGGGGAAAATGTGAGTCTATGTCATCACAGAAGCATATAAATGCCCCAAAGCCCCATCAGTTAGGTGTGCATAAATCATTGATTCAATATAATCTGCCTTCTTTTTTCATTCTAATATCATTGCCCAAGAAAGCTCAGTCACATAGTCCACACTCCATAAATATTTGACATTTAGCTCAATATTCAATTTATGAGACATAAAAATAAATCTTATCAAGTCTTAGAAAATAGTAGAATATGGGAAATCACTTTGAGAAATCATTCACTGAAGGTGAGAGGAGACTTGAATCAAAGAAATTAGACTGCAGACAGGTTAGGAAATAGCATTATTATTAAACACTTGTAAGGTTTAATTAAATTAGAATAACAACATTGGGTTGCATACTGGTTTAAAATGAAACTTAAAATGAGCAGCTTATTTGCAGAGCATATATAAGTGTTCCTTAAGTGTACAATTCCTTAAGTGTACAATTGCTGGGTAAAAAAAATTTTTTTCAGCGGCTGTGAAGGTGGCTCAGTGGTAGAGCACTTGCCTTGCATGCATGAAGCCCTGGGTTCAATTCCTCAGCACCACATAAGCAAAAAGAAAAAAAAAGCTGGAAGTGGCACTGTGGCTCAAGTGGTAGAGCGCTAGCCTTGAGCTGAATAGCTGAGGGACAGAGCCCAGGCCCAGAGTTGATTAATTTCCTTACATTGCTTAAAAATACCTCTGATTATACCATAGATGCTGCTTATTGGCTTGAGTTCAAATTTGTACATTTAGTCAATAATTTGTTCTTTGTCAACCCTAGTATTCATCAAAGCAACATTGTTTTGACAATGAAAACAATTACTTAGGTTGCTGCCAAAAAACCTGATTTAATCTCATTTACACGATGTTTTCCTTTAATTTAGTTTTTTTTTTTCCTCTGGACAGTTATCTACAAGCAAATACTAGGCAAGCAAATACTCAAAACTTATTCCTTCAGGACATATTACTTTATTTTCCTAGGCTGATACATCCCAGACAGTAAAGTTTATTGCTTTTGTAAAAATGTTCACATATGCTTGCTCTTTGACCTTGTTCACGGAATCAGATTTCATCACTTTAGTGATCAAGCCATGCCAAGAACTTTCAATCATATTCAGAACAACATGTCTGGGTCAATGATATCTCAAACACACTGCAGTGCAGGGACTTTTCAGTTTCTAAAACCTCTGCTTGGATGGTCTTTTTCCCATAAGTGAGCTACTCATATACCCCATTCTATTTTAGTAAAACCTCGACTCCAGTAACAGCTCTTTAAGGACATGAAGTCGATACATTCTATTCTATTCTTTCTGAAGTAGATACATTCTATTCCTCTTCCCACTGCTTTTTATTCTGCTTTAGTTTTCTTCTTAAAATTTGTGATGACTTGAAATTACATATAGTTAATTCTTCAGTTGTCGATTACTGTCTCTTTCTGACATTGAAATATAAACTCCATAATAAAGACACAAGACTTGGCTAATACTCCAATATGATTAAAATGATGTCTTGTACATAGTAGTGTTTTAGTATTTGTTGAATGGATGGATGAATTCAACTAGGAAACAATATTATGAGTGAAAGAGTACTAAAAAAATGTAATTTCTATTAAGGGATTTGAAGAACGTCAGTAATGGCTGGGAAAGATTGTAGGTGATGTACAACATGGAATTCCCTTTTTTCTACATTCTTTCTGAGGTTAGGAGCTCTTAAAATTAAGGAACATCATCGATCATGCTGCCTACAAGAATTTATCTTTACCACTATTTCAAGAATTTTATCTGCTGTGTTCAGTTTATTCCTTTACAAATGGTCTTAGACATTCTTTCATTTCATTGCATTTCTATGCTATATTAAGACTTAATTTGTTCATCAAGCAATATCTTTATGTCCTCATAGGAGATGTAATTAGTGATATTTTATTTTAACATGCCTATATATCTGTTTAAGGAAAAATAAAGATATGTATTAATATATTGTATATTTTAAATCTTTTTAAGTGGCATTATGTATTATTTTTTCACATTTTAGCTTTTCTAAAATCAACATATTGTTGTCTCTAAAATTAGATTATATTAATATTTTCTAAGCACCTTAAATTTAGTAAAAAATGAGTGAATCACATATTTATAAAGTGAGTTTTTTATTATATGTGATACACTGATGCATCATTTAGGAGATCAATATTAATCATTATATTTGACCATTACATCACAGTGCTAAGAAAAGTTTCTACTAAATTTTTGGTAGAAGTAGATTATATCTGTATTTATACATATATATCTTCTCCCTGCTCATACCTAACACTCCCTCCACCCATCTAATTGTTTCTTGTTTCATTTTTATATATGTACATTGAATTTTATGAGTGCAATAGTTCACTATTTTACTTTTTCTTTTTTAGCTTAATTTTTTTGCAAAGTGATATACAGAGGAGTTACAGTTACATATGTTAGGTTGTTAATACATTTCTTACCAGACTTGTTACCCCCTCCCTCATTTTTCTCCCACTTTCCTTCCCCACCCCCAAGTTGTACAGTTCATTTCCAAGATATTGTTGTGTTGGGTCTTCTTCCGTCTTTGGACGGACGGGGTCCGAGGAGGGGTAAGTGCAGCCGCTCGCCCATTCCCCAGCCTCCCTTAGCCCAGGAGACAATCAGAGGCAGCGGGGAGTCAAGTCAAGCAGGAACTCGTTTATTAAGAGGGAGCATCCCCTTTTTAAAGCAAAAGACTGTGTGGGAGGGGAGGAAATGGAACCAACCAATCACTGAAAGGCCACACCTTAACATGTACCTAAACTTCCATGAGTTGTTTACACACTGAACCTGAACAAATCCAGCTCTGCCCACTCAACTTCCTCTCAGGGCCATCTTTGCTACTTGTGTTCCCCACAGATTTCCCCACATTGTTGTATTGCTGTTGCATTGGTTCACTCTTTGTCCTTTCTCTCACTATTTGGTTGTTCCTCTTCACTTCCCTAATTCAGATAAATGTTCCTTTCATCTATCCCCTTACCATTCGCTTCTACTCTGGCTTCTGGTCCAAGACATGTTTCAGCTTCCTTGTTTGAATTTGTTAATGATCTGTTTATTGTTCAGTGGCATAAAATCAAAGAACCTCATTCCCCTGTGAACCATATTTGTTATAGTCAGTTTGAGTGTTTATATATGCACGTGCCCTGAGCATTTCTATATTTACATCTAGTTTTATATTTTATATCTATGTTTATAATTTAGATCTAGTGTCCTCATATGAGAGGAAAAAAGGCCCTTTATCTTTCTAAACCATATTCAATTTGTTCAATATCAACTTTTCCAGATCTATTTCCTTGGAAAAAAGAATTTTAGTCTTCCTGATGATTCAATTGAATTTCTTTATCTATTTATTGTCTGTAGGGTGTCTGAGTTATTCTCATAACTTGGTTATTGTGAATAACACTTCAATGAACATGGGTGTGCAGATGCATTTGTTACATTTTTAATTTTTAGATATTTAGTTAGTTAAATTAGCTATTTTTTTCTGCCAGCCCTGGGTCTTGAAGTCAGAACATGAGGTCTTTGTGTGAGAACTTCTTTTGCTCAAGGCCTGCACTCTTCACTTCCAGCTTTTTAAAAAATTAACTAGAGATAAAGAGTCTCATAGACTTTCTTACCAAACTTAGCTTTTAACTGTGATCCTCAGATCTCAGGCTCCTGATTTTCTAGAATTAAAAGCATAAGCCACCAGCATCTAGCTTGACCTGTATTCTTTTGGTAAATGTCCAAAGGTGGCATTGTTAGATCACAGAGCAGATCTATCTTCAGTTTTGGGAGGACTCTCTGTACTGACTTCTGTAGTGGTTGGGCTAATTTATATTCTCATCAACAGTGCATTAGAGTTCCTTTTCCTCAGTCCTCAGCATTTATCATTTATGTTATTGATGATGGACAATTCTGACTGGAGTAATTTTTATTCCCTTTATAATCAAACATATTGAACATTTATTCTTTTTTGTTTTAAGTATTACTTCTTCAGATTTACTACAAGACATTTTGCAAAAATAATTACAACTGAAGCTTTCTTCTACAGCTTATTGTTCATAAATATTTGCTAATTAATGTGTATGATTACCTCATCATGAGATGCCTCTGGTGACTACTTAAAAGCCTTTTGTTGGCCTTTTAACTAATTTTAAACCCTTCCCTCTTTTCACATTGTTTTTAATAGAAAAATGTATCTGGTCTGAGTTGTAAATTTTCTTCTACTTACACTTACATGTGATTTAATTATGTTCATAAACAATAGTGAGATTTATAGGGTGAATCATAACAACAATTAAGCAACTGCGATGTCCCTGGCTCATTTAAGCATGATTTCTAGTATATTATCATGATGCAAGTTAATGTCATAAAGTGAAGAGAAAAACAATTATTGCCTGAGGAGGAGTGTATTAGAAAATAACCACTATGACAAAGAAAGAAAATTCAAGATTAAAGTAAGGAACTGTGTCCATGACTTTCAAGAACAGTGAAGAGAAATGATGATCTTTTTATTTTTCAAAGAACAAAGAAAAGGTTTATTGCCACTAAAGATACCTGAAAGACCACATTCTCATAAGAAAAAAGAAGTGCCCAATATTGTTTCAGGTGACTTTTTTTAATTGGGAAAACATCGTACAGAGGGGGTTACAATTACATGGGCAAGGTAATGAGTACATTTCTTTTTCTTTGGATTTTTTATTTTTATTTTTTTATGTTATAGGCCTTTTTTTCTTTTTTTTTATTGTGAAAATACTGTACAGAGGAGTTACAATTACATGGGCAAGATAGTGAGTACATTTCTTATCAAGCATTGTAGCCTCCTCCTTTGTATACACCTCCCATCCTTTCCCATCCTCTCTCCTCCCCCACCTAATCCTCCCCCTCCCCAAGTTGTAAAGTTTGTTTTTGACATGACAACTTGTACTTCTCATTGTGGCAACAGGTCCACCTGTATCCTTATTTAAGCGACTTGTTTTTCCCCTTTCACTCCACAAATTATAACAACATCAAATAGAGTGAAAGCATGGGTTATACTGTGGGGGAAGGACATACAAAGTGAAAAAGAAATAATCTTAAAATTGTGTTAGCAACAAATGCATGAAAGAAAAAAAAATATAAAATACATATCTTAGGGTTCATTTTCCAAACATCACCTTATCTGACCTTTTCTGCTTGACTCTTACATATACTA
>NW_012267233.1:24337223-24389046 GCF_000151885.1 Dipodomys ordii
TTTTAGGGCATGGCATACATCATTCCAGGCTCTTCTTGTTTTGATTGTCTCTGCTGAGAAATCTGAGGTGATTCTAATTGGTTTCCCTTTATAGGTGATTAATCTTTTCTCCTTGACAGCTTTAAGGATCTTTTCCTTAGTCTGAATTGATCCTGTGGGCATTATAATGTGACAGTGGGATGTCCTATTCTGGTCTGGTCTATTTGGAGTTCTAAAAGCTTCTTGTATTTGAATAGGTGTATATTTTTGCATGTTTGGGAAGTTCTCTGCTAGGATCCTGTTAAACAAATTTCCTAGACCATTAATTTCTGTTTCCAGGTGCTCCTCTACACCCATTATCCTTAGATTAGGCCTTCTGATGGTGTCTTCCAAGTGTTGGATAGAGCTCTGATATTTCTTGGATTTGTCTTGGATGGTTTTATGTTCTTTCTCTATAATGTCTAGGCTGTCTTCAATCCCCAAGATTCAATCTTCTGCATGGTCTAACCTGCTGTCAAGATTTTCTACTTTGTTTTTTATTTCTTTTCCTTCTAGTTTGTCAGCTTTGATGGCTTCAAATTCTTTGTTGAAGCTTTGTTTTAGATCTTGTATGAACTTCTTTACTTCCTTAATTTGGTGTTCAGTGTTTATTCTCAAATCACTTAGTTGATTGGTTATGCTTTCCTTGGACTCCCATTCCTTCTGTTGGATTCCATTCAGCATGTCTCTCTCTTCCTGGCTTTCCTGTTTTCTTTCTCTCTCTGACTCTGTCTCCTCCATTTTTTACATGTACATAGTTATTTAACAATGAAAAACATGTATATTTTGAGAATGAAATAATCTAAATAAATTGAAATTTTATACTGAAATTTACCTAATGGAAACCAATAAGTTATTATCTTTCTTTTTGCATCTTTCACTTTATACTAGGCCTAACAGATGAAGTGATTCAAAATGTGTGGATTTATTTGAAAATACAGAAAATAGACAACGATAAGTTAACATCATCACTTTTGAGTCTGATCTGTACAAAAC
This sequence comes from Dipodomys ordii, assembly GCF_000151885.1. Taxonomy (NCBI): domain Eukaryota; kingdom Metazoa; phylum Chordata; class Mammalia; order Rodentia; family Heteromyidae; genus Dipodomys; species Dipodomys ordii. Next base: position 24,338,238 of record NW_012267233.1, read on the forward strand.
TTCATGATCTATAATATATGGAGTGATTATTTTACCTGTTACTTTTTCTTTTCTTTTGTTGTAAAAGAGCTGCACAGAGTGATTACAGTAACATAAATAAGGTAATGAGTACATTTCCTGTCAAACATTGTTACCAACTCCTTCATTTTTCTCCTATCTCCCCCACACTCCTCCCCTTCTCCCTCCACTGAAGTTGTAAACTTCTTTTCCAACATAATGTCTTATGCGTATCACTGTTGCATTGGTTCATCCTTTGTCCTTGTTTCACCATTTTGTTATTCTGTTTCCCCTCCCCCTCCCCAAATCAGATAAATGAATATGCAAGACGCAGAATACCAAAATCAACATCAGTGACTACTAGGGATAAACCAAAGGAAATAGGAAAAAGAAAAAGAAAAAAGAAAGAGAAAGGGAAAGGGAAGAGAAAGAAAAAGAAAAAAATAAGAAAGAGCTTGATACAGTACATTGACAACAACAAAGTCAACAACAAAAATATCAGAGTTCATTTCAATTAGTATCATTTCATATGGTCATATGACCATTGCTATTGAATTAATATGATGCTCTGCTAGGACTATCTTTGACATTTACTAATTATTACAAATGAGGGAAACCATGGAGCCTATTTGTCTGGATCACTTCACTTAATATTATTTTTCACAAGTCTTTCCATGTCTTTATGAATGAGGTGATATCATTCTTTCTGATGGAAACATAGAATTCCACTGTGTATATACATTTTCTTGATACATTCATTTACTAAGGGGCATATGAGTTGGTTCAATGTCTTAGGTATGCTAAATAATACTGCAATGAACATAGTTGTAGCTTTAGTGTGACCTTGTTTGGTTAATTTCCAGAATGGTTGAACAAGTTTACATTACTACCAATATTGTAGTAGCACTCCCTTTTGGCCACCTCTCCAACAACATCTATTATTTGTTCTTGATTATGACCATTCTAACTGGGATGATGTAGAATCTCAATGTAGTTTTGATTGGCATTTCTTTTATGGCCGGAGATGTTAACCATTTTTACATGTACTTATTGGCTATACTTATTTCCTCTCCAGAGCAGTCTCATTTTAATTATTTAGCCCACTAATTAGTGGGGTGGTTGTTTCTTTGAGGATTTGTTATTAAGGACTTTACTTTTTTGGAGGGAGGGATCCAGTCATGGGGTCTGAACTTTAGGTCTGAGCGCTGTCCCTCAGCTCTTCGCTCAAAGCTAGTGCTCTACCACTTGAGCCACAGCACCACTTCCGGCTATTTCTTTTTGCTTATGTGGTGCTGAGGAATCGAACCCAGGGCGTCATGCATACAAGGCAAGCGCTCTACCATTGGGCCACCTTCCTAGCCCCAGGACTTTACTTTTTTGAGCTATAAGTACATTTTTGTTATGAGACGCTTGTCTGTTGTATATGTAGTAAAAATATTCTCCCAATATGTGGGCTTTCTGTTTATTTTATTAGCTATGACTTTTGCCATGCAGAAGCTGTGCAGCTTAATTTGATCACATTTATGCAGTCTTTCTTTGATTTGCTCTGTTTCTGGATCTTTATTTAGGAAGTTGTGACCTGTGTCAAGGATCCCTTCCTGTAATATTTTCAGGGTCTCTGCTCTTACCTCAAGGTTTCTGATCCATTTGGAGTTGATTCTGGTGCAGGGTGATAGATAAGGATCTAACCTCAGTTTTCTAATTCTGTATAGCCAATTCTGCCATCTAATAATATTGGCTCCCTTATCAAAGATAAGGTGACCATAGATCTGTGGGATCATGTCTGGGTCATTAATAGTAATTCCATTGGTCCTCAGGCCTGTTCCTGTGCCAGTACCAAGCTAGTTTTATAACTACAGCTTTATAGTAAAGTTTAAAGTTTGGTGTTGATATTCCTCCAAGAATGTTCTTCCTGCTAAGGATTGTTTTTGCTATTCTGGGTCTTCTATTATTCCATAAGAAGTTTGGGATTGTTCCTTCTATTTCATTAAAGACTGCTGTTGGGATACTTTTCCTTTTTTTTCTAATCAGTAACAGCTATTTATTTTTTTAAATTTTTATAGTCAAGGTGATGTCCAGAAGGGTTACAGTTACACAAGTAAGGTAGTGATTACATTTCTTGTCTCACTTATTATTTTCCTCATTTTTCTCCTTCCTTCTCTCCCCTCCTAATTCTCTCCCTCCTCAAGTTGTACAGATCATTTCCAATATATTGTGTTGTGAATATCGTTGTTGCATAAGTTCCCCCATTGTCCTTTGCCTCACTATTCTGTTGTCCCATTTCCTTCTGTAGTTCATATAAACATATTGGATGCTCTTTACTTTTGCTTAATTATTGAATTAAATCCTCACATTGAAATTACTAAAAGGACTCTTTATAATTTAAAATTTACTTTAAACACTGTGTCTGAACAATAAAAGTTAAGTTTTATGCATGGATTTAGACTCTTACTTTTCTGGGCTGAAAGTTTACTACCCTCTCATCTCAGATAATAATTTAATGTATCACACTGACAATCACATGTAGCAAATAATTTATTTGTATTCCTTTATATCAATATGAACTATTTAATTTTTAAGTATTTCATACATAAGTATATACACAAGTATGTATATAGATCTAACACAGAGCAGAAAAATGGGATTAACACTTCATTTTTCAAATTTCCCTTCAATAAGATCAATTATAATCATGATTCATTATTTGAATATTTTTTATTTTCAACTCAGTATTTCTAATGATAAATTTGTTATTTTCATAGCAATCTCGAATAAGCATAGAAATCCCACTTTTGCGAAAAGAGATCTTTGTATAAACTCAGCTGGGAATTGTATAATCTAAGGGTCTCTGAATAGGAAGAGGAGAGAAAGGAGTTGACATTGTGTCATGTTAACCTGTAATCTCGTTGGGAGTTCTGTGACTAATCTTTGCAGTGATATGTTTCAGTGAGTTTCTTCTGAAGTACAAGGGAACAAGAAGCACTTCAGGAGACACAGAAGGATTAAAGAAAAGTAGAATTTGACAACTCACAGTGAAAAGGCAGTAAAACAAAAGTGTAACAGCACTTTCATTATTTAACATATTCTTCTTCCACTGTTTTAAGTCTGAAAGTCTTTGGGCATATAATGAAGCTAAATAGCAGTGGGAGAATTTGCTGTTTCAAAATCAAACATTCAATCATTTTCATGTCAGTTTAAGATATTCTTAAAGCACAGAATGCCACATTGGTGCAACAGTGGTACTCAGTAGACACTTTGTTGAAAATGAACTGCACAACTTGTGGCTGGGGATGGAGGAAAAACTGGGAGAGAGCAAAGAAAGGTGCAACATTGTCCAAAAGAAGTGTACTTATTAGCTGACTTAGTAACTGTAACTGCTCTGCACATCACCTTTATAAAAACAATTTTTAAAAGAGAATACCACATTATCACCCAGAGTCATTTAGTACGGAGTATGAAAAGCATACATTGATCTGTCATCAGTAATCAAGACTCTATGATATTAAAATACACACATCTCAGAATATAAAATATTTCTCAGTCAACAAAATATATTATTCTATAATGCAATGATAAAATTTAATTTTAAAGTTAAAAATAGAAGGTGATCTATGATAGATGCACACATGACACATTTCCTCACATAATCACACACCAATACTAGCTTACTTCTTTCCATTCCACACATAAAACAGACCTATGTTGAAAAAAAAGTGAGTTTTAACTTTCTTCAAAAGTTGTGAAAGGGAACCAGGCACCTGTGGCTCACACCTGTAATCCAAGCTAATCAGGAGGTTGAGATCTGAGTATCTTAATTCAAAGCCAGCCCGGCCAGGAATCGTTGAGACTCCTATCTCCAATAAACCATCAGAAAACAGCGCTATGGCTCAAGTGCTAGAGCACTAGCCTTAAGCAGAAGAGCTCAGGGACAGTGCCGATGCCCAGAGTTTAAGCCCCACTACCAACAGAGAGAGACAGAGACAGAGACATAGAGAGAGTTGTAAAAAGGGGGTTCAATTTAATAAGTTTACTTGCCTGAATCGTGCATCTTGATCAGAGCCACCCCTTCCATCATTTTTCTGGACTCCTAAGTGACATCTTTAATTTCTAGATAAACTACCAACATCACTCAGAAGCCTCCAGTTTCTAATTACCATCATTGTCCTAAAGTTAACTATTGTGGTTTCTATTAGAACATATTAGTTTATCATATTTCTCTCTTTCATTGATGTGATATTGTCTTTTCTTGCTTCTTTTTAAATTTGGAATGTCAATTCCTCAGTCACTCATGGACTATTTGGAAATAAGATTGTTTAGATGTTGAGAATCTTACAATACACTTTAACATTGATTTGTACCTTACATTAACTGATACAAAAGATATTTTTCTTGATACCTGTCATTTGAAATATATTTTAACAGATAAGTTGATAGTAGGAGAAATGAACCCCAAGATAAGGACTCAAATGTTTTTTCTTTCTTGCTATTGTTTCTAACATATTTATAAGATGATTTCTTTGTTGCTTTGAATGTCCCTCCCCCACAGTATAACCCCTGTTTTCACTGTATTTGATGTTGGTATAATTTGTGGAGGGGGAGGGAAAAAACAAATTGTTTAAATGTGGATATAGGTGGACCCATTGCAACAATGAGATGTACAAGACCTTATGTGAAAAACGAACTTTACAGATTGGGGGTGGGGGATGGGGAAGGGAGGAGCAGTGGGATGGGGAGCAGGAGGAGAGAAAAAGGGACAGGAAGGGGAAACAAAGGAGGAGGCAACAATGCTTGATAAGAAATGTACACATTGCCTAGCTCATGTAATTGTAACCCCTCTGTAAGGTATTTTCACAATAAAAAATATATATTTTGAATTACTTTAAATCCTATGATTCATTCACCAAATACTGTTTGTTTCTCTAGTATTCTATTTGTTCATGTGAGTGTTATTTTTTCCAGTTTTGAGACAGACATTTGTTGAGATCCACCAATATGATTCTAGAGTTCTCTGTCTTATGTCTGTAAAATTTTGTATCTTCTATAAGAGATTATATGATATTAGGTGAATACAAATGTGAAAATAATTATGCAATTATGCTCAGCAGTCTTATCCTTATTAAAATAAAGATTATGTCCAGAAATAGTGTGTATTGTTTTAAAACAATACATCACATTATTTTAACATTACATTATTTTAGAAGGACATATTGTTTGGTATAATATTATTTATAATTTAACAATATATTTATAATTTAACAAACTACATTTTTGTTGTTTGTGGTCATGGGGTTGAACTCCCCCCCTGGGCACTGTCCCTCAGCTTTTCAGCTCAAGGCAAGCATACTACCACTTGAGTCACAGTGCCTACTTTTAGTTTTCTGGTGGTTTATTGGAGATAGGATTCTCACGGTCTCTCCTGCCCGGGCTGGCTTTGAACTGTGATCCTCAGATCTCAGCCTCCTGAGTAGCTAGGATTACAGGCATGAGCCACCAGAGCCCAGGAATACATTTTAGATCTTTATATTCAGAGTCTGACTGTAGCAAGCACTTACTTTGTTCTTATAGTATTTGTACCAAGGGAATTTTAATTGCCTAAATAAAGTATTATTAAGGCTTATAGCCATCATATTGCCAGATTTTCCTCATTTTCTGAATGGTTTTCTTATTTTCTTTAAGATTATTGAAATGTTACTTATTTTTCCTACATAATGTTAGCTTTTAACTGTGTGTATGTATTCTAGTCTTGTGAGTATTATTCTAAATGTTACATCACGAAATGAGCATTCTTGCTGGGCTTTTCCACACACACTGACACTGTGCCAATTCAGTTATCTTATGTTCTTGTTAGTTGAAGTCTAGTCAATATTTTGGTCTAGGCTGGCTTTGGATTGTAGTCCTCAGGTGTGAGCCCCCAATATGGGTTATTTTGTATTCAATAAAGTTTTAGAGAAGTTTTACTTGTTAATCATACTGTTCCTTTAAAAGAAGGATGTTTAACATCTTTCCCATTTTTTTTTTCTTCTATTGCTGGTCTTGGGTGTTGAACTCATTCAGGTCTTGGCACTGTCCCTGGGCCTGTTTACGCTCAAGGCTAGAGCTATAGCAGCACTTGGGCTTTTTCTGAGTAGTTTATTGGAGATAAGAGTCTCACAGGACTTTCCTGCCCAGGCTGGCTTCAAATGGCAATCCTCAAATCTCAGCCTCCTAAGTAGATAGGATTACAGGGGTGAGCCACCAGCACCCGGTTTATCCTCACCTTTAAAATGTATCCACTAACAATGAATTTTAGCACTTTCCTTATAACAAGCTTTCTTTCTCATAGAGCCTGGAATTTTGGAATTTCTTTATGGATTTGTATATTTTTGTGTATTAATAATGAATTGTCATTATCATATTGTATCATAATTTTTAATATGGGAAATTATTGAAGCTCTAAGTGATTAAAAAAAAACTACCTTTTTCCCAATCAAGACTCACATAGTTCTATCATGTGGCACCTCTATGGAAGTCCATAATTTAATCTGGAAATAAGCTGATTCAGGTCTTCTCTTTTGTTATGAACATATTGTTTGTTCTTTCCCTAAGTTGCTATTAGCTCACTGTTGGTGCCAACTAGCCACTGGGGTTATTTACAGAATCTAATTTTATTGCTACATTGCAAATACCATGTTTACCACCTGTAGATTGCATGTTTACTAAATCTTTGTTCTGACTATTATCAACACTCTTTAATTAATTATGTAAATGTCTCAGAAGATAAATACAGTGTTTTTAGCTTATGTTTTGTTTACATCTTCCAAAACCTTGTATCTTTAGGTCATAGCTGCCTAGGTAACCTCAAATTCCTCCTTGTCTACATAATACCTTAAAACTGCCAAAGCTTCTGCCTGGTACATTTACATCTGGCTAGATTTTCTTGTTTATTTCTCATCATTTTCTAGTACTGACATGGAATTCATACTCTAAGACATGAGGTTTTCAAATTTCATAATCTGAGAAATGACAACTTCTCCTCTGGGGGGAGAATTTTATTACCTGTCTGCCATAGAGCTTTCTTTGTATATCATCAGGTATGTATGGTCGAAATACTGGATCCCTCATGGATGACCAGCAGTATAATCTAAAAATTCAGTCTTTCCATAGAATTATTGTCTTGGACATTTGGTAATAGACCCAAGAAACTTTACATAAGGCCAAATTATTTTCTGGGAATCATTCTAAAAGAATCCACCTAAAATTATTCATGTATCCTTCTTATGATGTTAGGAGTAAATGAGGAAGACTTCCACATTGTTATTGTACTTTTGAGTGCTGTTTATCATGCATCATTGTTGTTTGAAATGTTTGTTGAATATTATTGGACCCAGCGTATTTGCTTCAGTAGGGTTGGGAGTAAGCCCTGCTCTAATAAATTCACAGACAATGCACATATTCTATTCACAGGAACACAATTTTAAATTCATTGGTATAAACAACATATATAGCTTATTAGGACTGTTAAATGAAACAATATTATCAGAATGTATGCTAATATTTAAAAGAAGACCGATTGAAAAATATGCTTAATAAAGAATAGAATTTTAAGTCCACTAAAATAATTTATTATTTTGTAATAATATAGGGAAAATAAAACTTACAAAATGTAGTCAGAGAACTAGACTGATAGTTGTGGTTCATTTTAATACTAGTCTCTTCTGGGCCTATTTTATTAAGAAACTTTGTTTCAGTGTGATATGATTATAGTCACTCAACCATTTTCAGAAAATAAACATTGATGATGGAAAAATTTTTGTATGTATGTACCAGTCCTGGGGTTTGAACCCAGGGCCTTGTTACAGTCCCTGAGCTTTTTAGCTCATGGCTAGTGAACACTTGAACCACAGGTTTATATCAGGCTTTGTAGGGGTTAATTGGTGATAAGAGTCCCAAATTTTGTGCTGAGGGTGTCTTTGAATTATGATTCTCAGACATCAGACACCTGAGTAGCTCAGATTATAGCCATGAACTACTGGTGCCCAGCCATAATTGGAACTTTTGACAGATTTCAAAGTACCCATTTATTGATTTATATGTCTATATTCCATGAAAAACATGATACTTTTAAGAAAATCACAAAGTGTCACAACTTCTAGGAAAGCCTTTAGAAAATAAATTGGTAAAATTAAATTATAATTAATTAAACAAAATTGATTATGTATAAAGGAAAACATTTCTAGCTCTCATAGTTGCAAAACCAGTTTCTTTACTGTTAATATAGTATTATTAGTATCTGTTAAAGCAGCTTACTTGAAAGTGCCTTTGAAATTATTATGTTATAAATACAGAAAATATATACTATAAAATATATACTATAAATTCAGGATTCTTTTTTTTTCAGTTTTGATTTTGGACAGCAGTTTTCATACCTAAAAAGTAGCCTCGTTAGTGTTACTAGAAGTCTATTACTCAGATATTCTAAAATTCAGTGTCCAGTTTATATAGATTTTAAAAGAGCTTTTATTAATCTTTTAGTTCATTTTGGTTTCTATAAGAAAATGAGGAAGAGAGTAAAACTGTTCAAAAAGAAATGTACTCATTAACTAACTGATGTATCTGTAACACCTCTGTATATCACCTTTACAACAGAATTAAATTTTATAAAAAAAGAAAATGCTATAAACAGTATAACTTATATGAAACAAAGCTTATCTCTCTCTTTTTTTTTCTTTCTGTCATGGGGTTTGATCCAGGCCTGGGCACTGTCCCTCAGATCTTCTACCACTTGAGCCACAGTACCACTTATGTTTTTTTGGTGGTTTATTGGAGATAAGAGTTTCACGGACTTTCCTGTCGGGGATGGCTTTGAACCGTGATCCTCAGATCTCAGCCTCCTGAGTAGCTAGGATTAGAGGTGTGAGCTTGTAATAGTTTATTATTTTATAATGAAAGATCTGTGTCTATGATCATTATCACAAATCCTCCTCTGATTAAGAAAGAAAGAGGAAATGGATCCAATTTGGACTCATATTTCTTTGCAATGCAAGATGGATTGTCTGGTCAATGTACAGTGCCTTCTAGTTGTAGTCTCCCATGTGGAAAAGTCAAAGCATCTCTTTGAAGCCCTCTATAGAATTGCTACTCTCACCATTGACACTTCACCACTAAGACAATGAACCCCAATCCCCTTGTCCAAATATCATCACTTTGCTGATCATCACTTTGTTGTCATAAATTTGACAGCATACAGACATTCAAGTCACAATATTCACAAATACATTTTCTATTTGAGCCTTAGGCAATTACTGAGCAAAACAGGTATTTGAAAACTGAATGAGTTTTAGTTCTTCAGTACTAAGAAATATTTAAACTGTCAAGTTAGCACTGTGAAATTTTCTTACAATAAATCATCTGAGAATGGCTAGAATAAGCTAGGCCAAATTTTGACATTTATTTACATACCTTACAAATTTAGTATGACTAAAACTTAAAGATCCAAATACCTAATACTTAAATCAGATTTCATTCAGTGGATCAATTCACTGAAATGCTATTCCTATTGCAATAATTCTAGTCCCACAAATTGTAGTATATACCATTGAATATTTAATTTGATTAAATATAATTAAATATAATTAAATATATATAATTAAATAATTAAATATAATTCAATATTGCTTTCATGATGAAGAACTTAATTAATGTAGCTATGTATATGATACAAAACACTATTTCATCCTATATTCATCTGTAACATTCATTAGGCAAATAAATCTTGAAAGTCAGAGCCTAGGAATGTAATAAATTAATTTATTAAGTAGTTAAGTATTTAGTGTGGCAATCATGACAGTATTTAAATCTAGCATATTTATAATTGTTTCTTCTGGAAAACATCATGAGAAAACATTATCTTAGGCATTTTAGTGTCAGGTAATTCCATATTGTCTCATCATTGTGATAATAGATCTTGTCAATTTGACTAGATGGAGAAATGCCTGCTTACAGGCAGATTAGTAAATCACACTTGTGATGTCTCTGCGAGAGCATTTTGAGAAGCAAGTGTCATATATAACAATGACAGAGGATAAGACCGATCCTAAAAGTGGGTGATGTTGTGTAATATACTGATGATTCAATTGGAATAAAGATGGAAAAAGAAAGAAGTTTACTATTGAGTAAACTTTCTGCTGATGTTTCCTGTCCATTGTGAATTGAGACTTTGCTATTTTATGCAGGCCTGCCATGATACCCTTCTTCGTGCAAGGTCCCCAGTGATAAAAATTGATCAGTCAGGAGCTGAAACCTCAGAAACTGTGAGCCTAAATAAAATTTTACTACTTTAAATAACTGTTTCTTGTATTTGTCATAGCAACAAAAATGTTACTTAATCTATTCATTTAACAGATAAACCTATTCAAACTGATGTCTAGTTGATGCATCAAAATTTTCCATCTATTAAACTCAGGAAATGAATCTGGCAGGTCCACTTCAGTGTTTATCTCCATCCTGTTTCTGTCCAGGATATCACAAAGCATAGATTTTCTTTGAGTCTACATTTTCCTCCATCTCTCTTTCTTTAGAAAGTTTTTAGTTTTAATGTATTATATTTTAAGACACTCTGTTACTCTCAATCAGAAATTATTTTGGAAATCTCAATATAAATATTCATCCAATATGATGATATTGGATGGATTTACTTACAAATTCACAAAGTTACATATTTATATTGGAAGTTCTTTTTAGGGTCGGGTCAAGGGTTATCTCTTTAGAATTTTGAGCATTTATGATTTGTCAATCACACACAAGATTATGTACATCTGAGGCTCAAGCCTGCTCTCTCACTGGGCATCCCATTTTAATCAGGCAACTGCTGAATGTTTATATATGTTAAAATGATATCCTGTTGTTATCTTATAACCTGGAATGATGGAGATGTCCTATAAAATATTATTTGTCTAAATTCAGGTAAAATTTTATACCTTATCTATATACTTAATCATAGAGACTGACTTTAGACTCAGAAAACATACTACTTTTTATTCTGTGCATATATAGATGCAATTTATTCTATATCATCAAACAAGGAACCAATTTTTATTGAATACCAGCATTTGCACCAAGGTTTTATTTCAACCTTTTTAAGGAAACTTATGGACAGACAACACTTTATGCTAGAAAGTATAGTGATGAACTGTAAATACTTGACCTTCCTTGTCCTAGAGATATTGCCTCAAAGAAAGCAGACATTATGGCAATAAAAGAACAATAACAGGTCAAAAAGGATGAGTCAGCTAGAGTCAGCAAGACTCATAATGTGAAAGTGAATTAGAAAGGACCAAAATCTAATAGGAAAAAATCCACACATGAGGCCACATCTAGAATGTAAACTTCATGAGAAAAGTGGTATTTTTTAATTCATTTTACTTTTAAACACCATGTTGTATAAAAGACCTGTTGTAAAATACCTGTTGTAAGTGTCTGAAAATGAACAATAGCAGTTTTCCATATGATAAAATGACTACAATTACCTGATATATTATGATAAAACTAAAGAATTTAAAACATCAAGGATTTTACTTTATCCTTCAGTGGAAGGAAAGTTCTAATGGTTAATGTTTTTCTTTTTTAATTAAATATATTTTTATTTTGTTAATGTATATTATATTGCTAAATACATTTTGATCTTCAAAAGTTAATTTAATTTTCATAGGAGTTAAGGATCATGCAGCTAATATTTTTTTCTCAAAATTGGGTGCATATTACAACTGGGTAAATGATCTCTCCACTTTACTCTTCTGTAATATATTCCATTCTATCCAATAATAACATGTTTAAACAAAATATTAGTACAAATTTTCATATTAGGCCACAAATCTATGACAATCCAAAATAAGCACATTTTTATTAATGACACATTCAATAGTCAAAAGGTACTTGAGTGTCACAAAGGAATATCATAAGAAATACTATTTATTTCTTTTCATTGTGCTTTTAGCTGTAGTGATCTATTAAATCAACTATTTAATAGGCTAAGTGAAATTTACAAAACATAATGAACCCATACACAGCATTTTATTTTAATGACTAACAATGTTCAAAGAAAGAAGTAAAAGAGAAAGTAAGAAAGGAAGGAAAGAAGGAAGGAAGGAAAGATAAGAAAGACAAATCGGAATATGTACTATAAACTGGGTAAGAATTCCATTCAGTCGTTAAACTTTTCAAAATATTTCTTTTTTTGGAGGGGAGGTTCATTTCGCTTAATATCATCTTTTTGTTGTTGTTGTTATTGTGAAAATACCTTACAGAGGGGTTACAATTACATGAGCAAGCTAATGTGTACATTTCTTATCAAGCATTGTTACCTCCTCCTTTGTTTCCCTTTACCATCCCTTCCCATTTCCCCCTCCCCTGCCCTGTCCCGCCCCTCTCCGGCCACACCCACCCCCAGCGCCAAAGTTGTAAAGTTCGTTTTTCCACGTAAAGTCTTGTACATCTCATTGGTGCAATGGGTCCACCTGTATCCCTATTTAAACAATTTGTTTTTTCCCTTCCCCTCCACAAATTATAACAACATCAAATACAGTTAAAAAAAAAAAAAAAAAACAGTGGATATACCGTGGGGGAGAGACATACAAAGCAACATAAAAATCATCTAATAAATATGTTAGAAAAAAAAAGCAAGCAAGAAAAACCATTTGAGTCCTTATCTTGGGGTTCATTTTGCCAAACATCAACATATCTGACCGTTTCTGCTTGTCTCAGACATATATTAGTTATTGCAAATAAGGGAAACCATGAGACCTATGTTTCTTTGGGCCTGGCTTACTTCACTTAATATAATTTTTTCCAAGTCTTTCCATTTCCTAACAAATGGGGCAATGTCATTCTTTCTGATGGAGACATAGAATTGCATTGTGTATATAGATCACATTTTTTGATCCATTCATCTACTGAGAGGCATCTGGGTTGATTCCAGATCTTAGCTATGGTAAATAATGTGGCCTAGTCTGTGCTGTTTGTGTGAATGCCTAGGAGTGGTATTGCTGGCTCATAGGGGAGTTCTATGTTTGTCTTTTGAGGAATTTCCATACTAGTCACTTTCCAGAGTGGTTGAACTAGTTTACCTTTCCACCAATAGTTTAGTAACATTCCTTTTTGGCCACATCCCAGCCAGCATCATTGTTTCTTTATTGTTTTTATTTTTATTGTGAACATACTGTACAGAGGGGTTAAAATTACATGGGCAAGATAATGAGTACATTTCTTATCAAGCATTGCAGCCTCCTCCTTTGTTTACCCTTCACATCCCTTCCCAGCCTCCCCTCCCCCCCCCAGCATCATTGTTTTTTTGTCAAGAGCCATTCTCTGTGGGATGAGGTAGAATCTCAATGTGGTTTTGATTTGCATTTGTTTTACAGCCAAAGATGTTGAACATTTCTTCAGGTGTCTATTGGCTATTATGATTTCCTTTTAAAAGAAATCTCTTGAATTTGATAACCCACTTCTTAATGAGGTGGTTGTTACTGTGAGGATTTGTTATTGGGGGCTTTACTTTTCTAGATGTAGGTATATTTTAGATACAAGGCACTTGTTTCTTTTATAGGTAATGAAGATCTTCTCCCAATCTATGGATTTTCTATTACGTTGTTATCTATGTCCTTTGCCATGCAGAAGCTTTGCAGTTTAATACAATCACATTTATCCAGCCTTTCTTTGATTTTTGTGTTTCTGGATCTTTATTTAGGAAGTTTTTTAATTGTGAAAATACTATACAGAGGGGTTACAATTGCATGGGCAAGATAATGAGTACATTGCTTATCAAGCATTGTAGCCTCTTCCTTTGTTTCCCCTTCCATTCCTTCCCATCCTCCCTTGCCCCTCCACTCAATCCTCCCTCCCCCCCCACCAAAGTTGTAAAGTTCATTTTCGACATAACGACTTGTACATCTCTTTGTTACAATGGGTCCACCTGTATCCCTATTTAAACGATTTGTTTTTTCCCTTCCCCTCCACAAATTATACTCACATCAAATACAGTGAAAACAGGGGTTATACCATGGGGGAGGGACATACAAAGCAACAAAGAAATAATCTTATGTGTTAAAAACAATCGCATGAAAGAGAAAACATTTGATTACATATCTTGGGGTTCATTTCCCTAACATCAACTTATCTGACCTTTTCTGCTTGACTCAGACATATACTAGTTATTGCAAAGGAGCCCTAGCATATCCCCTAACCCTTCCTGTTAATATTTTCAGGGTCTCTGCTCTTACCTTGAGGTCTTTGATCCATTTGGAGTTGATTCTAGTCCAGGATTTAACATGTTTTCTCCATGTGTATAACGAATTCTTCCAGCACGAATTGTGGAAGAGGCTGTTTTTCTTCCATCTGAACTTTCATCTTGCGTAGTACCATGTTCTTCAGCAAAGCTGCGCAGCTTGAGTAAGCCCTTCACACTGTATAGTGTGAGCATTCATACTCTAAAGTATAATATTAGTAAGGGACTGTTTTCTCTACCTTAGATATACTATATGCACTTTTCAACTTTATTTTTGTTTTAGTGGTGATATACAGAGGAGTTGCCTTTATATATGTGTATATTTCTTTCCTTTTGCTTAGTTTCATCTGTCCCCTCATTCTCTCTCACTCCTTCCCTTCCATCTGCCCATAAGTTGCTTAGTCCACTTTCATCAATGTCCAGTGCAGCTGACAGGTCTGGCTTTGTCAGGATACAATTCTATTGTAAGCCAAACAATACCAATATTGGTGAGGTAAACTGTTCAATATTTTCTATCACCCTTATGACTATTGAGTACTTAACATAAACGACTCAACTGAAATGTGTTGCAAGTGTAACTTGGATGGTTTTAGATATCAAGGCTTACTACAACAAAGAATTATGAGATACCCCTTCCATAATGTGCACTGATTACATATTAATATTTTGGAATTATGTTCAATAAATCTAAATTACGTTGTATTTGATGTTGCTAAAATTTTGGGAGGGGAAGGGAAAAAACCAAATTGTTTAAATAAAGATACAGGTGGACCCATTGCACCAATGAGATATACAAATCGTTATGTCGAAAAAATGAAATTTACAACTTTGGCAGGTGGGGGGGAGTTGGGAGGGTGGGAAATGGGAAGGGATGGGAAGGGGAAACAAAGGAGGAGGCAACAATGCTTAATAAGAAACTTACTCATTACCCTGGCCATATAATTATAACTCCTCTGTATGGTATTTTTACAATAATATAAATAAATAAATCTAAATTACAGATGTGGATGTTTTATCAAATGCTGCAGATGAGTGTATTAACTATAATAAGTCTACATTTTGAAAGTTAGAAAAATAGAACAGGAATAAAATAATTTGAAATATCAAGAGAAATCACTCTTCTTAAGTGTCAGAGGATCACTAAGTAATCTATACAGAAAAAAATAAATTTACTCAACCCTGAAAATCCACATTATATAGCATCACAGACTTCTGACAACATATGACTTTTGTGGGTTTTCTTTGTGTGTGCTATCTTCTTTATTTTATAAGGGTGTAGATTAATTAGGTGAAAGTTCTTGTTTTATCATATTTTGATAATCATATGATAATCGTACTGTAAGTGATATATGGATATGATAAAGTCTCCTGAATTAATAACTAACTTTAGTGCAAAATCCTATTTCAGAGTTGAATAAATTCTTAATTATATTCACCTAACCCAAACATTTCCCTTAATACACATTGATTGTTAGGAAGGAAGGAGGAAGTGGGAAGGAGAGGAAGAAGAAGAGGGGAGAAGAGGAGGAGGACCCACTGCTAAAAGTGGAGCTAAAAGTGTGGTTCAAATTGTAGAGCAGTCACTTTGAGCTAGAAAGCTCAAGGACAGCACCCTGGCCATGATTTCAAGGCCCAGAACCAGAATAAAAAGCCAGAAACAAAAAAATAGACAAAAATACCCCACCATTATTGTATGGTGTACCTATAAAACAATTTATCTTGAAAATATGATTCTGGAATTTTTATTGAAAGTATTTTGCTTGGTGTTAGAGGGGTAACATCTAGAAATGTTAAGAAAGTATTTATTTACTACTCTGAGTAAGCTTTCATTTATTTCTAGTCCCAAATCTTCCCCTCACCTCAAGATACCCAGTTCTATTTTCTTGTATATGAATACTGAATAGTATGACTGTATTCACCTACTATTTGTTCAAAAAGTTTAATTGTATAGGGGAATTTTTGAACCTCCAAGTTTACATTCAACCAAGGAAACCAGTTAAAGTGTTTTCAGATTTTTGCACAGAAGTAATTTACAACAGAGAGCAAGAAAAAAGAAGAAAATACTTATAAAAGCTTTATTTTTTTTCTTGAAGTAGATATTGCATAAGGGAAGGAGAAACTGCATGAGAAATGAATGAGAAATTCAAGGCTAGATACTCATAAAAAGACCATAGGGTCATAGAGTCACCAATAATCTGGGTGTATTTTATACTAGTATTGTGCTGATATGAGACAAGCTTTGAGACTTGAAAATGCATATTTTAATCCAAGAATTTTTGAGGTAAAGAAAGGAATCTTTTCTGTTAAAAATAAAAGAAGATTAAGTCTTTTCTTTGTGACATTATATTGAATCCAATTTAAAGATACTAGGTAGTTTAGAGTAATTCTTAAAGTACAGTTATTTTCTAATTGACAGTATTATACCTATGGTGGTTTAATTTGGGAGTAAGAAAGATAATTGCTTTCAATTTTCTCATTTTCTACTGGAGTAAAATGTTCCTGATAATAATCTTCCTTCTTTTTCTGTGAGAAAATTACTGTGATAGAAATGCTACTTTGCATATCATGAACTCTTAAGTAGGATTTTATTCATATTAGTTAATTGTTGCAGTTGTTATAAATTCTAAACCCTATGGTAACTATTGTAACAAATTATAAAATAAATGAAAAATAGGAATAGATTTCATTGACAATAATTGCATTTTATGTACATATAATTTAATTTTACTTTTAATTTTACTTTGTTTTATGTTTCTTTTAGATGAAATAACAAAAACCTGAACCAATCCTTGACCATTAAAATTGCCATCTTTAGGGGCTTTACTCTTTGTTACCAGTATAGACTTGTCATTATTTCAGCACACACTCCTCTAGAAAACACCATAATTCCCTTGAAACCTATTTGTTGGTTGCCACAAATTATTTCCTCTCAACAAATAATGACAAGAAGAAACCTTTCCATCTCCTCTCACTTACCTCCCTTAGAGAAGGAATAGCAGTGGAGAGACAGGTTCAATACACTATTGATATGCCTGTGTCACCACAGTGTCAAAATATCATGATTGATGCAGCAGATCTAATGTATTGTAGTACTTTTTCCACTCTATGAGAAAATAAGTAATCAACTTATGTATTGGTTATATCCTTTCTCAGCTGTATTTATTGAATTTTATAATAAATTGCAGATATTTGAAATGTAACAGATCAAGTATTTGCTACATGGCTGTATGGTACTCAAATCAAAAATAGCATCCGTGAATTCTGAAGAACACAGTAAGCAGCTATTATTGTAGATAAGGTAGTAAATCCATACAAACTAGGAAGTCCTGCGTAAATGAAACAAGTAAAACAGAAAGAAATAATGAACTGAGGGAAACCCACACAAAACTCATTGCAAATGATCATTGTACTTATTTGTGTTTTCTCTTTTGTTGGCATAGTTGACCTCGCTGTATATTTAAGAACAGAAAAAAATGAATGAAATCAGGGAGATTAAACTACATACAATAGAAATTATTTCTAGTTACAGAGAAATAGTAATGAAGTATGATGAAGTCCCACTTATTTGTTCTGGTACAATTTTTAATTATTAAAAATCCTAGCTCATGCTTGTTATCCTAGCTAATCAGGAGGCTAATCTGAGGATCTAGGTTGGAAGCCAGGCCTAGACAACAAATCTAAATGACTCTTATCTCCAATTACCTAGCAAAATGCTGGAAATGGCTCAAATGATGGGACACCAGCCTTCAGCAATAAAAACTAAGCAAAAGCATGAGGCCTTGAGTTCAAGTCTTAAAATATAGAACTCCATTAACAGGTGTTAGGAGAACTAAACATATTGATTATTCAGAACTACAAAGGAATAGGAAGAATAGAAACTGCATTCATGATATACTTATTAGCACTTTCATTTTCTCTGTGGTTGAGCAAGAAAGCCATTGACTAATTTGATCAAATTATTGAATCAGTAACACCTCGTCTAAACTGATTAAAAGCTGCTGAAAAATATACACAATATTGTTGAAGATTGATTCTTAAATTTGTTTTGTAAGTAATTTATAATAAAAATAATAGATGTTTCAGATGTGTAATGTTTCTTTCTTGTTTGTAGCATTTTTTCATTATTTCTGTAATAGAAGTCTCTTCTGACATCATTGTCCACAGTGAATGATAGTTCCTTCTCTCTCTCTCTCTCTCTCTCTCTCCTCTCTCTCTCTCTCTCTCTCTCTCTCTCTCTCTGTCTCTCTGTCTCTCTCTCTCTCTCCTCTCTGTTTTTCTTCACTGTTGTAATTGTTGCTGTTGTCTTGGCAGTACTGAGAGGTTTGAGCTCAGGGACTAGTGACTGGTTGGCAGCTGCTGTTGGTAGTTACTTGACTTATACTCCAAGTCCTTTTAGTTTTAGTAAATTTTGGGGTAATAATTCATATTTTTTCACAAGCCAGACTGGATGGTGATCCTCCTATTTGTCTTTTGCACAGAGTTGAGATGACAGGCATGTGCTACCATGTCCACTTTTTGTTATTGTTAAGGTGAGATCTTGCTAAATTTTCCTTGGGCTTTCCTAGATCTAATATCTTCTCAACCTCTGGCTCTTAAGTAGCTGGGGTTGAAGGCATGAACCACTGTGCTTGGACTAGGTGACCATTTTTAAGCTCTTTCTGTAACATGGAAAGGACTGGCTGATGTACAGAATTGAGAGAAATCATGTCTCTCTGTGTGGGTTCCCTGAACGATGTCAGGAGCTGAGAAAAACATCCATGACTGCACTTTTATTTTTAGTGGAGTTAATATTTCATAAGATTCTACCTCTGTATATTGCATTAAATAATAAAAAATTGAATTATGCTTGACAGGTGTTTTCCATTTGTATAAACGTTTTCTTCACATAAGAAAATAATAACAATTCGCATTGCTTTAGTAACATGAACTCTACTTGGCAGTTTTCTGATTTTTTCTGTCAGCAAGCTTAGAAGATGGAAAAACATTCATGATAGAATGATTATGCTTAAAAAGCAAACAAATATCAGTAAAATAATAGGATCATTAGTCATCCACCTCTAATTTTTCTTCATTTGGAGAACACATCTATTACAACAAAGCTTTATGCTAAAGAAATGTGTATTAATTTGAATTTGAATTACTAAAGTAGTTAGGCTACTTGTTAGCTTGGTCGCTGAAATGGAGTTACAATTCAACTTATTACTGAATTCAACTCAATTCAACTCATTTACTATTGTTGTGTTATAATATAAAATTATAACTCCATAAACAACTATTTTCAGTTAGAAATAGAAAGTATATGGCTGATACTTATGCAAAAGAAACACTAGAACAACTCCGTATTTGTTTCAACTTTCTACCCAAATATGGGTTTCTAGACTGTGATTCTGAGGGACAGAGCCCAGTACATGGCTTTGCATAACTGAAGACTAACCTCAGCATCTTTACAATTAAAAAAAAAAAACAGAGCTGGGACAAGAAACTGGAGAATTGAATAGCAATTTTCTGCATGTTTTTGTGAAGAATACAAACCACACAAAGTTTTTTTATCAGATCTAGAAAACAATGGCTTTGAGAGAGAAAAATGAAAAGGCTGTGAGGCAATAGGAGGTTTTGCAATGCTAGTCTGGTCAGGAAGGAGATACCTTGCTGAGCATTTGCAGGAGTCAATACAGAACTGACTAAATGGTACTTCCAGAGGGTGTGGTAGAGTGCTGTAGCATGATACCATCAAACATCTGTGATATTTTGTGAGGTAAGACCTAGAGGGATTCTTCAAATCTTTGGGTGTATGCCCCTATAAGGATTGTTGAGCAGAGATTTCATTTTCTTTTTGCTTATCAGCCACAAAATAAAAGAGTTCCTTTACCATGTGCTTCTACCATAATGCATTGCATCACCTCAGGCCAAAAACAATGACACAGTCCATCACAGACAGAAATCTCCAAAATAGTAACTCAAGACAATTTTTTCTCTTATGACTTGAAAAGGTATTCATAGCAGTTATGAAAATTTGAATACTTTTTCATCAAGGGTTAAACTTTTTCTCTATAAAAATCTAAGTGAGTGCTTCCTAAAAATATTCTAAAATATTACTGATAAAATTAATTCTTTAGGCTATACCAACAGAAAGAGAAGAGAGAAGAAGAAAGAAAGAAAGAAAGAAAGAAAGAAAGAAAGAAAGAAAGAAAGAAAGAAAGAAAGAAAGAAAGAAAGAAAGAAAGAAAGTCCCTATGTCTTAAAATTTCCAGCATCTCTCAAATTAGCACCACCCTCTATGGAACAAACTTTCCCTACCTGAGCTTTTGGGGAATATACTTTATATCCATATCACATCACTAGGAAAAATATTTTCTATGAATATCAAATAAATGAACTTAACAAAATAAGAATATAATCTCTAAATGGATTATGCTATTTGATTCAGTTATATAAATTCAGAAAAAGAAATATGCTTTGCCTGGGGCTGGTGGGTCACACCTGTAATCCTAGCTACACAGGAGGCTGAGATCTGAGGATCACAGTTCAAAGCCAGCTCTGGCAGAAAAATCTGTGAGACTCTTATCTCCAGTAAACCACCAGGAAACCAGAAATGATGCTATAGCTCAAGTGGTAGAGTGCTAGCCTTGAACTGAAGAGCTCAGGCACAGCACCCAGGCTCAGGGTTCAAGCCCCATGACCAACCAAAAAAAAAAAAAAAAAGAAAGAAAAAAAGAAAAGAAATATTAAACTTAGAAATAAATCTGTAGCTCAAAAGTATGTATAATGTAAATTTGAAAAAATTTCAAAATAGTTTTGAAAATTCCAAAATGATATTGTTAAAATATAAAATTTTAAGAATTTTAAGAATTGCAATAGTTATATAACATACTTTAATAGACAATTCATCCTTACAATAAAGAAAGAATAACTATTGTAAATAATACTGCAGTGAACTTATGCTATGCTTCTTGTTTTACTTTGGTTTGGTTTGTGGTTGTTTTGGTATGCCCAGAAGTAGGATTGCTGGGTTATAGAGAAGCTCTACTTTAGTTTTTTGAGGAACCTCCAAACTGCCTTCCAGAGTGGTTGAACAAGTTTACATTCCCACCAGCAGTGTAATAGTGTTCCCTTTAGGCCACATCCTCATCAGCATCTGTGATTAGAGTTTTCTTGTTGATGTCCATTCTGCCTGAGATGAAGTGATATCTCAATGTGGTTTTGATTTGCTGCTTTTTTTTGTTGTTGTTGTTGGTCATGGGGCTTGAACGCTGGGCTTGGGCGCTATCCCTCAGCTCTTCAGTTCAAGGCAAGCACTCTACCACTTGAGCCACAGTGTCACTTCTGGTTTTCTAGAGGTTTATTGGAGAAGAGTCTCATGGACTTTCCTGCCCAGGCTGGCTTTGAACCATGATCCTCAGATCTCAGCCTCCTGAGTAGCTAGAATTACAGGCAAGGGCCACCAGCGCCCGTCTTGATTTGCATTTCTTTTGTGACCAGAGATGTTGAAGATTTCTTCAGGTATCTTTTGGCTACCATGATTTCCTCTCAAATGAATTTGAATTGCCCTTGATAGCCCACTTATTAATGAGGTGGTTGTTACTTTGAGGATTTGTTATTGGGGGCTTTACTTTTCTGAGCTGTAGGTATATTTTAGATGCAAGGCCCTTGTCTGCTTTATAGGTAATGAAGAACTTCTCCCAATCTGTGAACTTTCAATTATGTTGCAAAGTCCTTTGCCATGCAGAAGCTTTGCTGTTTAATGCAATCCCATTTATTTAGCCTTTGTTTGACTTGTTGTGTTTCTGGATCTTTATTTAAGAAATTTTGACCTGTGCCAAGGAGACCTAGCATATCCCTTAACCCTTCCTGTAATATATTTTCAGGGTATCTTGCCTTATATTGAGGTCTTTGATCCATTTGGAATTGGATTCTGGTGCACGGTGGTATATACAAATCTAACTTCAGTTTTCTGCACATGTATACTAAATTCTGCCAGCACCATTTTTTGAAGAGGCTATATTTTTTCCATCCTTTGTTTTTGGCTCTCTGGATGAATGGATCAAGAAAATGGAAGCCAGGTGCTGGTGACTCATGCCTGTAATCTTAGCAGCTCAGGACCCTGAGATGTGAGGATCATAGTTCAAAGCCAGCCAGGGTAGCAAATTCCGTGAGACTTATATCCAATAAACCACCAGAAAGCAGGAAGTGGTGCTGTGGATCAAGTGGTAGAGCACTAGCCTTGAGCTGAAGAGCTGAGGGATAGTGCCCAGGCCCAGAGTTCAAGCCACTTGACCCCCCCAAAAATACAGAATATATATACACAATAGAATTATATGCTTCTATCAGAAAGAATGACATTGAAGGGGTAACAAGTTCAACAAAAAATATAATAACTATCTTACTTATGTAACTGTAACCCCTCTGTATAACAGCTTGACTTGTTTTTTTAAAGAGTGATATTGACCCATTTGTAACTAGACCCAAAGAAATATAGCATGCATGATTTTCCTTATTTGTAATAATTAGAATGTGTATACATCTACAAATTAATCCAATGGATAGTAAAAGACAAATAATTACACTTGGACATGATTCATTAAACAGCACTCTAAGCATTTGTGCAGTGAGAACAAAGGAAGATATTCTAAGGAGAGGATCTCAAAGGCTCAATAATTATGTGTATATGACCATTTAAAATGATGCTTGTTGAAATGAACTCCAAGAAATGTACTGATTTTAGTTTATTTCTTTTTTCTTTCTTTTCTTCTTTGGTTAATTCTCTTTTGTCACTGTTGTTTTTTTCCTTTGTTTTATATATGTTTATCTGATTTGGGACAAAGGTGAACCTGTTCATCAGTGATACTCATCAGACACTATGTTGGAAATGAACTTTACAATTTGGGGAGCATGTGGTTGAGAAAGGAAAAGTGGGAGAAAATGAGAGAAGGGGTGACATTGTTCAAAAAGAAACGTCCTCATACCTGACTTGTGTAACTGTAACTCCTCTGTATATCAACTTTACAATAAAATTTAATTAATAAAAGAAAGAAAACTAAATCAAATAATAAGGGATTGTATTTGGTTAGTCAAAGGAGACTAACCAAGTATTTGAAATATACAAATCTATAGAGTTCATGGATTATATTCTATTAAATAACATTTATGTCACCTCAGACTTCCAAATGTTAATTCCATGCTGTTAGTCTAATATCTAAAATCACTCTTGAAGTATATTAATGACCCTTTGTCCATATCTCTCACAATTCACCTTCTTTTATGTTATTTTATTCAACTTTTTTTCTTTATTTTGCTAAAACTCAGCTAAATTGAGGAACTAAGAGGCATATTCAATTACAGAGAATATACCCCATTAAATATTTTAATGTTCTGTTTAACTATCTTCGGGAAACTATGATCATTTCAAAATAAAATTTAATATCAAAATACAAATAAAATTTAATTTAATTGTTTTTAACACCATGCAAAATAAATACTGATAAATAGGAGAGAGAGGATATTTAATAGCAAATTATTATTCTAAAATATTAATTAGTACCCAAATTGAACAGGTAATTTGTAATCTTTGAAAAAGTTTAAGTCAGATATACACTAGCTTAAAATACAGGCACTTTTCCCTTTCAGGTAAAAACTAGAAATGGAACTACCTTGTTTTATTCTACCTTGTATTTACATAAGCATAATTTTAAAGGCTCTTAACAATTTGTCCATAGTCAATTTCACAACTATAGAAAAGGGATAATGATAATCTTTTACCACTAATGTATTTGAAAATCTGAGCATAAAATTGCTGCAAAGTACAAAGTATTATTTTAATATGATTCCAAACATTGAATCTTGAGACTCATTTGAGTATTTCATAGACGACATTTCATCTTAACTTTTCTCCAGTTAATTTTTCCAGCTGTACAACATTTGCCTGCTCTCTGTCTCTCTGACAAATGACACCCTCTTACTTTCCCTGTACTCTATAATTTGTGTTATTGAAAATGTAAATCTAGAAAAGAGACTCAACAATGACTTTGCCAAAAAAACTTCTGAAAGTATATATCTACAGGCTTTGAAATTATTGTTTGAACCTTGCAAAATTAAAGTTGCATTTCTCCTAAATTAAATTTTGTTAGTATGATTGATAAGCTAATCTTGTTTCTTTTTTATTTCACTATTTATTTCACTATTATTGTTTCTCTGAGCACTGATCATTTTCAATGCACTTTTAAATTATCTTTGAATTTGAAAACCCATGTGTAACCCTGGTAAAAGTACTTATCTGAAAGCTACTGCAGATGAGGTGTCTTCCTACGCTTTCATGAAGTGTGACAATCATGTATAGAAATTGGGCATAGAGTATGATAAATGTGATAACTGTTTCTCCATGAAACAGACATGAAATGAGACTGGCTCATAAGAAAATTAGAAAATCAGAAATCACCTTCAAATATTTTTTCAAACTTAAATACACATGTGTAACCTATGAAAATATTCTTTTTATTTTATTAGGATCTCTGATTTGTACTGTAATTAATACTCTTAACACGTTTAATCAGCCTGTTTAATATGTGTTTTGATGGTTACTTTCAATAATGAATTCTATTGATTCAATCTGTGTCACTGTGAAATAATACTTTTATAATGCTTAGACTTATCTCACACTACACATAGCACATTTAGGTAGTACCATAGAATTGTAGGACTGTAAGCAAACACTCTGGTATTAAAGAGTTTACAAATAATTTATTGTCCATTTACTACTAGGAGTGTGTATATGATATATTAATCATTGAAATTAAGTAAGCTATTTTAGAGTTAGATACATCCCCTAAAAGTTTTTGTTTGTTTCATTTATGCTACATATCCACTGAGGTTTATTTGGGAAAAACAGATATAAATTGATACAATGATTATTCTGAACACTCATGGAACAAACAGATGAGAAATGAGATGTAAAGGACTTTGTAAATTCCAGGGGATGAAGAAAACTTACAAGAAAACTTACAACAGTCTGATATCGAATTTTAATAACACATTGGCCATAGTCACATGACTCTAGCAACAATGATGGGACCATGAAATACTTATGTCTTCCAAATAATTGGTGAAGATTTCTGTTGACTACAACCTTCATATTTTTTCATTCTTTAAAGATAATTCTATAGTCTATACTACCAAGATGTTTCAAGAACTTAATTTTATACATTGAATGTAGTGCTCCTATCAAGGGAATAGTGAATATTATCAGAAGGTAAATACTATATTGAGCATTATTTTTATCTTAATTATTTTATCTTCTATGACCTGGAAAAATAAGTACATGACTGTTCTCTTTATGACTTTTCTTAATGAAACAGAAATTACCAATTATGTAATATACAAAATTAAAAATGAGATATTTTCACAGGTCGTATGTAATTTATGTAATTTTTCATTTTCCATATCACAATTTCTATAGCACAATTTTAAAGCTAAATTTCCAAATGAAGCAATCACTAGAAAAATGTATATTACAAGATAGCTCTAAATTTTACAATGCAGCTTAGACACTGTGAACCTCAGTTTACAGATGAGGACACATACATTCACAAACAGAAAGATATTTGCAGACAGTAAGAGCTAGCCTCCCTGGCCCTTGCCTTTACTTCTAGCTCTTCAGGAAGCTGAAGTTAGGAGGATTGTGGTTTGAAGCCAGCACTGGCTGGCTTAATTAATAAAAGAAGAAAAGAAACGACATAGTGATTTATGCCAGCTATGTGAGAAATGTAAATAAAAGGATCATAGTCCAGGCAAGACAAGACAAAACAATGAAGCCCTATTTAAAAAATAATGTAAAAGCAAAAAGACTGAAAATATGTCTCAAATGATAACATATGCAAGCCATGATTTCAAACCCTGTAGCACAAAAAAAGATATATAGGTAGTAAATAAAGCATTGATTAGTTAAAGACATCTGTCTTAAACCAAACTTAAGTATGTATTTCTCTGTATAACCAGTTGCTTAATGTCTCATGATTTACAATTATCTATCTTTCTTTAATTTTGCATTTATCATCTTAGCAAGTATCTTTGGTATTCAATTGAAGTAGATTACAGTCCAAAGTCTAATGACCAGTAATATTTGAGATAGTTTTTTAAAATATTAATCAAGTTGTTGTGACCTCAAAACTCTGTCTACATTTTTATGATTGTTGTGTGTGGCATTTTGTAAATAACATTTATCAAAATAATATACTGACTACTACTTGACAAATAGGATTCTAAGCAATTTACGTTAGGTTCTTTTCTATAGGCTTATAGCTTCAATATCTTACTGTGCATTTTCCACATCAATAAGTGATAATATATATGTGTATTATATATATATTATTATATATATAATATATTATATATATATAATACAAAAAAGGATAAACTTCAACCACGCCAAAGTGAATGCATTCCATTGGCATACCATAGTAGCAACAGAAATAAATGGTTTGACTAAATACAACTACATTTTGCATACAATTATAGTAATGCCTAGGTCTGAGGAAATATATTCTGAACAAAGTCCTGAACACAGTAGAATAGAGATGGCATAGCTGTTTCTGTTTTCCTAGCCTATCTGAAGAGAAAACACTAGCAACATTCCATTTAAAGAGAACAGAATCACAAAACATATATTTATGCAATAGTTTTGTTCATGTTTAATTGGAAGGAGAAATAAGTATGTTTGTGAATACATTTTAATTAAAAATTCTATTGATTTTGAGATGATAAAAATAGCAGAATCAAGCTGGGAGCCAGTGGCTCACACCTGTCATCCTAACTAATCAAGAGGCTGAGATCTGAGGATTGCAGTTCAGAGCCAGCCTAGACAGGAAAAATCCATGAGACTCTTACCTTCAATAAACCATGAGAAAACCGGAAGTGGCACTGTGACTCAAGTGGTAGAGCTCTTGCTAAAACTAAAGATATAAAGTATGTATTCTGTTTTTCCTGATATCACACATGCTGGTCATATTGATAAAATCACAGTGGATGGACCCAGTAGTATACACCTGCTATTCCACTCTGAGAGAGCTGAGGCATTAGAAGGGTGAATTTGAGGCCACTCTGGGCTACTTAGCAAGTCCCTGCTTCAATAAAAAAATACAAAACTGAACAAAATTAAATTAGAACACTCAAGAGAAATTAAAATTGAGTGCTTAAAGACTTCATATAATACTAAGCACTGTCATCCTTGCTACTCAGGAAGCTGAGATATGAGGATCACAGATTGAAGCCGGCCCAGGCAGGAAAGCCTATGAGACTATTTCTAGTCAACTACCAAAAAGTGAAAGGAGAGCTGTGAGTCAAGTACTAGGAGGTTAGCCTCAACTACAAAAGCTTAGGGGCAACACCCAGGCCCAACTTCAAGCCTCAGGACACATACACAGACACACAGACACAGACACAGACACAGACACAGACACAGACACACACACACACACACACACACACACACACACACACGTTTGCATCAAACCTTAATGAATATATCCATTCATATTTTTAATATAGTGTACTTAGTGGTTTTGTTTTTTATTAGCTTATATTCATTATACCAAAACTTCCATAGTGTTATTTTCATAGTTGAATACTGTGTACTTAAGGAAAACTTTATGTTAAAGAATGGAGGAGAAAAGGAGAGGCAGTGTTTAGGAAGGCAATGGAGGGAAAACAGACTAACAAAGTTAATAGTCGTGAGCAATAATGGGACTCTAGTATAAGTTGGAGTTCAATATATACTACAGAAATACAAGAGCCAAACACGTGGGTGAGAAAGTTCAATACATGGGACATAGGCCTTACTCTCTTTGCAGATGCACAAAGTAGAGGGCCTCGGATACTAAATCTGACTGCATTGTTCAGAAAACAAACACTTGATGTTTGATACTGTTATTTTACTTGATTTCCTGTATATTTAGACCTGTAGGCCCTAAAATAGTTGTAATAGAGGGCTCCAAGTAGGTTTAGATAAACCTCAGTCCTGTTTTTTTTATTTTTCCTTCACATAACAAAGCCCATGTAAATCACACTCTGATTCACATCATTACATGGTCTAAAGCCAATTAATGCAAATGACAAAAGTATCTATCAATTCCAGTTCACTATCATTTACATTTCACGTCATAGACCTAAAAACCCAAGCACAGGAAACAATGAGTTTTTAAATTATTTAATTTCCTCCATATTTTTCCATGTGATTTATGTTTCATGTATATTTAAATTTATTTGACTTCTTCCAATAATAAAATGGAAGAAAAAGCTTACTCTGTTCTTTAGAATCATGAAACAATTTTGGTTTGGGCATTAACTGAGAAGTAAATGGAAAATAACCTAAGTTCAGTCAAATCCTTTATTAAACAACATTCTAAGTAAAAATCTGTTTTTGCTGCTGTTTTCTGAGTACCATGCTTAAGGAAACAAATAAACATCCTGACAGTTGAGTGACAAGAAATATGTTTTGTTTCCTTTTTTATTCCAGCTTCATTATTTTCCATGGAGATGCATTCTTGAAGTGACAGGTTATATTCAATTCGGTTCAGCTGCTCATTGACTTGTGCAACATATCAAACTCTTTTCAAAATGAAGAGACAAAATAAAAATCCACCAAAAATAAACAGAGTGATATGTCCATATAATTCATCACAGACAAATTTGCATGTTAGGCAAGAACTCTTGGCATTTAAGCAAAAAGAATTTTTGAAGTCTACTACAAAAAGTCTGAACTTTTATTATTTGTGTTTGTTTGTTTTCTTGCTAATCTACCACCACCACTTATTAATGATAATCATAATTTAAAGTTTTCCAAAGCTGTCATCCTATATTTCATTACAAATTTTTCTCTTTTTCTTCCTGAGAATTTGACAAAGAGAAGACCAATGATAACTTATATGGATAATTGCTAGAAGGTTCTAAACCATGATCTCTAACTAGCTTGTCAGCTCAAAGTCAGAACATGTTAGAGGATTTCTTATTAGTTAACTATTCTTGAAAGGACCTCAAAAATTTCTTTCTTTATATTCTAAAAGTTTTAAAGAGAGTAACATTTTAAAGGTTATTACTTTCTTTCTTAGCATAATTATTGCTAGTGTCAATAAGTGTTTTTAAATCCTGTGTATTGACAATAGAAATGGGAGTTCATCTACTGCAGATTTATTTCAGATCTTTTTAAGTAATAATGTACAATTTTTACAAGCAGTGGGTGATATAATTATGAGCCTGATCTTTTTTGTACATATAATTATTCTTTTGTGCTTATTCTTTTGAAAACAAATAATGCAAGACAAAGTTTAGCTAAAATTAAGTTTTAATGCCTGAAAATTGAAATAAAAGGTAAATTAACTGCAAAAAAATGAGAGTGTTAACTCTCTTTTTAAAATGTAGGACAAAGATAATTTAAGTCCACATTTTCAAAGTAGAAGTAAATTAGTCTGGTAAAACTCCATAGCTTGCCATCTAGCTCAATCCCTGCTATCTATTGAGGAAAACATTTTATCTCCTAAAATTATCAAAATATGAAAATGAACACAAAGACAATGGTTGATTAGATACATTCTTCTGTTTGTGGGCTTTAAAATTACAAACATGAGCAAAAAATGTTTATTTTTAATGATATATAATTTTAATGATACATAACCAAATACAGAATTGAATAAAACCCTATGAGTCTCATTATAAGAATTTCCATTTTTCAAATTCTGAAAATGTTCACTATGTTTTTCCTTAAAGAATTCTGGTTCTGCAATACACCATTAAGGCAAAAAAAATGAAGTTGAACAAAATTGTCTTATTAACATTTTCCTCATAATGAAGCAAAAACTGCCTTTCTGAAACTCATGTACAGGGCCACACAGGAAGAGGCAGGGGTGACATGCTTCGACCAATCCAAGCAAAGTACCTTTATCTGTACCTGCTCCAGGGTGGTAGAGGATAAAGTACAAGGGATGATATCAATTCTTCAAATCTACTTCAATGTGTTCTCCTGCCTTTTGAAATACTCTAGGACAAGTAACTCCTTTATTTCTTTTATCTTTTTCCTCTAGAAGGACAATGCCTCTTCTTTGGCTATTCATCACTTCACTCTGAAATTTGAAACTAATTCCAGAGATCTATAGATGAATAGTAATTTTGTCCCAGAGTAGATCAAACTCAGAGTATCATATGATTTATATGATTTGTTTGGTACTTTTTGAGTGGGTGGGATTTAGATAAAGATTTTCCACTTAGGTTGATGATAGCATAACCTAAAACTCTCAGGGATACTGGGATGAGATTTATTTGTTTTCTGTGTGGAACAGGCATGAATTATTATGGGGCATAAGGGAAAGTCTCAAAGGCAATATCAGTCTGTCTAAAACAAATTCATAACCATCACCTCTTATCCCCATAAACTCACTGTTTTCCTGTGTTTACTATTTGTAGAAATGGTACAAGAATTTCCTCAGTGTTGCAATGCAAAAAAGTAGAGCCATCAATTAGATCTTTCTTTTGTTTATTACTCCTTTTGCTATCTATTGCTTTTTAGATGCTCATTTTCTTCAAAATGTTTTAAGAATGTATGTACTTATGTACATATTCATTCACTGAGAAACTTACTATTCTTTCTTCTGGACAACTTGCACAGTCTCTTGATTGGCTTCTTCACATGGTCTCTGATACTGAAGCCAGACCGATGTTTAAATTTTTAAATATTATTATTTTATATCTCCATGTCAGCATAGTCAAAGTCCGATGATGGTATAAAATGGGTCACTGCTTCTGAGACTCCCCCTGGAAAGCAGATGTGATTACTGATGCTCACATTCTCTACAACAGGAAGCAATATTTAAAGGAATAGAGTGGCCAGTCAGCAGTCTCACAAAGAGTATAACAGGAGAAATGACCAAAAGGAAGTGCATCAAATGAATTATGATGAATAGTTTTTACTTGATCTTTAGGAATGTATATTTTTCTTTTCTTCTTGCCATTTCCCCCTTTTTAATAATTTCTGTGTGGTGAATTATATTTCTTACAAGAAAGAATTGATTATTTCAGGTAATTAACTAAACTTATATATTAAGTCAAAAATAACACATCAAATACCAATTGGATGCCAACCAATAAATATAATTCAATTTGATAGGTTTGTTTCTGTTTTAGACCCCTAGGTCAAGATGGTCAAGAACTTTAATATGAGTTTGTTGGTTTTGGTTTTTTGTTTTGTTTTGTTTTTGGTGGCCATGGGGCTTGAATTCTGGGCCTGGGCGCTGTCCCTCAGCTCTTCAGTTTAAGGCTAGCGCTCTCCCAATTGAGCCACAGAGCCACTTCCGGTTTTCTGTGTTATTGGAGATGAGTCTCACGGACTTTCCTGCCCAGGGTTGGTTTCGAACCAAGATCCTCAGACCTCAACATTCTGAATAGCTAGGATTACAGGCATGAGCCACCAACACCTGGAAATCTTCAATTTAATACTTTTGGTTACTCGCTACTTAAGAAATAGTGATATAATTGTTTCATTGCATACTAAATAATAACTTATTTTACAAGGATAGCACTTTCAAAATTAAATGAATTATTTTACTATTATAATACCTTTAGAGATCATTACCACTTAACTTTTAGAAATGAAAGGGTGTAATGACAATACAATGCTGAACTAATCTGTCTTCCCCAAACCCAGTTCTGTAGCAATATCTTAAGAAATCATTTCTAGGTTTATTTTTTTCTGTATAAATTTTCTCTTTACTTCACAAAACTACAGTAACATCTCTTTTAACTCCTTCGTTAAAACAGTATGTGCAGTGCTGTTTAGGGAAAATTGAAACAAAATCTAGGCATACTCTTAAAGTATTAGAAAACTTAAGGTCTGAGGAGGGGGAGGGGGAGGATTGGGTGAGGGGGTGGGGGAGATGGGAAGGGTTCAAAGGAGGAGGCTACAATGCTTGATAAGAAATGTACGCATTATCTTACCCATGTAATTGTAACCACTCTGTACAGTATTATCACAATAAAAAAAACTTAAGGTCTTCCTTGAATACTATGTTAATGTAGAAATTGATTATTTTTCAATCACTTAATATCACATGCAAAAAATATGGGATTACTAGGAGAATTCGGGATGTAATAATATTAAATGATGCCAGGGTTAAAAAATGAGCTATAGAGCAATAAAGGAAACATGGATATGTTGGGGGAAAAAAACACATAAATCTATCACACTCGGATTCAACAATATCCTATTCTGGAAAAGGTAAAACTGAAAGCAGAGCAAAGATCAATAGTTCCTCAGGGCCTCAAGGGGGATGGAGAGGAATAAGAAAAACAAAGAAGATATCTAGGGTGATGAAAGTAATTTGCATGTTACTATAATTGTGGACATAGATATTTATAGATTTATCCTGACTCACAAAATATATAACATCAAGAGTGACTCCTAATATGTAAAATTAACATTGGGTGATAAGGATATATCAACAGAAATCTACCAACTGCATTGTAACACCCTACTGCAGGATGCGGATAATAAGAAGGCTTTGCATATTTGAGCATAGGTATTAAGGGAGGACTGTAAATTATTCTCTGTTTTACTGTTAATCTAAATGTGCTTTAAAAGAGCAAAGTCTCTAACAAGCAAGGGTTAGGGAGAATTTAATAATTTTCATCAATTTCTTGAGATTAGAATTGCAGCAAAAAAGTAAAAGAAAAACAAGATGAAATGATGTCCTGGAGAGAAGAAGGAAATAGAAAAGCAAGAAGAGGGAAAAAGTTCAACAAGGATGTATTCACTACCTTACTGTAACTGTAACCCCTCTACACATCACATTGACCATATTAAAAAAAAAAAAGAAAGGCAAGAGCATGCCTCTCAAAGTATTATATGTGCTATAGCATTTTCTCAATATTGGTCATATATTTACAGACTTCCATTAATTTGCATTTTAAAGATTTGTACATTGTACTATATGGAAACTAAACTTCAATGAAAAAAGATTCTTATAAGATAAAAACAAAAAGCATAAAAATAGAGGAAATTGATTTTTGTTGAAATGTTTTATTATACTTATTCAATAAACAAGATGTGCTCAATTTTCAGCAAAAAAAAATTGAGCAAGTGTTTGGCTGATTCTCATATGAATCCCAAAAAGCATATTTATTCCTAATTGCTTTCCTTCTTTCCTACCTTTGCCCTCTTTTCTTCCTTCTTCCCCCCTTCCTTCCCTCATTCTTTCTTATTTCTTTCTTTTACTCTAATTTCTCATTTCCTCATTTCTGTTTATACTCATTAGTATATTCACGGGAATGAACTTCTTTTTATTAGGTACTTAATGATATCTACTGCATTACTCCAAAATATAATGTCAAATAAAACCACATTTAAGAACAATGGCAATGATGATACTAGAAAGGCAAGTATGTGTATATGTATCCATTTACATATTACTAACATTTGTATATTCATTATTATGTCATTAAGAAATGTCTTTACATTACGTTCTCATGTCCCGAAATAATATTCATTAGTAACAGACAGAACAGCAAATCAGGAAAGTGCCTTTTTCTAAATATTTGCCAATACAATATAAAAAATGGTATGATTTTCTTGTCAATAGAAATTTTATGGAAATAAGGTGAATATCATAACAGGATTCTTAACATCAGTGTATGCCTTCTTACATAATTTAGTATGACATATTCTTTCCTCATGATGTTGAAATATTGGAACTTCAGTATTTCATTATGACAATGAGCTTATTTCTGCTTGCATTTATTTAAACTTCAAGCATTTAAGCATTCAATACCTTCTATGTTAATATAATCTCCATGATCTATTTTATGAATTAGAAGTTTGGCATTAGCGTTTAAATAAATAAGGAAATAAACAAAACAGGTTATTTAAGAACAAAAAGGAGGCTTTTTGTTTTTTTAACCATGAAATGGTAATAGAATTCAAATTTATAAAACAATCTCCTTTAACACTAATAATGACTGTTGAAGATAATAATGACTGAACATCAGTTAAATTTGAAGTCAATTCAATTTAAATTATGTGAAAAGAATTACTGAATACTAAGTGTTTAAGTAGAAACAATAGATTTAAAGGCCAACAATTTATCAATGGTGCTAAATTAAGCTTTTTAATTTTGTAATTAATCAGGTCCATTTTTCTTTCTGAAAATTCCATAATTATACCCACATTACACAGAACAGCAATCCTATATTAAGAAATTTGGAGGCATGTGCTAATATTTTATTGTACTATTACATAACTATTTTAAATGCAAACCTCCCAATGATATTTTCAATATTAGTGTTACTCTGTGTACTTTGGATAAATAGCATAAAATAATTATTTCATACTTCCTCTGCTAAATACCTATTAGCATGTTATGATCCTTTGTCATAAACTTGTGTTGAAATGGAGGCGGCATATCATTCTAGGGCAGGAGTGGTAATAACGCCTGACTGGATTTTCTGCTGAATATAATCTCTGTCCTTGCTTTTACTATTTCAACTTAAACAAATGCTGACCTTATACAATGAAAAGTTTTCAGAATTTTAAAACCTGATGATTAATGAGACCAAATTACAAAATAAAAGATGACAATTTTCTTGGCTAAAATGAACCTTTAGGGCCTCAGGCAGTTTACCAGCTACAGCAGAATTACCGTGGGTCTTACTAAAGATTGTTGAATAAAACCTTAAATACAGTAATATTGAGTTTATACAAGGGACAAGTAGAAAAAGAAACCTCTTATTTTTAATAATCTCCCAGGTATGTATTGTCTAGGAGCATCTATTTAAAGCATTTTGAATTTCTTTTAAAAAAGACAAAGAAGTAAATAATGTTTCATAGGGTTTTATTTCAGGAAATAACCAGAAATTTAAAACATTATCTGAAAATACTACATTTAGCTAAGGATTGAATCTAGTCCTTAGGTGAAGATGAAAAAAAAAAAAAAATGACCTGCAAAGCAGAAGAACAGACTTGCTTTGGTGATGTAATTTTATCTGAAGAGGCATGATGCTTCTTTTCCTTCCTTCTTGAATTTTTTTAAGTTAAACTATGTATAGATTAAGTGGAAAGTTTAATGTTGTTTAGGAAGTGAAGAGAACACAAATAATGAACCTCTGGAGAGCTTCCTTCAGACTCCATGTGCATT
Source organism: Dipodomys ordii (assembly GCF_000151885.1). Classification (NCBI taxonomy): domain Eukaryota; kingdom Metazoa; phylum Chordata; class Mammalia; order Rodentia; family Heteromyidae; genus Dipodomys; species Dipodomys ordii. Next base: position 24,373,653 of record NW_012267233.1, read on the forward strand.
TTGGACACTTGCCTAATGTGAGCTTGAATGGGCTAGAAGGCAGAAGATGTACACACATGACATTCTGAACCTACTCTCAGCCTGCAAGTGTCGTGAATGGACTACCTGCTTTATTTGTCCTTATTACCTGTGGAATAAAATATAGGTATAATTAACTCTAGTTTAATTATCTTTAAGGTGACCTACAAAAATATCATAAATTTCAATTGCCACAGCAATGTGCTTCAGCAGTTAAATATCTCTTCCAGCCGAGCAAACATAACTCAGCAAATAAGCTGATAAATAGCGACTGTTCAAAGCACTTTTGAAAGTCTCCAAAGTCAAACTCTACCATGCTTTACTTTTGCCAATAAAATCAAAGCATGTGTGTCAAGACTTACAAAAACGAATGGATGGAAAGCTGAGAGACCTTCAGAATCTTGTCCAGTCATCTTCCTTTATGGAAGAATAAGTGACTGATAGTTAATTCACTCCTGCTTTCAACCCTTCAATACAGTTATTCTTAATCACCAGATTCTAGAAAAAGGCAATGGGAAAATTGTAGTGACTATGATATATATTTTAATGTAAAATGCAATCTCTATGTTTCTTTATACTTTTCAACTTTCCATACTTAATAAACTTTAGAGTTTCCCCTATCATTTTCTGTCAGTATTTAAAAAAATAGAATTAGTAGAAGAGAGGGAGAGAGGCAGAGAGAGAAATCAAACCAAATCAAGTAGCAATCACATCCTCCGTAGGTATGCAGACTCTAAATGTTAGCAAGACCAATGTTTTATCAAATATGGATATGAATGTCCAAAAACAATGTGCCAGTGGAAGGGAAAGCTTCTCTGCAAGAGACAAGGTCATTTCTATATTATTACATAACAGAAACTCTGATTGCCAACAGCATTTATAGAATCTACATAAGGAAACTATTTTAAACTTGCCATTCAGCTTGGTAATTACAGAAATTACTGCTACAGTGCTCTGAAATCATACACTTTACAAACAAAAACACTGAGAAATTAAAATGACCCATCTTTAATAAAGCAACCCAAAGATCAACTAGTACAAATAATTTTTCCAAGGACAGATATTACTATGTTTTAAAATCAAACTCTAAAGCTTTGAGGTCTCTGTTTTTTGTTTCTGCTCTTTGATTTGTATTCTTCTTGGGGAGTTCAGATCCTACTCACCCCATCTCAGTTCTTCCTGAAACATCTAGAAGTTATTAGCTGCTGCCTGGCTGTCTTGGCCCTGCTCAGGTGAATCACAACTGCAGGCTGAGAACCCCCTGGTGATTCTCAGAGCTGCCACAGAGTTGCCCTCAGGAAGAGCCCCTGGAGACCAAATCTACACCTGCAATTCCTTGTGGTTTGTTTTGGAGCTCATTTTTAAATCAACCAAGTGTTTTCTCTTTCCAAGAAGGTTTAAAACACATCAGTACTTACACAACTCCTCTGTGGGCTTTCTATTCAGGTGACCAAAAAGAAGTATGATGCCATTTCACTGTGAATGCTCCTTAGTAACGTGAGGGTGAAATTTCCCCATACTTCACAGACAATACTGTAAGACACATGATTACTAAAATGTTATTCAAAATTTACTTGAAATATTTCTATACTGTTACATAGTAGCAAAGGATTGAAATTGAATATTACTTATATATTGTGCAGTGTTTACTAGTCTTGCTTAACTGATATCTGATTCTTTGAATTCTTATATTGAAAATGTGCTCCTATATTTCATTTTGTGTGGAAATATTTGATAGTGAATCACTGAATAAATGAATGTGAGTAGCTACAACATGAAGAATCAAATTGATGTAATGATAATCTGAAAATGGAAAATATGATATGCTTCACCTTTGTGTTCTCTCAAAATTCACATACTTCAAATCCTAAGGAGCACTATGATATTATTAGGAGGTAGGCATTTTATAGCTAGTTAAGTCATGAAGATATTTACCCCATGGGTTGACTGGTGTCTAGGAATTTAAAATGTTAATATTAATTGTCATTGCTTTTGCTATGTGATAACAGGGCAAGGAGCACAATAAATATAGAGTAATGGGGAAAAGCTAAATTTTCATAAACATTAAATGAAGTCCAACTATAATACCTTCTAAGTTCTTCTCTTATTGTGATATTTAGAATCAATTTACTCTAAAATTTAAGATATCACAGATTTAATTAGACTAACCTAGCTTGTCTTTATACGCTCTATAATAATTTCCTTAGAAAATTGAATTTATTTCATATTTAATAATAATAAATAAAATTCAGATATAAAATAAGGAAATAAACAGGACTAGACTTTTCCATGAGGTTTTAGAGTTTTCCATTTATTTCCATCTAAACAGAATAGATATAAATATAAGAGATTGTGACATTTTTTGTGTGGGAGAGAAATCTTTAATATGTTCTTTTTTGAGCTTGGCTTCTTACCATTCAACAGTAGAAAAAAATCAACCAAAATGTTTACTATAGAAATTAGAATAAACTGAATGTGTAAGTAATAACAACCAGATTCTTCTGACACTCCCTTTGTAACTTCAATTTATGAAAATCTCAGTAGTGTTCTGTTTAAATTATGGGCTTTACAATAGGGGAATTGAATTCTGATAGTTTACCATTACAAGATCAGTCGGTCAGCTGATTGCTACAGATTATTTCCTTAGAAGCTGCAGATTTCTATCAGGGCACTGTTGGAATCAGAAATTTAAAGCATATTTGGTTGCACCCTTGTGTGATATAAATGACTACCTTAATATTAAATTTCCTTCTGTTGGAATATAAAAGTTGTATCTCAATGTGCATTGTACCAACATGAGACAGATACATTCTGTGGCTTTAATTTCCAAATCTATTCATTGAAGCACCTCTGCCTTGTAATCATAAGATATCTTTAATTTTCCTTTTATGTTACGAGACTGTAAAATCTCTGAATAAAGACTCCATGAAAACAAAACAAGTTCTCAGTATGAGAATTATTTCTGATTTGGGAAGGGCTTCACATTTATTTATCAAAGCAGTCTCATGGGTTCAAGTTTCTCTCATTTCTAATCATTAACTTATGACACGAATGAGATAGGTTCAGGATGTCAGGTTTGGTTTTCAATCACATTTTAATCTCTTATTTGACCTGTAAGTATACAGAGAACATGACAACAAATGAAAGCAGTTAGCATTATCAAAAAAAGAAAAAAACACTTCTTATTGGAAAACAATGAAATTTATGAAAGATAACCTCCTAGAGGGTATAATAATCATTTTATTTATTAGACCTCCCACTTATCTCTGAAGTAAAGACATGCTTTTATTTTATTATATGATACAGCCAATTCATTCTGTGTCGTGATTTAAAAGGTGGACAGACAACCAAAATAGTATTAACCAATAGATATTATCTATGAAGATTTATAATAAATGAACAACAATTTTTCTTTATTATACTTAACTGAGACCTATACAAAGAAAGTAATAAAATTTCAATATACTCACACAAACAAGCCCAATTTACCATGATGAAGGATATATGCCACATTAAAATCAGTATTATAATTCAAGAATTTTTTGATGTAGGCCACAATGCAACTTATACAGAAATAGTTTGTAAAGCAATTTCTAAATTCCTTGGCAGGCACAGATACGCAATTTACTATTACCCTAAGGGAGTAGGAAACATAAAACCATGTCCTGAATTTATTGTAATTCCATGATAAATTGCAAGATTACCCAGATTTCGATCTTAGTAGCATTTACTGTCCTTTCCCCATAGAGATGAGCAAAACAAAATAGTTCAGTTTATCTGGGCTTGGTGACAGGCACTTATAATTCCAGTGCTCAGGAGATTGAGGCACAGGACAGTGAACCTGGACTACAAAGCAAGACCTAGGCAACAATGCTTGATAAGAAATGTACTCACTATCTTGCCCATGTAACTGTAACCCCTCTGTATGGTATTTTCTTTTCTTTTTTTTAATGGAACTGTAGCTGTCTTTATTTTTTTTTATTGTGAGAATATCATTCAGAGGAGTTACAATTACATGGGCAAGATAACGAGTGCATTTCTTATCAAGCATTGTTGCCTCCTCTTTGTTTCCCCTTCCCATCCCTTCCCATCCTCCCCTCACCTCCCCACAACCGATCCTCCCCCCTACACACACCAAAGTTGTAAAGTTTGTTTTCGACATAACGACTTGTACATCTCATTGTTGCAATGGGTTCATCTGTATCCATATTTAAACGGTTTGTTTTTGCCCTTTCCCTCCACACATTATACCAACTCATTGTATTTGATGTTGACAACAACTGATTTCTAAGAGAGATGATACAGCCTTCAGGTACTCATTAGGACTTTCATACCTAGAGAACAGAAATCAGTATAGCTAATATTAGTTAAAGTCAATGTTCATTTTCCATTTCCACAACCCCAGTGGCTTTAATTATTATATGTTACCTTTTGTCTCATTTCTATAAATGGAAAAAATAAACAAAGCCTGGATGGCCTGTCAATAGTATAATTGATGAGTGTTTGAATCATAGATTGAGACCTATTTCTCAGAATAATCAAAAAAAGAATGAAGCACCTGACCACCCAACACCCTTGAAGAAATGTACAATAAGATTCATGTTGTTTGTCATGATTGCTGACATAATTTCATTCCATACTCCATGAAATAAATGAATGTTTGATTTTTCTCCTGTTACTTCCCTCACCCACCTCCCTCACTCTGCCCCCCCACACACACAACATAGTGTCTGTGAGTCTCATTGCACTCGGTCATCCTGTGTCCTTGTTTCAGCATTTTGTTATTCTTCTCCCCCCCATTAGATAAATGTATATACAAGGTGCAGGGTATCAAATTCAAGTACAGTGACAACAGGGGATATACCATAGGGGGAAGAACATACAAAAGAAAAAAAATAAAGAAAATCACATAGTACATTAAAAACAACAACAAAGGAAAACCTCTTGTGTCCATATATTGGGGTTCATTTCACTTAGCATTATCTTATATGCACATAGATTTTTGAGCTTTTCTGTACATCTCAACAAGAAATGTACTCATTACCTTACCCACATAACTGTATAGCATCTTTACAATAAAATAAAATTTTTAAATAAAGAAAGAAAGATACAGGTACAGAGGAACATATGGAAAGCATGGATAAATACATGCCAAAAATATGGACTTAAAATAACTTGTGCCACTTTATTACATCTTAAATAAAAATATCAAAAGAGAAAAAAGAAATGTTGAATTCTTCAATTTATTTAGGGGAAGGTTTTCTTTGTTGCTGTTGTTTGTAATGTACTATGTGAAGTTTTTTCTATTTCTTTTTGTTCTTTATTTCCTATGGTTTAATGCCCTGTTGTCCCTGTATTTGATTTTGGTACTCTGGTATTTTATATACGTTTATGTGAATTAGGGAAAGGAAGGGGAACAACGAAATGATGAGACAAAGGACAAAGGGTGAACCAATGCAACAGCGACACTCACAAGACAATATGTTGGAATTATACTTTACAACTTGTGGGGGGGAGGGGAGTAGGAGAGAAACAAGGGAGAGGGTAACAATGTTCAGCAAGAAATATATTCATTACCTTAGGTATGTAACTGTAATCCTCTGTGCATCACCTTGTCAATAAAATTAAATTATCCAAAAAGAAATTTTGAGTTGCAAATCTGATATAAGATATTCCATAAATTAGAGAAAAATAAGTGATAGGAATACAAGAATGAATATTAGCAAGCACCTTATATTCATGTGTGGAAATACCATAATGAAATCCATTGCTATGTACAATTTGTATATGCCAATTTATTTTTAAGGAACTTTATTTTGCAAGAGCAGTCATCATCTCTGATTCCTCTACTGGATCTAAAGTAAGCTGGAAAAATTTGTTGAAAAGTATTTCCCATTCTAGATGTCATAAAATATATTTGGTGTGTACAGGAGAAATCAGAATATTCATGGGAGTTTAGAGATTTTGATTCTAATGTGAATAATTTTGCAGGGTTTGAGTTTCACTAGAGGAAATAACAGGAAACTACGATGAGACCTTGCTTCTTAAGTATAAGCAAAATAGTGACATCTTGTGATGGAAGCTACTTCTGGTCAAGATGTTGTATACATTGTAGAAATGACAACAAAGGATTTATAGAATGATATAAACTTATTTGACAAACCACAAGTACATTTGAGAGAATTGATTTCAGTTTTGAAAGAAATTTTGCTGTGGGTTAAATGCTTCCAAGTACCATTGTATACTACAGAGGAACTTCTTTTGCAAGGGGGATGCAATCAAAGTAAAATTTATTTTTGTCTGATTTTAAGAAATTTCCAAAACCATCCCAACTTTACGCCAATACCACTCAAATTAGCCAATAGCCATCAACATCAAAGGAAAGCTCGCTTCACCTCCCCCCCCAAAAAAGCCCAGATGATGATTAGCATTTTTTAGCAATGGCTCTAGGGAACCAAATGATTCATTTTTTGAGTTATTTTTCTTTATTGCAGCAGTCTTAAAGCAAATCTACAATATCTGAGATTTCTAATAGGACTATTGCAAATTTTCATTCTTCTTATACCATTAAAATGCTCAGTTAATATCACTTGTACTTCAGTTACTCCTTCTTTTTCTTATATTCTGTACTAAATCTGCTCATATACTGCAACTCAACCTGCTGTGCTTTCTCATCTATTGCTCTTTACTATCATTCTTTAACTATGTGTCATGTTATTCTCTTCATAATGTTGCCTTCCAAGTATTTCACATTACTGATCTCTTAGTTGGAACCTCTGCTCTTGAAAATACTGTTTTCTGCCAGTCCCCAACCACTCCAGCTGACATAGTCTTTATTCATTTTGGATTCTGCAGTTAATTTAATTATTTCTAATTAGAGTCAGCATAATTTTATATTAATAGCTAGTGAATAAACTATCACATGGGAATGTTGTTTGAATTTTATCTTTCCTAAGAAAGCAAAATATTTCCTTCATAGCAGACTCATCATTGGACATATGAGTTCTGTCCTTTTCTCTGTCACTTTTGTTAATGAACTGACTACTTTTCACAGGAAACTGGTTTGGAATTAACAACTCTCCTCCTCAGGCTCAGATCCTAAAATATATGAGAAATGTCACATTTTATATGTCAAGGGAAAAATTTACATTCTTTACTTTGAGGCAGGTTGGGTACTTCATATTCCACAGATTTAAGAGCATTTGAATTTAAAAATTTGCTATTAATTTTTATGAGATACATGGTGAATAAACTTAATAACTAATTTTGAAGTCATTGAAGTGCTTATCACAACCTACACATTGAATGAAATATGGCATTTTGTTTTTTAAAAATTGGACATTTATTTCATTGATATTAAATATGGAAGTTATTATGACAGGTTCTATAACTGATTTGTGTACATACAACTCCCCAAAAAGACTTTATATTATTCAATGCTTCTTTCACATTTTAGAATACTGATCTTACGTTAGAAACATTTAGTGCCATAAACGTTAAAACACAACGTAGTAAACTATCCTCCAAAGCAGAGGATGGTGAAACCACATGTAGAATATTTTTTCCACTTTTGGAAGGATATATACTGTAATAACATAATTTAAAGGTACGTGATACAAAAGGAAAAAGAAAATATGTTTGCAGAAAATTTATTGTCATATAAAATTAAAACTTCAAAATCTGTGATAATTATTACCATTGATAAAACCAACTCTTCTAGTGATATCTGGATTAATCTGAGAAAATCACTCATTCTTTTTAACTTTCATCATTATTGTAAAAATGGTTGAATTTCCCAATTCTACAAATATCACACACAAGGATAACTGCTATAACTGTAAAAGCAAATTTGCAAATATAATTTGGCATGTATGAGTACATATTTGTGTACATATATGTGTATATACACATCTATACACATAAATGTGCATGAATGATATATTAAATATACATATGCCTCTGTAATGTTATATATCTATATTGTTTTTATTATAAAGTAGTTTTGCAAAGGGGTTCCAACATCACAAGCTATGAATACAAGGTATCTTGATCAATGCCACCCCTCCATCAGTCTCCCTCATTTCCCCTTCCTAACTCTACCCTCCAATTATTAAATTGTTTTTCTATAATGTATATTGCTCTACCCCTTCCATTGCCCTGTATTCATTTTGTTAAACAGTTAATTTGGACTCTTTCCCTAAGTTAGCCATTCTTTAGTCAGATTGTGTGTATATGCAAAAAAACTATATATGTTAGCATGCATGATTTTACTTTAGACTTAACTTCCATTTATGAAAGATAACATTTACCATTTATCTCCCTGAGCTTGATTTTTTTCACTTAATAGAATTTTTTTCTAGGCCCATCCATACCCAAATAATAATATATCATTATTCATTCTAAAAGATGAGCAAAATTCCATGGTATATAAGTACTGCATTTGTTTGATCCACTCATCCACTGTAATGTATCTTAGAGAGGGAGAGAGACAGAGAGAGAGACAGAGACAGAGAGAGACACAGAGAGAAAGGTGAGTTTAAAAAGGATAAGCATGTGGAATTTTAAAAAGGTTGATTGGAATAGAATTGGAGTTCATTAAAGAGATAGTTTGATGCCAAATTACCTGGATCACACATATACTAGTAGTATTCCTTGAAGATAAAAATGTTTGAAAGCCTTAATAAATAAATGAACCTAGGACTCTAGACCTTGAATTTGTTGTTTCAGTCTTAAACATCTAGAGTGAGCAGTGTAAAATATTTCCATAGGCACTCCTTTCTTATACTGAAGACACAAGCCTCCATTTTGGGCCCATATTCCACTTACCTCATTTATTTTCACCTTATATTCCAGTTATCTTGTCCTGTTGTGATATCGAAAGGTAAATAACACAAAATTAATTTGTAGCCTCTACACTGCCAACACCAAAGTACATAGCATAAGAAAATAAAATTTAGATGTGTTATGTTATTGCTTATACATACCTTAGAAGTTAGCACTTGGATGAAAAGCTAATGTGGTAAAGTGGGAAGGACATCTGCGGAAGAACACTGATGTGACCTGAGTTAACCAACTCTGGCTATCATTTGCATAAAATAACTAGATCTGATCAGATAAAGTCTGACATATCTCTTTGTGATAGAAGTCTGAGCTGAGCACATAATGATCAGTATAAAAAGAACTGTTATCAAGTCTTTTATGATTGCTTAAGACCATGGCAGACAAACAGAAATCAGCCTCTTAAATTCTCCTCAAATTGTATGGAATAACTTTAGAACAATATACAAAACCTATGAATTCCTGGGTTTGATTCCTCAGTACTACATAAACAAAAAATAAATGAAAGAACTATGAGCAAAACAATATGTTGAAAACGAACTTTACAACCTGGGGAGGGGGAGGAGTAGTTGTGAAGGAAGGAACGGAAGGTAGGGGAGAAGAAGGCAACAATGCTCAATAGGAAATGTACTCATTACCTTGCTCATGTAACTGTAACCCCTCTGTACAGCATTTTTACAATAAAAAGTACAAAAAAACCCCTGCATCCTCCTCACTAGCTGAAAGAGTAAATGTCAATACTGAAAACTGACTATGAGTAAGAAGAAAGGTGAGAAAACTCTAGTATTTTGTGCTAACAAAGTGAGCTCTAGCCCTCTGAAATATTGAGGTGAACAAAGGCAACAGAGAAAAACTGCAAGGGTAAAGAAAAGGAGCTTCCCTGGAGTCTTGTAAAGAGTTCAAATATCAACAGGAGAATTAATACTATTCTCAAGTTTAAAATCCAAAAACAGCAATTAGGAAGGTCAAAGCACAAGGCATAAAAAGAAGATTTCAAACAGAGGCTGTCTAAAATTAGTGACTACCATAAGAAAGACCAAATGTAAATTTAAGGGACATAATTTGAATTAAAGGAATAAGTACGGGATATAAATGAAGGAGATTCTGAATAATCTCTATGAGGAGAGAAATGTCAATAGGAAAGACAAACAATTCTGCGACAATCGCATGACATAGGGAGAATGAAGCAAAGGGACAGGTTAGGACCTCTGGGTTGCAAATGGTCAAGAAACACCACACCCAAGATTGTAAATCCTGTTGTCTACCAATTCCATCCATCAAAAATGGCAGTCAAACAAATGTACTGGTAATCCATCTGGCTCTTGGTCTGACTGGAAATTATACAATTAGCATAGAAATCTAGGAAAACTTGCTGGTATCTTCAAATATTGGAATGAAACTCATGCTATCAAACAATGCATAGAACCAGAAAGGATTTTAAAGAAAGAATGTTGAAAGGGATGACACCCATCCAGGTGCACTACATTCATAAATTTCTTTGTAAAATAACAATTCCTTTGTACAGTTACTTAAAGATAACAAAAAATTTAAAAAGCAATAAATAAGAGCAGTTGGTAAATGAAAACAACGTTAGTAATAGGTTTAGGGTAAGAAAGACCACCTGTTTAGCAAGCCTGTATTTGAACCTTAGTTCCACAAGAAAAAAAATTAAATAGCATAAAGAAACAAAAACAAATAGAATTTGTGTGTGTGTGTGTGTGTGTGTGTGTGTGTGTGTGTGTCGGTCCTGGGGCTTGAACTCTGGGCTGGGGCGCTGTCCATACGCTCTTCAGCTCAACGCGAGCACTCTACCACTTGAGCCACACCCCCACTTCTGGTTTTTTTTTCAAGTGGTTTATTGGAGATAAGAATCTCACAGACTTTCCTGCCCGGGCTGGCTTTGAACTGCGATCCTCAGATTTCAGCATCCTGAGTAGCTAGGATTACAGGCATGAGCCACCAGCACCCGGCTACCAAATAGAATTATAAGGCAAGTGAAGAGGAAACCATGTGTAGATAAATGATACAGATATGTCTATAGATAGATAGATATAGATATAATCATACAAAATATATCAGTATAGCATTGTATGTGTGACACTGAACCAAAAAAATATGTTTAAACCTATAAACTAAGGAATATTGTCAAATAGAAAATACATTCCTAGTATATTAAATTATTATAATCGCTATTGTTGCAATAGATTTTAATTAATCTATTGAGGTTTCTAATCAAGTAAGCATGTTAGACTATGTCAAATGCTTTCTTCACTTAATTTGATATGATTTTCATGCTCCAACAATTTAGATATAAACAAATTTCTGTTAATGCATTGCAGACCATGAAGACTTTGGTTTGCTTTCTTAGAATTCTTTTGACCACTTGTGGTCTTTCAGTACACGTGTAATATAACTGGATGCAAAATTCTGAAGCATTTTTTATTTGTGTGAAGAATGCCATTGGATTTGGATATGAATTGATTTAATTTTTATATCACTTTTAGTACTATTGGTAAGAGCATTTAATTCTTTTGGCTTATGAGTATGGAATGGTTTTCCATTACTTTTTTTACTTCCTCAATTTTTTCAGTCAATGTTTTATGATTTGTGTTTCTGTGGTTAAATTTATTGCTATGTTTTTATTCCATCATAAATGGAATTAATTTGTTGATTTGTTTTTGTGTTCTTCCATTGTTTGATATAAAATATCATTGACTTTGGTACCTTTATAAGTTGACCTTTTTATTATTGTTAGTTTTCCTTTCTTTCTTCCTTTCTTGCTTTTTTTCTTTTTCTTCTTTTCTTTTATCTTTCTTTTTTTTTTTTGCAGTCTTGGGTCTTGAACTTAGAGCTTGGGAGTTCTTCCTGGAACTGTTTTTCCCCTCAAGGATAGTACTCTACCACTTTAGTCACAATTCCATTTAGGTCTTGGGGGCTAATTGGAGATAAGAGTCTCACAAAATTTCCTATCTAGGCTGGGTTCAAACTATGAACCTCAGATCTCAGCCTCCTGAATATCTGGGCTTATAGGACTAAGTCACTAGCATCCAGCTGAGATGGCATTTTATTGCAACATTTTACCAAATTACATATTCTAACTGGATTTTGAACAATTTTCTGTTTATCCTATTCATAAGAGATCATGCAATGAAAAAATATTTTTTTAATTTTCAATCTGTTAATTTTTCATTATTTGCTCTTTTCAGATTGTTCTTCCTAATAGTTATCATTTAATGTTTAGTAGAGATGGTGCCAATGGTTTTCTCATTTATTCCAAGTCTTAGTGGATAATTTTGTGTTTTTGCATTATTGGTTGTAAAGTTAGCTTTAATTTTCATCTTGCCTTACTTTGTAGCTAGTTTTTGAACAGATTTTTATATAATCATTTCACTTTTGTAAATTATTTAATTTTTGTATAAATATATAACTAATAACTTCTGAAAGAATGAAGCAAACTATTTAAAAGGAGAATAGAAAAATGGATTTTATTTAGCCAACAAAAGATCAAATGATATGAAAGGGTCAAAAAAGAAAACATATCATGAAGGACATAAGAGAAGACACAAAGCCAGGTAAACACGGACATTATGTATCTACCTAAATATCTAAAAACCATATAGAGCAAAGCAAACTTATATAGAGAACACATTAAAGTGTGAGAGCTCAAGAAGAATCAAGTTGGCATATCCTCGAAGTATTTCCTAATGTATTCTTAGCAATGAAGAGTAAGGTAGTAATTTAAATTTTACATAGAGAAAATGTGTAGATACTGAACGAATCAATTGTTCAAAGTCAATGTTCCCTGCTGTAAAACAGCAGCATCTTGATTCCTTGATTGGATCTCTTGAGAAAAATGATATCATTTCTTTGTTTTTCTTGCTGGAAATGCATAAATTAATCCCACTGATAAAAAGGTATCAGGCATTCACATACTGGGGTTTACAACACACTACAGTAGTGTCAAGTATGTGGGAAGTGTCATGGTTAAGAAAAATCAAGAAAGACTAAGGAACTAATCTGGATGAGTATAGATTAATGATACAAAAGAAAAAGTGCAGTATGAAATCACTGATAACATACTGTAACAGAATAGGATAACAATCAAAAATGGAAAAACTTTAAAGTACAGCTAATAGTATTACATCAGTGTCCATGTTCTGATTTTGGGGGAAAGTTTATAAAGTTTTCTAATTATGTGATATGAGGGAAGAAGAATTATTGTAACATTAATATAAAGTTAAAATTTTTAACTCATTAAAAATTAAGTTAGATAATAGGCTTTTCATAAATAAGAAAAATGAGTGATGTAAACAATGTAATAATAATCTGATTACAAAGGCAAAATTCAATCAGTATATTCCATTACAAATCTCAAGTTGATTTATCAAGAGAATTTGCTAATTAGACAAGGTAAATATTGATTTAGGTGCCAGAAAGGTTTTTCATTAAGAACACAATACAATACCCCAATTTAAAAAATTCAATAGTAGCCGGGCCCCGGTGGCTCACGCCTATAATCCTAGCTACTCCTGAGGCTGAGATCTGAGGATTGTGCTTCAAAGCCAGCCCGGGCGGACTCTTATCTCCAATAAACCACTAGAAAACCGGAAGTGGTGGTGTGGCTCAAGCGGTAGAGCGCTCGCCTTGAGCTGAAGAGCACAAGGACAGCACCCAAGCCCAGAGCTCAAGCCACAACCGACCAAAAAAATAAATAAAAAATAAAAAATCCAATAGTTACATAAAGCAGGAAGTCTTTAAATGTGGATAGGTATGTATAAGGAGTTAGTCTATCTTTTCTTCAGTTTATTCTAAATTCTTCACTTGTTCCCATAAGCATTCTTCCCCTGTGATCATCATCAATATCCTGGTACTATTGTCCTAATAAATTTAAACAGAATTGCAAAACTGGTAGACTAGATAACATAGTCTGATTAAAGGTGATTCCTACTTTAATTGGACATGGGGTATGTTCATGGATTTAGATTGCCACCAGTTACTCTTGAGCTAATTTTTCTCATGTAGGCCCAAGAAAAAGACACTCTCAGACCTGTGTTTCAAATATCAACCTATCTCTTGTCTAGAAGACTGAAAAGAAGACAGGAGGTGACATGGCATAGTAACCTTGTCCTGTATAGGAGAATTGAAAGTAAATGTTTAGAACTGTTTATTACATCTGAATTTCTACCCAAAGTCAAATTAAATGCATCCTTTCTATGGATAACTAATGAATGTAATTGTAACGAGTATATCTCAAATATAATTTAACAAAAATTACCTAGGAACAATATTGCCATAGGAAAATCTCCAGATTTTAACTTTCTAATTCATTCTATCTCAGAACAAGTTTTTATTCAGTATTATGAAAAGTAAAAGAAAAAAAGCCTTTTCCCCTTTGATATTCTTGATAATGACTTTCAAATGTTGGCATTTATGCATGAGCAGAGGCTTCTTTTCAAATAGTGTAACAGGATTTATCTTTTTATTTTGACCTTTAAATGACTTTCTGGTCTTGGCTTACTTATCTATCTTCCTTCTTACTTTTTCCATCCTTTCTCATCTTCTGAGATCATTGAATCTGGAGTTCAGAGTGACCTCTTCAAAGAAAGATGTCCTGGAATTAAAGTCTTGTCTAATTTGGATCAAGACTTCAGAATTTCCTCTAGTAGAAATTAGAAATTGTACCGTAGTTGTGCAATTACTTTATAAATCCTTCAAAAATGTAGACTCTCTTGTTACTCAAGTAGTGACCTGAAGAGGTTGTATTTGATATTTTAATAATATTCTTTCCCAAAATGTAAAATATTGCTGAAAGAGATTTCAGAATCCTAACACTTTATCTAAACTTAATTAAGCAAAGCAGATTTTAAGTGGAAAAATATAAAACATAATAGTTATGCTTGTTTCACTTACCAATTGTAAATTGAGAAAATGGACCAATGTGAAATGCAACCATAAAAGGTAGAACAGAATTTTTTAAGGAAAATTTCTGCCTGGAATTTCATGAACAAAAAGAGAGAATAGTGTATTAACCATAAGAAAAAAGTGAAGACAAAGCTATGCATTTGTGAGGATTTCTTTCATGTTATGCCATTGAAACTATGATAAGATTTTGACAACGAAATCATTAAAAGTCTAATAACATCTACCTGCATAAAAATGTACCTGAAATACAAGCTTGGTAAAAAATTGTATTCTTAGCAAATGAGTCTTCTTTGCTTAACAATAGGTATAAAATGATGTAAATATAAGGTAAATTAAATGTGAATATTATTAAAAGATATAGAGAAATGATAAATTTAATGAATTACAAAGTTATTTTATAAAATAAAATTTAGTCCTGTGATCTTTTTTTTTAATTTAATTTTATTTTATTTGTGAACATACTGTACAGAGGGGTTACAATTACATGGGCGGGATAATGCGTACATTTCTTACCAAGAATTGCAGCCTCCTCCTTTGTTTACCCTTCACATCCCTTCCCAGCCTCCCCCCTCCCCCCAATCCCAATCCTTCTCCTTCCCCCCCATCCCCCCCCACC